>NC_051042.1:13719669-14449669 GCF_904848185.1 Acanthopagrus latus | reverse complement strand
TTCCATCCATCTATAATTATTTCAACTTTCCTCAGAGAAATCACGTTTTGTGTGTCACTTTTACACGGTATATGGGTGTAAATATCTAAATACTTAAAAAATAAAAAATCCTTCTGACCTCCTTCTGACAAAATTCTACCTGATAAAAGATTTCTCTAAAGACCCATTCTAAAGAGATTAACAGTAATGGAGGTTGAGGATGAAATATTTCTTTTGCTCCTCTTTGATTTCAAAGAAAAATTACACTTTAGAATTTGGATATGGATGATCACATTTTTAAGTTTACTCCAATATCAAATTAACCCGATGATTGTTGTCTGTTCATCTATTAGTGCCAGACTGTGGGGTCAGCTGTATTAACGTTTATGGGAGATACATTTATAAACACACTAAAACCCAACATGTCTATGTTGTATGACTTCTGGAGAGGAAATGCCTCCAGATATGAAAGACCACACTTTAGAGAATAGGTAAGCAACTGTTTTTTTGTTTTTTGTTTTTTTTTAACATATTAGTCACTCAATTTGGGGACCTTTGGGAGAGACTCCTGTTCGCAGTGTAATTGCAGTCACATCAGAAATATTTGGTCAGATCTGCCCCATTTGGTCATATGACGTGGACGTCGCAATTTAGTTTTCATCTCCCATTGACTTGTATACAGCTGTCACCACAGTCTGGCACCAAAGCAAGATTGGTGATATAATGACCCTTAAGTCTTTTTTCGGTTTCTTGATTCGGACAGGAACAGAAGCTAATTTAGTGTACTTCTAATGGTACTATTTAGCCAAAATGTCAATAAATATCGACTACCATTACCTGCCTGTAGCTGACATTGGAACAGCCCATTTGACGAGCCGTTATGTGATCTTGTTCTCCTGGAGATATACAATTTGTTTGTTGTCATGTTGGCTCCCAAACAACTCTTTTTGTTTGTGTTACTATGTTTTCATCTATTGGATGTAGAAAAAAACATTTTTGAGTTTCAGATTGAATTACATACTGCAGGTTAAATGAAAAACAGCAGGTAACTTTGGGTAGAATTACTGAGGTGGGTATGAAAAATGATCCACATACATGCTGAGGACAGGTGTATTAAAATCACTGCACCTCCCTGAGTGCAATAAATCCAGGCTGAAGACATGGAGCAGTTTTTCATTACAAAAGTGCAACATTCTTGTTCAGGAAATTGCTATGAGGTGTCGACCTTATTAAATTAAAGGAGATATCATCTGCATTTGAGGTGTGAACTTTAAATCCTGATGTTGATAAATTAGCTGAAATGTTTTCCTTCTGTAAATGGAAACAACTTTGGGAAGAAAAACGAAGCACCAAACCCAAAAATAAGCCCAGCAATGCAAAATATATCATCAGTATAGTTGTTACAGGTGGGATATTTACTTGAGATATGCAACAGACGATTCAAGGTTTTATGTTTCCCTGCTGTTTATGACTCTCATTCATCTGACAGACAGCTTTTTCAGCCTCCTACTGCTGTTATTTTTGGCCTCACATCCCCCTAATTCATCTTCTTCGTCTTACCAGGCACATCTCTCATTTTATGCACAAAGTTCCCTTCCCATCCTCCCAGAGGCCTCGCATCCTGGTGCAGGTAAGTTTAAGTTTGGGTCACAAGGGTAAAACATTTCCTGTGATGCTGGCTGCATATGGTGCAGCATGTTATAAATGGATAATTCTTTTTTTGCAGACTATAGTGTTGTTTTCTGAAGGTGTTTAGGATTGCCTGGGGTTCAGTAGTTTAAGTCCTGTATTATGGATGAATATTTAAATGATTCAGTGCAGGAGTTTTTTTGCTCGGTTGGTTTATCTCACTTTCCAGCTTTTCTACAGCTTTCCCCTCACGACAGTTTGATGCTGAGCCAGCCAGTGTCTTCTCCTTTGCCACTCAGGTAATAGTGGTTGCAAGCATTTCTTAATGTTGATATCTATCTAAGGATTTATGCATTTTTTTTTATTTATTGGCTCAAGATGCAGTAAACAAGGTTTGTAAAACAGCATAGTTCAAAGACTATGAACCTTGGAGAGTTTCTGATGATTTGTAAGACTGGCATGTTGAAATTTATTTGACACATTACTGATGAGAAAACATAAACAGGTCTTACATATTATTTAACATGATTTTATGTAACATGATTTTGGCGGTTCGATCTCTGACTCCTCCTGTCCACATGTCACACTGTCCTTGAGTAAGACATCGAGCCACAAGTTGCTCAGTGGGCCATTCAACACTGCTTTGTCATCATCAGTGTGTGAGTGTGTGGATGAATGAGATGCCAATTGCCAAGCGCTTTGTCCATTTAGATAGAAGAGCACTTTAAGTGCAGTCCATTTACAATTTGCCATTTATTGATCTTACTGTAAGAGTTTTTTTGGATTTTTCAAGGGCCAGAAAATATTGAGTTGACCCTGTTGGAGTTCCTCTGGTCAGTAGTGTGTACTTTAATTTATTCTTGCATATTTGTTTTTCATAGTGGTGGTCGATTTTCCACGCTGCTTCAAAACCTCGGACCAGAGAATGCTGTCACTTTACTGGTGTTTGCTGTCACGGAACATAAGATCCTGGTCCACTCATTACGACCTGCTGTGTTGACCAGCGTCACTGAAGCTCTGGTGTCTGTAAGTTAGTCTAAAGTAGTAGAAGCAATATTTGTGCTACATTTCATTTTAGTAGACAGCTGCATTATTAATTAGTAATTGGTTATGATAGTTGTGTTGTTAATTGAATTCAGTTTTGTTGGAATAGAGCAATGTCATCTTAAACCAATTTCATTTATATCAGGAGTTTTTCTCCATATTAAGAGTCCCATATTAAGAGTGACATGTTTTGTATAGAAATTCAAACTTTATTAAATTATATATTTGTATACTGGAAAAGTGTATTATTTTGGTGTGTGCTCCTTCACTGTAGTGAAGTCCTTTCTCAGTTTATCACTTAAACTTTCCACATCACACTTTTATACACATATTTGACCAGAATTGGCATCCAAACTATTTGTGATGTCACAAATACAACTTGTTGGCTCGCCCCTCAAAATTAAGTTTTTCAGTGAGGAGCCAGTTTGCTAAGCGGAGTGTTTAACCCTTCGAAACAAGGGACTGCTGTCTTCCTTTTTATCTCACTTTATCTTTGTCTTCACCAGATGATTTTCCCGTTCCACTGGCCGTGCCCATATATTCCACTGTGCCCCCTAGCGTTGGCTGACGTGTTGAGTGCCCCCTGTCCATTCATTGTTGGAGTGGACTCCCGCTACTTTGATCTGTATGACCCCCCACCTGATGTGAGCTGCGTGGACCTGGACACAAACACCATCTTCCAGTAAGCACATTCCCAGACACCTTCCCATTGCTGAATTCTTTAGGCAAGCTGTCAATTTGAGAAGTACAATCAGTTTTACATAATTCAATCTGTCTTCATTACCATTTTGCCTTATCGTGGTAAATATTCAAGTATGGAATAACCACAGGGGAGTTAGCCACACATATACTGTGCAGCACTTCCATCAAGCTCAACATTGTTTCCTTTGCTGCATCTTTTTTTCTAGACCACATAACTGCCAGGTCATGAGTTCTAAGTTTAGAGACCCGGCCTTTTTCCTGGAGCCTGGGTGGGAATGGTTACTTTTGTAGTGTCAGACTTATTTTAATATGAAGAGAATGCATTTTTCAGGTAAGGTCAATAATGGTTCATATCATTTTTGGCCTAATTTGCGGTCAGACAGTATTAGGGTGGTCTGGCCTGACTGCTGTCCATGTTGGTTTTGGCCTCTCAGCCTCCCAAATGCTCAATGTCTGCTTCTGCTTTTCCAGCAATGACGATAAGCGAGCCCTCACATGGAAGATCCTGCCAAAGAAAGCCTGTAAAAACCTGATGAATGTGCTGAGTAATCTCTACCAGCAGCTGGTTGACGGTGAGTACCGAGCTGATAAATGACCTGATAAAATAGATTATTTAAAAAATGTGTCAGTCGTTTCATTTAGTTGTATTAGTTTTAGTCCATTACGATCCCAGCAAGCTCATTTTGTTTTCATTTTGTGTCCAAGTGGAACAGTCACTTTTTTCAAATGTCATGTTTTTCAAAACACAGTTTGTTCAAACTCATATAGGGTATTGCATCATCCTAGACCAGATATGATAACAATTTGTGACTTTCATTGTAATCAGAAATAAAAGCAAATCTGTGGCTAATTAAATTCCTCAGACTTTGTTATGCTTTATTCAATCTGTCCCATTCAATCTGCACTCTTCTGCTCTCCTTTCAACTAACTGAAAGCCAGCAGTAATCCCATCATAGCATAATTTCCTAATTAGCCATGTGCCCTGCTGTGGCACTCATTGTATTATTGTCAACTTTCCCTACTATTTGTGGACCATGCTCACTGAGAGACTATGAAACCTGCTGCTTATTGAGCTGTGGAATTTGAATAAATGAATTTTCTGATTCAGTGAAGCTAAAAATCTACTCAGTTTCTGCTAGCAGTGCTGCATATTGATATGCCTGTCAGAGGTTTAAGGTGAGAGATTTAAGCCTCATGGACCCCTAAAAACTCTTTCATCAACTTGACTTTATTTTCATAAATATGTAAGCCTTATATTCAATTGCAAATGAATACTCACTTAAATATTTAAAGCAGTGCATATCTTTTGATCATAACAACTTCATCAAAATGCAAATGGTGCAACATTTTTTGCCGCAGCCTCAGTTTGAAGTGATGATTAAACCTTTATGTAAACATGAAGTGGGAGACCTAATACAGTATTTAGTGACACATGCTGATTTTCCCTCTCTCATCAGGTCAGCACCGGCCTGATGGGCTCCTGGAGCTGAGCATGAGTGATTCGTCAGAGCTGAGCTGTGGGAAGAGCCTGCACACCTTGGAACTGGAGATCCAGGAAGCCTTCCTGCGCTTCATGGCAGCCATTTTGAAAGGCTACCGTTCGTTCCTACGACCCATCACTCAGGCCCCCTCTGAGAAAGCCACAGACGCCAGCTCACTTTTTGATTTGCAAGGTATTTAAAATAATGACAGTCTGTCCACATGTGGCCAAAACACTGGAACCATCTTCCCACATTCGGAGTGTAGAGCCAGTCATTCAGGTCAAAGTCACAGAGGAAACTGAACTGAACTCCTCAGCTGTCTTTTCCTCCTGCAGCCTTCTCAAACTGTTCTCATGAAAACACACAATACAAGTCCACTGTTGACAGCATCCTTAGCCAGGTTTTTTCTCTCTGAAAGAAATATGTGAATGTCGATTCCCACAAAAGTGTTTACTGATAGCAGATGGTTTAAGATTTACTGTCTTTATATCAGTTATCTAAAAGAATCATGCGCAAGACCAGCTAGTCCACCACCAACTCCTGGGAAAGATGATACTGATTGAATGCTTGGTACAGTAGAATTACTGGTTTACTATGAGTAAACACTCAAAAGCACATCATTACTGCAGATGTTAGAGGGAGAGCAAGTCACCCACGTTGATTTAGAAGCTTGTAGAAATTGTTGTGTATAGTCATTTAGACAGAAAACAATCAGAAGGAGTTTATGGCATGTTTTGACTAGTAGTCTTTTGATGGTGCAGATTCTTTATGTAAGTAATGTAAAAAGCCAGAGAATGGATCTTGAGTAAAGATTATTTTGTTGGACTGTTATTTCCCACAATAGAAAATAAACTTTGACGCTAAAGGACAGACAAGTATTGAAGTTAAATGGAATGAGATTTCTGTTGGAGAGAACTTGTTTACTCTGGTCACTGAATTTTATGCTAGCGCAGACTTAAACTGGCTGCACTTTACTCTGAAGGAGCTGATTATTAGAGGAATAACGGGCTTAATGTGTGTCAGTCAGTCAAGTTTTGTGGTATAGCTAAGAATATTAAGGTTATTTAAGAAGGTTATTTCTTATCTCTTTCTTATTTAAGAAGGTTATTTCTTAAATAACTCTTGAGACCTAAAACTAAAACAGCATGATTTCCAGCCCTGGCCGAGCTCTTTACTTATGGGTGACATCTTATGTGTAGTCACCTCCTTAGATTACGGTTCAGTCAAGGTCCTCAAAAGTGGGCTGATTTTTACTTAAATCATCTCATGAGGAACTGAAGGGACATAACCAATAGTGCTCAGATTGATTGGGCGGTTTTGAACAGCTGACTGTTACAGTCACATCAGTGTGTTTTATCCTAGAGAGTCTAGTTTGCTTGACTTTTTCATCATTATTCAGTCTTCAGCAAAGACTGTGAATCATGTTTGAGCCACAGGTGCACAGTTACAGTGCATGATTAGCACTAATGAGTCCATGAACATATAAGCTAATACTGCGTCATCTGTAGCACCTTCCTCTCTACAGCTGGCCAGCTTGAAAAGCAGATGGTGTTGTTTAATACATGAGCCTTCATAAGTGTCCATCCCCACCTCTGAGCAAATACACACAGAAACTGTTTGGGAGGGAAAGCCGGGGCTTGAGAAGGTGTTGGGGTTGGAGGTTCAAGACTGTTTTCAGACCGAAGGTTGGTCGGTTAGCAGCACAGCTGCTAAATGCTCTGGAGGCTTGAGTATGGCCTCTGGATTGGAGCCCATAAACTCTGGTTCACATCACAGCTGAAATGAGTTAGGATGAAATCATGGCTGCTCTGCTGGGGGATAGCTGAAGCCAAGGTCATGTTCACCGTGAGTTATATGATACAACAAACAGCAGCACATTACATCATGACCTGAGGAAAGATGTTACAACTTGTGTGTTGTTTATGAACTCCTGTCTTTTTTATAACTAATACACATTACAACAAAGATTTAAAGTATGCAGTGTCTTCCTGATTCCACCTAAAAACCTAAAGCTGTGTTTTAAGAAATTTGTTGTTTTAAGCAAAACCGTTTTCGGAAACCTAACCAAGGAGTTTTGGTGCCTTTATTTTTGAAAGTGCAACAAGATATTGCATATTTCTTATTGACAACTTGATCATGGAATGAGACTGTATTATTTTCACAGATAGACAAGGCCAAATGTGACAGTGGCATGATGGGCCAACAGGTTTTTTATATGGTTTGGTGTAATACAAGGTTGTTTAAAAAACATGAATAGGGTACTTCTGTGTTTATGTTTGGAGACTCCTTTGCCTTTCTTTGTAATTTTGATAGACAAATCATGCCAGAGGCTAAGTGTATTTATTACAGTGATGACACAAAGAAAAGCAAGGAAACCATTGGCATTTGAAACGCTTTAACCAGCAAATGTAAGAAAATGCACTTGATCAATATGTGATTATTGAATAAGTGTTCAACAATCAGCCAATCACGGAATCACTAATTTGGACATTGTACTTTTTGAGACCAGAGGCCTTCTGACTCTATTGAACTTGCTGTAAAAACAATTGAAAAAAAGCTTTATAATGAAGCTACCTAGAGGAGTTTTGTTAGAATCAATCGATGTTCCAATTTGAATTTAAATATTAATCGGCTGTAGGAAGTCTTTTGCCTCCACCTGTGTGCTGTGAGCCAGTGACCATCCATCCTGCTGTCAGACTCACAACAGCGGTGGTCAGTTAAGCTGCTTTCAGCATCTATTAAGGAAACTATTCACCACGTTGTTGTACATCCTGACAAAGACATTACACTAATAACATTAGTTATTAGTGTACTGCTTGCATTATCTGAGCCAGGACAAATGGAAGTTGTGTATGTATACAGAGCCGTGGGATAATGGGTTTCTTGACCTCAAAATCACATAGAAGTCCGCAAATTGCTTTTGTGAATGTTTTCACCTTTTGAGGAGATGAAATGAGTGTGAATAAACATGCTGCTAAATGTCTTTATTTCCTCAAAGTTGTCAGGAAAATACTTCTCAGCATGGTCATCTGTAACAGCTAAAATTTTATGTCCTCAGGGTTCTTGAAGAGCCGAGACCGCTCACACCAGAAGTTCTACACACTGATGACCAAAACCCAGATGTTCATTCGTTTTATTGAGGAATGCTCCTTTGTCAGTGACAAAGACGCCAGCCTGGCCTTCTTCGACGACTGTGTGGACAAAGTAAGTGCGTTCTTTAATCATATGAAACTGAAATTTTATTTATTTCAATGCAACTCTTTGGCCATTTCTCTGAATTTTAAATCCATCTCTGTCTTCCTCCTTTTGGAGTGGTTCTATGTTTCTCAACTGGCTATTTTGTGCCCCACTTATAGTTGTATTAGTAGTTTCCACATCTCTCTGTAACTTCACCGCCAGTCTTCAGTCAAACCTGCTTTTATTCTTCCCTCCTCTAATTTCTTGAGTCCTTCTTTGTATTTCCCTTTCTATCTCTGTTTGCGAGCAGCTCTACAATTCAGAGCGGAGTGCAGACAAAGGCGGCAAGGTAAGTCTGTTGTTATCTGGCCTTGATTTTTCCTTTTTCTACTTGATGCATTTTCAGATGGGGGTTTTACCTTGTGCATGGTCCCAGCAAACAACCAGATGATTTAAGATTAAAATGTAGGACTAAAAATATAAATGAATGAATAGAAAGCCTTTAGAGAATCCTCCTCCAGTATAACATGGATGTGCTCATGTTATTTTAAATGAATTCCTTATGATCCAAACTCTTTTCTAGAATTTTTCTATTTTTAATGAATGTTGGAATATTCAGTGTCCTCACCAAATTTGCTGTAACAGCAGTTTGTCTTGAAATAGTGAAAGTTGCACATTGAAAGTCCATGTGCAGTTTTCTGCAAAGATTTTTGGCTTAAATGTTTCATGACTCGAGGGAGTGAAGGCTTTTAGCGGTTCAGTGATTTCTGAAGCACTACTGTGTTGTGTTTTTTTTTTTTTTTCCCCTGGGCGTCCCTTCATATTCTTCAGTGTGATGATATGAAGAGCCTTGGAGAGGCTGTCAGTGTTTCTTCTGTGTTCCACTGGGAGCATTTTGAGTAGTTTGACCCCGGTGTGCACAGGGTTGTGTTTCTCTAACAGACTGCGTTTGTATGTTGAAGGTTAAATTTTGTGTGTTTGCTGTTTTAAAGTCCAGGCAGTCACTTGGTTTCCAGCTCACGTCTGTGGGTCACTGGTTTTTGCAGGTGACATTTGTAACAGACTCTGAAATAGACTTGGCTGTCCTTGGATTACTTGTAAGTGTGTACGTGAGTGTTCTGGCGGTAATTGAGACATAGTGGAAGTGTATCCAGAGGCCAACATCCACAGCCTCCCCTCCCTGTGTTCCCAGACCTGCGGCAGGGCCTAAGTCTCGTCGTCCTCCCTGTGTGTCAGCTCCACAGGCGATTAAATCCTCCAACTGTCTTTCTGCACTGTGGCTGGATTATATTATCTCCTCTCTGGGAGAGAAAGCACACTGCACCACACAGCCCACACACATGCGTCACACTCTACTACACAAAAGCACACGCACAACAGTCACATACAGAAAGATAAGGTTAAAATGTATTGATCCCGGGGGGGAAAGTAGTCATTGCAGCAACAAAACTAATTAAATCCAGCAGGAGAACAAGACAAAAGACAAACTAATCAAACAAATGGAATATAATTAAATCAATTAAAGTTGCAGGAATACAAACACTAAAGGGCAAAGTTTAGTAAACATCTACGTGATTCTATAAGTAAATGAAAACCACAATTTTAAAAGGACAATCAGTAAGTTCTCACCTATATGTTGGGATCAGGGGCCACCAATTGATCCTTATCAAAGTCAGGGAGTGTTCATTTAAAAACTGGCTTGATATTTTTAGAATATCCAGGAGTTAGATGGGAAGATAAGAAGAATGATACCTTACTTGTGTTTCTATGGTAATTATGTGCAATAGCAGCCGGTACGTTACATCTGGCATTAAGGCTGGAAAGACGGGGAAACAGTTAGCCTGGCTCTGTGTAAAAGTGACAAAAACTCTTTTTAGTTTGACTCTTTTTAGTTTTATCGGCACAAAAACAAAAGTGTTAAATAACAAGTTTTGGCTCTACAGGGGGTTGTGTGCCAAACATTTCCTTTGCTGGGAACAGGGACTTTCTGCAGCTTTAGAGATGTTTTACGGTAGATTTTGACAAACTGTTCCTCAAACATGCAGCCAGTAGATGCTTTGACTGAATATATTAGAGAGGAGTGTGGATAACTGAAATAGATAAAATCACAGTTGTTTCTTCCTTTTTCAGTTCATCTGCAGTCATTCAGCAGACACTGGGTGTTTCTCTCAGTCAGTCAGCCTGTTCGGAAGCTCCCAGTCTGATCAAGATGAACTAAATGTTCTTTCAGACTAACAGTCAAGTCATTCTTGTATCGCACCTGTCTGTGTCTGTGTTTTTTAAAAATCTTTTCCTGATGTATGAACTGCAGAAGCTGCTTTTTACGCAGATTACTTCTCACAGCTGTCTCTAGTCTCAGTAGAGCAGTGCTGGTTGTCTTGCAATTAAAAGAAACAAAAAACCTTCTTGCCCGTATCCCCGCAAGTAAAAATCTCAGTTCTTAGAATGGTTTCAAATGTTAATGTCTACATTTGAATTAGCAGATAGCTTATTTTAGTTTACTTCACATCAAATGACACAGCTGCAGTATTATGCGACACAGTCCCAAACTATTTTTCATTGTTGTCCTTAAAACCAGCCAAAAGCGAGTGTTCTAGGTGAGTAGGTGACAACACAACACCAATAAACTATCCCTATGAATGCCAGTAACATCATCAATAAAATCTCTGTAAAGCAACATTATGTAGTAATTTGTATTTTGTGTGAATTGCTCTGTTAATATTACTTACTATTCAACAACAACAAGTCCAGCTTGGCATCTGTCTGCAGAATATTTAGCCAAGAGCAGAGTCAGCTAGCAGAGCTAACTTGTAGCCACAGTACACAACAGTTACAGGTTGCTTTCAGGGAAATCACAGAGTTAAGGCAGAGCAGCCAGAGGACATTTTGTTCACAAAATATGATCCATATTCACATCAGTGAGTTGCTGCTCTGTGTGATGTACTGCCATAAGCATTACGCACTGTGATTCTGCTCACTGAGGTTACATAGTGCAGAAACAGGCGATATGGGGACTGGCGTTGCTGAGACAGAGACACCATTGCCTTATTACAAGTCATTATGCCATCAGAATGGTTTGGAAGCTGTTATTCAATGTAAAATAATGACATAATGTGGCTTTAACTCATTCTGAATTGAAGAGAATTACACACATTTTAGCAAAGACAAAGAGTTAACACTGAGGGCACAATTTCCTTTCATTAATCATTGACCTGAAACTTGACTGAAATATTAAGTTCTTAAATCCCAAAACATTCTTGAGATCTTGAGATGTTTTCCAGCATAAAGCCAAAATTTTGTTGGACACTTGTTGAGCCATATGTCCTTTCCCCCAGCAAAGTCCTTTAGCACTTCCTGCTGGTTCCCCCACGAAATAAGCAATCCCTTCGATGTGTTCTGGGTCCATGTCCCTCGGTCAACTCCCAGTTGACTCATCCATGCTGATCAATCTCCAGAATGAACTGCCTCCTTCCAATGCTAAAAAGCAGTGGTTCCACTCTGATCTTTTTCCAGATATCTGAGCTAATGCCTTTTTTAGTAGTGCAGTTTAATCTGTGCTCAGAGAAACATCACAGAACATTGTATTAGCCTTTGTTGTGCTGTATTAGGCACAAGAGAGTTAATAACATTTCTCTTAGCTAAAAAGGATTTTAACTCATCCGAAGAACAGAAACTACAGTCTCCCGCATTTTACTGCTTTGACTGAGGTTATTATCAAACTTTATCAAACTTTCGCCATCAGACTAACTAGAGAAAATTATGAACTTTCTCACCTTACTTCGAATTTCTATGAATAAAATTGTTGCTTATAGTGTGAAAGCCTGTCGTTAAACACTTTTAAATTTACGATGCCTCCCTCTGTGACCCTTCACTTTTTATATACACCATAAAATTCGCACCTCCTGCTTTAAGATTCACTGGAAGTCTTATGTGTCAGCTCCACTAACACGACTGGAGTAAAAAAATGTGCAGTAACTCCAAATGTCAGTGATGGAAATTATAGGTGTCGTCCATCTTGCCCACTCCATTTCCGAGTAACCTCATTTTTTTTCTGATGCCTTTTTAATAAAATTGAAGCGATTTTCCCAACACTGAGCAGCTGTAACCTGTTATCTTTATGAGAAGGACTTATGTTTGGACACATGATTGATGAAACTCAGCTTTCCAATAATTCAGTGCTCCAGTTGTGTTGATTGCAGGGTCCCATCTGCCGTGTTTCAAACACACACAAAACTGTTTGATGACCCTGATTTATTAATACATCCATATGTCATCCAGAGTTGGATGTAAGTCACTGGATGTATGGCAGTGGTGCATACAAACAGTGTATGACTACAGCATATTTAATTCTCCATACTATTATGGTTTCAGTAGTTCCCACAATAGCAAACACACCCGACCTCCCCCTGAGGTGCAGAGTTAAGATTCCACAGAGTCCACAGACGAATAACCTAATGTGTTTTGACTAGGCACTGTTTAAATTCTCAGTTACTGACATTTTTGCTCTTTTCTTAGATTGAATCACTGGTGTCAGTAAAAGGCCGTTATTTTCTCACAAAAGTACAAACATACACACATACCACAACAGGACTTTGAATCTAATTTGAGGTCATCTTTAAAGGTCTGGTGTAAAGGATTTTAGGTGGATCAGGACATAAATGGCCTAGTTATGTCATTTGTGCATAATAAGTGAAACTGAGATTTGTTTTGTTTTTATTACCTAAAAATGAGTCTTTAATCTACAGAGTCCTCTTCCAAGGGTACTGCCATGTTGCATGGTATTTTTCTACTGTAGACCAGAATGGAGAAATCAAACACTGGCTTAGAGAGGGCCTTTCACATTTATGGCAGTCACTGTAAGGGAAGGTGAGACGGCGGGTGCTCAGTTGGTTGCAATCTACAATCTCACCTCTAGATGCCACTAAATCCGACACACTGAACCTTAAAAGGGACACTCTACCAATTGTACATCAGACTACTAGTGCAATTGTTAACACTCATCAGTAGTGGCGTTAAAAAAAAAAAAACGATTCACATAGGAGTCGTGATTTTTATCTCATGATGAATTTTTTTGAAAATTTTAATTTAGTAGCAGGATGTTGATGGAACAAAAAAATCAATGCTAAACTGTCAGGATAATGTAGCACCCAGACAAATTGCAGCTTGCACACGCTAGAGTTATCTTGAAGTTCATCTTCTATGCAATATATTTATCTTAATTTCCAGTTGTGTCTGGTATTGTATTTCAGCAGAATACGGACCCCAATTATTTTTTTTTCTCACAATAAACTGGAGCAAAACACTGAAAATAGTCCACCCTTTTATACAATTTTGTCATCTGTGGTCCTGGAAGAGTGTATTATAGAAAGTACAGAATCCAGTTTGTTGGAACTTGAAATAACTTGGCGTCTATGCATTTTATCTATTTTCTACACTTGTTTATATTTGATGTTTTTGATGTGTGTGTGTGTGTGTGTGTGTGTGTGTGTGTGTGTGTGTGTATATTTATACATACTGCACTGTAGGAGACAAATGTAAGAGAACCATAGTTTTAGTTGTGTGTATTTGTGTGTGTGTGTGTGTGTGTGTGCGTGTGTATGTGTGTGTGTGGGTGGCTGCAGAAGGGTAATGTGATGATAGAAAATGAGAGTAAAATAAGAAGAAGAGAAGCGTGTTCACTCGGGAAATCTAGGTCACCTGCTGTCATCCTCCTTCAGCTCTCCCAGACAACCAGACACACAGAAATCCTGCTATCAGGGTGACAGCTGCAAAGCTGTTTTGAATTTATTCTTCAATAAAAACAAAACATTTTCAAAGTTGTCTCGGCTTATGTCAGGCCAAAACCCCCCTATGCAAAAACTGACATATTTATTACAGGGCATAAGGTTAAGAACTGTGTGGAAGTTCTCACTTGTCTAATGGGACACTCCTTATTTCCATCAGCTGTGATAGATGAAGTGTCGCGGTACCACAACCCAAACATCTCTGCTCATGTTTCTGTTGTGCAGGTGGACAGTGACAGGCCGGAGGAGGCCAGGCTGATAGAGATTGATGAATCCCAGCGCAGCGAGCACACAGTCTTTATCACACCTCCAGAGCTGCCTCCTCTGCCTGAGGGGGAGGAATATCCACTGTGCTACAGGTACATAACTGTTCTGGCAATCTGACATTTGATGTTAAGTGCTCTCTCTCTTTACTTCACATCTTCCATGAGAGAAACTGTACAGAGGCATGACATATATCAGCTGGGAGAAAATTGGAAAATCTGAATTATACATTGAGTTGAGAGTTGGTTAATTTCTGTCCCGAAATAGTTGATTGAGGACCAGCAGGATTCCAGCTCCCTTACTGTGATCAAAGAGTGAACACTTACTGCTGGATTGTGTGCCTCTGAATATGTGCTATTTGTATTCTGCAGTCATTTTTTGCCCTCATAATTTATGCCAAAAGATTTTCTTTGGAACCACTTTCATTAAGCTACTGTAATGATACATAATGACCAACAGATTTCCAAAATGTACTATCAGCTCTCCTGGAAGATAATTTCTAGCAAACTGTATTTATGATCCCTATAACCTTGGTAGGGATCATTGCGCGTTAGATACTGCCAACATTTAATTGTTTTTATTGCAGACACTCAGAAAAAAATGTGTTGCTGCTGTCACTGATGTGTGTATGCATGTTCTTCATCAGGTACGATGGTTTCCCAGTGTTAAGTCTTGACCTGTTTGACCCTGTGGAGGGCCTGCGGACCCCCTCTTCCCGCCTCGCTGCCAGGCACAGCTGTCCTACCAGCCCGGCTCCCATGTTTCGACGCACCAAGCAGGTCAGCATAGCAGTAACTCATCGTTGTCATGCAATAAATCATTGGTTTAGCTATTTAGATACTGAGCTGTAAGTCTTTTGAGTTTGAAAACAGTTTAGATGATCTTCTAAATGAAGTTCAGAGCAAAGATTTGTAACAAAACAGTTGAAGAACATTGAAGAACAACCTTAAGAAAACATATTTGCGAAAAAGATGAGAGCCAAGAGTTAGCCAGTTTTATAGTGGACAATTCAGCATACACACAGAACTGCCTTAAGCAATCCAAAAAATGTATAATGAGTAAAGGAAATATTTCCTTTGCAATAGTAGCAAGAAATTGGTTCACTGGGTCGAGGGTGTTGGGATGAAGTACTCATCTAAAAGATTACTTTTTTAAGCCAGAAGATTTGACTGAAATCCACAGGAAATCAAATCAGCCCAGAAGATAGCCAAGAAGTACTCGTCCATCCCCCAGCTGTGGTCCAAGTGCCTACTCCGTCACTGCTACGGCCTGTGGTTCATCTGTCTGCCAGCTTACGTAAAGGTGTGCCACTCCAAGGTGCGGGCACTCCGCACTGCCTACGACGTTCTCAGGAAGATGCAGGCAAAGAAACTGCAGCCCCCTGATGAGGTACATTGGTCACTCACAAAAATAACTGTTTGACATTTACTCAACCAGATGCTTTGTTAGGTTTGACTATTTTTAACAATTACAACAATATTTACACTAATTTTGGATCAGCCAGTTGTTGTCTCACACTAATATGTATTTAGGGGTTGTTGTGTTTCTGCCTAAAAAAATCACACATTTACATATACTGTGCAGGTCTGCTACCGCGTGCTGATGCAGCTGTGTGGACAGTATGGTCAACCTGTCCTGGCAGTCAGGGTCCTCTTTGAGATGAAGAAGGCTGGAGTCCACCCCAATGCCATCACTTACGGCTACTACAACAAGGTACCGCCAAAAACTGTTACGTATGGTTGATAAAATGGTGTGCTAGTAAAGGACATTTTCTAAATGTGTTTGATGATATAGCTAGACTATTCATTAAACGTATTATGTTCAGATTGTACCTAATTTACCAAAAAATTGCCCCAGATTTAAAAGGGTGTAACTCACCAATACCTTCCCACTGCCATGTCTTACACAAGCTCTAATAAAAATATATTAGCACTGGGAGTCCCTGCTGCTGCAGTATACTGTCGGGCTGGGTGTGGTGTCCCTGATGTGGGCGTGTTAAGAGTATTCTGCTGACTCTGCTGCAAGTGTGACTAATGTGTGTACACGCCCTTGACAGCTTAATGTCAAACAAATCTCTGGAAAGAGGAAAATGTGATAGTTCCATTTCCATCAGTTCTGATGGATGAAGACACAGACGGAGTCGGAGCAATAACATACAATAAACTCAGGAGAATAGAATATTGAACTGTAGCCAATGAAGCAGACCTTATGCTCATATTATAGTGTCAGTAGAGGTATGTCTGACGATAGGTTTGTCATGTACAGTGTGCAGCGGTTGTAGTTTAGTTATTATTATTAAAAAGTTCATTCTTTCGGTTAAATTAAGTGGATATACTATGTTATCACTTAAGTTAAGTACATAGTATGAAGAGTGACAAAGTCTAAGTAGTGAGGGAGGAGATCTGGGTGGATGGATGGCCTAGACACTAGACTTACAGACAGGAGATCAAGATTTGTTATTTTAACCCAAACCATGATTATCTTCTCTATATCCTAATATTGTCAATAAAGCAAAAATAAGCATCTATGGTTTGTAGAATCAATCACATTGCTATCCTTTGCATAATAATTAGGGAGAAACGTGTTATGGCCCTGGGGCACCATAGCTCAGAAAACATCATACACTCAACCCAACAGAGTAGTACTTTAGGTTCCAAACCAGATGTGAGTAAATAAATTGATATAGATTTATATCAAGATTGATTGATCTTGATAAGGTATAGATATAGATAGATTGATAAGTTGATATTAAGACACACAGAAATCTCATGAGTAACTGCAGGAATATTCTTAATGAGTATTACTTTGTTAAAACTAACAAGAAATCACATAACTGGAATTGCTAGAAAACTGTGTGATAAAGCAGACTGATTGCAGCCTACATGTTGATTGTTAATTCATGATCCACAATAGGTTCATGAATAATTGCATCCAAGTTATCACACCACTGTGTTGCTCAGTTGCTCCATCACTAAAATTCATTCCTCTCTGGTTGGTACTTATGAGGCAGAGATACTTCATCACTGTAATGCCTCTGCAGACACTCAGCTTTCAGATAAAAAGAAACATTGTTGACATTTGCAGTTTCCCACCAAGGTTGTACAGCATTTTGTGTGATTACATTCAGGTGTCAAAATGAATGGTAGCTCTGTTATCATGACAATCTGTGCCTGATCTGGGAACCCAGGGAGTGTTAAAGTAAATTGGCTCATGTGGGAGCTGGCTGTCAGGAGACAAGGTCAAGGTAAAGGTTCAACCTTGGCCTTTAAAATGGTTGACTTCGAGGTACGAGGTGGTGGATTCCTTCACTGACACATCCAGTATCCATTGCAGTTGTAGCATCAGACAATTGGCGGATGTTGCTTTTTTTTTTCGTACTTCTTTTGTCTTTGTTGTCCCATCATGAGAAGGGAGAAGGACGATTGTAGCGTTTTTTGTGTGTCTGTGTATCTGTTAATTCTGGCATTCATTCCCCACTGAGTTCAGCTGCAAACAAAGTGGGACTGAATATTTTTGGGCTTAGATCTGATCTTAGATCTAGCTTTCTAAAATAACTGAACTAAGTACGGAGCTATGCAGCTATGATAGAAATGATCAGTAGCTCCAGTATACTAACCTGAAACTAAACTGAAAAGAAAATTTGTTCTGAAGTATTATAGAACATAAAACACTTCTAAGATAATGGAGCTAAAATAACCTTAATGCTTGCCTGTGAAGTCAACTCCATGCTATAGTAATGTGTGTCTACAGTTTAACTTCAGAACAGCACTTGAGACGAGGCACAACAAGATGGCAAGATTCGATTTCATTTCATTTCCAAAACATTCCTTTTTCTGCACCCTTGAGAAATAATAGTGAAGCAGAATATCCGATTATTATATGCAGCTTAAGAAGCTAAGAAAACTACACTTTCTACCAGTCATAGAAATTCTATATTAATGTGTAGTTCTTAAGGTATGATTCTGTCTGGGAGCAATTTTTATACCCATTTCTTACATTAGATTGCAGCTTTCAGACTAACAGTGCAAAAGGTGACATTGAAGTCCTGAAGAAAAACAACAATGATGACTGAAAAACAGGAAGTATCAACAAGTCAAGACAGACTAGGTCAGTGGGTTTTCACACCACAGCAGGAAACCTTGAACATCCATCTCTTTTCGTCAACATTGTATATTGGCCTCAGTGGGTAAGTCTCGCGCTATGGTTTAGATGACTCTGCACACAAACAATGCTCTACCATCGGAGGCTCTTTTTGACATTTGTTTGTATAAATTAATGTTCTGCACAAACTGACTAATAGGGTCAGACCAGTGTATTGGTTGAAGTCAGGTTGATAACAGCCTTTAGATAAATGTTAGGTATTAACCTGTCGGGTAATCAATTTTTTTTAATCCAAACTGGATTTTTGTCTCCATTAACCCTTAAACAGATGCAGCAAAAATGTTTTACCTTGTGGGAAATGCACTGATACACTTTCTTGCCATTCAAAGATCGATACCTCTCTCACATCTGTTAAATATGAAGTATGGCCAGGAGACTGTTAGCTTAGCATAAAAACTGGAAATAGGGGAAAAGGCTAGCCTGACCCTGAGTTCCAGCAACCTAACTTCTTGCCAAACAACAAATGTGTGTTTTTACATTGGTATAGATGATAAGTAGAGTCCACACCTCCTCCAAAGCCCAACTTTGTCCTCTTTAATTCAGTCAAGTCTTATCGAACTTGATAGCCCTGTATTGTGTTGAAACCAGTAATTACTGCAAAACCATAATTCACTAAACTCACTAAATCTAGGATCTACATGCAATTAGTACTCACTCAAATTACAAGCTACATAATGACAGCAGATTTTTTTCATCAAGATCCGTAGATTGCTCCCTGAGAAATGTACAAAAAATGCTAAAAGTTAATGGGATCTGTTCTCCTCCATCCAAGTTTTAGGAAAATCCATTTGGTAATTAGTTTATGTCCTCCCGCTGACATTCCAGCCAACTAACGGACACAGGTGAAAACAACCTCCTTGGCAGAAGTAATAATAATGTGTCAATTAGTGAGCTGTAGCAGTAGCTGATTTTTGTACTGTTTGACATAGCCAGGCAAACAGTTTTACCATCTTTATTCTGTGCTAAGCTAACCAGCTGCTTGCTTTAGCTAGCTTTAGTATATTTAATGTATATTATATTTTATTTCCTAAAATGTCAATATATTCATTCATAGGTAGAATTAGGGTAGAAGTGGAATATGTATATTTTTTCATTAGTGTATAATCATCAAACAACATCGAACAATTTTTTTTTTGATTACCTTTGAATGAGTCGATATCTACAGAGGGCATGGGTCCTCTTTCATGGAGTCTGTCAGGTTGCACCGCCATTCTTTTAAAGTACCCCAAACACTAGCTTTAGAAAGCGTTTTCTCATCTTAAGCAGCCACCTTAGGGGAGGGGAAGATGAGGGTGATTAAGTTGTTTTTCAATCTGCAAACATGTGCCACTAAGTCCTACATTTTGGTCTGAAGATAGTATTAATTCTGGCCCTCAAAAAGAAAAAAAAAAATTAGAAAAAACATATCCTGTTGCCAGGAATGTCCATCCAATAGATCTTTTACAATTAGACACGTTCATTTTACAGCCTATACCTTAAAGAAACACTAACTGGAACTGTGGACTGATTGCTGTGCTTTAACTGTCTTGACATCACTGGCAACATGATGTCAGCCTCATTACACCTGGCTCAATCCCGAGAGCTTCACACAGGAGCAGCGAGCGTAATAAACCCAGTTCTGCTCAGTGGCATACCAATCGTGTTTTTCTCAGGG
Organism: Acanthopagrus latus; assembly: GCF_904848185.1. NCBI lineage: Eukaryota > Metazoa > Chordata > Actinopteri > Spariformes > Sparidae > Acanthopagrus > Acanthopagrus latus. The sequence goes on along the minus strand of NC_051042.1, from coordinate 14,429,795 downwards.
GGCTTCTGAAGTGTATTTTAGGAGCAGACACTGTTGAACGTGACTTAGTCACCAACAGCTGCAGTGCCTTCCCTCCTCCTTTTCTGATCTTGAGTGTGACTGTGTGTCTAAAAACCACTGGAGTTAATGCCTTTGATGAAAAATTAATTCAGGGTGGTTTTATATGGAACAGGATTGGGTCAGTTTTGGTTCACTTACTACAAAATGTTGAGTTGAAACTGAATTAAGTTGGAGCTGTGATTCACTATTCTCACAGTATTCTGACTCTTTATGTTCACTGATTAATTTAACAGACGAGTATGACAACATGTCACGGGGAATAAATTTGAAATTGAGGATAAACATCCATATTCTAAATAATATGAATTAAAAATGAACTGAGTCCAACACTGCTACAGGAAATATAATGAGAGGCTTTCTAAATGTAATTTGTCAGAATCATTTTTCCCTCAGTCATCTGTATCTTGCTCCTTTATCACCTCTGTCTTCCTCCTGGGGTCCAGGCGGTGTTGGAAAGCACGTGGCCCTCCAGCACCAGAGGAGGATACTTCCTGTGGATGAAGCTCAGAAATGTCGTACTGGGCGTGGCGCAGTTCAAAAGGGCCCTACGACGACAAGCTCCCCTCACTCAGAGCCCTCTGTCAGGTAACTTCGATCAAAAACACTGCATGTGTGGGAAGGGGAATTTTGTTGTTGTCTTGCTAAACTGACTTGTGATGACGTATATGTAGATACTTTAGAGACACACAGTATTAGGATGCCATAATCACAACATGGATGCCTTTTCCTGTAGTTGAGATAGGTTTGCACTCACAATTGTGATAGACACGTTCACATTTGGGATGGTCATTTCAAGCAAAAAAAGCTATTTGATAGCTGCTGGGAACCATTCATAAAGTATTTGAATATTTGCCGTTTGTATGTACTGCAACATCTAGTGTTATGCACATCATGTGGAGACCATGACCATGCCACATAAATTTTACCTGAGAGGGAAAGAAAATCTATGGAAAATATATTCATTCTGACAAAACCATAGATAAATGAATCACTTTTTTTGACTTTTCAAATATTCAAAAATTATGACCTATCTGGAGTTCACGTATTAAAGCTTGAATATGGAGAAATATATTCAACATTGATTTGCTTCATTCATTGTTGGCAAAATGAACAAAAGTTCACCAGAAAAACAAACAATCAGAACCGATAACAGACAAGTAACTGAGTTTAGTCTAATCCAGGAAGGTGAGCAATGTTTGGTAATGTTTCACAGACGTTGCAACATGATTTTAATTTGAAAATTTGTTAGCTATCAACTGATGATGATGATGATGATAAGTCATTCAATGTAATCTAAACAGATAATCAAAGACTTGAAGAGCAATTTGAAGGATATTAACATTCTAAACAATACAAATACATGAAAAGAAAATCAAGCTACCCATTATTCATAAGATTACACGTCGGCATGTATGATTTAACTTCCCTGCATGCCACTGAATGCCTGCTCACCCAGTACAAGCTCACCCCTGTCCTGCTAATCCCTGCTTTTTTAAGATACTCCCTGTTATCAGTCAAAAGCATCGTGCTCTTAATCATTCCTCCTGAGTTCAGTGGTAATTCAGTTTGACAGCAACAAATGTCCCTGTAAAACATACTCTTCTATACACACATTAGGCCACAGCTGGATTTGTCTTCATTTTTATGTTATGATACTGATGACAAAACATTTAACGCATGACTCTCACTCCACTCCCATCTCACACATAAGAGTTGAAAATAAAATGCTCCCATGCTGACACAAGAAGTAAAAACAACTGGCCAACCTTCCTCTGAAGTTTCCTGGAAATTATTTGGTACTTATTGTGGGGGAAAAAGAGGGAATGTTAGTGGTGGAGAGTGTATAAGCACGTGTTGATTTCTAGAGGGATTTTCCTTGAAATGTGCTAAACCCTTTTAAAACACAAGTAAATACTCATTCATGGTTGGACAATTAATTCTCCATAGATGTTAAAATATAAAAACACATTTGTGCATGGTCACCTGACCTGCTGTGGGGAGTCACAGCATGCTCTTTCCTGGTTAGACCAGGGGCAAAACAGCACTGGCTAAAACAAGGAGTTCATTTGAATCAATTAATTCTAGTTGTAACCACTTAGTCAGTCTTTCTCTTTAATTAACAATTTACAGTGCATGAAGATATTCATAAGTTTTTACAGCTCCAAATTAGTTCCTTTGGAGGAAATGTTAGGGTAGTGTTGGGCCCATAAATAAATGTGTAACCTGATGGCTTCATCATGTAAAAATATAATATTTAAAGTGTCCATTCTCATATTATAAGTTATTCTTACTGTAAACACTTGTTTAACTGGATTTAAATAAAAATATAGACGCAAGACACAATCGCAATTTTTTGTTCTTCATGACAATAATAAATCTGTAGCACACAGATTCATCGTGTTCTTGTCAGCCCCTTCTCAACATGTAAAGAGCAATTAAGAAAGAGAAGTTGAGTCCTTGTGGAGCAGAAATGGCGCCCGGCTTCCTTTAATGCCTTGTTGTCTTTGGGCAGATGGCAGCGACCTGGACGCTGTGAGTCACGGCAGCCTGGATAGCTCTGCTGACACTAACGTGGCCGAGCAGGGCCCCTACGCCACTGACTCCATCAAAGTAGACCCCACTGATGATAGATCTAGCACAGGTACACTCAACATGGCTGCTGCTCGACTCAATTTTTCACAGGCAGCCATCTTGTTCTACATCTATTTCTTCTCTCTCAATGACATTTTTTATCCTCCTTCCTCATTTGTTCCTGCTCACCGGCCTCTTCCTCATTCCCCTCCTCCTCTTACACCTCCATACCTCTGCTGCCTATTTTTCCACCTCCCTTCTGTCCCCGTTGTCCATCCATGTCTCTCCCTGGTTTTGCGGCTGTGGTTTCTGCTCTGCTCTGTCCCTAACCCTGCCCTTCACTCTGGCCCTGCCTGTGTTGCCCTTGCATGCAGCCGGCTGTGGGGGCGGCAGCGTGGGCACCAGGGCCCTGGTGGCCCACTCACACTGGGGGGGCTCTGAGCTCAGAGAAGCCACCCTCCACCCAGGTAAACCTCTCTGTCAGCCTGCCTGTCTGTCTCTCTCTGGTTGCATTTTTCTGTCTTATCTTGCAATATTTTATAATCCAACTTCTTCAGCCCTTTCATCATCACACTTTTCTGTTTCTCTTCGTCTCGGTGGTCTTTCCTCCTCTTCATTTCCTCCACCGTGTCATCTGTTTATCTGGCACATCACATCACAGTCTGCTGCTCCTCTCTTGCTCATCTCTCTTTTGCGATTCTCTCTTACTCTCACTCCTCGCTTTACCACAGAGTGACTTTTCATTGTCAATTATGGCGAGTAATTACCTAGAAGCACGTTCTTTTTGATTACAGAAATAATTTTAATCACAGAGACAGCACCTCAGCAGGAGACTTTCCCTTGCGAGCAGAAAGTCTGAGAGGAAACCACGGCTCATAGCACAGCAGGAGGGAAGGACCTCGATGTGCTTTCATTGATTACAGTCCCAGAATGAGTTTTGTCACTTGTCATCAGTTGCGAGTCAGTCCATACTGTATTACAGCTGAGCTGTGCCGCCTCATGCTTTATTTAGAGATGACAACCAGAGATGTTCCCGGGAAGATGAAAGAGGAGAACAAATCATCAGACAGCTGGTTGCCTGGAGACACAGGAAAGTTTAAGAAGAGTCAGTCTGCAGTGGTGGCAGTTTTTTTTTGGTGTTTTTTTTAATCCTAATGTCAAGTCTTAACAGTTAACTTCATTAGCAGCTGTGAAACTGCAGTGAGTATCTTTACAGTAGCAGCACAACTCTGCATGCCCTGAGGAGGATTCTTTTATTCAGCACAGCTTAGCGGCTTTTTCTCTCATCGCCCTGCGACTGTGTTGCGCCTCCCAGAATAGCGGAGATAAAAGGGAAGAAATGCCGCTCTATTTTTTCTCTTATGTACAACCCCAATTCCAGAAACTTTGGGACACTGTGTAAAGCCTAAATAACAACGAACTGCATTATGAACGTCCTTAGCCAATGTAGCAAGGTTCTTTTGTGCTATCATGTGTTTCACAAAGTGGTAAGCCTCACCCCATCCAGACAGGTGTTTTTGTTGTCCGAGTCCCACCTTGTTTGAAATGTGTTGCTGGCAGCAGATTCAGAATAAGCAGATATTTTAACTTTGATACGTAAAACAATAAATATATCATCTTTGTACTGTTTTCAACAAAGGATTTATTTGTGTTTTACACAGCATCCCAACTTCGTTGAATCAGGGTCGTATGTTTCATTCACATCTCCTACCACAGTCCTACCAAGCTTCAATTCACAATAGGAATAGGACAGATGTCACGAATAGCATTGTTGAAGAGACTATTTCCAGATAAAAACTGCTGTCTCCTCTGCATAGATTTTCCATGCATTGTGTTGCATATTTCTGTGATCTTGTGGTTTTATATCAGAGACTTCCATCATGTCCCCCTCATCTAATTTCATTGTGTCCTTATCTCTCTGTCCTCTAGGAGATCAGTCAGATTTGGGTTATAACTCACTGTCCAAAGAGGAGGTTCGAAGAGGCGACCCCACCACCCAGGACTCTGGCCCCGACAAAGATGACAAGAAGGAGAGCGACTGCAGCTCCTGTCAGTAGTCTGCCTGATCTCATATCACCTGATATTTCTGTCTACTGTACCTTCTAAAAAAAAAAACAAGGACTTGGCAGCTTCACAGCCACATGGGAATTCCCCTTCATCTGCCTTGATCTTTCTGTCTCCTCCAGAGATGATTCATTCATTTTGGTTTTGCAACATCAAAGCATTTCAGTCGTGTGTTGTCCTTCAATGGATTTCTTGGATTTCTCAGCTTTTTTCAAGCTGTGCACATAAAAAAGACTGATTTTAAATTGTAATATCTGTGTTTCTAGTGTCAGAGACGGAGAGCGCCAAAGGAAGTAAAGACTGCCTCCCGCAGCTGGACATGGAGGTTCACTCCTACTACAAATCCCGTGGGATTGTTCGCAGCAGTTGTGCATTCGATGATTCATCCTGCAAACCCAAGAGCTCCGCCAGCGCAGGTGAGGAGGAAGGCCTCAGTAGATTTAAACAGTTTTACAAAGGGAGAGTTTGGAGAGGGCTGGGAGTTGAGATGTTTTTTTTTCTCCACAATAAATTCCCATTCCAAAGTTATCTTTTAATCATATGCCCAGTGTTCATTAACATAGAAATACAAAGTTGATTAATTTTTTTTTTTTTCAATACCCATTACCCTCAGCTGCTGTTGCTATGGAGAAGGATCCAAAGGAAAGAATCAGAGCTGTATTATATCAAGAACACTTTATTTTTCAGAATCTGAAAGCATTTTTGACTGCTGAATGCTTCTTTATTCCTGCAAAGTGTAATCTTTTCTTTCCACCTGCTGTTTGCAGCCAATAGAACTTTAGGGGAATTTTAGGCTCAGTGATTGAGTGTTTCTTACTGAAATCACATCACCAGAATAAGTACTCCTGCTTTGTAACTCACTTAGTAACACTTGTACAAAAGATTAAGAAGTTCTCCCCCCTTTCTCTCAGGCCATGTTGCAGGTCTCCTTTTCACTTCCTCCTTGGATGAGATCGGTGAGGTCCAGACAAACAGTTTGCTCAGGAGACATAAGAGTGCTCTGGAAGACGTGGTTGGCAACACCAGCAGTGGCTCGGCTCTTGACTGGCAGGGGGTGAGGAGCCGCCGGCTGAGCGGTGACACGGTGGGCAGTAGTGGCAGTGGCACCACTGTCCTCGGCCTGGGTATGAGCCAGGGTGAAACTGACCCAGAGAAAATCGCAGGACACCTGGGTGCAGATGTCAGAATTCTCTCCGGTGCCAACTTCAGCAAGAATAAGAGGCCTCGCTCGCTTGCTTTGGGTGGATCAGAGGGGGCGTCTGCTAAGGTGAGTGCTGCCAGAAGTCTTGATCACAGAGAGGAGGAAGAGGAGACAGAAGGTCAGGACTCCAGCGACGAGGACAGAAGTAACGCAGAGGCAATATTTGATTTGGAGGATCTGGATTTAGACAAGCCTCCAACGGGCTCTCAAAAGACCAACAAATCTCATAAGAAACTTGTTGAACGCAGTGCCAGCTACGGTGGCATGAGCACTGATGTGTCCAGAGGAGCTGTGAAGCGAACAGACATTGAGATGGGCTACGACCCTCTGTCCCTGCTGGCAGCAGAGTCAAAGTCCGAGTTGGAAAATGAGACTCAGTACCTCGATGGTGATGAAGCCAGCACACCGAGTGCTCGTAGGGACTTGGCCAGGGAAATTGAGCTCTATATGAATCACATGGGCAGCCCACTGAGCAGCCGGACACCCAGTCTGGACTTGAAGGACCCGGCAAGCCCCCTCCTCCTCCACCCGTCCTCAGTCTCTGGTCCACGTAGAGCTAGCCTGCCCCACAGCTCCCCCCTCAGGACTGCAGGAATGCCACGCTCACGCACCTTCCAACCTCCATCACCCTCACAAACTACCACACGCCAGCGTTTGTGGTCGTCGCCTCCCTGTCGCAGCTCAAGCACCACCCCCAGCCCCAGCCCTCGACCCAGCCCATACAGGGAGAGGACAGACAGGATGAGCCTGGCATCACCCTCACCCTCCTCCTCCTCTTTCGCTCTGGACACTCTGCTCACACCAACACTTGACGTATTCAAGACCAGTGTGTTCTCTGCTGGGAAGGGTGTGGCAGAGAAGGCGAGCCGCTGGTATTCTCGTCTTGCCACGTACACCACACCGACCAAGGTACGGAGTCTTGAAATTAAGTTTACCTTATTGTTGTGTACTAATGCAAATCCCAGCATTCATTCATCACTTCAAGTTCAAGTAAAATTGGGTCTGTGACATGAATGTTATTGTTATACTCTGAAAATGGGTTCTAACAAATGCATTTCTGCAGGATGGGGTATAAAGATCTCACATAAGCAGGAGTCTAAGATGAGGCTAAAGTTGGAGAGCTGCTGCCATCTTGTGGCCTTTTTAGTTTTTGACAGTATTTTTCCTAAAAGCCTCCTTTGACCAACTATAATGATCAAGTATGTTCTCTGGGTGTTGCTGTTCCCAAGTTTGGTGCTGTTCTGAGCATTATTTGTGGCTTTTTTGATGGCGATTTATACTTGGACCCATTTACTGCAGTGTATTGTTGTTGTTGTTGCAAACTTTACCTCGCGAGGGGGGGTCATACTCGGTGTCAAGGTGTGTTGGATTAAACTTACACCGGAATATCCCTTTAAGCTTTTTCTTTGTACCTCATGTGGGCGTTCTTGGCAACAAGTCAGAGCTGAACTTGATCTCTAGTTGTTGTGAGTATTATAACTTGAAGATGAGACACCTTTGCCGCTATGACGACATTAACCTGCCCAGCTATCCTCTGTTCACCCAGGATGGTCACAGTGACCGTCTGAGTGTGTCCTCCCTTGGTGTTGGAGATCCAGACTGCTCCTCCCTGCTGGATGAAGAGTACTGTGGGGAGTCAGGGAGCTCTGTAGTGTCACCACTGAGGAACGGCCCCATAGGGCCCCGCAGGAGCCCTAGACGCAGCCCCCTCCGAAGCAGACTAGACGGCACCCCTCCAGGCTCCAGCCTTGGGAGACCCACATCTTTGCTCCCTGGTGAGAACAACCTTACTCCAGTGAAATTTTAGCCAATAATTTCTTACTTCAGCTGAACAAGTGTTACATTAGCAGTTATCCTTGTTAGTTTCAGATATGTTTGAAGTCAAAACCACGGTTTACTCTCTGATCCACTTTTCGAAACATTGAATTTTTGCTTAAATCTAGAGTTGGTTTATTTGAATGTCTCTTGATTCAGTAATAATTCTTCTCCATGTTTTCCTTCTGCGTGATGGAAAATTCAGACATAAAGACAGAACATGACAAGCAGTCTATTAGAAAAAGTCAGAATAGAGAATAAAATATGTCAACATACAGTAGAGCCATTTTTAAGAGAAGCTGGGTGATGTTTTCACAAAAATTCTGTGTGGTGACCCGCTGACTCCTTTTTTTCATTCATTACCTTTTCTGATCATTCTGCTTCTACAGGAGGTGTCATCTCGCCCCCCGGCTTCCCTCTGCCAGACAAGTCGGACTTGGGCTCTTCACGCTACACCAGCAACACCAGCATCTTCAACAACTACGCCATGGAGGTAAAACTGCAAGACAGAAATTCTGCTCTTGGGTCACAGTTGTCAGACATTAGATCAGGAATACATTAATAGTTTGATACAAAACATCTAGAATTTTTAACTTTTAACTGTAATATCTTGTGTTAGCATATTATTTGTGTTTTTTGAGCTGTGCCTGCTGCATTCTATTAGAAAGGGAGAATCTTTCTCAACTAAGAATTTTCTTGGCATTCATTTATCACTCAGTGGGTGCTGGCTGATGTTTGCCAGTCAGCAGGACTGAATTCTTTGATGGTATCTCACTCTGAATTAAAAGTTTTAGAGACAGCTTTCATAACTTTCAGGAGTGACAAACTGCTTTGCAAGCAGTAGGATTCTCCCTCAGCAGAATATTTCTTTTCATAGGTATGTTGTCTACTACAGTTATAACTCAGTAAAATAAACATGAGGGTAAACAAGCAGACTTGTCGGACATGAAGTCACACTGATAAAATAAAACTTTCATAAGCATAAAGTATACATATAAAAATAAAGAACATCAGAATAGATGTTATTTCAAATATTTGGTCTTAAAGCTCTCCTGCCTCTTGCTATGTGTGTTTCCAGCTGCTGATCTCCAGCTGTTCTCGCTGTAAGACGTGTGACTGCCTGGTGTACGACGAGGAGATCATGGCTGGCTGGACGGCAGATGACTCCAACCTGAACACCACCTGCCCCTTCTGTGGAAACCCCTTCCTTCCATTCCTCAACGTGGAGATCAGGGACATGAGAGGACCCGGCAGGTAGACGATGACACTTTATCTTTTTTAGAGGGATTTTCTATTGTATCTTTCTTAATTCATTTATTGAATTCTCATTCAGGATGAACAATGGAATAGTTTTTATTGTTTCTTACCAGATTTTTACCGGATCTGTACCATGGAGCCGTTCCTCTCTTTTTCTTGGAGTTCTTTTATTCCCCCACGAGTACTTATTGATAACATTTTTAAAACTATGGTGCATGGAACAACATGACATCATCTTTAACATCAATTTGACCCTACAGCATGAAAAACCATCAGAGCTCATCTGCTTGGCTTGTTGTCAAAAAATGATACTTGATTTTGTGCAATCCCTGACCCTCTTTGTGCCCTCTTCTCTTCTCATCTCTTCTCTCCACAGGCTTTTCCTGAAGGGCAGCCCATCTGTGGATGAGGCGATGACCTCATCGTACTCGGCCTCCACAGGTATGGACACAGGGACGTCCACCTTGTCCACCCCATGTCCTACGACAGCTGTCTTCCCTCCCTCCCCTGTGATTGGTGTGCAGGAGCGCTTAGGAAATGAAAGGTACATCACATTTTTTTTTTTTTTTTACACGCCTCTCCTAAAAAGCATTGCTAACCAAATGTATTTAATTTGCATTTTTGTATGTAAATCAGTAGGGCTGTAACAATACACCAAACTCATGATTCGGTTTGTATCACGATTTTTGACCCACGGTTTGATATAAGCCTCGATTTCTTTTTTTTAAAATTATTTTTCTTTTAAATTAAATATTTTATACATGTAACATTTCAATAACTTATGTATATAATACTTGTCTGATAGTATCAGAGGTGCAGTATTGTGGAGGACGTGTCTATCTGATGGTCTAACTGCACAGATCCCTCATTTAACTTAATACAGAGAAATGTCCCACAAAGCGACATTACAGAACCAAACGAAGGTAATGTAGTAACTGTAACTGTCTTTGGCAACAAGGAAAAATACCACAGCTGTACGTGGAGAAATGTCCTTCCTCCCGCCGTCCTGCCGACTCCTCGTCACGTTTCTGCCCGATAAACAGCGTCTGTCACTGGCAAAAAAAAAACTTTAACTCACCGAGTGTTCATGATGAAAAAAAATCTCTGCGACGGTTAGCCCTCCGGACCGAGACTTCAGTGAACTTAACCCAGGAAGACAGCCTCTGTCGGGCTTTCATTGACAGGGGAGACACCGGGGAAACCCCTTGAAAACACACACACGTCATTATCATGACGTGTACTGTCACTTCTTATTAGGAGCTGCAGTGCCGGCTTTCTATGTGAATTATGCAGCGGTTCATCTTTACAGTGTCTTTACACTCTGTGTGAATGAACAATGTTGGAGAATTGGCGAGCGACCACTGCTGTGTAAATGTGGTGTTACTTACAGCTCAGAGGGCTGGACCTGGACTGGAAGTTGTGTCGCGACTCTGCCTTCTCACAGTGTGACACAGGTTCGTGCATCTGAGTGTCGTGATTTCAGCTTCGATACGTGTATCGTTACAGCCTTATAAATAAGCATAAATCTTGGTCTGGTGGGAAGGCAACTAGGAGGGTTTAATATAACCATGAAGTTGGCAGTCGTCATCACAAATCCAAAGCTGGAAGAATAACTTTTGTTCTCATGTACTCTCAAAAGTGCTGTATATCTGTTTGCATTTTTTCCAGCTCATTTTCATTCAGCCAGCTCCAGTTTGTGTGATTAAACAATGCTTTTGAAGTAGCAACCTCCTGTAGCTGCACCACATGATCCCATCTGAATTGTAAAAGAGCTAAATGAGATTATCTGCAGCACCTGGTCCTAACAAAGCTCTGTGTTTGTGTGTGTGTCATGAGGGTATGAAATGTGTGAGCAATAGAGATGAACCCTTCATAAAAGCGTAATGCCAATTATTTTGATTATTGTATTTTCTCCAGAATATTAATATTGTGATTTAAACATCTGGATCCTGTCATGTGTGTACTTAAAGACAAAGTGAGACTAAAACAGTTTTGCAGATTTCTTCAAAAAAGAGGCCATCGCTCCTTTTGTTTTATTAGGTGTTGTGACTGAGTTGTGTGTTGTTGCTAAGGGCTGACTGTTCTCCCTCTGTCTTCACAGGATGCGATCGACCAGAGCTCAAGGTATCCACATCCCCACAGACCGTCGGCAGGGGGCGCTCTCCCCTGGAACACCCATCGCCCGCAGCGTCAGCGTCTTTAGTCCTTTGGAGGAAACATCGCGACTGAACCACTGTGTGCCAACGTCAGGCAGCCTGCCCAGCCGTCTCAATGAAGCCACGGTGTGTTCCAACGCAGATTATTTATGTTGGAGTAAAATCTTTATTTTCTAATTAAATTATTCAACACTGTTCAGTAGTTTGGCTGCCTCAGCCTTTAATCTGGACAGCCCAACAATAAGAAAGCTTACCTCTCCAATTTTTGTCCCACCCAGGACCCACTGAGTATGGAGTGGCAGCTCCACAACCCCGAGCCGGTGACGGTTCCCTACCTGAGCCCACTGGTTCTGTGGAAGGAGCTGGAGAGTCTGCTGGAGAACGAGGGTGACCCGGTGATCACAGAGGCTGACATGGTGGACCATCATCCCATTATCTACTGGAACCTGGTCTGGTATTTCAGACGACTGGACCTGCCCAGCAACCTGCCGGGTCTCATCCTCACCTCTGATCACTGCAACAGAGACTCCCAGGTACACACAGACATAAATAAACCAGCATTACATAACAACTTACTTCTTATTATCGCTTCTTAAGTTAGTGATGCAGCATCACACTAAGAGAGATGTCATTGTGTACACACACCAGACAGTAAAAAAAGACTTCAAAACAAGCCTTTACTTTGCTCTTCAGAATCCGTTTTTTACTACTTCAGCTGCTTTTGTTTTTCTTTTTGTTTATTTAAAAATTAATTAAAAAGAAGTTGCCTTTGAGACTCAGCTATACTTTACTTTTATACTGATTTTTATGTTTTTATCATATTTTTTAAAGGGATCAGGTCATATACCTGTTTTGTTCTGTCCCTGCACACTTCCAATAAAAGCAAAGCCCAAAAATCTCCTCTTATGTCATGAAAGAGAAGAGAGAAATAGGGCAAATGCTGTTGCTTATGTCAAATAATAAGTCAATAAGTTGAAATACAGGGTCATGTGGTGCAAATTTAATTTTTATTAACATTTGTTTTGTTAACTGGATTTATATTATGTATATAATTTCAAACCGTTTTGCAACTGTATTTACATTACTGCAATAATTTATCTATTTTTATGATGAAAATAAATTTGTTACTGTGTATGGTACATAATGGCAGATAATAGTAGAAATGAATATTTTCTCTGACTGGCAGACTGACTTTATCTTGGCCCTTGTTAGGTTCCTCGTCACTGGATGTCAGAGGACAGTAAACACGTGTTGATCCAGATGCTGTGGGACAACCTCAAGCTGCACCAGGACACAATCCAGCCTCTCTACATCCTCTGGAACACATACAGTGAGTCACATGGGTCTCTGCAGTACAGATCAGTGTGAAGTTCATCAGGCAGTACAGAGACATTTACTCTCACATGAATACTGTATGCTGCTGTTTTATGAAGAAACAGTGGAATTAAAGTTCCAAAGAGACAGAAAAATGTTAGTGAACATGAAGGATGTGTGGATACAGCAGGAACAGACAGAGTAAGAAAATAATGCACAGCACGTGGAATGAAATATAGAATTGGTATGTTATCTGTACCCTATGTATTGTGAATAATTGAGAACAGGCCTATATTCTTTAATTTAATTTTCATATATAGAAATTTTGCCAAAAAAGTTGGAACAGGCTCAGTGAATAAATCGACATGCAAAGTGGTAAGAAAGGGCTGCAGATGAACACTTCAGATCTGTGTGGAGCTATGAGGAGACCTGGATATAACAGGGAAAATCTGGATACGGCATTGGAGATGGAACCACGTTCATTCCTAGAAAAGCTGCTTAGTGGTGCTTGTGTCTGTAAAGCCTGTGCGCTGGAGATTTTCACTGACCGGGCCAGCTAGCTTCCTGGTTACTTGAATAGGGATAAACTAATTTAATCATGCTGCTCTTCTAGATTTTCCAGATATTATGCGACCGAATGGCTCAAATTCTGACAGTGTAGCAAGTCATTTTGCAGGGGTTTGTGACACAAAAAATTATCCACTTCTTTCACAATGTAAGCTTATGGGAAAAGGTATTTTGGGGCAACAGTGCATCATGTCACAGTGTAATTGCATGGGTTTGGCCACTGTGAAAGTTGGTATGTAAAACGAAAGATATTCACACTTGGTATATTTTTAGTTTGTCAGCATTCATACTCACAAAAGTGGAACAGAAATGGGCTTAGCAGATATATCAAGACACACATGAATCATGTGAATGAAGTCCATGATGAGATAAAAATTGGCAGCAGCTATTCGCTACCGCTCTTAAAAAAACCCGTAACAAATATTAAATCCATAGTTCTATCACATTGTTTGAGCTTTGACTGGAGCTCCTTTAATTATGTATTAAGCTCTGCTGCATCTGCACTAATTGATTATTTAATGGAGAAGTCATGGAGGCAGGCGGCTAATCTTTGTGCTAACAGGCTCTGTCTGCTCTGTCTTTCAGGACTTAATTGTACTCTGTTGTTAGAGAGTGAGTGTTCTTCTCTCCTGCAGACTCCCACAGATGAGTCCAGTTGTTTGTGTCCTGTTTTGTCTAAAGCCTGCTGTCTCCCTATGTTGTCTGTTCCCTGCTTGATGTACCGTAGTGTCGTCTGTGTAAATTCAGCCTCAACTTTTCATGGTGTCACGGTGTTTTGAATGAGTGTGAAATCTGACTTTCACACTGTTGATATGGAAAGTGTTTGTCTCAAATGCAGCTCAGCTCTGTGTTTGAATGTAGGTTTGCATCTCTGGTGAATGTTTTTGCTGACATGGACATTCACTTTTATTCAGCAACTTTTAAAGACGGCATTTTTGTAGTACTTACAGGGCTGGGTACAGAAAAACAACAGGATTTGGCTGCTATTTTGAATACCTTCAGTTTGTATCTTAGTGCTTGATTTTCCATCATCTTTCACTCACCAGGATTTACTGTAAAGCCCTTCCTAATGCCTATTTACCACCAGTATTTATTAAATGAGGTTGCGCCATTAAACCTAAAAAATGTGTAGATCAGTAAAGAAATCTGGAGCTGGTACTAAGTAACAAGTAACTAAACATGTCAAAGGAGTGTATTGGAGAGGAAGTATAACGTAGCAGAAAATCAAAGTGCTCAAGCAGTGTCATGAAAATTGAACAGTACTTGAGTAAATTGTTAAGTTTTATCCCAGCACTCGTTTCAAAACGAAACTCTTGCCAAAATGCAACTTAGGCTTTTTTTGTGAATGTACCTGAGTCTTTGTGTAAATGCATAATTATGACAAAAGAGGCACTTTTAAGATTTACCGTATTTTCGTTTTCGGGTCATACTCATTTTCAATGGGAGTGCTACGGGCACTTTTACGATATTACGCTATTTTTAGACTCAACACAACATGAAACTTTGCTCGTAGTATCACCAGGGTCTCTACACATGAACACGAGTATTGAGAACATTGTTTGTGTACACAGAGTTTACTAAAAAGAAAGTTTTTGAACAACTCACCTTAGCAGTTGCTTGTTCCACTAGCCGCCGTCATGGTAGCCATGAAGAAGTATCGATCTAAGAATGCGACTCCAAAATACCGATTGTGACATTGATTTCTGATAATCAGTACACATATCAACAAATATGTGTGTTTCAGAATTAGTTATATTCTCACAAATAATGCCTGATAACACTATTCTAACCTTTGTTGTTATTTAGTCTAAAATGTGTCTATTACCTCCGCAAAGGAAGTTATGCTTTCTGTCTGTTTGTTGGTTTGTAGCAGGATTACTCAAAACCTACTGAAGGTATTTCCACAAAACTTGTATGCGAGGATGTGTCCCAGCCCAGAATAGACCCAGTAAACGTTTGGCGCAGATCCAGATAAAGGGACGGATTCAGGATGTTTTGTTCACTTTCTTTAACATATTGAGACAGGGCCCTTTTCAACATTTTTGTTAATTTCTTAAGGGATGACGCATGGATCGTGAGGAAAATAAACCAGGTGTATGTAGGTGGCTGGTATCATTGAGTGAGTACTACATTGGGCTGTTAGGCCTCAGAAGAGGTGTTTGCTCTTCTGAGTGCCTTTCTAGTTTTTTTGGATAATCTAATTATTGTAATTGAACAGCGTTCAAATAAGGTGGCATCACAAATACGCTGAACAAATGTCTTTTACTCTAAAACACATCAGAGCTGTTAGTGAGACTAACTTTAGATTGCTAATAACTACGTAACTGGTTTTGACAGAAACGCTCAATATGGTACTTGGAGTCCTTCATTTTTTTTTTTAATCAGAAACTAGATGTGGAAGAGACAAAGCATAAAAATACAAAATGTTAACTTGAATCAAACAAGAATTACGATAATCAAACATATAGATCCCAGCAGCATCATGGAGACAAAGAAATGCACAAATGAGTAAGTCATGCTCCCACTTTAATCATTTTTACTGCTCTCTATTTGTTGTTAATAGAACTAATTTTAGTATGGTTGGATTTTGAATCAAAGTTTCAAAATAAGTGAATATGTTTTAGCAACAAATTTGAATGAAATAGAAACTTTGATTAAAACTGAAAGGGTTTTTATTTTATAATATAGAATTAAGATTGTCATGCTTACACATACAGATTAAAACTTTCTTCCAAAAGGTGACAATATACTCTGTGTTAAGTGAAAAAATACATAATAGGTTACATTATTTTATTTAAATGAGGTATTTTCATGATATACTTTTGTATAAAAAAAATTATGTTATCAAATAATTTAGGCTATAAATGCTTTTTATACATTTCTAAGCTTTCATTCACCACACACTGTAGTTTTTGACATTTTTACCAGTACAGATATTGTCTGTGTATAAGTGTGGTATATATCAAATGAAGTACTGCATTGTACCAGTAAAGGTACCCAGCCCAAGTACTTTTCATCTGAGTGAGAACCTGTTTGATAAAACCATACTCATTGTGTATTAGTGTCATACGTCTAATGTGATGAGTCCACTGCTGAACTAGTGCGTGTGTGTTTTGTGTAGATGTGGGGTATCCTCTGTCCCGGTCGATCTCGGAGGAGGAGAAGCCGTTCAGCGAGGAGCTGCTGCAGAGTGTCGTGAAGAGCATCCAGAGGAACGACGTCAGCCGGCCGATGGCTCAGCTGCTGCAGCTGCTGGGACAGACGCTCGGGGTCAAACGGCAGAGGTCAGCACTGACGTGTCAGATTAGTTTTATTTACTTACTCAACTCCAGAGTCTTCACCTCTCGAACCTTCTCCAGTGTGTAAACTTACTTTCATACTTTTTTATTGTATTCTTTATTATTTTATTTTTTTTTACTATGACTAGTGTTTATTACAATACCTCTGTCCTTTGACTTCTGTGATTAAGAAATGCCCCTGTTTGTGGGACAAATAAACAAAATTGAAACTCACATTATGTTGTATTCCTCCAAAAAAAGGATTAATCAACCTCTTGAAAAGTAGCTGTAATAAGGTTAATATTTACTGCTGTAATGCCGGTATATGTGGTGTAAAGTAACTAAGTAGAGTTATCCAAGTACTGTACTTAGGGACAGTTTTGAGGTCATGTTCTTTAATTGAGCGATTCCATTTTTTGTTGCTTAATTAGACTACTCCACATCTCAGACAGAGATCTTTCTATATGTATTTTCTCATTTAATTTACTAATCACTTTTAAGATTCAGATTCAATTGTAATTATGTGCTGTGACATCCAAGTGATGTATATGAATCTATGGATATTTTCAATTCCATAATAAAACATTCTGCACTTTTAC
The DNA here is from genome assembly GCF_904848185.1 of Acanthopagrus latus. Taxonomy (NCBI): domain Eukaryota; kingdom Metazoa; phylum Chordata; class Actinopteri; order Spariformes; family Sparidae; genus Acanthopagrus; species Acanthopagrus latus. The sequence goes on along the minus strand of NC_051042.1, from coordinate 14,412,913 downwards.
TTCTGATGCTATACATAGAAGTAAAAATGTTAATTCAGCCTCTATGCTTAAAATGAGGTTTTACAAGAAAACTGATTGAGTCATATTGTAAAATAAAACTGTTCTGACCTCGCCTCTCTTGTCCTCAGGAGTTTGTACCGGGACATCCTCTTCCTCTCGCTGGTGGCTCTGGGAAAAGATAACATTGATATAGGTGAGTCACAAGTTTGACTGTCATAATGAATTACTTCGGACAATTTTTTTAAAGGTACAGTATGTTATAAGTACATCACAAGAGTAACTGCAAACTGCTGCTTACTGTAGCTGCTGTGAGATACTTTACTCAGTTAGCCGTGCAGCTAGCGGTTATTATAAGTTGCTATTGAGGTACAATGTGGTAAGAGGCTAGCTGGTTAGCATTGTGACTTCAGGATATACACTATATTACCAAAAGTATTCGCTCACCCATTCAAATGATCAGAATCAGGTGTTCTAATCACTTGGCCTGGCCCCAGGTGTATAAATTCAAGCACTCAGGCATGCAGACTGTGAAACAAGACATTTGTGAAAGAATGGGCCGCTCTCAGGAGCTCAGTGAATTCCAGCGTGGAACTGTCATAGGATGCCACTTGTGCAACAAATCCAGTCGTGAAATTTCCTCGCTCCTAAATATTCCACAGTCAACTGTCAGCTCTATTATAACAAAATGGAAGCGTTTGGGAACAACAGCAACTCAGCCACGAAGTGGTAGGCCACGTAAAGTGACGGAGAGGGGTCAGCGGATGCTGAAGCGCATAGTGCAAAGAGGTCGCCGACTTTCTGCACAGTCAATTGCTAGAGAGCTACAAACTTCATGTGACCTTCAGATTAGCCCAAGTACAGTACGCAGAGAGCTTCATGGAATGGGTTTCCATGGCCGAGCAGCTGCAGCCAAGCCACACATCACCAAGTGCAATGCAAGGCGTCGGATGCAATGGTGTAAAGCACGCCGTCACTGGCCTCTAGAGCAGTGGAGACGCGTTCTCTGGAGTGATGAATCACGCTTTTCCATCTGGCAATCTGATGGACGAGTCTGGGTTTGGAGGTTGCCAGGAGAACGGTACATTTCAGATTGCATTGTGCCAACTGTGAAATTTGGTGGAGGAGGAATTATGGTATGGGGTTGTTTTTCAGGAGCTGGGCTTGGCCCCTTAGTTCCAGTGAAAGGAACATTGAATGCTTCAGGATACCAAAACATTTTGGACAATTCCATGCTCCCAACCTTGTGGGAACAGTTTGGAGCGGGCCCCTTCCTCTTCTAACATGACTGTGCACCAGTGCACAAAGCAAGGTCCATAAAGACGTGGATGACAGAGTCTGGTGTGGATGAACTTGACTGGCCTGCACAGAGTCCTGACCTGAACCCGATAGAACACCTTTGGGATGAATTAGAGCGGAGACTGAGAGCCAGGCCTTCTCGACCAACATCAGTGTGTGACCTCACCAATGCGCTTTTGGAAGAATGGTCAAAAATTCCTATAAACACTCTCCTCAACCTTGTGGACAGTCTTCCCAGAAGAGTTGAAGCTGTAATAGCTGCAAAAGGTGGACCGACATCATATTGAATTCTATGAGTTAGGAATGGGATGGCACTTCAGTTCATAGAATGAGTAAAGGCAGGTGAGCGAATACTTTTGGTAATATAGTGTATCTCTGCAACACAATACATAGAGTCTTTAACATAACATCCAAGCTGTTATTTCTTCACACTAAATAAATGTGTTAATTTGTATTATTTTAAACTCAAATTTATTGCCCCTTTAATATTTAAATATTGTTATATTGTCAGATATTACAGGCTTAAAGGAGTTTTGCACAAACTCTGCACAAACCATTATTTTACAGCAGTGTCAGTTGTATCATTGCACGATGTCATTTTGTCTACTGATGATGATACTGATGACAAGCGAGCACCTGTGAAGGATGACAACTGTAAAAAGACCCCTCCCACATGTTTCTGATCACAGTCTCCTCTTCATCCCCCAGACGCCTTCGATCGTGAGTATAAGCTGGCGTACGACCGCCTCATGCCCAGCCTGGTGAAACTGACCCACAACTGTGACCGACCTCCCAGCACGGGGGTGATGGAGTGCCGCAGGACGTTTGGAGAACCTTACCTGTAAACACTCACCTTCACCCACCAGGAGAAACCCTCACCATCTATTTCATCGCTTTAAGACGAGCTCAGGAAACCTGTTGGAAGACTGTGAATGTGCACTACGGTGACGTTTTGAGAAAAATCATCAAAAAGGCGCAGTTGACCGCAGTCAGCGTCATGTAGCCCGAAACAAAAAAAAAGAATTTTGCTGACATCATCTCAACTAAGTGACGATGGAAACACACTCACTGTTAATAACATGACTTCATGCAGTGTTGTTGAGTGACGCTCACCTGGTTTCTTAGAAAAATCCTGTGAAAATTATACAGACACGCTGTAAATACACCACACTAAAGGTTTTTTTAAAAACTGCAACATTTATATTGTATAGTCCTGCAGCATATGAAGACTAATATTAGCAATATTTTAACTTGAACTCTATTTATACAAAGTAAGCTTTATTTATTGTAGTGTCTTCTGTTTGTTGGGCGTAGTGTTTGTTGTGTGGCTGTTGTCTCGCAGTTTAAAACCAGCACAACCTGAACAATCGCTGCTCATTTTCAACAAACTGGAAGAGATGTCGCAGTTTGGATTTGGTTTCTGTTGTAAATGATGATGAGATTACTGTCTTTATGAGTTGGGGCAAAACAATAAAAAAAATAGATAAATTAGAGCTGCAATGATGAGTGAAACCACAGAAAACTTGAATCAAACCTGTGTCTGACGGTGGATTGAATATCTTCAGTTTTTGAATTGCTGGTCCAAAAAAAAACAAAAAACAAGCAGATTTAAGACATTGTTTGCATTTTTCACTAATTTTAACTTTTCATTGACAAAACAATTCCATAACTGATCGAGAGAAAATAATCAGCAGATCAACCAATAATGGAAATGATCTTTAGTTGCAGCCCTAATTAAAATGTTTAAAAACACTTTTTAAGCTGCCTTTAATGTTAGTCTGAATATAAATGTCCGCTGTGTTGCCACTTACAATAGTGCTCTATATTTCATTTCATTTTAATGTCAAGTTTGTTTACAAAACATTTTGGAGCGTTAAATAATTACTCATCATATGAACAATAATTTTTTCGTTTTCTTGTCCACGCAGGCTCCGATCATGCAGAGATGCTATAGGCTGGTTGCTTTAAAAGTCTTGGAGAAAAAAAACAAAAATGACAGGAGGCGCAAAAGGAGGAGCTCATTAATGTTGGGATGAAGTGATTATAAGATGCAGTTTACATTTATTTCTGTGGTTTTACTCAACTTTACAGATGAATTTAAGTTTGGGAGAGAGCTCACTACAGCATGAACGGATTGTCCTAAATATACAGAAGCTGCTTTGAAAAAAAAAACAACAACAAAAAAAAAGACAAACCAAATAAGATGCCAGCACAGTCACTTTTCAGTCTGTGGTCACTGTCCATGCTGATGAACAACAAACAGGGTGATTTAACATCATGTTCATGCTGGAGGCTGCAGTCTGGGGCCTCATTTATAAACCTTCCTCACGCTGCTTCCCACACAAAAGTCGTGGTCTATAAAAACAAAGTCGACCGGAAAATGTGCACACCTGTGAGTAAACTGACCCGTGTGATGATTTTGAAAATGAAATGTGAGAGGCATTATTCTACTCATAATAATGCTGCTCACGTTTGATTTCACACTTGTTCAACCAGATCATTTCTATTAACATGCAAATGGTGCTTTGCGCTGACAGTTTATGTTTGAATGTGGGTTTGGAGAAGGCAGGATGAGGCTGATCCATGTGCGCACATTTCAAAGTTAATTTGGGATTTATAAAAGGAACCTGGCCTTACGCAAGATTTTTCAAATCAGAATATTTTTTTCATCTTTTAAATGTACAGAAACATCAAGTGTGGGCTCTTCACAGAGTTTTATAAATGAGACCCCAGGTAAATAGTTCAACTTAGATTTGATTTTTTTTCATACTTCTGGTATATTGTTCTCACCAAAACAAGTAAGTCTGACGGGATATAAAACAAGTTCCTGACATTCTTAAAGCGCAATTTGTTGGTAATAATCCCTCATCGCAGCAGACAGGTGATATTTCAGAAAAAAGCTTTAACCAGGCTGTCGCCGTCTTCATAGCTGTGTTTACATTTTAGTTTTGCAATTTTAAAACCAGCTTATGGTTCTACAACCACATATCTGAATGTTTATTGGGACTGCACAATACGGGTTAATGGAAATGATCATTTTTGCATCACAATTTTAATTTTCACAGAAAAAGACAAAAATGAAATCATTTAATGTGACATTTGTTGAGGTCTGAACCAATCAAACGTGTGTCTTTGTGAGGAGCAACAAAGATTTGTTAGATTTGTTGTCAGGACGTCTCTGCTGTGCTACACTATTTCATTTTAATGCTGTTAAGTCACATGTCTTAGCTTCATTAAAAAAGCAGCTTCGACAACTTTGAATGTCGCGCTCAGCCTGTCATATCATACCTTCATATCATTTGAATTAATTGTGCAGCTCTAATTTTTATACAGTTCTGTGTTAAGCCTGTGACGGTGATGAACGAACCAGATCAACTGAAGGGTACAAACGAGATTGTCTAAGGTGCGTCATTGAGATTCTGTGATTGTCATCTGTAGTTTTTAGTATCAAACATCTGTGAAGTTCTGTAAAAAGCCCTTAGTGCAGCTTTGGGAAAAAGAAAATATCGTCTAAGGTGACATCTAGTCATCTTAGTCATCAGTATCTGTTGTATGAAATTCATCCAGCAGCTTTATCTCCATCATATCAAATTAAAACCAAAAAAGGGATTCTCTTTTAGCGTCCACAGGGAATATTAATAATGCAGTAACAGACGGCAGCACGTGTTTTTCAGTTAACTTTTGCTTTCTGAGCACATACCAGTGTGCATCAGTTACATAAAGCAGAGAAATACCTGATCAGCCACATTCTGGATGGAACTGGACTTCGGCAAGATAAGCACTTGTTTTTGTGTTAATCAAAAATGACGACTGACAGACTGACGAGATGGTTGAATGAGGACCCGAAACTCGTGAAGGTCTCATGAATTTCAACCACGTGTGTGATTTGCGGTCAACAAGTTGCACTTTGCCCCTTAAAAGTGACCTGACTGTTTTCAGCTGGTCGAGCCGGCGAGCTCGGGAGGCGAGGACACATCAGCTGCCATTCATCTGTGGATTTTATTTTTTTTTGTTTTCCTGTGTTAATAAGTTGTACAAATGAATGATTTTGCAGAACCTGGGGCCATGTACATTTTAACTCGCCCTTTGTAGAAATCACATTTTATAACAGTTTATTCATACACGTGCAAAGGTCCTTTTTAGATGTGGTGAAGGTTCTGTACAGTGACCAGATCTGCAGGACTGGAACTGTAAATAAAATCACTTATACGCTCTCAGCGATGGCTGCTTTCTTCTTTCTGGAAATGATCAGTGCAATATTAACTTTTGACCTTCCAATAATAATGGCACACACAAATTGAGCTCACTGTTAAAAAAATAATTTATTGCAGCATGGAGTTTTAATTTGAAATATTGATAGATTTCCCTATCAACAATACAAGTTTGCATCCACTTCAATCCACCAAGAGCTTTTTTAACAAGACTAACATCTGACAGCATGACACCGGTCAGGTTTGTTCTCACAGCTAAGACAGTCCGACACACACACAATCACTGTTTCTCTCCACATTGTTCATACAAAAAACACTGAAACACGAACAAACACTAGTTTGGTCGAATACAGAACAAAGTTTTAGCAACACGTTTCAGAAAATGCTGAGCAGAAAACTGAAGTTGCATCCAGGAGGTTTGATTTGCTGCACAGTGAAACTGAACCTTCACTGCTGTGACGGACGTAATGAATTTAATGAATTAACCTATTAAAGTCCTCAGGCTCCAGAAGCACGATGCTCACAATGTTAAAGGAAAAGTCCACCCAAAACGCTTACACGGTTCACTGCAACAGTCTTTGCGGCTGTGCTGTTTGTTGCATTTCTGACCGTTTTGTTTACATTTTAGATCAGTGAGCCGATTGCCTGATCTCTGATATTTCCAGCAGCTACCGCGGAGTCTTGTAGCAGAAAATGTATCAGCCGTCTAAAACAACAGTTTTAGATTTGGTGTCAGTCACCTGCAAATCAAAAAGGGATTGCTTCTTTCTAGAGCTGCACCACAGTCCAACACTTTCACAGGGAGAAAGTGATCGGAGTGAAAGACAAATTTCTACAGTAAGCCCACGCTATTTTTTTCCCTACTGTACATATAATCCCAAAGATTCTTATAGGAATTGTAGGTTAATACAGGTGATTTATACAACAAAATACATACATGAGTAAACCCACTTTTTTACTCTGTTGTTGCATGACGGTGATGACGGAAACGTGAGTGTGAGAGCTGGAGAGAGGAGACCAAAGTTTAGTTAGAGTAACTGCTAACAATTTATTTCCAAAGTCATGGCTGAATTAACCGTGACGACTCAGCTCTCCAAGTTTCAGAATGAGACGTCTCCTTGAACCCGCTGAGGCGATCTGCTGGACCCATTCCAAAGCTTTTGGTACATACGAATCATTTACATGCCAAAACATGTAAATTTAGGGCCCGGGTTTAAAAATACAGGAAATCCCATTTAAGGAGAGAAGTGAACTTATTACGGGTCGACAGGTTCAGGTGCAAGACAGTTCCATCTCCCAACAGGAGACACAAAATTCAATCAGTGACTCAAACATACACAAACATTTTAATTGTTGAGATTTTGCTCTGGTATTTCTGGGCAGTGGGGTTTGCAAAGGAATCAGCGTGAAGAGGGCATGTTTGTCTTCGTTTGCGTTTGTATCTAATTTGATAGTTTTGTCGATATAAACTGTTCATTAACTGAATTCATCTTAAATGTATGAAAAGGTATTAAATGTCACTGTGTGTCTGTCGCAGCTTGAAAAACCCAATTAAATCAACATCAGCACACTTTGCTTTCTAATCAGGGCTAACTACCTTTCTGAATTCTCGGAAATATAGGAAAACAATTTGTGATTTTTGTTCTTAGAGAGTAGGTGCCGGGAAATGTTGATCACATGTACATTAAGTTTTGTTTTGGGTTGATTTCCCCTTTAACATCACTGCTCGTTTCGTTACTTTCTCTTTTACCATGAGTCTACTGTGCGTCAGGTCGGCCTCTTGACATCAGGCTCATCTTCTATCTAACGGATCCTACGTACCGTGTTGATCCAGTCTGGACGTACTAAGTCGTGTGCGGCGGCGGGGTTCGCTCTCTGCCCGTCAGCTCAGATGGAAATGGGGCAGATGAGGATGCGATCCTCCAACATGACGCTGAGGACCAGGAACACAAAGTACAGTACGAACATGGTGAAGCCCAACATTTTGCTCATCTTCCAGCGACAGGCGCCGATGGAGATGATGACAAACAGGAGCATGAGGAAAAGCAGCACGATGGCGCAGAACAAGCCGTTGGAGCTGACGGTCACCGGCTCGCCGTTGTGCAGCAGAGTGAACAACAGCCACGGGACCGGCAGGCTAAAACCAGAGAGGACAGACGTGTTTCTTTCCAGTTTACAGTTCACATGGTTTATCTGACATTTCAGGTGAGTGAATATGGAAAAAAAAAAATCAACATCCAAAAACCCTACACCTCTTTTGGCAGTTGCAGCTGGTAAAGAAACGATGCTGCGGTCACTCACCCGACAGTGATGTCGAAGATGTTGCTGCCCACCGAGCTGGACACAGCCATGTCCCCCAGACCTTTCCGGGCCACGATCACACTGGTGATCAGATCAGGGATGGACGTCCCGGCTGCCAGGATGGTCAGGCCCATGATCTCCTCTGAGATGCCGATAGTCTCACCGACCTGCAACACACACACACACACACACACACACACAAAAAGGTCAAGCCGCAAAAAAGAGAACAAGTGACTTTCTGAAAGCGTTGAACTTGTTTTGCTGTGACCTCTGCAGTTTCAAACAGTAAGCTCATCAGCATGTGACTGATCACACACTGCACTGATGCAGAACATTAAGCCTGACCTGTGACGCTCACATCAACACTCACTGTCACCATTCACATCACACAGATTTGCCCACTGACACACGTGATAGAACATGTTTTGCCAGTCCCCTCATCCTTCAGATCACAAGATGCAAGCCGAGCTTTTTAAAGATGTCCCAGGCTCTGTACTAAACACACGCCACACTGGATGTAAACACGTAAACAAACCTGATGAGCCCACCACACCATCAGGTAGGAGAAGACTCCGATCCACAGGATGGAGCCGAGAAACGTGACGACAAAATACCTCCTGGACGCCTGGAAACAAAAGACATTTCACATCTGTTGTTCAGTAAAACACACAACATGATGAAACAGAGATCTGGATCCAGATGAACGAAGATGTTTCTTGAGTGTAATTTGTTTGACCCATTTGAATGTATGAGAGCACAGAGGCAGATCATTGTGAACATATTTCATCAAAAATTAAAGTTTATTTTCAGACTTCTTTTCAAAGTTCACTACTGATGTCCAGATGACATCCTTAAAGAGATCGTTTCAACTTCAGTTCAAGGCGTCTAATGAACTTCTTGTGGTTCAAAAATAAAATTTTATGACGATCAAATTAATAACTCCCTGCATGCAAAGCAACACAGAGGCTTTGTACCCTGAGCCTCAGTGGTCTGAATGAGACAGGCACTTTACCAGGCGAGCTATCTATCAGCTTTAATAAGTACCATGTTTCGGTGATCGGACCTTCATCAGGTCCGCTTATATTCCAAGGTTGGATGAGCAAACATGAATTTGTATTAAAGCTGATAAACAGCTCATCTGGTAAAGTGCCTGTCTCATTCAGACTACTGAGCTTGAGGATCAGGCTTCAGGTCCTCCCCCGTAGCTTCTGCTGCAAAATCTGGTCTTCATAAAAACTTACATTTTGGACTGCACAACGTTTTTTTAGACGTCTGTGACTGAAGTTGAAAAAAAGTCTAAAATGACATTGTCAAAACATCCAAAAAAACGTTCATTCTGTCTGTCGTAGAATAACTTTTAATAATAATTAAATAAATAATACAGAGAGAAGTCTTGATTTGATGATTTACACCCCAACTAAACATCTGTTTGATGAACCACAGCTTTATTTCAGTATCCAGTGAAATCTACACAGGTTCAGAGTAGGTTGTATAGTGTTGCTGAATAATAACTATAATAGATGACGAGGGAAAGTGAAGGCGCTGGTTGCTACAGTTGCCGTGGTGTTCGCGGGGGCGGTCCATACTCACCAGGTTGCGGACGTCAGGCAGCGTGAGCCACAGCGGGAACACGATGGGCAGCAGGAACAGATACGTGGCCTGCTTGCGTCTGGTTTCAGGCCACTCTAAAGACAGAGGCTCATTCTCCTCTTCCTCTCCCTCCTTCTTTCCGTCATCACCTTCGCTGTCACCGGACTCGCTGCTCTCCTCATCACCGCTCTCGTCCTCCCCGCTGCCGTCGGAGCCCTCTGATCCCTCCGCTGCTGCCTGCAGGAGAGAAACAAGCCAAAGAGATGACATTCTTTTTTTTGTGAGAAAATTGCTTTTACCTTTACATCCGTGTCTTTCTCTTTTCTTTGATGTAACCCACACGAACATGAAGTCGTTATTGTGTTACAATATTCTCTCTCTGCGCTGGTGATTTACATTAAAATGCACTCTGAGGTAATAATTGTACTTAAGTTGACCCTGTTCTCAGAGTCTGATTAGGAGGCTGAACTCGAGGAATCAGGGCAGCCTTCATCATGCAGACGCATAAATATCCGGCTTAGGACTGGGGTGGCATTTTTCCAGAGGACCAAACTGAATTCCAAATGTAAACGAGTGGCCATGAAAATGTGAGTCATTGAGTGGAAACATTAAACACACAGTGCTGAATTATGTGACACTAATTCTCAGTGCCAAGTGCAGCACTGAAAGAAGAAAAGATCAGGCTAATAATAACTATTAATGAACAAACATCATGTATACGACCACATTAACTTATTTACACTTTTACAGATGCAGCTGTAACTAATTTATATATCTATGAATGACAACATGAAAAGCAATGCCTACCCAGGTAATCTAGCCTATTAGGAACAGTTGAGACGTCACCTCTTTTTGACTCTTGTTGACTTGCGCGGCACAGAGCAGGACCGGCGTCTATCAGTAAGTCTTCATCTGTGACCTGACCTGTTGACCGTCAGGACCGAGACATCAGACGTGGCTAAATTTCGCTTTTGTAACTTGTCGCCTGAAGTAAGTGAGCAAGAGTCAACATGAGGCCAATTGTTCATGTAGACAGCGCCCTCTGTTGGAATCAAGCTAAACAGCAAAGTGGACTCACTGCATGCGTTCGCCTCAAGATTCATTAACCTGTTGCCCTTGTGTTGATTGTTTTTGGAGATTTAGAGTTTTATTTTTGTTAGGACGTCGCAGGCGGGACTGAGATGATCCCTGGGCCGTATTTTGTGTGTGTGTTGCTTCAGAGGAGGTTTATGATTTTGACATTAAAAACTGAATTGATGGTAATACTTTATATGAGGGTACAAATATTCGCTATGAACTAGTATGTTATTAGAATGCATAATTGTAGCATTTTGCAACCTATTCGTTATTTAAGGTACTTATTAATGCTTTATTCTTTCTGACTATAACTACAAGGCCAATAAGACAGAACCTCCTGATTACTGCTTATAAGGTCAATAGTCGGACATGATTTATGATGACTGATTTCCCTCAATTATAAACAGAGTCTACTCTTGAATACCTAAACACTAAACTGCACAATCGGACACCACTGTGTTAGTGTTTTTCCTGGAACACCGCGATAAATGTCGCCCCATCATTTTGACAGATCAACCACGTGTCTGTCACGTCACACCATACATAGTTTCTCAGAGGGGAAGAGATCAGAACAGAGTATCTACGCCCAAACCGTGTTTTAACAACTGTACACCTAATTCAAACAGCAAGAGAAGACTACAGAGAATAATAAAGTGAACCGTATAATAATATGCTTTAGACAGGATACGAATCAAAGTCTCCTGAGTGAGAATATTGTGCTTTATCATTTTGGCAACAACAGCTCACTCCTCAAAGTGGACTCAAGTTTCTCACTCAAGGTCCTGGAGCGACACTAATTATGATGTTCAAGCAAGCAACACACTGCGATATCAGACACACCAAGCGTTGAAAGTCTCCGGATAACTCTAAATGACTTCTTCATGACTCAGAGTACACTTCACATTCTGAAGTGAGGTCTTGCTCATAACCCACTCGCGACTAGTTTGACGCTGATTAACCAACAGAGGATCTACTAGATTATGTCCATCCAGAATGAGGCATTAAAGGTGCTTCATGTTGACTGACAAAGAGCTAACGCGCTACTAAAATGCATGCTCATACGCAACTAGCTAATGGTGAACACGTGTTCCCCTAAATTTGTAGATTACTTCTCCTATCAAACTTCACAGCAGCAGCCTTAAATGAGTCACTGTGTCATGATTGTTTTCTGATAATAGCTGTTTGTTTTCTGGGCTTATTGTCCCCTGCTTAATACGTTCTAGCAATATTATGAATCAACAGCTAATTACTTTCACAAGCTCATCAATACCTCTTATTTCCCAGTTGTCAAGTTGTTGTTAAAATACAACACGGAGTCTGTCGGGAGGATACAGATGATGTCGGGTGTTTATCTCAATTAATGTTGCTTATATTAGGCTGTTGATGATGCAAAATAGAAGAGGAAGCACTGCGATCCTATAATGAGGAAGATGACTTTCATCATTGCTGATACATTAATTAATAAAAGTGTGACTTCATTGTTGAAGCCGGTTGAGCTGGAGCCCACTGCAGGCTGGCTCATCGGCTTCCCCTTCTTCAGTGTTTTTTTTTTGTCTCCTACCACTTTGGGTTTCGTTTGCTTAAATATGTCCTTAAATAAGTCCTGGGGCCCTTTGCTGTGTGTCACCCCCGGTCACTCCCTGCATGAACTTTATGTACGTGTAGAAGTGCGTTAAGCGTCCATTTAAAAAATCTCAACTTCAGTAGATCTCTGTGAGTCGTTTCTTGCTTGAAAGCTGCGTATCAGAAAAGGTCAGAGTGAGTTTAAAATCATCCGTGCACCTTTGGCTCGTCCGGCTGGTCGGCCGTCTTCTCACCCGTCTCTTCTGTCTTCTGAGGCTGTGAGGTGGACGGCTCGGCCGCTGCAGCGCCCCCTGCTGCTGCGGCGGCCGGCTCGGTGTTTGGGGTGGCATCACCGTCTGGAGGAAGAAGAAGAAAACACAGAATGACAAAGCTGTTGTGCTGTACGTTGGGCAGGTTAATGTGGATGACCATGACAGTCCAATTAGGTTCTTTAGTCACGTATGTCGTGTCCGGTTCACTGTCGCAACCTCAAACAGTTCAGACTGAAACAGCTCATGTATGCATGTTTTAATGTTAAACCGACTGAATTATTATGCTGTGTGGACCAGTGTGAAGTGCCAGGGAGCGTGATTGGAGTGTTTTGGAGATAAACATGTTCTTCTCATGGAGAAGACACACACACACAGACACACACAGACAGACAGACAGACAGACACACACACACACACACACACACAGACAGACACAGACACACGCACACACACACACACACACACACACACACACACACACACACACACACACACACACACACACACACACACACACACAGAGACCTGTCCCATCTGCATAATCCTGGGGTTGATTGATTCGGGCCTGTTGAAGCCTCCTCAGGCTCCCTGCAGCCCCACTTTGCTCTGTGCCTCGGATTCTGAAGCACCTCCTCGCTCCCTGGTGACGCACCGTCAACACGCTGACTGAGAGGCTCCACTGATTGTGGAGAACAACCTCTTTTAACCCCCCCAACCATCTATGACAATTGATACGCAACCATCACAACCCCGTTACGGCTTCTGCACCTCCATCACAGAAACATTTGGATAAAAAATCTTCAGATGTAGTCAAGAAATGGCCACTTTTAGTACAACGTTAAGGTGGCACAGAGTGTAAACTACCTGCTGGTCTTTATGAATTTTTAAAAAAAATCTCTTTAAAGAGTAAATAATGTGCTAAACAATATACATTACATTAGTGCTCAGCAATATATAATATATATATATACAAAGTTTTTCAAGTTCAACATCCTCTTCTATTTTCCTCATTCATAATTTGACCTGCTGCAAAAAAAAAAAATGGCTGTCGTCCAGAAGAAACCATTCTCATTCAGTTGACAGCATGCATCTTTTCAGCTGTCACAATACTCAGTGGTGTCTCAGTGGTGGTAAACTAGGTGTATACACTTCATGGATCTTCATGTCAGCTTCTAACCTGACTTTATCCAAACATCAGATTGCACCTTCTACAAAAAACTCACCTTCAGAGCGGCAATGATGTGACTTGCTCTGTAATTTGCCCGTGACCGGGACGTTCAGAGGCTTTACTTTGTTCTTTGCTGTAAATTAAAAGAATAAATCGCCCAAACAACATGAGTCCTTTAAATATTAACCAAGATATTCTTTGTCCACAAGCAGTCTTGGGCAACACGCTTTTACTCACACGCTGGCCACTTAGTAAAACATCTGCATAGAATGGTTTTAATTGTTTTGTTTCTTAATTGTCCATTTATTTTTTGATTTTGGTTTTTGTAAGTAAATTCAACAAACTTGTTTTTTGTTGTTTAATCCTGGTTGTATAATTATAAACAAACTGAATCTTGAATAAGTGACCCCCCTAAAACAAAACCAATCCAGCGATGCTTGAATTGGGGGAATGATCCTGAAATCACTTCCCCCAGAGGAGAGTCTGTAAAATGTCTATGTCTATCCCCTGAACCTGCATGACCTTAATAAAAGTACTGCAGTCTTTACAAACTAACTACTACTTTCAAACAGGTTCATGTCAAAAGAATAGCTTGTTTTTTGCACAAGCACTCCAAATGTACATCTCTGCTTAAGAATATGGAAGGACAATTTTTGTTAATAAATAAAACAATTCATAGTCCTACTGAAGAGGACACACTTGTGAATCCCTAAAAACAAAGAAGTTGTGGAACATTTTTATTGGATCCAAAGAAATGAGGACGCAAGCAGATTCTGTTAAAAATAGATCATCAAGTTTTCCAAGCAGCCAGCGTGTGGAAAAGGTCAAAACAACACAGACAACTGGATGCAAACATGCAAACGTCCAATTAAGACAAACAACCATCCAATTTAAAAGACAACCATCTAAAATCAGTGCAGGAACGTTTCTGGGACAGAAGCAGACCAGACTGAGCAAAACAACAAACAGACACGACACCAATATGTTTCCTGTCTTACCTTTCCTCTGCACTGACGACTCCCCTCTGACATCACCGTTAAAGGACGTCTCTGATTGGCAGAGACACACAGACTAAATACCGACCACCAGTTATGGGGTTCTTTAATTAAACGCAACTAGGTGAAACTACTACATAAAATAACGGTGTGAAATAAGAACTTTTTGAACACTTTTTGAGGTCAGTTTCCAAATTGTAATTCAATTATTTATTTTTTTTTGAGCCAACATTTTTGCAAAAACTAAGCTCATGTGAAGGTTTGTTTTTATTCACCTTTGCTGTTAAATGTGAATGAAACGTAGTTTGAACACAAGAAGACACAAATTCACTGCAGTCACAATGAGACACCACAGGAAACAACAGCAAGGCGACGTCTTGTTGTCGCTCTTACCTCTCCTGGTTTTCCTCAGGCTGGGGGTTTTAATGGCGCCTCTGAGGGCCGTCTCTAGGATGGAAACCCACAGCAACAGTTTTAACCTCTGACCCATCAGCAGTGTAGTCATTTTCTTTGCAAGGGCACCTGTTGTCCATTTAAACTGACACAAACCATCTGCCCTTACATGACTGATGAACCCACTTTTATTCCACCCGTTGCGTCCACTTCCAGCTTCAGTCAGAGATTTCCTGCAATGCCTCGGACAACACTGGAGATACACCTGGGGCCGAGATTAACTCCATTTTCTTTCTATAGGTGAGAAGCGCTTTTTTTTTTATTTTTTTTTTTTTACCACAAATGGCTCAAACGTTTCCCACTCTCACACGCTTTCTCGAGTCCTACAAATGTGTGCAAATGGCTCCTCAAGTCCTCTGATATTAAACTGTCAAAGTTCAGTAAACAATGACACAGAAAACAATGTGTTCTCACTTCCTGTTGAACCATATGGAGACATTAGTGAAAGGTGGAGAGTTGTATGACTTTGCAACAAGCCAACTGAGTTAGTTTGTTCATCTGCAAATGCAGAAGTTCAATGTTGTAGTAAAGGGTTTCTACGCTAATCCATGTCTGAGCCAAACGGCTACAAATGCAAATAGAGAGCGATGCTGGAGAAGGACAAACAGCAGCACCAAAAGTTTTTTTTGACAGCTTTACTTTATAAATGAGACAAACATATTAAGTTCCCATTAAATATGATGTTTAGATTTAAATTAAAACTATACAAAACTTTATACAAGTGCAGTTGAAACAATTATGTTGATTAATCAATTACCTGATTGACAGAAAGCTAACAGACAACTATCATGACACACTCCAGATTATGGTTCTAGATTATCCGATGTGAGGATTTGTTGCTTTTTCCTTTTAATTGTTTAAATAGCTGTTACACAATTTGAAAAGTCTTTAGAGCTTTGGACTGTTTTCTGCTTTTTGGCTTATTTTACAAACCAATTCAATGATGAATGGAGGACATGATGAGCAGATCAATCACGAGCTGCTGCCCAACACAAAATGGTTCAAAATTAATTTCAACTCGACAATAAACAACAATGACAGTAAAATCCAGACTTTACATTAATGCATGAGTAATAATAATCTAATGCTGAAATATCAAATTGCACACAATGTTTTTCTGCATCGAGTACTTTTACTTTTAATGCTTTAAGTACGTTTACCTGATGATACTTACTCAACAGGACTTATATCAGAGTATTCAGACAGTGTAGTATTATTACTTTTACTTAAGTTAAGGATCTGAATACTTCCACCATGATTGTCTGATGCTGTTCCACATCTGCGTATGCGTAACTGAGCAGAAAAAAGATTCAGTCGTCAGGAAGTTAAGTCTCCTCAGGTTCATGTTTAATATGCTGACAGTTTACCACAGTAATGAGATACAGTCCAGCTGCACGGAGCCGGTCTCTGCTCTGCACTCGTTCCATACAGATAAAGAGCTTCGTCTGCTCACACGCTGGCTCTTATCCAGCTTTTATTAGCCTGTATTGAAAAGCTGATTAAGGATCAGTGGTGGCCGAGTGCCGCGAGAGCGAGGGACAGCGGCCCCGCTGAGTCTGAGGACAGGTTGAAGGTCGCTGCGGTTCATCACGCTAACCTGACTTACAGGAAGGTACAGGACGGCCAGCGCTGAGTCACTGGAACATGTCATGGAACAGTTGGTCCTCAGAAAATTAAGCGAACAATTGTTTCAATGACATATCGAGCAAAAATGCCACAAACTAACTCCTGTCAGGTGTCAGGATTTGCCACTTTATTGGCACATATGAGAGTATAAATTAGTTGATATTAAACTAATGTAATGTATGTATAATGTATGTATAATGTAATGTATGTATAATGTATGCCCCTCTGCATGATGTGCAGTAAATCAAGTTGGACAGCAAAGACGGCAAAGTCTGATGTTCTAAAGTTTAAAGTTTAAGGACTGTTGTCGGCTCTGGCTGTTACCTTCCCCCAGAGGGTCGAGCGTGTGGATCATCAGCTGGAAGATGGTGCTCCTCAGCGAGGTGTTGTGGAGGGAGGCCGAGCTGCCGCCTCTCTGCAGGACAGGACGCACCTACAGGCCAGCAGACATGTAGTCAGAGATGAAACTACGATACTCTGGGACAATGTTAAGTTTAACAAGTGCAAAACATCGCAGGCCAACAGTGACACAGTGTTGTTAATAGCTAAGTGACAGCTTATACTTAACGTATTAATGAGAAATTGTGAGATTTTTTTTTTCTTTTTTTAACAAATCACGATCTGCAACTTTAATTATAATACACTCTAAAATTAGCCTAGTTAGCTTAGTTAGCTATGCAGCTAGCAGTCCGGACGTGGAGCTTGGAGCACTGGGGAAGTGTAGGTGTTTACTCCGCGAGCACAATAGCATTAGATGGGGATGGGGCTAGCTGGCTAGCATGCTAATCATGCTTTGTAACACAATATCAAAATATGTTATTCCTTCACATTCTGTTGATTTTAATAAAAGTCATGAATGCTTTCAGACTAAATTCTTACATATTGCACCTTTAAGGCAACTTTTAAAGGGTTCTTACCTTAATACGAGACAGCTGGAAACACTGAAAAGTCAGCCGGGAGACAGTGTTTCCAAACAACTCACTGTGCTAATGTTAAGCTAGCTACAGATGATAAAATATTGACAACTGTAAAGCAAAAATGATGGTTGCAAGCCAGAAATGGCTGGATATATAAAATGAGGATATCAAAAACAGGTTGTCTGGTCCACACCAACAACACAAGCAACAACAACACAAGCTATAGTTTCTTCTCACCCTTAGTCTCGTTTTGTCCTCTTGTGGGTCCGGTGGGGATTTGTTGCATTGGGGGCCGCTCGGAGATCGCTCAGGTCCCCGTTTGGATTTATCGTCAGCCTGTGGTGCCGCAGCAGCCGCCGGAGGAGCAGGAGGAGGCGCAGCGGGAGCAGCAGGAGGAGGAGGAGGCGCTGCAGGAGCTTCACTCTCCTGTAAGTGCAGTGAGAACTTTAGTCACTTCTCAGCACCTCATTTATTCAGTTTACACGCAGATATGTACAGGGATAAGAATTTTTGTTCTTTCTACAGCTGCAAATAACATTCGATAACCATCATTTCTCTACAATTTGATTTATCCTCTAGATTATAAAACAGAAGATCTTGGGTTTTTTTTTTGCTTTTTTGCTGGTCTTCAATGGATAGAACAGCTGCAGATGGACAGGAACAAGGAGGACATGCAGCAAAGAGCCATGAGCTGGTATATAACCTGGGCGGCTGCTGAGGATGGGGCCTCGGCTTGTTGGTCACACACTCTACCATATGAAAAATATGCACAACAAAATTTCCCAGAAGCCAAAGTGACTTCCTCAGATTTCAACCTCCATTCCAAAACGCATAGATTTCAGCCATCATAAATGACAAAGATATCAGGAAGCTGAAACCTGCAATGTTTGACATCATTTCTGGAAAAGATAAGAAACTGTTGATTTTCAGTTCATACTAATCCCAGACTGACTCTGCAGCCTGACGTCAAAGCTGGGGGTCAGCTGGACATGTGCCCTCCAAAGGTGTAACAGTGTTTTTTGGTAGACCAAACAAAGGGCTAGACCTTAATCAAATCTATCTAGTTAACACTATGGTAAATCTGAGATCTTACCATCAGCAAAAGAGCACAGTGTGAACCTTAAGCCTTAGAGTGGATCTGCTTTATTAACTCAACCTGACACCTTTGTTATTTCTCTTACTGCTGTGCTCATGTGGCAGGTCTGCATGATGTGGTCAAATGTGGTAAGATATCCATGCTCAGTGAAAATGATCTCTTTTTTTTTGCATCAAAACCTTAGTGTCAACTGAAAAGATGAACGATCTTTAATGATGAATTGTGGGGGTCTGCAATTTAACAGGGACCCGGCAGCTCAGTTTTTGCCCCCAGCAGGTTAATCCGGCTGCGGCTATAAGAGGATCTGGTTCTCAATCAGTCACTTGCTGTTATGTATATGACATCTTTACGTCTACGTAATCTTACTGGACTTAACATTGTACATTGGATTCCACCTCCACTAATTTGCAAGAAACCTAAAACCTAAGACGCACTCTTAGCTGGCGCTTGTGGAAGCTTACAGGCACGCCGGCACA
This sequence comes from Acanthopagrus latus, assembly GCF_904848185.1. Classification (NCBI taxonomy): domain Eukaryota; kingdom Metazoa; phylum Chordata; class Actinopteri; order Spariformes; family Sparidae; genus Acanthopagrus; species Acanthopagrus latus. The sequence goes on along the minus strand of NC_051042.1, from coordinate 14,393,872 downwards.
AACGTTTGTAATTTGATCCTCTCTTTCCCTCTTTCCTCTCGGCTGCACAAACCTGATGAACATCATTGGATCACATCAGAATAATTCACACACAATACGCTTCATGAGGCAACCTGATCGGATCTGATTTGAGGGCAAATTAAAAAGCTTTTTAAAAAAAGGACAGCTTCACGTTCCATCGATCAAATAAAATGGGGAGATGAGATAAGTATAATAATAAGGAGCAAGATGCTAAAATAAAGTGATTCATGACTAAAATGGGAGGCTGTTTAAGTGACCATGATACAGCATACATTACAGTTGATTTTGGGAACATATCACGTGTTGCTATTGAGGATATAATACATTTTCTCTCTGGACTGATACTATTTTCCTTGCAACTTGGGCTGGACCCTAATAATGGACTGTTCAGATATTTGTTCGTTGGATGGGTATTCGGTTTTTAAATTTGAGATTCAGATACTCATTCATGTTTGTTGGATTGTTTTTTTTTATTGTTGTTGCGAAATGTAGATTGTAAACAAAGGTGAGCTGCAAAATAGCTGTTATTACTGTATCTCACAAAAGGTGCACACCAACGAAGCCCCAGTGCCCCAAAAAAACGGTACTCAGGACCGTCCTACTGGCAACTGTTCTAGTCGTCATAAACAAATCTAAAGATCTCAATAAAATCTAAAGCAAAGCCCCAGAAAAAAAAAAAAACCTGTCCAGTAAATCTGCAAGACATGATGCTGATAGAATCAGCAATCATTTCAAAATTATCTTTTAATCATTATTATTTTTTATATTTCTTTTCCCCATGTGCAGCCTGGCAACTGCAAATGACTAGTGCAATTCAGAGAAAATTGCTCTGAATCATACGAGCCACTGAAATCCTTTCAAAAGATCACAAACGCCATGTCTGCCACATGATCCTCGCTGCTCTGAGCTGTGCAGATGTCCGTACATTCAACAGGTTGCCTCCTCTGAACACATTCAAGAGGTAAGACTACGAAATGCTCTGAAAACTCTGTTGGATTGTGGGAAATGGATTATTTTGAAATAAAAACGCATATATTGGAATTCCTGGAGGAGGACGTTTTTCTTTTAGACCCATTAATGTGGCGGCATGCTCGGCGCTGTGGCTAAAGGAGAACACACCGACAGCCGGCGCGCCTCCGGGCTAATTGGAGAACGTTCTGGTTGATACTTGAAATAGAGAAACACGGCTCTACATGTTAATTACAGGCTCAGACGTTTCCTGCTCTCCGTCAGCTGCGGAGGGCTGTTGAGTCTGCAGGCATTCTGCAGAAAGCAAGACGTTTAAATACACTATTCCTATATTTTCTGTTCTGTTTATTTTGTTTGAATCTCTATATAGTGGTATTTCACGGCCGTGGCAGGAACAGAGTGACATCTGAATCACTTGTCCAGCGTGACGTGCTGTCTGTGACACCTGGACTCCTCTCTGTTCCGCATCATCAAAGGATTTCGTACAAATGCAGGCTGTCACCCGCTCAGACCTCCGAATCACTGTCCCTCTCTCGCTGTGTGTGAGCAGGCAGCGGTCCCGACGGCGAGGAGATGAAAGGACAGCGAATCAACTGTGTGTGGACCGTCTGTTCACAACTCGCCTGCAGAGACGTCTGCTCTGTCCGCATCCCTCACGTTGGTTTTGATTACTGTATGTTCCGTCTCTTCACTGGTGGTTGCACACGAGTAAAAAAAAAAGAAAAGCTCAAAAACAACAACACCTGTTAAGAGCTCATTTAACACTTCAGGTCATTTAGAAATATGAGTTTTATTCAGAAAAGGGCCGGATAACTTCCTCAAACTGCTGTTTTGTTTTATTTTTTTAAATTTTTTTATCAAATGTTACCAAACAGGAGGAAACAGTGCATTTGTTGGGGTTGTGTGTGTGTTCTTGGTAATGAAGGAACACGTCACCCAGTGCGTCTCGCTGATGATATTATAATATTAATATAGGTTTTGAACAGAATGGAGAGAAAGATGAGATCAGGCTTTGATGCAGACAAAACACGTGTTAGCAGAACCAATCGGTGGTGTTTCTTGTCATTTAGTGGTGTTTGATTGCAAGAAAAATAATACCCAGCCATACCCTTCAAAATGATCCTTTATCGACTTTGACTGGAGTTGTATATTGATGTTATCTTTTTAAAATTTTAACAGAACTCTGTGGTCCACACTGCAGATATAAACTGAGATGACCAGTTACCATGGAAAGTTTGTTTTTACAGACTCTACATAAGGAGTTTTTCCTTCTGTGTTGTAGATTAAGTGATTGCAGATCAAGTGATGCAGTGATTTACCATATCTTGGTATATATCAATGTTTGTGACATTGATGTAAAGTAGGACAACGAGAATGTGCAGATTATAATCCATATTCATACAAAATTGTATACCTGCGGAACTGGTGTGTTTAGAGTGTTTCACAACTTTCCCAGTCTTCTGTTGACCTTCTGCCGACTTTGAAACTTGTTGCTGGCCTCCAAGTCAGTACAAAGTGTAATATCATTTCATTGTACTGTTTAAATATGAGCATATGTCAATTATTACATCGTGTTTAATTTATGTTTTACACAGCATCCTTACTTTGTTGGAGTCGGGGGTTGTGTTTTCTATGACCAAACAATTAACCATGACTATAAAAACTTCCCAAAGGAGGCAAATTTACATTTTCAAATGCTGCTTTGTCCGACCAAGAAGTCAAAACCCAAAAGATCTTCAGCTTACTGTCACGAAGAGTAAGAAAACCAGCAAGTATTCACATTTTTAAGAACATGGCACCAGTGAATTTTTGGTATTTCTGTTTTTAAAATGACTTTAATGATAACCGTTTCTTAATTATCTGTCAGTTGGCTGGGCGAATGGCTGACTAATTGCTTTGTCTCTGATTTGAACCATATGGTTATTTCAGCTCGAGCCAACAGACACAACTCTGATCAGAGGATGTATATTTCAAACAACTGTTTCTGTGGAACACTCTTAATACTCGTACGAGCAGCATGAATTTGATTTGATGTTTTGAATCAGTGAAGGATCCCTCTCATGCATGTAATCGGTCATCTGGGGTTTGTTGACAGGAGAGCTGATTGTTGAAGCATGGGGCTGATTTGACCCGGAGGCGGCAGCTCGAATCGACACCGAAGGAGACAGATATGATAGAACCGCTGGCAGAGGGCCGCCCTGTACACCTCTAGCGTGACACTCATGAGATCATTCGGCGCTGCTGCGTGTCCTGAAGTAAATTTATCTACGACATCAATCTTTAAGATACCTTTCCCCCCAGATTGTGTGTGTGACCGTGACGCCGACTGACCTTTTCCGGCTCCTCTGCGGTCCACACCTTGACGATGCTCATGTGCTTGTTCAGCTGGGTCTTGACCGCCTGTTCGATCTGAGCGTTGAACTTCATGAAGCTCACGTAGCTGATGTAGGCCACCACCAGACAGATGCTCTCCCACCACAGGATCGTGTTGTCCAGGAAGAAGACGATGAGCATGATGAGGTCCATGATGTAGAAGGTCACGTCTCTGAAGAGTGGCCACCAGGTCAGGTGCAGCATTTCCCGGGAGAAGACGGCGCACATGCCGATCACAAACAGGATGTTGAAGACGGCCGAGCCCACGATGGTGCCGATGCCCACGTTGCTGTGGGAGACGAAGACGCCGATCAGAGAGGTGAAGAGCTCAGGGGCAGAGCCTCCGGCCGCCATGAAGGTGGCTCCGGCCACGTCGTCGGAGATCTCCAGACTGTTGGTGATGACCTCCAGTGCAGGGACGAAGAACTCATCGCAGACGATGGCCAGGGCGACAAACATGTAGATCATGCCTATGACGTGCAGAACCACCCAGCCTTGCCGTCGCTGCTCCACTGAGAAGAGGTCCTCCGGATAATCACCCTTCCTGTGAGGGGGCTGGAGTGGAGGACGAGGGGTAGCTGAGGTGTTCGTTGGCGGCGGGGTCGGAGTCGGAGGCGGTTTGGGAGGTTTAGGATCGACGTAGACACACTGTTCGATATCTGTCCTGTTGACGATTATCACCAGGGGAGGTTTGGTGATCTCAGGTGAGGCGTCCTCCTCCTCCGTCTCATTGGATGCCATCACCTCCCGAATGTTGACCGCTAAAACAACATCATCGTCGCCCCCCTCCGCTCCGAGAGCGTCACCCATCTGGGCGGAGGCACGCGGCTGTGACAGCCTGGCCTTCAGAGTCAGCGTGTAGACGAAACACAGCAGAACGCCTGAGATGAAGAAGAGAACGCGGCAGCGCCGGAGTCTCCTCCTCGGAGGCGAGTGCACGTTCATTGCCCTCGTGGTCTCAACTCCAAACAGGAAGTTATGTCAAGTGCATCGCTAGTCCTCGACAGTTCCAGCGCCGATCTGTGGCAAGAAGACGCCGCCGACGGGGAAGAGAGACACACACATACAAATAGTGTGTTTCATCTTTCACGGCGGGCAGCCTCAACCTGTGGAAGGCCTGAAAGCAGGAAAAAAAACACACTCAGCTGAAAATCACCAACACCATGTGTGCCTCTTCAGTGTCCTGCCTACTTGCATAGTTGCAGATGCAGCTCTATTGAGGAGAAGTGTGTGCGCTGCGTGTGTGTGTGATGGGGATGCAGACAGCCACCTGTTACTATGGCTACATAATCACACAGGCTTTGGCTTCTCGCAAGGCAGGAATCCAACGAAGACACGTTGAACATGTTAAAACCATAACAAGAAAGCGCGTGAAAAAAAACAATGACTTCAGAAATTAACCGGTTATATTTAGCGTCACGGCGTGAGCGCGCGCACGGACAGAGCGTGCTGAAATGCGCGCGTGCATTAAACGATCCCTAATGACACACTAATTAACCCCGCCGTGCGTTTACACGTCCATGTTAACAAAACCATCAGATTCCGTGACCAACAAGGGCGCGTCGAGGTGTAACTGCGGGACTAACTGAGACCGGCGCGGATTAAATCACGCGAGGTCGACGCAAAGCTTTAATCGATAACCAGCCATCGTCCAAAAAAATAAAAAAAGATAATAAAGAGACAATAAAATCCATACAGCAGCTGTGTGCAGAGAGTGGTGGTGCGGGTCCTACCTGTACCGCCGGCTGCTCGACCCCTCGCCGCTGCGGACCGTCCCTCCAGCTGCGCGTAACGGACGCAGAGATGCTGACTCCGGGTTTTGGGGAGCTACAAGGGCGCACCGCATGTCAGGGCTTGAACGAGGCTCAGCATAATGCCGGTAAGAGGATTAGGAGCCGAACACCTCTCACCTTCCCTTTCACACATAACGCTGTTATCAATACACCAACATTCAAACAACCTGTTGCGCTGCCCAGTCGCAGCTGCCAGTTTGACGTGAGGCGACTGTGGGCGCGGGCGCCTGCTGGGTGAAGTCTAATGAGAGTCTGATGTCCAGAGGCTCACAGGGGGAGTCTGGGTGTGGTCGGGTGTAGCAGTTTTTCTTTCTTTCTTTCTTTTCTTTTTTTTTTTTTTTTTTAGCAGTGTAGAGAATTCATATCATCTACCATAACAAAGACCAAATATGAAAATGAATGTAAAAAACAAACAAGTGATTGGTTAAGAAGGGAAATATTTGTTCCCTGCTTGGACACACCATGTGCGTAATATATATGCTGATGCCTGATTAAATTGTTTATTCTCCTGGCTATTCCATCCCGTTTTAAATTGAATTATCGTTAATTATTTTACATGTCATGTGGATTTGCCTCATGTGAACAGTGATGATTCACAGTATAATTGGCACGTATGAATATGTGACCTGCATACTGCAGTATCACAGTATTTAGTGTCAAGCCTTGCTTTTACCAATTACAGGTGGAATTCTAATGTTACTTTTTAAGTGTAGTGCAGTTGTTTGACTCAGGATTAGTAGGTAGAGTTTTTGACCATGTTTGACTGAATAAGGAGCAGCGGTGATAAATCAAGTTAAATATGAACAAATCATTCTTCACTGACCCTACTAAAAACAAGAAACACTTAATCATCAAAACTGCCTCCCAGACTTCAGCAAGAAAATATCAAAAGTGTTAAATACTAAACATTGTACCTACAATCTGAGTCTCTGCCCATTCACACAGGTGTTTTCACTCCTGGTTCATAACATGAGGTCAACATAAAGTCCGATAAAGGACAATAAAGGTTTAAGTTGTCCCGCAGCAAGTCAGGGGTCCTGATGATCACAGCATCATCTGATGACATTACACTGATAATAAATTCATTGGGCTGTGTGAACTTGAATGAATATTGATTCATTAATTGGAATAGCCTGGGGCAAACAGAATAAAATCTAAACTAATCAACTGGATAAACTCTCTCTGGAATTCTTTTTTTATTGGAATACTTTTTGTGGATTTCCCCCCTTACATTAAAAGTACATTAGGAAGAAAGCTCTAGATGCCATTATGGGCACCTGACTGTGTTTTAACACAGAGCTTAGAAACTGGTTTGTCAAAATGTTCCAAATGGTGTCTTAAAAACTACAACACAGGTTAACTGAAGTTTGGATTTGAAACAAAATGACTGCATCAGTGTGGGACTTTACCCTCCTCATCCACAACAGGAGAAGGCGTGTGCATGTTCCTTCTTCTTATCACCAACAACAGAAAAATAAACTTCGGCTGGATACCAACTCCTGTCAGGCTTCATGTATGTGGATATATTTTACAAGTACGCCATTCTAGCAATCAAACTAAGAGGCAACAGCCTACCATTTTACAAAGGTGATATCTAACGATGTGTCCACGTTGTTAAGTTGCCTTTCAATATAAACTCACTAGTTTGATCCCCTTCCCTCACACTGTGTTTGAAGTCTGTATGTCCTCTGTGAATGTGAATGAGTATGCAAAAAAAACACAAGGGGATCAGTGGTCCCAGAGAAAACACTTCAACTCCAAAATAGGAACTCTGATGTTTATTCTGCCAGGAAACTAACTGTAACTTACAAATAAAATGCATCATTGTTCTGAATTTACCTGTCAGTTGAAATACAATAAAATTCCCAAATCAAGCTGGATGTCTACTGCAAGTACTTCCCAACAAACAACTTTAGAAAAAGTAAGTCAAAATCAAACAACTTCAAAAAAACACAAATAAATATCGAAGAACAGATTAAGACAAGGCTCAAAGGTGAACAGAGTGGAAGAAAACAAAGAACTCAAAGTACAGTCAGTGTAAAAATGATAAAATAGGAGGCAAACAACTCGCAAATCTTAAAGGTTTCACAGTACACCAGTACAAGTTAACTGTAATGACTTCTTTCATTATTCTGTACCAAAACTGTCTACACCAAGTCAGTAAGTTTTTCTCATCTGGGCTCAAACTGAAAGAAAAAAACATTGAACCAAATAACTCACTGTTGAACCAAATAAAGTCAAGAAACGTTACAAATTAAATTGTACACAAAATGTTTTCACAGACTGCAAACATTTTTGACTTAAATCTATCTTTTCAGTCAAAAGATTTCTACGTATAATGTTGAGAGTTGGACTTTTTATTATTCACTTTTTCCTCTGAAATCCACTGAGGAATCCATGATTTGTAATCAGTGTTAAAAAACAAAAACAAACAAAACCTTCCCATAGGTATGATTAAAATGCCTTGAAGAGCCATTTAAGATTCCTATATTTGAATCAACAGGGTACTGAATTTTATAAGTAATATGAGATATAAACCGTGACGATGGCAAATCTGTTGCATTGAGTTTGTGCGCAAAACATGTAACTTTCATTTCCCAACGAAAAATCTCTGTATGTAAATACTTCTGTCATGTCCACAACAGGAAGATCAACAGAAAAACAAAATCCACAAATATCATTTAAGTTGTTTCTGCTGAACTAAACCTGGCTTAAGATAGACATCTTTGATAAATATGGACACTTGAAGAGAATAAACGTGGTATCAATTCAGACTTACAGTAGTAAAGCACTGGATCCGTTCAACAGCGAGTCGTCAAGCTGGTACAGTAAGATTAGAAAGATTTGGTCTGAAGACAGTTGACAGTTCACCCAGTGGAGGAAATCAGGTGACCAGTTCTCCAACACCAGGGGCCAGATGCATAAAACTACATGGGTTCACAACTAAGGCTGTGTACAGACAGACACATTGGTTCTTTTAGTCAGATTTCTGAAGCTGTGCCTGATTCTGTTTTATAAATTTCAACTACTGTGGAAAGCGTTTACATACGTACACGTACAGTAGTTTATACATCTGCCCCCTTCTCAGTGCGTGTGTGCGTGTTGTGTTGGAATATTAGAAAAGGCAGTTAGAGGAAACGAAAACAGCTGCTTTATTTTTGAGCGGACGACAGTTGAGAGGGTGTGCAAAGTAAAGGTGCTGATCATTTAGTGAACTTTCCTTTTCTTTGAGCGGTATCGTCTCCTCCTCTGCTTGTACAGGTGTCGGAAGTTGATGAAGAGTCCTGCGGGCAAGAGATGACTTCTGTTAGTATGAAGCTGAGGTTAGTTATCATGTTTGCATATTTGGCTGCCAAAACATTTTTTTTTTTTTGTCACTGCTTAAGAAGAAAACGGCTGCACACACAGGCGATGAACCAACCAGCATCTTTAGAGGAACTACTGGCAGCTATGGCGGTGGTTTAGGTGTGACAAGTGACGGAAACGACTGTTTCAAAACAACAATGGCGGCTCACCATGAGAGTAACATAGCTGCTATAGCATCCATTTTATCAGAAATGGAGAGTGTATTTCACTGAAAAACTATTTATGGCAGGTAAAATAGTTGCAGATTTCTGAGAGGCAACGACAAACCATGAAAACAGGCCTGCCGGCAGCCTGAAAGTTATCGGAAAATAACCTTTAATATTATCATTGCCTGCGGTTGTAATATGGTTATAGCTGGCTGTTTTTGCAGACACAGACGATGAGTCAGAGTCAAGTGTGTTACGTGTGTTAGCGGATGTCTCACCCAGGAACATGAGGACCAGGTAGACCTGCAGAGTGTAGGAGAAGCTTAAAGAGTCTCCCAGCACCGCGGGGAGGGGGAGGCTGAATAGACGAGTCTCGTCAAAGATGGGCAGGGACTGGATCACAGCCACCGCTGGCAACACAAATACAAGGACACGCTGTCAGAAACAACCAGCAACGACAGCTGTAAAACTTGGCGTATACAACCATTTTCTTTTGTAAGCACATGAAAGACTAGTAACAAACCTTCAGCCACAACTCCCAGTGGGTACAGAGGGATCCAGAGGCTGTATCTCAGCCATGTTAGCAGCTTCCACTCATTGCCAATGCAGGCCAGCATGTAGAACGGGTACCTGGTGTAAGGAAGGAAGACCTTAGGTTAGAGCAGACAACGACACATGTTCACCAGAGAGAGAGGGACGGTGACCTGGGCTCACCTGAAGATCTCTATGGTGCTCCACAGGTAGAACACGAAGAAGACGACAGCTTTGTTCTGCATGTCTTCCAGACTGCCGAAGACTACGAACAGAATGACATTCCTGCCGGCCACCTGCAACATCACAGAGCAGTCTACGTAACACTTTTTTTCAGCACTTTCCAAAACCATTTCTACAGTATATCAAACCTGAAAGGCAACCTTTGGCCCAAATAATCAATCACTTGGCAAACAAAGCATTGGCACAGGAAAGAGCCTTAGCACATCATTCCTGGGCAATGTTTTCATTTATGTTGAAATCACATCACAATGAGAAGTGACTGTATTACCTGTATCATAGCAGGAAAAAATCCAGTCTTAACCAGACCCAACAAGGGATTAATGACTTCTAGCACGGCCATCATCTGACAGAAATACATCATATCGGCTGTGGTGTGGAAGGTATCGTAGAACGAATCTGCGGAGGGCGAGAGACACAAACAGACATAATTAAACAGCACGTTGCATGAGCCACTATCCATAATCCTCATCATTTGCAAAACAAATCCCTGCCTGCTGTGTAGCCGTGTTCCTGTTTCTATTCAAATGAGCTCATCTGTGTTTTCGGGACCGTCTGTTTGTTTTATGCGTCTTTGCTCAGTGGTGCTAATTGGGTTTATTTCTTTTTCTGTTTTGTGTTGCATGAACACTGACCAAAAAATTAATTATTAAGTCCATAAAACTGAAAAGATATTAAAGCGTTTTTATCTTTACGTAGTCGATCCCTCTGCAGTCTGCCAGTTCTGCTTTTGCTCATGTGTTTCACGCGGTTTTCACTTATTCCTAGATTTGTGTGATGTACTAAAATAGCCCAAGAATAATGCTACTGACAAAAGCGTGACTAAATATAGACTCAGGTGATTTATCTATCTCATGAAGGTTTTATGTCTCTGCAAGCATATTTTTAAGGCAGACCAAAAAGAACAGAAAATAGTAGCTGCCTGGAACGTCAGTCAGAAGTCAGACATTAATCATGTTTTTTCACAACGGTTGGTGGTGGGCAGTAATGTGAAATTTACACAGTTTGAACTGAAGACTAAAACACACATAACCACACTTTTAGAAACAGATCACAATGAGAACTCTCTATTCTTGTATCTTGTTCTCTCGCTGTGGAAATATCTGGGAACATGGAGATGTCATTAAAAAAAGGCAGACAGGGCAGGAGACATGAGCAGACAGACGATAAGGCAGGTTGTAAACAAGTCTGAAGGTTAGCCAAACTTATTTGTAAGAGCAAACAAATGAATAAATAAAATTACTACTCAGACCTCCCGTATAAACATCAGGGTAACAGACAGACTTCCTGCTTTAACTCTGACCATATGTACCATGTTTGCACACTTTCAAGTTTTACGTTCTCAAGCAGAGGTTTCCATAATATTCACAACCTCACAGCTGTCCTAACAATTATAAACAATTGACTGACAGCTAAACTGTTGCAATCTGTATTAAAACAATCCTTAAACCGACGATTAAGACATTATATTATTCAGCCAGTAAAAATGATTCTTTGCAGGACACTCAGCCTTCCTGTTGGAGAGAATCTGGCCATCGCTTCACTCTACTGGCCTTTTTCTTACACACCTTGACCAAGAATGAAGAGTCGCACAGTCATGTTGACAAAGATCCAGGAGAATCCGAGGAACTGCACCAGGTTGTACATAAACAAGTAGCCTCGCTTCAGTCCGAGGAAGGCTTTACAGGAGACAGAGGAAAATGACTCAAATGAACGACTGTTGCTAACATCGCTAAAATTCCCTTTACTTCCTCCTACAGGATTATAAAGGTCTTAAAAAACATTAGTGACAAAGCTTCAGTTTGTCTCATTTCAGTGAGTTTTAGTAGTTTGTCGGCTCAGAGTGACTCACGGTCTTTACGAACTCTTGACTCCACACTTATCTTGTTAATCTTCTCCTCCTCCTGAAAGAAATCACACCATCACAATCACAATATGCAATGTAGATGACTAATATGTGAATAATATTGCTATCTTCAATTGTTTTTAACTATGAATTACGGTCTTTCAAATTTGTCATCGGTTCTAAAGAACAGACCAATTAGTTTTTTATATTTAGAAAAATTGTTAGTTTTTCAACATTTTAACCAGGAATCTTCATTAATTCAAATTTCATAATTGTGTATACATCTGCAACATTAAGACCAATATGTGATATTTGCACCATGAAAAAAACACCCATTATATACTTCTGTTTTTTACTTGAAATAGAGGAGCACAGCATGAAACTTGCCATGCAGTGTAACTAAAGAAAAAAAGTGTCAACAAGGGAGTACAATAACCAAAACAATACGTTTTTAAGGCCAAACATTCTGAGGAAAATCTGAGGAGGCAAAAATAAAAATGAGAAAAGTCACCTTTAAAAATGAACCTTAAATACATTTCAAAATAAATTTTGCAAGCCCAGTTGTTGAAAATCAGACAGTCTTGATTGTAATGGCCCAGTGAGAGGCAGCTTTGTCAAGCCATGTGCAGGAAGAGTTTGCATTCACATCCATTAACTTATTTGAAACTACATCTGTCCCAAGCTGAGCTTTGCCAAACCACAGTGAGCGATGCAAAATTTTGTGGTCAAACTTTGCAAGGCTAAATATGAGGAGGACCTGTGGCTAAAGAAAACTACAAATAGGCCTCTGTGTTTTCTTGGCTGTAATAACTTTAGTACAGACTACATGTTGTAGCCATTAGTCATTAGTTACAGGCTAATCCCAGGTTTGCTTTAGCAGTCAAAGGCCTTTTCCATAAGGTCTTACCTTAGCCTGAAGCTCCATCTCAGCATCAGACTCATCCAGCCAGCGGTCGAAGTCAGGAGCCAAAAACAGAGGCTTCTTCTCCTGCAACGTTAGCCGGTCCCACCAGCGCTCCTCCTGCTTTTTGATCTTGATGTCCACCTGACGCTGGGTGGACTTATGCTTGATCTAAAAAAACAAAAAATTTGAAAATTATATTAAAAGTTTCTAACTGGGACACACACAAGGCAATTAAAGAATGCGAGAAGCTGTTGTGTGAACACTTTCTGGGACTGATCATCACAACATCACAGGTCTTGAATCCACAACACAGCAAAATAGGGATTTAAATACATTTTAGTTGAAGGGTGGAAGAAGAAACAGCAGCTCTTTGTCCCAGAAATAAATTCCCTGATAATAACGTAGCTGAATATCTCTCGCCATGGTGTCCCAGCTAATCAAGCCTCACTTCAGCAGGGGGGCGTTTTCCAATCAGTGTTTGCCGACTTAACAACTAGTGACTTCTAGCTGGTACACTTGTTCAATCAGTGCCATGACGCATAGAGATATTCATGTATTTCAGTTATGATAAAACTGTGGATTTTTCATCTGAACAGCACAAAATAAAATGTGTGCGATAGTGCAAAGAGGCTTAAGCTTGTATTCGCAAACATATTAAGTGGGATATCCTGAGCCGATCTGCAGGACATGGGCAATTTTTCACTAATCGGGATCGTCAGTTTTGAACATGGATCCAAGGCCTTTTTTTTTTGTTTTTTTTTCTAAACATCAGAGCACAATTTGTGGCGGAACGCAGATGCACGCACAATACTACAAGTTCACTCAAGCAATACAAGCAAAGGCACCGGAGCAACAAACACTTGCGGATACCCTCAAAAGGACAGAGAAATGTCCTTGAGACAGCACCATAACCAAACATATTACAGAAAAGGTAATTAAATTAATTGCTCTGGATAACCAGCTCATCTCTGTGGTAGAGGATCAGGGTTTTCTTTGTCATCTGGAGTTTTTGAATCCCCGGTATGCCCTACCATCTCGGCATTACATTACGCTGACTCCACTTTCGAGTTACAATGTGTCGGTATGCGCACTAGTTTTGTGGGCCTCATACAGCAGAGCATGTAAAACAGGCAATCGAGGAGATGCTGAACGCGCGTGAAACAGACAAGCAACAGGTCGATGTCATTTTACATGACAACGTAAGGAATATAGAAAAAGCAGTGGATGATATGAAGGTACCCCGCTGTACATGAGAGTCTGCTGTCACAGTGCAGCGTCACAGCCTCAACTGCTAACGCGAAGCAGATGGCAGGCCAATGTTGTAATAGTATATGCAGAATAAGGAAGAGCCATATCAAAGTATATAATTGGTTTCAACACAATAAAAAAACTATTAAGCAAGAGCTTATATGCAGGTTCTTTTTTTCTTAATGCAACTGCATTATCAGGAAAATATTAGTTAAGGCTAAGTATCGGATCGGGACTCGGTATCGGCATTTACTAAATATTAAAGGACTCGGGTCGGGATCGGGGTGAAAAAAAACCTGATCGGGACTGAGCAGTCAAAAGGCAACACATTTTAATACAACAATTGTCTTCACCATTAATTAATAATATATGAATAACAGATCATTACCTCAGGTCTAACAGGTTCGAGGAACTCCAAACTGAACACATATTCATTATCTCCTTTAGCTCCATGGCCCTGTCCTGTGGAAACAATATTGAGATTATATTTTTACATTACACCAATGTAAGCCTTTCTATTGTGTTTCATTTTAAAACATCATAACAGACCGCATGAACAATGTAAAGGTTTGTGGGCTATTTTATAGTAGTTTCACTTCAAAATTGTCATTAACAACCAAACATCTTCACTTGAATATTTTTAATCAACATGCATGGTTTTTATTTTTGGCATTGTATACATTTTGGATTTGCACCTTATCGAAACAACAGTTTCAGGTGGGATTCTATTGACGCACCAACCTCAATACCTAAATACCAACCTCTGAACTGAAGTGTGTTGTTTTCTTGTAGGCTGATGTCAAGATTCTGAAAAACAAAAAGAAAGAAAGTCACCACAACCAACCCGACACTGCACACAATGTAAATAACTGCAGTGGAAATTAAAGGTTGAAGGGACATTTCTGTATTTTGAAACCTGGGCCCAATACTTCAACATGTTTCAGAATCGGTAGTAGTCTTAATAGTGCATTTAACGGGGACTAGTATGTGAGTTTTTGGACAACAGTGGAGCTCTTTGGCACTGAAGGATTGTAATACTGTATGTCGGACAATATTTGCAGGAAAAAGAAGATCACCAGATGTATCCTTTAAAATCAGCAGTCAGTTTTTTTGGGTACACCTCGCTTTAAGTAATGCAATCTCATACAACAGCCCTGCAATATAAATCCTAACCTCGTGAAGGTTTCAATGCTTTGTTGTTGCTTTAACAGTTGCCTAACATGTAACATGACAGGTGTTCCTCTCAGCCTGCTTCAGCTATCATTAAGCCATCCTCCTAAGAGGCTGAACTAGATCCAGAACAACCATTAAAAGTCATGCATCTTTTATAGGACATTTGTCTAACAGATGCAGGATGGAGATGGAGCAATCTTGGAAATGTAAAGGGGGAGAAGAACCTGTATTTCATGTTTCCAATGCAAATGCACAGCCAGCAGCATGAAACTTAAGTAGTCAGTGTCAGGCTTAATGTTAAGGTGCCAAAACCCATCCAAAATTAATTTTATAGTTTTTCCCTTAAAAAAAAAAAAGGGAAAAAAAAGAATCTGTATTGCAATATGCTTATGCATTCTTTATTTCATTAAATAAACATCGACACTAGGCTATCACCAAATCAGACTGTAACTACACAATTATCATGGCCAAACGAATTCACAATAGCAATACTGCTGCAATATTTAATGTAGTTTTGCAAAAGAAATTCTAAAAATTAATCTTTGAATGATAATCTCTATGTACTTTTAGAGAAGAATGTCAAACTCAGAATTTTAATATTTACAACATTAATGAGGTAATCATACAAACTCTGAAATATTTATATTTTCTGTAACTGGATAAACAGGCTGCTTGAATGTAGAAAGGTGGCAGGGTCCGCCAAAATTAAACAAAGTCAAACAGTATTAAATTGTGTTTTCCTTTAAGGTCAGGTTGCTCATTAAGTCAGGAAAACAAAGACAGCTTGTTTATTTAATTTGTTCATGCATGGACACATAAGCATTTGAATATCTTTCTCTGCTGATTAAAATGTACTACATAGGGCACATTTAATACTTTAAGACCAGCTTCCTGCTTATACTTCCTGCTTAAGAATAATATACATTTAATTAAATATGTCAAAATGTTTCATGCGGTATAGAGTATTTTCACAATGTGGTATTTAATAATAAATGTAATTGTTCTTTTTAAATCTTCATTTAAGAAAACACTGTTAAACTTCCATTACTCATTAATATTGTTATATGACATATATATTAATATATATACATTATGTCTGCAAAGATAATAAGCCCTGTTAACTTTTGAAAATGTAAATTTGAGTACATTTTGCCTATATTAAGCATTTCATTTATTTAAGGACATTCTACATATTCACAAGAGCAAATTCTTTTGATAATGAGATCTATTTATGGAAAGTCACACGTTGTCGAGTTGATAACAGTGCAAAACAGGAAGCCAGACTAAAGCTGTCATGTCCAGCTGTCTTTTGTTTTTCCACTAACATCAAACGTGTTAATGCTACGTTCAAACACGAGCAAATCATTAACGTTATCAACTAACTCACCGTTGTTGAGTTGAAGGAAGACAGAATAATTGTCTGCTCAGTTGTGTTTACAAGGAAGCAACAGACAAAAATACATGCTTTTCTGAACTGGGGACATATCTTAATTCATTAATTTTGTTAGTTTTCTTTTTACCCTTATAATAATTTTGACGTTGGAGGTGAATTTAGCCATCTTAAAACTGCAAACCCTCACGTACTAGCTAAACGTCGGGCTAGTTAAGCTAGTGTGTCCCTACAGCGGAGAAAACATTAGCTTGCTAACATCGCCGAAAGCATTAAGATAAAGTCCCAGGGGGATTTTCACATAGAGTTGAAGCTGTGGTCAAACGACTAGCCTGTGTAAGTTGAGGCTGAAAGGAGCCAGTTGGATGTGGCGGACCGTCCTACCTTGGCATCGCTCAGTTCCACCCGGAGATAAATCTCTCCGTGTCGCTGAGCCCAGTAAACATGAGGAGTGAGGATCTGCATTATCACTCTGTCTCTGCTAAAAATCTACATGCCATAAAAACAGGGTGTTTTACTCAAACCGATGAACCGAAGTCCTCATCTGACAATCTGCCTGCCAACCCCCACACACAACACAGTAAAGATGATGGAGCGTGCTTCCGGGAGGAGGTCTCTCGCGGACTTCAAAATAAGACTCCTAGGTGGCTGTTTGGTAGCTTCAAAATAAAAGTCATGTTTTCGCTCAAAGTATCATCACTCGAAGGGAAACCAGTATCTGATGTCCTCAGAGGTCTGGGACCTGGGTGTTTTGCAATGTAGCAGCAGATCTGAAATGTATGTTGGCACTAAAACCATGCAATACTTTATAAACCAACAGCAGGATTTAAAAAAAAACATTTTTTCCTTAGGAAGCCAGTGTAAAGAGATAAGAACTGGATTGATGCAATCTACTTTTTTGGTTCTTGTTAGGACTTGTGCAGCAGCGTTCTGAATCAGATTCTTCTTCATTCATATTTTTCACGGGGACCTTTAAAGACAGTATACAGCAGTTGAGTCTACCTCAGAAAAATGCATGGGCTAATTTTTCATGTATGTCCATGCATGAAAAATGAAAAAGGACTCAATGCAGAAAACTGTCCCCTGTGACAGTTACACTATGGTGTATTATATTAGATTATGAATTGTTTGATTTTTGAAATTCCTGAAAATAGTGAGAAATTCCTACAGAGTTAGCCAGAGTAGTCAGTAAAACATTATCATTTGAAAAGAACATGTATTTAGTATACAGATCAACATGTCTGTTTATAGATTTCACTGATGATACATTGACTGTATTCAAGTCACAGATGCTAACATGCTAAGCACATACTTTGAACAAGTATGATATAGTAACTCTTTGGGCATTTGAGGACCTTAAGAGAATGTTACATTCCAAATCTTTTGGCCCAGGTTTTATTCATGGGTTACCTCCTGGATTCTGCCACAGGAGGGCATTAAAAGACTGCTTTGTGAAATCTGACCTGCCTTTTAGCAGATTTAACCTGTGATGGTTACATTTGCCATGCTGTAACAGCATTAAGTTTCATTTTTTGATTACATAAAGAATGTCAGTGAAGATTTTTCCCTTCTTCTAAAATTCCCTCCCCAAAAGTGCATTGTGCACCTTAATACTTAAAGAACAGTTTCCTCACATACGTTTACTTGAGTTAATCAACATTTTCAAAGCAGTACTTTTAAAGGTAATTAAGTTTTTTTTTGTCCTTCACCTAAGTGAAAGATGTGAACACTTCCTCTACCCACGGATATGGTTGTACCACTTATATAACAATGACATGAGCAGTTCAGCCTGCAAAGATAAGCCCTTTAACTTTTGAAAATGTAAATTTGAGTTGGGTTTAAGTGTGTAACATACTTCAGGACATTTGTGAATGCAGGACTCTTACACTGTGACTGTTGCAGCACTGTTCATGCAGTTTACTTTTGTCTTCTGATTAGAATTCTTCCCCAGCGCTTCACTTTACTTTATCCTCAGTTAGGCGAACTTCTTCAATCACTGATTCAAAACTATTCAATTTGAGGAAGAACTCACAAGCAGGACTACCAAAGACATGCAAAGTACCACCTTGGTAGGTGTTCTTTGAACGCATCACTGTAGGAAACTTTCCGGTGTGTTTTCCTTCATGTTCCCTGAGCTCGTTGTTATGTTACAGTCATACCGAAAACACTTCCAGCCGTTCCGATGAACAGCTCAGCTAACTCTTCCATCTTATATGATAATTATTGGTAACTGGCTAGCTGGTGAGATGTAGCGTTAGCTAACGTTACCTCGGTGACGCCTCCTTCTCGCCTGCTCTCCGCTCCAAAGTGCAAATAACGTTACCACCAGGTCGGCTGGTTCATGTGAGGGTTCACCGGGTCAGAGGTTATTTTCCCGGACAGCCGACACGGCGATTTCGTCGCGGTCTTATTCCCACTTGCTGTCGATTCCCCGAGGTATCATCAAGTGACTGTAAAGGTGTGTTTTCTACAAGAAGCAGGATGAACCGAAGGGGAGAAACCACCGAGGAAACCTCCGGGGCTCCGGTGGTGTCCTCCTCACAGACCGACGCTGCTGAACAACGAAAGAGGACGACAGTCATTTACGTCGTTTACCTCATCGCTGCTTTGGACATCACATGGATGTTTTTGCAGTTTTCTGTCACCCCCGTGAGTATTTGGAAATGTCAGAGAGAAGCTGAGATTTCCGTGCCCGCCGTGAATGTGAACACGCTCACGGAAGCGCCCATTGAGAAGCGAATGTACAGTGACAATACGACGTGATTGCATAACAAAACCGATTTTAAAATATTCATTTGACTATAGAAGTGATCACATATAGCGCATGGCAGGCTAAGAGTAGTAAGCTCCATTCATGTAAGCATCAACCCACATCCTTCAGTACATCAGCAGTGCTGCAGGAGTCACAAATCAAAACTACTATATAACGAGTAAAAGACCTGCATACACAAACGTCCTTCAATAAATGACATCAGCAAAATGAACCCAAATGTACATTTTCAAAAGTTGAAGGGCTTGTCAATGCAGAATTGCTGATGTCATTGTTATTTATGTTACGTAGCTATACACATGGATAGAGGAAGTGTATACTTCCTTTACCTAAGTAAAAAAAAAACACATTGTAAAAATAGTCTGTAACTAGTAAAAGTGCTGCATTGAAAATGTTAAGTTAAAGTATGTAATCAGGAAGCTGTTCTTAAAGTATTAAAAGGTTCGCTATTTAGTTCTGGAGAAGAAATTTTAATCAGATAAGAAAGATCTCTATTGATTGATTTTTTTTTTCCATGCTTAAACAAACTAGATAAACAAACTTTATGTTCTTTTCATGACCAAACAAACTGAACGAACAACTGACCATAAAGAACAACACAATTTCATACTATTCTACTTTGTTTATATGTGGCGGACCCTGCCACCTTTTTAGCTTCACACAGTGTTGAGTGGACCTTATTTTCGTCAGAGAACAGCTTGTTTACTCAGTTATGGAAAAAAAATGATTATTTCTAAGCTTGTATTATTACCTCATTAAGGGTTTGAATTTCTTCTCCAAAACTCCATAATGCCCCTATAAAATGGCAGTAAATGCAGGATTTGCAGAGCCCAAATAACTATTTAGATTAGGACTGTAACCCTGTAATCTGCTTTTTTTGTTTGTTTGTTTTTTTTGGGGTTTTTTTTTTTTTTGGGAGGGGGATAAGTGATTGTTTGATTAGTACAATGCTGAAAAAAAGAGGAATGCTGTCGCAGGTGTTTTCTCCCAAAACACAGTCCAAACCTTAAAATGATGACACACTTTTCAAAACGTGACGGGGGAAATTAATTTCTGCCGCCAAAACCTGCCACTCCTTCCATCACCACAGCCACTGCCTTCCTCAAATATGTGTTCACATTCATCAAGGACAAACTGTTAACACTTGATGACTGATGCCTGCTCTCGTCATGTGGCAGCTACTGATTATTTCTCCTAAAGCTAAAAAGCAAAAGGCAGCAGAATCACAATAGTGATGCTTTGTCTGATACTGAGCAATTCCTGAAGGTTGTCAAGTATATATAAAAACAGGAGTCATCCAAATAAAGTCTCAACTTGTTGGTTGGTAGAGGGTTTTTTCTCACCTGCAGGGATTTCACACTGTCAAACAGAAGCAGCTCTGCTCTGACCATGTCATCATAACATAATGATTATGATTATGTGAATTTAATTATGTGTTCTCACATGTGTGTCTCTCTGTAGTATTTGGCAAAGAAACTTGGCTTTGACACCTTGTGGTTTGGTTATTTGCAAACCACTGTCGGTGTAATCATGCTGTTCGGGGGTCCTATGTTTGGAAGGTAAGGACAATATTATCACAGACACTTATACAGAGGTGCGTGCAGGTTTTATTTGATGTATCACAGAATCACTGTGGGGCAAATATTAACGATTTACACTGTATTTGTCTGGCAGAAAACTTGAGTTTTTGGGGTTTTGTTGTTGGCAGATTTGGAGATCTGTTCGGAGCACGAGCAGCCTTGTCACTGGCTTGTTCGGCAACCGTTGTTTTCTTTCTGCTGCTGGCCATAGCCGACCATCCTGCCATGCTGTTCATCCACAAACTTCCCACAGTCTTCATGCATGTCCTACCTGGTAAGCAGCACTCATTGTAATCCTCCTCACTGAAATGAGCATTTCAAACTTCAAATCTTTATGATTGTTTGGTATTGATTGATGAGTTTCCTTCCTTCTTTGTTCCATTGCCGAGTTTGTGGCTAAGCCAAGTCTGAGTATTAGGGACATTACTAAGGAAAAACATCTGAGATTTTTTGATTAAAGTCATAATTATACAAAAAAATAGATTAAAAAAAAACATTTATTTCTCTTGATGTATAACTTTTTTCTCACAATATTTCATTATTTCATTTCTTTCTTCCTTTAGTCTGCAATTACATTATTATATCTATCTATATTTGTATTAAATAAGATCGTATAAGGTCCATTTGTAGCAACGAAAAAATGGGCTTCATGTCACAGCGATAGACCATTCCTGTGTGTTTCAAACTGGGACGCAAGACCAAACTGAGTGATCGCAAGAAAAACATCACGTTACACAGGGAAATGTCTGTTGTGGTCCATCTGTAGCATTTAGCCATGCTAAGCTAATATGCCTAGCTACTGCTACATTCTGCTCTGCCTCTGATCACCACCGGACTTGGTCTGAAATCAGCCTAATACAACATGATATGATGCAATAGGATATCAGAATCAGAGCATTGTATCATATTGTTGTGAAATACATGCACAAATGAATCATTTACTTTGATAAGTGGAACTGTATGCAATCCAGAAGCCATTTCTAAATCTAAAACGATTTAAGATTAAAGTTTCACCCCTGCGCTACTGTTTGACCTAAACTCTAGAAACGAATTAATGAAATTAGATGCAGTTTCACTTTCATCTTTTCTTCCCTCTCCTCTCTGCAGCATGTCAGATGGTTGTTACAGACCTGACAGAACCTGAAAAACGGGCAGATGCCTTATCCAAGCTAGGTCTGTGTTTTGGCATCGGCATGATAGCTGGGTCAACATTGGGCGGCCATCTTAACACACGCTATGGGTGAGTGTCACTGTGTGCTTGTGTCCTGTGTGAGTCTAGGCGGAGTGATGTGGTTACATCAGGAGGTTCTATAGATGTTGTGGGATGACTGTTAAAGCATATTCGGCTTTTGGACACATGCAAGCACATGAATGTTTCAGTGTCAGAACATTTTGATATGCCACTCCAATCTAGAGGTCACCTGTTTGTTCCAGAGATAAGTATTGCGAAACATCTATTCGCCAAGTTTGAAGGGTCGCTTACGCAAGTTAATATCATTATCATTAGGACCTTTTCTTTAAATTACTTTAGATGCTTCTTTCTCCTCAATTTTTGGCGCCGTCTCTCTTAAGTAAGACACTGACTGTCAGAAGCCATGTTATAGGGCTTGGCGAAATGGCCTCAAAATAAAAAAAAAGCTCAAATGCATTTGGTAAATGTTAATGCTGAGAGCCCCCCCCCCCCGTGGCTGCAAAAAAAAAAGAAAAATAATGATGACTAATCATGGAAATGCAATGAAAATGATGATAGACGTTGAAATTTTGAAGCCGTATTTAATGTCTGTGTAGTGATGCCATAATTATTTACACAATTTAAAGTAGACCTGATAGGTCCAAACACATGTGTCCTCCTAACACTGCTTTCTTTTCCCAGGGAGACATTCACTGCATGTTTTGGGGCTGCTGGGAGTACCTTCAGTTTACTGTTGGTTTTAAAGTTTATCCCAAAAAATACCAAAGTTAAAGCTCCAACTACAACCAGCACAGACAGTAAGACATGCCTCCATCTTCTACACACACACAGTAAAGTTCTCAGCTGTTTGGGGATCTGTATGAAATGCTGATTAGGCGTACGGACATTTTTATTTCAAAATAGGTATTTAACATTGAAACGACAATGATGTCTCACTACTTGTCTATGGGAAAAATGTATGTGATTTATGTGATATGGACCATAATTCATATCTCGGTATTTTCAGGCTGAATGGTGGTACACTATATATATTACTCTATGTACTGTATTTACTGCTTAGAGGTTAAGTTCTAAGTCAAAGTCACATTTGAGATGTTCCTTAAAAACATGAACACATCCTCTGGTTGGTTGACCTATGGAAACATGTGACTGAAAGTGGAAGGCTAACAGTTATGCCAACAGCAACAACCACTTTTTGTTTTTAAACACTGAAGAAAAGATAAATAATCACAGAAGACATTCAGCGTTGGATTGATTATGATCATGATTATGGATTTATTTTACAACCTCTCCAAAGTGGCCCCACAGTTCAATGCTGGATTATAAAGTTGCTCAAAGTTTGTAGTATAGCCTCATTAGCACAACAGTATACAGCATATACTGACGATGTCGGGTGGGAATGACTTAGTTGACATTCTAAATTTAATAACAAGAAACCAGACCAAATCTTATTAGTAATGCTTTTCATTAAATGTAGAACATAGAAGAAATGAACATGAACTACTACTACTAATTTTTTTGTGGCCGTGAAACAAATTCAACATTGTGAACTTTGAGCTAACACTGTCTATATCACACTGTAGAATAATTAACAGCCTAAAATTAAACATTGAAATAGGACTGCAGCGCTGTGTGAACTTGTGAATGAATGAGGCGGGGCTGTGAGAGTGTCTGAGAGAGTGACAGAGGACAGACAAACATTACCATTGCTGGCTAATGTTATTGGGCCACCGAACGCAAGCTTAAGCTTACTGGTCAAGAAGAGAGATGGCCACTTGGGTGTGGAACTGATATACATCCCGGTCCTTCTTTTGCAGTTGAGCCTTGGTGGGATGGATTCTGTAGTGAAGCTGGGTGCATACTGTGCAGCTCACCTCAAGCATTTATTTATAATCACTGAGGGAATAACAGGTGCCATTTGATACCTACAGCGGTATGCTTACAAAGAGATTAACATGACAATCATTTTGGACAGAATGTTTGAAATTAATGATTCACAATCATAGTAATTTTAAAGACATTCCAGGCGTTCCTGGAAGAGAGAGCATTGCACAGGGGGAGCGACTGGGCAGCTTCCAGGTGTGAATGTGTAACTGTGTGAGTTAGATCAGGGCGTTTCTTAGCAAACCTCTCTTGAAAAAAAAAAAAAATCAATTATGATAATAGGTTATGAATAAAAGTTAAAAAAAAATCTGTCAGGTATTGTGTGATTGTACATCATTTCTATTTTTCTTCTCTCTGAATTTGCTTCAGGTGAGAGCAAAAAAAAATCCATATTCAATGTGGGGGAGATCACACGACTGATGAAGTTTCCAGGCGTGGCGCGGACTTTTATTGTGAAGATAGTTGCAGGTTTGCCATCAGGTGAGAGCTCATGTCAGACATGGTTTGGTGAAAGAAATCGTTTTCAGACTGTATTTGCTAAACTTAACATTTATAGCCTTACATCCCATTCTTTTCCTCCACAAATCCACATATTGTGTTGATATTTGTTCTTAATGTGTAACATTACATACATATTTTATGTTACATTTTACCAAGCTTGGACGTTTTATGGAGAAACTGAAACTCTGTAAATCAAACCGAAAAATTGTTCCTCTCTTTTTTTTTTTTTTAAGGTATTTTCCAAGTGATGTTCTCTATCATTGCTTTGGAGTTCTTCAAGCTGACACCAGAGGAGAATGGATATCTGATGGCTTATTTTGGCATAGCACAAATGGTAAGTGCAGATTGAAATACGAGACAGTTTGGTCGTGACTTTAGTGTCAGAATTTGAGACGAGGTCGATAAAACCTGGACGTTTGTTCAGGTTATTCAGGGAGGGGTGATCGGTCGGCTCACACCGAGATTCTCTGACCACTCGCTGCTGCTGCTGTCCATCGCAGTTTCTTCTTTGGTGGGACTGGCTCAGGTACACACACACACACACACACACACACACACACACACACACACACACATAAAGACACACACACACCAGCACTACGGAGTATCCTTGAACCTGGAGGTTGGAAGTTTTCTACTTGCAATGACACTAAACATGTCACAAGTTATTGGTTGGCAAATTTCCCTCATTTACACAATTTACATTATTTGCATGGTCTTTATAAATTTGAAAATGGTATTTGTAAACATTTGCAATTGCTTAATAAATAGTTTATAGATCAGGTAATCCACAGGCAGGTTCAGTGGAGCTGCTTGAGGCGTTTCAGAGATATCTGTATATCAAAAGTGAATTGACGCCCTTCAGCCAGTAGCTGTAGTTGCCTCAAAATTAATTGAATCCTTTACTTTGATTTCGGTATCTCTTTTTCTGGGCAGGCCTACATGCAGAATGTGTTCCAGTTCTGCCTCACCGTCATGCCGATGATGTTTTCTCTCAGTGTGTTCAACGTCATCACGGACAGCATGCTCACCAAGGGCGTACCGTCGTCTGACACAGGTAAAGTCCTCCTGACTTCCTGCCCGCACGGCACACAACTGCAACATCAACAAAAACATTCACAACAATTGTATAAAAAGGAATGCTGAGCATATTTTTATGGGCCTATGAAGAGAGACAGAGCTTGTGATACAAGAAATAAGAGTTTGCAGGTGCAGATATCACTTTTAGATGATCTTTAAAGCCATGTGTTCATAAAAAGAAGTCACAACGCACTCAACTCACGTTTAGACTTGAAGGTTGGCTGCTGAATCATTGATGTGCTAAATAACCAAAAAAAGATGAACAAGGACAGCACTCCCATTACAATATTTGATATTGCCACACAGATGTTTCAGCGTGTGTTCTGGCAATTTCATCAGTTTACACCGCTGAGGCAATTATTGATAACCACAATTAGCACAACAGGTATGTCCCAATAGGGGGAGCCACATCCTCTTTCAAGCATTGGATCTCTTGTAAAACAAATCACAGCAACAAAAAAAACTTTCTGTTCGTGTCATAAAATACAGGGAAATGAAATCCCCTTATTACTCTCATTTGCAGCGAGGGTATCAAGAAAGTCCAGTACAGAAGGATTCTGTCCCTGTTACCGCTTGTCTGTGGCAAAGTCATATGTTTACATTTGTTGACGTAAAGATGACAGAAAACAGGCGTGTATTTTCAGTTATGGTGGCGTGAGAACAAAATAGAGCACTGCCCATCTAGAAGTCCAACAGTTCAAGAATATAGGAACCAACATTTTTACAAAACAAAGTTAAACATAAGTTACATGGTGCAGCTGTTGATAAAAGGAGGGAGAGAAGTATAACCTCTGATGTTTCAGTGTCAAACATGAGAGTCCCAAACCAACAGAAAATTATCTGAAACCTGCAGACTCACCTCTTCCCATAGAGCGAGAGTGACCAGAGACCAAAGTGAACATTTAAGATAGAATTTTAAAAATGCAGGGATTATAAACCAATTGTTTGCTGAGCCTGCTTTGCTCTTGTACGCAGGCACAATGCTGGGACTGTGCGCGTCTGTCCAATCTCTGCTTCGCACAGTCGGACCGACCGCAGGCGGCTTCCTGTATGTGAACTACGGGATATCCTCTATAGGCACGATCCAGTGTGTTGTCAATATGGCAGTGTTTGTTTACCTGCTGCAGCGTGGCCGCGAGAAAACGACCGAGCAAACAAAATGAAGTCACTCTGTCTTAAAAATAATGGTCTGCTCATCTCCAGCTGACGAGAGATGGAAATCAATGTTTGTTTCTTAGAACGATCATTCCTACGACTGCGCATATTTAAAGTTTTCTGTTGCAGTCGACGACGTGATGAGATAAGGTCAGGTCCCTCCAGTTCATCACTGATTCAGATCTGTTTGATCTGAGGTGGGGGTTCAGAGCCAAACCACTAGATGGAAGCAAATCCTCTATTTTACCTGATGATACTCACATTCACCTTAGAGTTCGGTTTGCTGACATTGACATTTTATGTAACATCATCAAAAATGATAAGATATGTATCATTATCATTTAAGATTGAAAATAATTTTATCAGAACAATACATAATTATTTTTTTAAATGTGTCACTGTTTTTCATTAAACACTTGAGAATGATTCTAGTTTTTAACATTAATTCATTGTGTGTGTTCTAGTGTCCTATGATGGTCTAAGTGCTTTTCCAGAGAGTTTAAATCTTTGGTGAAAAACAAAATATCTGTGAGTGAAACAGTCAGACAATGTGTAAATATAATCAGTCCTGTCAGAACATGTCAGCCACTCCAGTGCTGGGATGACAGTGTAGTTCTGGCAACTTTATTCACCTGTTGAATGGGATTAGACACTCAGGTATAGTATTTTATATTGCATTTCCACTATCTGCTACTATATGTTCCATTACATTTCACAACATGAGTTGGCCCCTGTCCCTTTTTACATCAAAAGTTTACATAAAAAAATCTGTCCACACAGGTGAAAACATTGGCGTGTCAGATTATAAATACAAAACAGAACTATTTCTTGAATGAGAACTCTGTGTTTTTTCTTCTTCCATCTCCCGTCAATCATCTCATGTCCCCTCAGATTTACCTTGTGAGTCTTTGGATGGACCAAAAGAATCATCAAACCCTGGCACCTCCACTGTACTAAAGTAAATAAATGAGTTGCACCAGCAATAACAAACATCGATGCATAACAATCTATAATGTCATTTTTCTGCAGAGTGAGAACTAAAGTATAATTTTGAATGCAGGAGTTAGTGATTAAAGGATCTGAATACCACAGTTCAGTGCACACAGTCAACAACCCAGTATTATCAAATATGAAATCATTAGTGCAGAAAAACAAATGACGTATTTTTTAGGATAGATAAATCCTGTAGTGTTAATCACAATCTCGGTTGTTTGTCATATTTATTGACAGTTTTTCTGCCAAACTGCAACATGTTGAAGTGATGTCACACAATCTGCAGCAGGTGTTTTCATTGTTTCTACAAAAATGATCTGTTTTGGAAATATTACGTCCAACGATCCCAGATACATATTATGTTATTTTAACAGTAGGGGGTCCTTTGTGCCACAGGGTTATTATGGACCAGGCTGCACCTTCAACACATGGCGCTGGTGCAATTTGTTTGCCAGTTCTTTGGGCCCAATGTCTGGTGAGAGCACACAAACAGTGGAAACCAACATTCAGATCATCCATTATGATGAATTTTTTTTTTTAAAAAATGCAATTTTCGGAAAGTTTGTCCAGTTTAGGTTGAAAATTAAAGTGAGGAAGAGTTTTTTTTCTTTGTGATTCATGAGATTTGAAGGAAAAATATTTGGCCACAACTACTTGATATTTTGTTTTTTTGTTTTTCAAAATGAAGTTACAAACTAAATTTAAATAATTCTTGATTTTACCATCAATATTTATATCAAGGCAGACAGTTTTTTTGTGGAATAGGATTGTCTCTAATGACACTTCTTGAAACTATATGAACCTAGAAACATTGGCTAAAACAGAATCCCATATCCTGACAAACAGATATAATAATCATGTTATAATAAGTAATTTTACACGTTTCTTTGCATGAATTTAAGAGTTAAAAACAACAAGGTAAGAGCAGTTGTTCAGGGAAAAGTCAAGATATATATACAGTATATATATTTTTTTCATCATATGTCAAATTTATTTCATTCCAGAATCCAAAAATTCAAAGCGATCATGTTGGGAGGATATATTTTGTGACTCATAGCTGGCATCCAGTCTGTTTAGCTAGCCTGCACCTTTAATGTGATCAGTCGTCTCAGTGGCAATCCCATCACCTGAGCCTGATCCCACACTTCCTGCTGTAGTCTGAGTCTTCAAAAAACACATTCCACCTACAGTCACCTGCTGCAGCTCCCCTGACTTTTTACACTCAGACTGTTAAAAAAAAAATCCTCTTGCTGTTGAATCTTCTATCTCTGTGTCTGTATCCGACTCACTCAGAGGAGCTGCAGATGGATCTGAAGGCTGTCACTGTATCTGTGGTCCCAGGGGGGGCGGCCCTGACCACTGGAGGGGGTGCCTTGTTACACTTGGCCCTTTGAGTCAGGGGTAGCCGGGACAATACTGCTGTTAACACTCCTGACGGGGACCTTTGGGTCCTCTGAAAGTTTAATGTGACTCTGCGAGCGACCTGCGCTCACTGAGGTCAGAGATGAGCGCGTCCCGGCGACGGTCCAAGGTTGCCCTGTGTTGGTGCATT
Organism: Acanthopagrus latus; assembly: GCF_904848185.1. NCBI lineage: Eukaryota > Metazoa > Chordata > Actinopteri > Spariformes > Sparidae > Acanthopagrus > Acanthopagrus latus. The sequence goes on along the minus strand of NC_051042.1, from coordinate 14,365,165 downwards.
GGAAACTAAATGCCAGCGGGGGGGCCAGTGGGTCCTGGGCTTGTTTTGTCCCCTGTGGCATGGATAATGAGGCATCTGTCTCCACCTGCCGCATGGAGAGATGAGGCTCACTGTCTCACTTAAAAAGAGCACAGGTTACCTATCTGATTTGTCCAAGGCAGGCCAGGGACATGATCTGAAGCAGAGGAGCCTCCGGCCTAAATGTTTTATACCCGGGCTTCTTTTTGTGCCGCACCACACGACGCTCCTTATCAGAGACACTTCGCCCAGTGTCTTGTTCAGTGCATCTTGAAAATTACCATCCAAATCAATCAAGTCAGCACGGCCAGAATTTAATTACTCTTCCCCAAGAAAGTGAGACTCTTCATTTAGAAACGTAAAGAAACATGACTGTGCATTTGTGCTGATTCCTGCTCTGAAATAATACAAACCTGACATGCATGTGACACCACACAACCCCCCTCACCGCCCCCCCCATCATCCTCTCCAGTGGACCTCGTGGAGCTCGTGGAGTTGGCCACGGGGACGAAAGGTGATCTTAGGGGGGTTTTGTCTTGGTGTAATCAGACAGCGACATCATCAATCATGAGAGGGTGAATTACAGCGGGTTACAATGGGAGATAAGATAATGAGTGGGGCCACAGCGACCTGGTGAGGGACAGCTCGAGTTCCTGTCCTGATTACATGGCAGCGGCCTGACTGGCTGCGAACCTGCCGAGGAAGCCGGCTGCACAAACTCAACATGGAAAAAAACAAAAACCTTTTTTGTAAAACAGTGTTCGAAGCATCTTGCAAGATGAAGAAGTTGGGGAAAACATGCTGACGTGCAGCTAATCTTGAAGCATTACTGCAAATAGACTTTTTTGTAGCGTGCTCAAATTGTCTTCAGCAGGCACTTGAGGAATGTCCTTAGCAACCAAACATTACCTGACTGCAGCTGCTTTAATTCATTTTGACCTGTATGATTGTATTTCCAGCTGATTTGGTTTGCCGATTGTGTTTTTACACAGTGTAATATCAGCTCCATTGTAAATGATTTCTCTGAGAATCTCAAGTAAAGGCTGAAAGACCGAGGTCAACGTGAAAACTGATGACATTCATGGGGCATTTTTTCCTTCAGTAGACATTAACCAGCAGAGAGGTGACAGGATGTGACGCGCAAGAGAAAAAACAGCATGTGAGAGAGAGACTGAAACCTTGCTCTAGAACATCTCTCCAACGTCACTATTTCCTAAATACCATATATTCATATACACTGAAGTATACACTGCTGTACCACCAGACTACAGTGCTGTGAAGCTGCTCCATAAAATAGACTCAAGGACTATTTTGTTTTTTAAACCCTGGTTTTAATACATTTACCTTGTACCTTGTAATTACCTTGATTGAAATCAAAATAGATCTGTTCTGTCGCATGAGAGATGGTCGCAGCAGAAACATGCAGCTGAAACACCTCCTATGTAGACAGTAGCGTTAAAGGGAATCCCTGTGGTTGTTTGCATAAAACAAGACAACAGACTTGAATAAATGGTAAAGATAAACAGATGTTGACATGGCTTGTGTAGATAGCTCTGCTGATTAAAGAAATGTTGGTGCTGGTAAAGGTCACAGGGACATTTCAGAGCAAGCAATGGCTAATTTACCAACATCACAGTCTATATTCAAATACACTTCATAAGTTATTGATACCAAATATGTGCTGATTGGGTGCAGGGGTGTCTTTCACACTGTTGTCGTAAACACCAGTAGTCATCAGTAGTCTGCAGGTGAGTGTCACGTGTTGTGGATGAACAGCGGGGTGTGTGGTGAATCACCAGACATCTTAATAGACACAATCTGCCCTCTCCTCTGTGTGTGTGTGCTGCCATGAAGCGTGCGGGGCTGTGTGTCAGCCGCCCTGAGCCCCATGACGATGACGCCCGGTCTTTCCAGCACGCTCCGGTCCACACTCTCACTCCCTGACATGTGCCGCTGCTCGCTAATCCTCCACTGACGCCTTCCCTGCCGCATCATACTCAACAACAGAACAATGAATGACCACTGCGCCGACCTCAGAGGGCAACCGGCTCCGGCTGCGTCAGACAGGATCTTCCTCTTTCCCTCTGTGTGGAAGGCCATGTTGGTTTCCTACACAGCTCAGTCAGCGCACAGACTTCGCTGAATGCTAGCCGACTGTCCTACAGCAAACCAGTGAACATAGGGGAGGTTTATCTGTAATGTAAATGCTGCCCCATGGAAATTAATTGTTTTCCTCTGGATTAAAACAGTTGGAGATTTGAAGGTTTGAAGATAATATGGTTCAAAAGAGCGGATGTGGATATCATTTTAATTATGGCTGAGCCGATTAGATAACAATACGATGCAAAGGCGGGAAAAAGTGTGCCAGGCGCGGCATCTGCTTGAATTAGTGGCTGTAAGCTCTGCATGCTATTAACATGACTCATATGAAGCAGCATCTGTTTTCTTCAGAGATAAATCTGACCATTATTGGTCACATTGGACAGTTTAGGGGCCACCATGCATGATGCAACCATGGTGTTATACGAACCAGTCTGAGATGTTAATACAGTCAATTAAATGCAAGTTTAGGTGGCGCTGAATTATCCGTCTGGGATCTACAGCATCTGGACTTCAGTTTGAAGTGGCAGTCTACATAATAACCTTATTTTTTCTGAAACTATTAACCCAAAATATATTCATATTGAGGAATTTGAAAGACACTCTCTTCTCATTTCGCAAAAGCAAGCTGAAATGTTTCTAGTCTATTTAATCCTTAGTATGTGATTAGGTGATTCCACTAGTTCAATAACATAAAACATTTAGAAACATTTTTGGAAGTAGATTTTTATTGAAAACGTGATATGGCTACGATCATTTGAAGAAACTTTGAACCAGGAATCAATGGTTGGAAAAATAATTTAATAATATTACTACATTTGCATCTTTGTCCATTTAGCAGATGCATGGACTGAAAGCAGCTCACATACTTCAGCTCAATTTTTCTGCGAATGTTTCATTTCATATCTATCAAAGAAACAACAACAACCAAAACAAAAGAAAATAAGCTGACATCACATAAAATTCTACATGAAGTGGCATATCTCAAATAAAGAGAAGATACTTGGTTAGCCAAGTAACAGTAATAATACACAGTGTTGAAGTACCTTTTACTGTAACAATAAGTTATGCATCCAAGAGTCCACTTAGGTAAAAGAACACAAGTAATAGCACTACAATGAAACATAATTAAAGTACAAAAAGCTAAGAAATGTTATAAAATGAAACATGGTCATTACTCCCTCAGATATTATAGTATGCAAATACGCAATTCTAAAAGAAATGTTGTCAAGAGCATCTTACAACTTTAATTTTTGAGGTCTAATAGTTTCTTTAACTTGTATATATATTGTGTATATATATTTCCTTTTCCTTGTATTTTTTTTAAATGTATATCTATATATTTTTTTAACCACCATCTATTTTTGTCTATTTTGTGTTTTTTGTTATAGACCTTTTTTGTTTTTTTTTGGCTTTTTCTGTTCAAGTGAAAACAAAGTACATTTTCTTGCTGGGGGGCCACTGCAATCAGGTAGTGACAAATACATTCATACATTCATCAAATACATTTAATGAAGTGAAAGTTTAAAGTAGTCCAACATAAAATGGGAAATACTGGGGGGGTCAAAGGTGTGTAGGGCCTTTCAAAGAAAAGTTGTGGTTAATTGTATCAATGAGCCAATCAATCAATCAATCAATCAATCAATCAATCAATCAATCAATCAATCAATCAATCAATCAATCAATCAATCAATTAAATTCAGTTCACTTCATTGAAGTGAACTAGATGAAAAAATGTTCAGTTATTTATATAACAACATGGACAAGAGCAGTTCATGTAAAAAAAACTTAAACAGGACGCTTGTTTTTACATGGAAATACAAAGTTAAAACAGCAAATTTAACAACTCTAAATCTGTCTAATGGTGTTTGGAAAGCATCTTTGACGAAGCTAGTTGAATGTTAGCTTGTAGGTTGTGCTACATTGGACTAAATGCACCAAGGCTGTTTTTCAGAATGCACAGATTCAACTGGTATCAAAAAGTGACCATCTCGTCTCCACTCAGTTTGTTGCTTTTACCTGCATTGAATGGCTCAAATGAAAGGACCAGAAGTAAAACCACAAAACTTTTCATGGAACAAAGGACAAAAACAAAAAAATGGCGAACCGAATAAGCTCAATACACTCAATATGGAGCTGCAAAGTTAGCTTAGAAAACAACAACAACAACATGGAAGTAGCGAAGAGGCTAGCCTGAAAAAAAAAAAACTAAAATTAAAATACAAACAACAATCATTTGTAGTTTTATGGAGTTTGGGTGCTCTTTGTCTGACTTTTTACCTTTGGACCGAGCTAGGCTGTTTTCCCCGTCTCCATTATTTCTGCTAAGCTAAGCTAACTGCCTCTTGGCTCCATCTTCATTCTTAAAGCACAAAGATGACATCCTCTCAGCTCTCAGCAAGACTTTATTTATTTTGATTAAAATTAACAGAAACATGGAAACATATCAGAATATGCAACGGTTTAATTAAAACAAACAAATTCAAGTCTAATTAATGACTACAATTTGAACGTGATTTTAAATAAAAGTTTCTGTTTCCCCCCAAAATTACAAAAACACATGTATAGTCATTATCCTATAGCAACAAATTTGAGCATGAAAGATCTTTCGTTTGGCTGATATTATTGGTCTGTATTTGCCGAGCACAAGTAAAACGGTGTGTATGCTGTCTGATAGCGCCAATATGAAAAATGTATTTTAGAGATTGTGATGCAGAAAAAGGTTTAATAGCCCCATTTAAGGGATTATCAGAAAAATATGTGTTTATATCAGCCAATATATTGACGTTAAAATTGTTTTAACTTCATATAGTGGTATGGGTATTGGCTCCAAAAGTTTCATGTTGGACATGTGGCATGTCTATAGTGCTTCTGAACAATATACAACTGATTATATGTGACTAAACGCAGACCCAGTGGTCAGCAGTGAAACAGTCTCAAAATTGGCCTTTAGTTTAATTTACTGGGTTGAACGAGCTTGCATACCTGATATTTACTCAGGCAATTGATTTCCTCACTCTGATTATTATTCGGATGGCAGATGGCGGGTCGGCGGTAATCCCAGCTGCCCATAGGCCTGACCCTACGCACTCCCACCCACCTCCTCCCAAACCAACACCCCCCTCGCCCCGAAAAATCTTAACGAACCCACTGAGCTGTGCGGCCAAAGAGCTGCTTTACACTGGTGAGTAATGGCTGTGTCAGCAGTCAGTAGATGAGCCAGAGGGTGAGGGAGGTGCGCGGTGAGGGGATGAGTGGGGTATTAGGGCCCCGTTAAGTGGGCTCCATTGTTGATGAAAGAATGTATTGTGAATGCTGCTCCCACTGTTACTGTACACTCCCAAAGAGAAGGTAACAAAGAGTTTTATGCTTTATATTTTCCAGTAAAATATGAACTTAGAAATGCAAATATTTATGTTTGCACTAGATTTCCTAATACAGTTAAGCAAATTAAATTTCAATTTGATCATTATTAAGTTTATCAGATGGTTATTTTTTGATCAGTTGACGCAAACATGTCAGAAATAATGACACATGCATATACTAGGTTACCACAACCTGGTGCCCATTGGTTGTTTTCACCCAAAAATATGGGAATTTTGTCCAGCCCCCCATGCCATGTCATAGGTGCTAGACTTTGTACAAACATATACATTTAGAAAGAACAACGCTCCTAAAAGTGCATCCCTACAGCCGTTTGTTAAAACAAAGCACTAAAACTGTATTGTTTCTCACAGAAATGTAACAATAGTCATTTCAGTTACCTCATTTATATAATCTTCTTGCTTCCTCTGTGTTTCCACAGGGGCGCTAATCTAAAGTCATCTGAACTAATCCCCAGCAGCAGCAGAAGAAGCAGCAGCAGTGGTCAAGGTAATTGAGGACTTTGACTGAAATACGACAGATATAATAATAAGGTTTTTTTTACTCAACTCATGCCAAAATGAGATCTAGACAGATGAGAAGTGGACGCAGAGTTAGCTGCTGAGGTGTTAACCTGGAATTTTTTAAAATCCTACTCTTTGACAACAGTTGACATTCAAAAGGATTATTTAAATCTTCTTAAACTGATTTATCGTTGAACAGCGCTGTGGACATAAATGTTGTCGAAGATATTATCATGAGAGTTTATCTGTCTTCACTGATTTGTTCATTTAACCTTTTTTACCCACAAAACCAATGAAGTGGTGTGCTCTGAAATGAGGAAATGAAAGAAAATCCAAAAATGTGATGCAGCCTTGTATCAGACACACACACACGCACGCACGCACACACACACACACACACACACACACACACACACACACACAAACACACACACACACACACACACACACACACACACACACACACGGGCTGTCATTGACGAGGGAATCAGAAGTGTCCACAGGATATAAAAACTCTTTGCTCATGAAGCCTTCATTTGCTCCACAAATATCTGCTTTATCAGTTAAATGTATGAAAGCCACAGGAGTCCGTGTTAACAATGACAATACACGTTTGTCTCCTCTGTGTATCCTCACTGCATTGTTGTAAACTATGGGGCTGTTTATCCCTGGCATTAACATGTGCCTTTGGTGATCCGATAAGACGGGGACAGCGGTTCACACCTGGCATCAGGATGATACTTGTGGTTGGAACACTTTCCCGCTCTCTCCGCAAACACACATGTGCATCACTGGAACACATTTTACACCGAGGAATGTCTAATTACAAATCACACATCACAAATTCAAGGACACACCTGGATATGTTACATCATGCTTGTCTTTAAGCCAAAGAACTTTGACAAGAGTTTTTGTTAGAGAGGAAAATGAGTCATATTTTCTTTTTTTCTTGAAAATACTTCAGGGTCGAGGATCCGCTTTCTGTGAAATAACTTTTCTACACATGCTCAAAACTCAAACTCAAACTTTCAATTTCAGTGTTTTTATGACACTGGAAAAGTGCCTTTACCGGAGCATAACAGGAAGTCAGGAGAAATTATAGAGCGTGATGGATGGGTCAACAAAACATCAGAAGAAACAGCTGTTTGTTTTAATGTCAATAATAGTTTATAATTGTTTTTGTTTTTTTCATTATTTTTAAAAATCATGAGCTCAATCAAACTTTGACCCGGATTTTATCTTTTTCCAGTGATTTGTAACCATTTTGGAAAGAAGTGACAAAAGTGTTGTCCTGCTGAATGGCTTCCATTATATCCACTTTTTTTAAATTACGGTCCTTGATAGTACAAGTGAAAGGGATGTAAACTGCAACTTGACTCGTGCGCAGCTCCCATAACAGTAATTCTAGTTTCTGTCCATTGTATGCCTTAAATGTAAACAGTGTTAATTAAAACAAAAAAAGAGAACAATGCCAGCAGCCGCAGCAGCAGCAGCAGTTGGCTGCTAAGTGTCTGTAGATCTCCAAAACAAACCGCGGGGCCCTGAGCTGCATCAAGAGGCTCAGCCGAGGTCCAATCTGACATTTATCTCTCAGGGCCGTTCTGCTGATGACAGCACGACTGTGCTTTAGGAAGCAGCTGTTTACTGTCAGAGATCTAGGTCAGGACAGAAAGAGCTGGACACACGGCTGGTCAGAGTCGTGCAGACAGTTTCCACACAGACTGAATCTCCAGTACATCTGTAAGGGCCCGTGAATGATTTGACAGGGCCCAGAGCTGGACAGGAGCCCTGAATGATGCTCAGATTTTTTTTTTTTTAAATTTCAAAGATGTTGAAATTAGTACTAGATAAGGATTTTTAGAGTATGACTACAATGGAGACAGAAAACAAATGATAAAAATATAGAACTGATCTCAATCAAACAGAAACTTTATTAATGTTGGTGGTCGAGTAAATGCCAGGGGAGCCGTGAATATGAATAAAAATTTGAAATAGAAATCGGGCCCATAGTTTCCAAAAACTATTGACAAATAAAAGATGTAGCTTTATTAGAAAAAAAAAACTCGTAATAAGGGAAATAGAGGAAACACTTCATAAATCACAGACAAATCCTTTTAAAATCTGTCTTTGTTGTCAGACACTCGTTGGTTGGAGATGAGTGATGTGGAAGATGAAGATCTGCTGCCAGAGCTTTCCACCTGACAGACCTGACTCACAGGTAAGAGGCTCAGCAGCCACAGTCAGATCCCAAAGGCAGCTTTATCACGCTGTTATATAATACACACACACACATTGATGCAGGGCTGATGTGAGGACGCAGCCACACTGCCGTCGTCAGCACTGGACAGATCAGATTTAACACCCCCCCCCATCTCCACCCTCCTCCTTGAGTTTCCTTCATGATCCATGGTAACACTCACCCCTTGTGTGTGTGTGTGTGTGTGTGTGTGTGTGTGTGTGTGTGTGTGTGTGTGTGTGTGCTGTTATCCTCTTTCATATGTGTGGCCGGTGAGGTTACTGAGTGTGAGGGCGGTGACATAATCAGGTGTGTTGTAATGTGTGAACAACATGTGTGATAAAAGAAGGCCTCTACTGAAACGTGGCCAAGATTTTATAACCGTCGGTCGACTGACCAGAAAACAGGATTTTCTGACATCTGAAAGAATAGAAGATTTAGTTTATGTCACATGTACTATCAAATAATTGGCAAATGAAATTATGATTTCATTCTGATGATATTTACAATACTCAGCTGCTGCACAATAAGAACAAGATTCTGGAGATTTAAAGAAGGAACTTTAAGGGATAAACTGTTCTTTGTTAAATTCAGTTTAATTGTCAAATTAAAATGCTTTCACAACAAAGCTTAAAATCCAGTCTGGGCCAGATACTTAAAAAAACAAAACAAAACTTTGGGAGCAGATCAGACTTGGCCCAATGATCAGTTGAGGAGATTTTGTTGTGTCTGGTATTTAAATTTGCACTATTAGATTTAACTAATGCGTTGTGTGTTGGTGGTTTATAGTGAGGACGTTTAAGTCAAAAAATCAACCTGAAAGCAACAAAATGTAACTTCTTAGGGAAGAGAGTTGATGCTTGAGTTTTATCCCTAGATCATCAAATTGCTTTGGGTTGGTCGCTGTGGTTGGATGACATCTTGTTGCTTGAAAGGAAAATGAAGAGACTGCAGCTTTGTCACATGCAGAACTGCTGCGGTGTTTTTAGACGTGTTTTTCGAACTCATGTGAAGCACAGACTGGAAATTAATGTTGTTACATAACTCGCCTCCTCTAATCATTCTTTGAATCCTAATATAAGGCTGCTCCCGTGCTAATCTATTTGTCTTGGCATAATCTATGGCCTGCTCGTGTAAGCAAGTCTTTACCTAAAACTCGATGGTGTCACAGTGTACTGCAGCTTATCATTATTATGTAAAGTGTCACAATGCTGCGATTGGTTCAGCCTGCAGGCTGCAGCCAGTCATCTCATCCACAGACTCATCTTCTAAACATAGAGAGCAGATCTGATCTGCAGCTCAACACAGTCACACTCCTACAGCAGGTGTTACTTTAATACAACACTGGCCTTATTAATGAGGGGAGCAGATACAGATTGTGTGCTCCTCTCAACGGTCTACATCTGTAGTCGGAGTATCTGCATGTTTGTGTTTCAGTTTTTATGTCTTTTATTGTTCCCTGGTGGAAGAAAACACTTTTGATTGTTGCTGGAAGTGATACAAATATAACCAAAAATTGTTTCCAGACATAAAGAAGTGTGATAAATTGGTCCATTGATCAAAGAACAAGTGACTCATTTTGTTTTTGTTAAGGTCAAGGAATATTATCAAGGATTTTCCCCTTGTGCATGATAGAGCCAGAAACATCTACATTCCAGTTTATACCAGAATTAAAGACACTTTTATAAAAAAGAACAGAAACATGATCGCACTAAGAAATGTTGAACATTACTGTGATTTGCACGAGGAAGAGCTGCAGAAACCCACTTTGTGAATGACCAATGTCTTTTTTTCCTAAAAATACCTGTGTTTAATAACTGAGGGTTTTACAAACCCTAACCTTGACCCTTTTTGCATATGTCAAATTATTTGAGTGGATAATAAAAGTGATTTCAATAAATAATAAAGCAATAATGCTATCACTCATGAGGTCCTTTTGCTCATAAGATATTAAAGAGGCACCACCAGCACATTATAAGTAAATTAATGCTGCATAATACATGAAGAGGAGATAAGCTGATTTGGTCTGAATAATAGACGGGTCTAAATGCAGTTTCTGGGGCCTTTTACCATCTGAGGAGAAGAACTTTTCATGAGTATAAATTAAATATATAAAGTCATAGTTTATTATCATAAGCATGGACTAAAAAACGATGAGATGTTTGTTTACAGTTAATGAAAACAAATAATTTCAGCAGTATAAAGTTAAGAAAGTTTTTATTTGATCAAATATGGTGATCTGATCTGAATTTGATGTGCGGCTGAGCTTGTGCACCCACTTCAGATGGAGTGCTTAGCTTAGCGGCTATACAGCAAAGATTTTGGCTTAAAACAGGGTGTAAATCAGTTTAGGCTTCTGGAGACTTGGATTACAAGCTGCATGGAGACATTTTATATTCATTTTTTTGCTGTTACTTTTTACATTTTAAAATAAGTCCCCATCTACCTTAATTGTTCAGGAGAATGCTGCAACACTGTTAATGTTTTGTAGACTCCAAACCTCTCCTGACTTTCCACCTGCATGGGGGTGGCTAGATGACGTCTAAATCTTCATGTGTGGGTGAACTGATCCTCAAAAGACTGCGTAAAATGACGTGTCCAAATCTCTGATCGATTGAGTAATTCAGCTGAATCCACGCAAAGAGCCTGCAGACCACTGATCTCAGAAAACTAATTAACTGTTAAATCTTACAAAGGTCAACAGTGTGTTGGCCAAGGGTGAAGAGAGTAGCCACCATATGGCTGAAGATGCCCACAAGGAGTGTGTCTTCACTGCTCTTTTAATCTTTTGAGCTAATTGTGTCTCTTCCCCCCTCTCGTCTTCTGGTGACTGCGGCTGGTGCCCAGGCAGACAAAATGTGGCCAAACTCTAATCTCCTTAAATGCTTTCCACTTAGTTTTTCCAATTATGGTCGGCCTTGTTATTGTGGAGCTCGAACGCGCTGACATGGACATTAATTTTGCTCTCCAAGCTAATTTTCTGCTTACAGTTTAGCAGCGATGACACGGTTCTGGCATTGAGGACGGTTGCTTTGATACCATACAGATATAGGTTACACAACATAACCAGCTGTCAACTCTGTGTTGAATTAAAGGTACACAAATCAATATTTTTGATACGATCACATGACTGTGTGTAATATGTTGCTCAGTCAGGATTGAGACAGATTTGAGACATATGGAGGTGTTGAGATTCCTGCTGTAGAAACCCATACAGCCACAAGAAACTTACCGTCCTCATGAAACAGAGGACAGAGTTTTATTTGCTTCTGCATTTTTATGTGTTTCCTGGAAAAACCATCAGGTAGGGAGGAAACTGTTGACGACATTGATTGGCATCTATAGGAGCCTACAGGGTTAGTGTTGAGTGTGAACTACGCCCGTCACCAGGCAGCTACATGTCAAATGAACCGACTGGGAGCTCTCACCGAACAAAGCTGAGTGATGGCTGAGAGGGCCTCGCAAAACACAGACGCACAGCACCACCAAAGACTGACGGCTGCACATGTGACGGCAGGTAGTACAGTACCAAGGTGGTTTTCTTTCAGTCCGGGGCCTATCGTTAGTCAACTAATAGGAGCGCTAACGTTAGCCGCATGGCTGAATGAGCAAGCAGCAACAGTCCAACAGCAGCTAAGCTCTGTAAACCACCTCAGTGCTGGATTGCCTGTCGTCAGAATGGCTGCAAATCTTGGAGTTTGTTTTGGCTGGAGCCCGGTTCTGTTCATCGGGTATTTCTGAAATCACAGAGGATCCAAGCAGAGCAGCTGGAGGAAATCACCAGGGAACATTGTCTCCATAAAATATGATCCAAATCAGTGAATAAAGTTTTAAATTCATGTTTTTGTGCAGTAATCAGTAAAACACTTTTGTGTCATTCTGACGTGAAATCTCAGTTGGGTGCCACTCGTTCAACTGAAGGTCAGTCGCTAAACTGAAGCTTAAACTGAAGCTTTTTGGCTTACAGCAAGAAGACATGACTGAATTTTGATATTAAAAAACAAAGAAATTGATTTTTTGTTATTTTTGTAGTACACCATGGAAGGGCTTTTTTTCATTTCAGCTCGACTCCAAGTCAAAAGAAAACATCAGAAACTGTCTTAATATTTAATAACATTAAATTCACTTTTTTTCCCCTTTTTTTTTGTTTAGTCAAAGATGTAGTTTATGTGAATAAAACTGTCAGCTGAGAAACCCGCTGCCCATCAGACAAAGTTAGTGACCAGCTGGTGGAAAAGTGTTTATCAGGAGTGGGGGAGAGAAAAAGCTCAAAGGAAAGTGACTGTGGCGACTCCAAATGAACATTAATGTTGCCTTATGAAGGGATAATACGTCAGATGTTGCAGTTTGAGCTTGTTCCTCGGTGAAAACTCAATTAGTGCAGCTTTAAAGTGCTCATATGTCCAATCCATGAACAGAGTCCTGGGCGCAGTCAATAACACGCATTAGAACAAACAGCAACCAGAAACACAAACAACAACGAGTCAGTGCAGATGCCAGCGCACAGATGTCAGAAACATGGCAGCTCGCGTCCTCTCCAGATTAAGATTCATTCACTTGAACCGCTCAACTGTGTGAAGACACAAATGATGAACATGAGCAGAGAGTTGATCATTAGATAATGACCGTCCTGTCATCAACGACAGGAACGTTGTTTGACTCTGACTTTCAGTTTTACATCCTCCACAACCCTTCTCCTCTTTGTTTTTCACAATCATGCTCAGAATGAGTATTTTTAAAGGCTCGTTTTTTTAGGCTTTTCTTGTCATAATCACAGCAATAATGTGTGAGGCTTGTCATTTTGCTCCAAATTGTTTTTTTTTTGATAAACAGCAAGTCAATTTCATTCAAAAATAATTACATGGCTGCATGTGTTGTAGTCCCTCCCTGAGTTCTGTCCGTAGGTCTGGGTCCGGTCAGGTCTGGTCCGTAGCAGCTAGCAGAGCCGCCGCCTATGTAAATGCCACATGTACGATGATTCTGTCTGCTTAATAATAAATGTGAGACCCTCGTGAATGGGCTAAATTAGTTCGGGCGAAAACATCAGCCTTTCAAAACTCTATTATTCCCCCTGTGACCTTTTTCTCCTGGCAGCCAGAGGGAAGCGGATGATCTCTAGTTTGTCAAAAAAAAAAGAGCTAAATGGGAGTTAATAGGCAGCTCTTCAGCAAACACTGGGAGTCATTATGAATGGGAGGCAATCACACAGATCAAATATACAGCAGGGGGAAATGGAGCTGGAATTTTGAGGCAAAAGGAAGGGAGGGGAAACACAAATTGAAGAGGCTGGTAAATATAATAATGTGCGCCTCATGTAATCATCCCTTTAAATGCAGATACCGAAGAGGAGTGCTGACTGATGGATGCCCTCGTGGACAGAGGAGACGCGAGAAGACAGAGCTGGATAGGAACTGGTCTAAAGTTACAACTCTTCTGCTAAAGAGCTGCAGTTTTAGAAGTCATCGCTGTTGTCTTTGTTTTTCTTCCTCTTTTTTTTTTGTTTGTGATGACGATCCGAGTCCGAGCAGCACCAATGTTCCGTCAATGTGACTGATTGATCCAGTAGATGAACAGTAAAGATTAAGAGGATGACAAATGAGCATGCTGCTTACACAGCGCGTGGGGCTAATCCTAACCCCTCCACCCCCCCGGGGCTCCCTTTTGAGGAGCTGCCACCGAGAAGTACCCACAGACAGTGACAGAGGGAGGACACACAACCTGTTGACTTGCAACAAGTGGGAGCTCGAGCTCATGACAGGACCCCAACCCATCTGCATCTCCACACAGTAGAGGATCTGCAGGGAACTCGACCTACCATCTGCCCACTGGGGACCACTGGAGGCCTGACAGTGACACACTTCTGTCCTTTCGTGAAAGGAACTTGAACTTTTTGTCTGTCATCCGTGGACAATATATCTTAAAATATTTAAAACTCCAGAGAAGAGGACTAACAATTTGAAAAACAAAGTTTGATCAATCTTCATTCATCACCACTCCGGGGGACATTTTTGTTCCAAATATGATGGAGGATCACCTGTCGAAGATCCCCATGATCATGTCGTCCGCTTCCCCCACTGAGTCCTCTGGGAGCGGCGGGACTGACGACAACAGAGGAGGTAAGAGTTTCACCTGGAGCGACAGGTGATGAAGCCTGAAAGATGGGATGCAAACTTGGTGTGTAGTCAAGAAACAAACTGTCAAGAAAAAACAGACTGATGGAGGCTTTCAGATGATAATCCTCTTGATTTCTGTGTCTGTTTGAGAATGCTTTTTTATCTATTCAAATATTTAACTCAAAAACCATCTGTATAATTTGATTTTAAGGTTCTTTACCTCCACACAAATATGTACCATAAATAGCTCCAATACAGATATACTTAATTGAAGTAAACCAAGGCCAAAATGAATATTTTTTTATGCAACTGTAGGCAATGCTATCTGAATTTATGTATAATTAATGGGTTTATTTGGATAAATATCATAATGCCTACATCATTTGTGTTAGTTGTTAATCTTCCTTCAGCCATTTATTGTTTTAATTTCATACTCATCCCCTAAATTAGATTTTCAGACGCAAACGGCTGTTGCAATATTGACTCTGGTGTTTTGTCAAACTGTTGAGCCGCATGCAGACTGAGTTGACAGTACAGATGGCAGGCACATGTGCGAAACAATACTAGACTTCATGAATGGCACTAACTGACCTGCCTTGTGTGACCGTGTTTGACTCACAGCCAAGAGTCCGGCCCCGGGGAAAGCTCTGAGCCCAGCTCTGGTCTGCAAAGTGTGCGGAGACACCAGCAGCGGGAAACACTACGGCATCTACGCCTGCAACGGCTGCAGTGGCTTCTTCAAACGCAGCGTGAGGAGGAGGCTCATTTACAGGCAAGAGAAAGCTGACATCCATCCCATTAAAGCCAGTTAGTTTACAAGGTGCATAATGGGAAATAAAGGCAAATTGAAAGTGTGAAGATTACAAAATGTTCTTTATATGTGGTTACTCCCAACAAAAAACCCACACACAGGAAATGATGGCCATGTTTTTTCTGCACAATATGTTTTCTTTGTCACGTGACAACGAAAGCATAGCCACCATGGGCAAAATTTTAAAGATCAGACACCGCTTGGGTTGAGGTCATATGATGCAATATTTTTATTGCATCATATGACCTCAAACACGCAGAAAGTAACAGGCCGCTTTGCATTTCAAATAAATATGTTCGAATTTCAGGCTCTTTTCCCACATTCTTAAATATGGTATTTGTTTTTGTCATTTTTGAGTGGACTTTCCCTTTAAAGTTTTGTCTGTGGGTTAACAGGTGCCAGGCCGGTACAGGCATGTGTCCAGTAGACAAAGCTCATCGCAACCAGTGCCAGGCGTGTCGGCTGATGAAGTGCTTGCAGGCAGGCATGAATAAAGATGGTAGGTGTCTATTAATACGTTTATTCGACATCAGATAATATGAGACTCATATATGGCTGCAACATTTAATCAATTATTTCAACTTTTAAGTTAATCGCAAAACTTTTGGGAGACAATTTATTGTTTTCAGTCATTTCTTAAAGAAAAAAAGTCTGAGATTCCAGCCTCATCAATGTGGAGACCACTGGATGACATTGTCTGGTGTCTTTGCTTGTCTGTGACAGTAGTAGAATTTCTTTTGGTTTCATCTTTTTCATCTCGTCACTGCAGCGGTGCAGAACGAACGTCAGCCTCGCAGCACAGCTCAGGTCCGTCTGGACTCCATTGACGTGGACCCTGAGAAGGAGCACCTGGCCACTACACGAGAGCCCACCTCCTCTTCCTCATTGTCTTCTTCCTCTTCCTCCTCCTCCTCCTCCTCCTCCTCCTCTTCCTCCTCCTCCACTGCGTCTGTCATCACATGGCCACACATCACCTCCTCCATGTCTATCACCTCCTCGGTCACCCCCCAGTGCTGCGTCAGTCCCCAGAACAACCACCGCTTCATGGCCAGCCTCATGACAGCCGAGACCTGTGCCAAGCTGGAGCCCGAGGACGGTGAGGAGGGTTTAATGTTTGAGAGCGAGGCTGCTGGCTGGAGATTACACTCGGATGAGATTAGACAGAGAGCTGCATCAGTTTGCTGTGCAATTTTACCAAATGTTTTATCAAAAACGTTTTCACATCCAAACCTGTGATAAAGTCTCCATATCGCCATTTACTGACATGGCCTGAGGTCACCATGAAGGCCGTTTCTAGGAAGAAATCAGTCATACATCAGTCATACAATCATTGATTAAGAAAGAATCAAAATATGAAATAATATACTAATTATAACCTGTGGTAAAAAAAGAAAAAGAAAAGATATTTCTATCAGTGGCCTTTTTGACAATGCTACTATTAAGCACTTAATCTTTATAATGTAGCAAGTGGGCACAGTCATGTGAATATGCTCAAAGATAGCTTGCTATCAAGTTAAAATGTTAGCATGCATAAACTGCATGAACCAGCTCCCAGGCCTGACGCTGGCAGCAGAACATACCGTTAAGTGTTTTCATCTGACCCCTGCGCCCTCAATCCTGACCTCATCTTTCTTTTTATCAGTTGACGAGAACATCGACGTGACCAGCAATGAGCCGGAGCCAGCGTCCTCAGAGTACCACATGGCTCTGTACCCGTCCAGCTCTGAAAATGTCTACGAGACCTCGGCGAGGCTGCTCTTCATGTCAGTGAAGTGGACCAAAAACCTGCCGGTGTTTTCCAACCTGCCCTTCAGAGACCAGGTGAGACATACAGCATACTCTCACAGAATATACTTGATATTTACTTCATATTTTGAATAACAACACAGGAGCAAAGGTTACATTTTGACTTTCAGATTCTATTAAACATTTTATATTATAACTTATTATAGTTTCAAAATAAGTCAATGTTCAAACTTCTAAGACTATGAAGTCCAATTCCCACCAGGAAAATAAGAAATATTTTTATTTACTTGTACAGAGCTGTAGGAAAAAAGAAAGTTATAGAGAGTGCTTGATTTGATTTTGGGTTTAGACTTTTGACAAAAAAAAAAATATATATATTTGTTTGAATAAAATAGTTTTTTTTAATGTTATAATTATGTTGTTATTTGATGACAAATATGTCATAAATGTTATCATTACTTTCTGCTAAGTTTTAGTCTTGTTTTTGGAGTGAAAATTGTATTGTACCGTACTGGTCAAAGAAACACAGATTGTATAGAGGATAAAAATGAAAAATAATCAAATATAAAAAAAAATAAGCTTGTGATAGTTGTATCATTATGTTGACTTTTAAGTAGATAGATATTCTTTTTTATTAATTGTAAAAACACAACTTTATGATATACTAAATCATTCAAATATATAAAAAAATAATAATGACAAAATAATGACAACTTTAAGTGAATTATATTGTGCGATAATAAGTCCTCATTTTTTGTTATTGCTTGTCTAACTATATCTGGGATTACTTTATATAACTATTTAACAAATAAAAATAAATATTATCATTCATTCGAAAGTTATTCTTTGGCACAAATGATCTTCTATATAATTTGTAACTTCTTTAATTGAACAGTGAAGCTGACAACAAAGCTCCAGTTGTTTCCGTCACAGTTTTCATTTTACGACTCTCGTTGGTCTCCCTGCAGGTGATCCTGCTGGAGGAGGCGTGGAGTGAGCTCTTCCTGCTCTGTGCCATCCAGTGGTCTCTGCCCCTGGACAGCTGCCCGCTGCTCTCTCTGCCCGACCTCTGCCCCGGCATGCAGGGCAAAACCAGCTACACCAGCCTGGACCTGCGCCTCCTGCAGGAAGTCTTCAGCCGCTTCAAGGCGCTCGCCGTAGATCCCACAGAATTCGCCTGCCTCAAGGCCATCGTGCTCTTCAAGCCAGGTGAGGCAACAGTCATTAAGGCTTCTGTAGGATTTTAAGAGCCTGAAAAACCTCAACTCTGGTAAATCAAGTAAATATAAAACAGAAAAAAAAATTAAACATACTCAGTTGAATGGAATATGTGGATTTTGTTACACATTTGGCAGATTTTAATTTTAGAAAATATTTCATTAATAACATTTGTTGCATGTATTCAAGTGCAATTATGCAGCGAGTGAGCTCATATTAAACAACTGTTTGTTTAAATTTATGTGACTCACGTTAGTGTTTCCTCTCCTCCACAGAGACTCGTGGTTTGAAAGATCCAGAACAAGGAGAGAACCTGCAGGATCAGTCTCAAGTGATGCTGGGACAGCACATCCGTTCACACTATCCCAATCAGCCGGCCAGGTAACATCCTGACTCATAACAGATGCCAAAATGATTTTGTGTTCTTGTTTTGGGTTTGTACCATGAGACAACTTACTCACAAAACATTACAAATTCATGTGTCTATCAGCATTTATCAAGTAATAAGTGAATGATGTATTTTGTCAAAGTTCTACCAAAAAGACAAACTCCCAGAGCTTTGGAGTTTATATTTTGGGATTCAGGGGCACTGCACTACACTTTTATGATGTAACAGAAAAAGCCAATTGCATAATCCCAGAACAGCACCTGACAGAAGAAAGATAATAAAGAAAATATAAGAATAAAAGGGCAAAATAGATTAATACTGAAAAATGAAAACAATTAGACTGTTAATTAACATTCAGGAAAATCACCAAACAACAAATAATCAGGCTGCAGAGCTGTAAACTTGACTGACTTAAAAAAAAAAATGGAGAGAAAAAAAAAAAAAAGATTTAAGGTTTGACCAGTTAAAATCACATGAAACAAGAAAACCAAAAGAAAATCTTTGAAAAAACTCACTTCCGAAAGAAGCAGTTATTAGTCCTGTGCATTGAAAGCTATTGGCCAAGCTGCTTCGACTTGCTTTGACCACTGACTGTATAAGGAGAGGGTCATGTGCCATGATGACTCCCCAACAGTGGTGGCAAAACATCTAAATCGCCCCCTGGTGGCTGGCTGCAGTGTAGGCATTAAAACCCCTCCATCTCCGTGTGAGCAGATGGGACATGAGCCAACCTAAAAACTCCAAGTACACTTTGAAAACATTTTTCTCAAAGATGGTGTCATTTTAGGTACAGTCATTCTTATCATGCTAATGTATGCAGCGGGTGAATTTGGCGGGTTCTCAAAATGACGTCACCAGCGCAAGATGACAGCGCTTCTTGTACAGTGAGAGAAAGTGGGCAGAAGTCAAGGGCTTTGCTTCAACTTGTGTAAAATTACTCGTAGTGTGACTCGGACTTTGCTCAAAAAACTTTATTATTATAGCTGTTTGTTTTAAACCGTGTTAAAGCGTGTCCTCGAGTTGAATCTTGACCTGAAATTCTTTTCTAAATGTTGAGATAGCAGCAATCTCTCTGCGCATGCTGTACTATTTCCTGTTTGCATGCAGAAGCTGACTTTGTTTCTGCGTCTTTTTTGTATTTTCAGGTTCGGAAAGCTGCTTCTTCTTCTACCCTCTCTGCGTTTCGTGAATTCAGAGCGGATCGAGCTGCTGTTCTTCCACAGGACCATCGGAAACACTCCCATGGAGAAACTGTTGTGTGACATGTTCAAAAACTGAAACCATCATGCAGTCGTCAATGTTCTCCAGGTTCGGAGAGGTGATATTTGACAGATATTTGCTTTGTACTTCTGTATACATATCAGAGATTCTGCTGTGCGTGTTATTTTTGTAAAAAGCCACTTTATTATTTGTTCTCATCTGTTCTCATCATCATGCTTGCTGTCTATTTGTATCATATTTAGACTTTTGTTTTGTGTCTGAGGTGATTTACAGTCACATTTCATCCTTCAGCATTTCATTATTTTTGTGTTTTTTTGTGACAGTGCAGATCTTTTATTGGTGATAGATGGACTGTATATCCCTGCTGTCATTAATGTGACTGTTTTATTCATGTTATCATGCCTTGATAAAGTAAAAACTGCTTGAAAATGGTTTCGACTCTGTTTCTGAGTTTCCCACTTCACAAGAGATAATGTTGCCTTCAGACTTTTGCTGAAAACTCACGATTGAAATGACCAAATGTGTAAAGAAAGGAAAAACAGTTTTCAGTTGTTAGAAACAGTTTTTTGCCCGTTTTGTTAGAAAGCCCTTTTCTCCTTTGTGATTATGTATTCCAATTACTGTTTGGAAGAAAAACATATTGACCTAAGGGCCTGTTAGAGGAGGCGTTCCTGTCTCTCTGTAATAATTCTGCCTGGAGAGGCTCTGTGGTCATCTTGTTAGGACATGGATGGATACAGTAAAAGATCAGGGTCAAACAAGAGCTTAACAAACTGAAGTTGTTTTTCTTTTTAAAAGTCGAATACTTCATACATTTCTTTGTTTCTGGTCTGAAAATTGGACCGAGTGGCTAAAGAGCTTTTCTATCCCATTTAATCAGTGATGTGTCAAACGATGATATGAAGATTGCTCTCGCAAGAGCTCTAACAGATAAACTTGAATTTCTAAAGGAAGAAAGGAGACTGGAGCGCACTGATATATTTACAGCATTTTACTGTGGCATCATAATGTTTCAACATGTCTTCATCACAGTCAGAGTGGACAAAGACACAAGGCAAATAGTTAGATCAGGTGTGCAGTTGTTATTATGTTATATGTTTTACAGGACTTCAAATCCGTTGGACAATGAATGCAAGGGTGGGCATTGCCTTAGTGCCATACCTCCACACACACCAAGTACTCTACAAGCTATAGTCATCTACAAGTGTGATGCAAATATTACAAATACTGTAACTGAATGTTTCATTTGTTGATTGTTGTCATTCAGATGCATGAATTTACTGTTTACATCTGTTTTCTTACAACAGTCCATACCTACGGCTTATCTAACGATGTGCAACATCAGAAATGGGTCATTAAAACCATGGTTAATGGTCAATTGCACTTTGGAAGGCACTGAGAGTTTAGCTGAAGGATTCTTGAATACATACTTTGTGAAATCTGACAGAGTATTTTCGCTTATTTTTTTGAATGAGAAATCTTATTATCTCAAAATTACCAAGTAGACTAATAATTGACTAATAAAGTTGCAAAACTTTTTAGCTTCTGAGGTCATTGGTTTCCTAACTTTTATCTAAAGGTGCATTATGTAGCTTGAGGTAGGACATTTTTATCAGATGAGAAAGATTTTCATTGACTCCATAACAAACTGACCTCAAATGAAACTCAATTTCATACTGTTTTACTTGGTTTATATTTGGCGGACCCTGCCACCTTTCTAGCTTCACAACGGTGTGTTTATTTAGTTATTAATTATTTAATTATTTAGTTTGTATCATTACCTCATTGATATTTTAAATATTAAAAATCTGAGCTTGATTTTTTTTTTCTTTCGAGAACTACATAGTGGCCCTTTAAGTCAACTTTGAATATTTACAGTGTTGGTACAGCTGAGATTTGAGCTACATCCTAGCATCAGCATGCTAACATGCTCTCAGTAACAATGCTAGCTGGTAAAATGTTTATCAAGCTCATGAAATACAGACAGAGCCTCCAGGTCTTAAAGGTCGCACTAATGCCAAAGTGCCTTAAACCTGTGTTCTTCCAAATGGCCAGCAGAGGGCAGCTCCCCTGGTTTAATGAAAAGACTTGATTGTATGTAAGCTTATGAGAAAATGATTCTGAATCAAATGAAAATTCTCACTTGACTTATTACACCAGTAAACAGTTTCCCAATAGGTTTAGGGACCTAAGCAACATTTTAAAATCTACAGTATGTGATTTTTTGTAAATTATGATCTCATTCATAGTGAAATAGACTGATAAACAGGATATAGGTGGTTAGTGACTAATTCGTACCATGGTGTGTCCTCGGGCTCTCGGTCAGATCAAATTAGAAAGTTAACTGAGTAAAAACTACGGTAAAAGAAAGAAACACTAACAAATGTACTGTCTTCTTTGGGATGCACTGACATCAGATCATTTTACAGCACAAAACAGGAAGTATGCAGCGTTCTGTAAGAGGAATAAAGACAAACATTTCTGCTGCTGATGATGAAAAATGACAATGACATGAACTCATTTAACACTTTATGGCTTCATTTGTTTACGGTAAATGTGTGAAATATTACCATTAACATGGCGCTTTATGTACAAAATATCCAGTCGAGACTTTCTTAAGACACCTGTAGAGTGACAGTATGAATGTATTCATTGGTATAAAGTGTTCTCTGCTTTGAAATGAGATGGTGGTTGCAGCTGAAGCGAGTGTTGGTACCTCAGCCAAATGTCAGTTTGATAAGAGATGTCACTCAGTATTACTTAACCTTCTGATTCAAACACACGGGAAACATCAGAGGAGCAGAGCTGGGCGCAGGTAGTGAACTCAGTAAACACAGATTTTAGTTTCATGAGCAGGTGCTGCAAATGAAATGGATGCAATAGAATTATAGATGTGAAAAAGAAAAGGAAAATTATCTCAAGATTAATAATGACTTTTAATTCAAGAGTCTGGTGAGGCGAGAGGGCAAGAGCCAGATGATTTGTTTTACACCACAGCACATCATTTGTGGCACTTTTGTGTTGAAATAGCGGCAGCTGAGCGTTGTGTGTCCCGTGCAAAGCCCTTAGACGCCCACACGGTCAGCAAATCCTGGGATCAGATCAGCTGGTCCTCCGCCGCCTCTGTCATATGAGTGAGCTCACAGACCCAGATTAAGAAACTTTGAACTCTCGAAGGGGATTCGTCTTATTTCACAAGGAAAGTGTGAAAAAAAAAGTCCAGTGGCTGAGAAACATATCTTTAAACGATTTGCACAAAATTAAAACAGGAGAAGATTTGAGTGGAACAATGAGTCCGTCTTCCTTCCTTGGTTGTTGGATCTGTGTTCATCCTCCCTTTGTTCTTGTAGCATGAAAATAAAACACAAGCTCGAGCAACTCCGAACTGAGGCTTTAACTCACGTGTCAAACGATCGTGTTCTCATTTTGGCCTTTCCTAAGCTCTGTTCGCACAAAGGTTTGCCCTGTTTAAATGTGAGATTGAGATTTTCATCTTATTATAAGATTAGACTCTTGAGTAACAGGCAGAGGGAGGCAGACAGGTTCACATTGCAGTGAGAAGCTGACGTTTCGAAGCTCAACAAAAAATCGAAGAAGAGGAGTTCTTTTGTTTCGTCTTGACATCAAATTGCATCAGACATCAAAACTGTAATGACACGAAGGAAATCAGTGGTATATTGTTTTTATTTATGGGTCGAGGGAAACATACATGCAGGCACAGTACAGACGTAACAGAGGTCGAATTTTAGTTGGAACAAATCCACCAAATCCTGCTTTGGCTTACTATTTCACACAAGGCTGCAAATAGTGATAATCTTCATGATTGATGTGCTGATTATTTGATGAGATTGAATTAACGGATGGTTTGGTTTGTAAAACATCAGAAAATGAGAGAGAGAGCTGCTGGCAGGATAGAGGCCCAAGTGACAGGGTTTAAAAGATTAACCGTCATATCAGAGAGAAACAGTATCACTTCTAGGAGCACCAGAGGTCACCTCAGGTCAGTTTCTTCCTCCACTTCACTTCTTATTGACTGTACTGTTGAAACTCTCCCTCTCTCCTCTCACTCCCCTCTGTGCAGCTGTTAATCTGCTGTGTTTGAGCTCTCTGTTGGACTGGAATGCGTCAGGGTGTTTGGGCCAAACTGTCCCGACACGTTACTGCAGCAGCAGCAGCGGCGGCTGATCACTGAGCGAGGGTACCTGACTGGAGGAGGATCTGGAGTCCTCTGGATCTTTGATCGTCCTGCTTCACCCGTTTAACTCGACCGAACAGCTGCGATGAATCACACCAAGGTCGAGTTTGAGCCTTTTGAATATTCCTACTATGACTATTCAGACTGGTACTCAAACAACGCAGAGCCGACCAAACCACCCAAAGAGTGAGTGTTGAACCCCTCCGGAGATGATTTCATGTTTAAGTCTGGAGGGAAAAAAAGAAAATGTGATTCTTATTCTTATTTTGTTGCATTGATTAATATTATGAAGTAATGATGTACAAATGCAGTATGGGGATTTATTATTAGATGGCTGTTGATTGCAGAGAGTTGGTGATTTTGCTTGTTATTGTGCTTAATTTGAGCAAGAAGTTCGGTTTCCAATCAAACAATAACAAGGTGTTTAACTTGAGTTATTGTGAAATATTTAAATCAAGATTAATCCAATAAAACATGCCTTTTTAACTAAACAGTATTTCTTTGTCTTCTATTATGCAAATACTTGCATTTTCGTGTTTTAAACATTTTTTCAATGTGGTTGCCCTTTTACAGAGTTATTTTACCATGTGACCCCACAGTGGACGACAAGCTCTTCCACATATGCATGCTGTCAATATCTGTAAGTACGCTCAAGTTGAGAACATTTTGTTGATGTGGATTAGATGGCTGGTTCCAAACTGCTCTGTCTTGCTTGTCTTTGTTATCAAGAAGATTCCGATGAATATGTCTGTAACCTTAGTTCAGTGCTTAAAATAGGAATTCAGCTTATGTTTGCCTAGTAGGTCACAGTAAAAGTCACACTTATTAATTCAAAGTTCAAAGTATGAAAATGTGATTCCTATCGTATAAAACAACTATGGGGATTTTTAAAAATAGCCCAGGTAAAAAGCTCAGTCAGGCCAGTTGTGTCTAAGTGCTGACTCACTTGACTGCGTGGCATCAGAACACCAAGTGTAAAATGGCTCAGGCCCATATTTGTCTAATTTGGCTAAGTACTAAATGTGTGAACCCATTTAGGCAGATAATCAGCTCCTGATAGCAGATAGGTTGATTCCTCAGCGCAAATCAACTGCGAGTTGTCTACCAGGAAGTTGTTGCTAACGTGACTTCACTGTGATTCTGTGGTTCTCTGATATAGCTTATGGTCCAATTCTGGGCATAGTCAAGCAAATACTGCAGGCTACAAAGGTGTGTCAATTTTGGGTGCAGAATAACACAAGTGAGTTTCTGCTCAAACTAAACTGCAATAACAAAAGGCTTTGGAAATTGCAACAAAACAAACAAACATAAAAACTCTGCCCTTGCCAAGCAGTGCTGCTAGCTAAAATGCTTCCTGTAAGGGATGAAGACAGCGGTTGTCTTTACCAAATATTTATTATAAAAACATCTACATACTAAATAGAACATCAAATATGGACTAAGGCATCTGGATTCATTAAAGTAGCCTATATGCTAACTGTCAAATAGTTAGCCTAAGCTAACATACAAATGTCCACAAGAGTAGAAGTGAAGAGAAAAATCCTGCTCAGTAATCCCAGCATCAACAATAAGCCTGCTTAGAAGGCTGTATCAGCTACACATTAGCTTACACAGCTAGCATAGTGGCTAGCTTGGTAACGAGTAAACTGATCCCAGAAAAATGTAAGTTTCTGGTTAGCCTAATAAATCATTTGTATTTGTAGGAGTATGAAAAAGTCAGAGCTGCTGAGTCAGAGATATCACAAAATGGCGGACAACAGTTAACAATGTCAGTTAAACTGCTGTGGAACTGTATGTTGTTAGAGCAAAGGAACGTTCGACCGAACCAGCGGCCAGTGAAAATGGCGTCTTTGTTTCGGGCAGATGTTCGATTTAACGATGTCCGCTGTCATTTGGTCCTCATACAATTAGCCTACAAGTGAAGGCCTCGTACTGTACACAGCAGGAAGACCTCCCAGAGTTCCTTGTTCAGTCAGTAATGTGGAATAAACTGTGACAGCTGGGTCGCTGCCGCTGATCAGAAATAACAAGATGTAGTAGTCTGAAGTCTCTGTAAAATGAGGTTTTCCATATCAAGTTGCCCTGTCAGTCATGATCTATTGTTCAATTGCCTCTACAAAGCTGCTTTGATTTGTTATTTCAAGTTGTGTATGTTTAATGAGATTATGAGATGAACAGCATTAGTTAAAAACAAACACAATCGATGTTCACGTTTTGTGCTGTAAGGAGGGACTGTGCAGTAGTCACGGACGTTGTTGAAGCAATGCGTCATGTAGCAGAAATCAACAGAACATCTGCTGATCAGCTGAAAAAAAAATCTTTAAAGTAACGCCGTCAGATATTTAGGTTCAGCACATATTTTGCTTTCAGATTCAAGTTTGACATTGCTCTCATGTCAGTGACATTCATTTCAGACAATTTGTTATTTGCTCCACACACCGAATCACAAAAAAACCCTTTTCAGGTCAGGTTCAACCAAATTTCCCTCAAGATCTGAGCAGAAAATACAAATAAAAGAATCTTCAGTCAGTTGAAAACAAGCAGAACCTTGTTTGCATCAAACAGAGTAATGAGACCTGTTAAAAAGGGACTTTTCTTTGACAAAAAAAGCTTTTGATCCCAGAGCTTTAAAACCACACGGCACAGTGTGGTTGAGCAAATGCTGCTGAAAAAGGAAAATTTCATTTCCTCATCCAGTTTACTCCGATATGTAGACTCCTGCGCAAAGATACGCTGATTTAATATTGATATGAAGGCGTCTGTATCGTCTGAAATCCTGATGTATCTTGTCTTTCCTTGCAGCTGGTGATCATGTTAATCCTAGCAGTTCTCTCCAGGAAAAACAAATTCTGCCAAGGGTTTACCAGAGGATCCTCCAGTATCTTCAGGTGACTTTGAGTAGTCTGTGAAAATGAGTTGACAGATGGTACGTTACACTGCAGGTGTGTCTCGTGCTAACTAAGTAGTGTTGTACGATCTCACAGCCCAGCCAACTTCCTGGACCAGACTCAGAGCAAAGGCGTGGTCATGGCCGTCTTCGGACTGGTGTTCAGCAAGCTGGCAATGCTGGTGATCGCTCCCGACCCCCTGCCTTTCTGCAAAGACACTCCGGCAGACATCAAAGGTGGATATTTGTATGATGAAAAACGAAGCTGCATCTGTCTATACATATGTCTCATATGTTACACTGCTTTGATGATCATGAATGATGGCTCTGAGAGGAGAGCACATCAGAGATTTAATTCTGCCTTTTATCGCTTGTTTTTCAGAGTACATGAAGATAATCGCCATCTTCTACTATCCAGTCCTGTTTTATCCTCTGCTGGCCTGCAGCACTCTGCAACACAAAGCAGGCTACGTGTTTGGGACGCTCCTCTCGTTCGGCCACTTTGGGATCCTGCTGTGGCAGAAGTTCGACTGTCCAAAGACCCCAGAGGTGAGACGCCAGTGACATTTTAGTATTCTGCGTTGGGAGCGCGGACCCTCGCTGTGTGCTCGGGTTGCAGCGCTTTGAGATTTTCAGGGTATAAAAGTTTTGGTGTGCTGATCCTTTAAAGGCTGAATTACTTCCACCTTCCTCCTCGCAGATCTACAAGTTCTACGCTCTGCTCGGGAGTCTGCCTCAGCTGGCCTGCCTCGCATACCTCTGTGTTCAGTTTATTTTGCTGTTTGTGAAAGGACCGAAGACTGACGAGGTGAGGCATCGGCATTCAGACGGCACACCGATGAAGCAGAATGAAACATCTTGGCTGTGATTCGTGTGTGAACAACAACAACAAGTAAACAACTCCCAGGCTGCCTTTGGTGCGGCTGAAGAGCAAGAAGCATGAATTTCAACTATGTAAAACATAACCATGATTACTGTAAGCAGCTTGTGCAGAATAGAGAGGGTTTAACTCAGCGTCCCTGAGCAGATTATGACGATGGAGGTGATATTTTTTTTTCCTCCACTTTCAAACACAATAATACAACAGACTTTTTTGTTTTCACAGCTGATTTAATCCGTCTCAATGAAAACCAACACTTTTCGTCACTAAACTTCGAAACTTGTGCATCACCTTGAGAGTTTCATGTATTCTTATTCATTCTTGTTATGAAGGATGCTGTAGCTCATCCACTGAGGAGAACAGTTTGCTTCGATTGAACCTCACAGTTTTATTTTTCAAGGAATGAGTCATCTCAAGACCTGAAATTACACCGAATGTCACAGAGAAATGTTTTAGTCTCCTTGAATCGAGGTTGAACCCGAAACGATCAACAAAATTGAATCCATGACCCTCTAGTACATCTAGTCATTTAGTGACTCACTGGCCTGAATGTTTTGCTCGCAGGACCTTGACAGCAGCTACTACAACAACTATGTGAAGCTACTTCTCAAGAAAAGGTCCTCAACTGCCAGGTGAATGGAGATGATGTTTTTTTGTTTTGTTATAACACATCAACACATCACATCGACAAATTCAGTCATGATATGTCAATAAAGAAAAAGTAGGAAAAAAACAGCAACAACAACAACTGTAAAAGTTATCATTATCACAAGTATAAAAGATTGCAAAGAATAAGTTCAAATTCACCTAAATGGTTAACAGACTCTCTGTAATTATAAAATGTAATAATAAATAGTCAAATGATCATTGAAATAAACTATACCCACTGAAATAAGTAAGTTAACAGTTATCTTAATTGTTTACTTTCTTCAATGAGCCAAAAGATCAACTAGTTTTCTCCAGAATCATCTTTACAAAATCAAGAAAAACTTCAGGTTATGATATGATTTCATTCAACTACCAAGACTGGGGTGTTACTGTAGATAGTCTTTAGTTTAGTACTGTACTTTAGGAGTAGTTGAGTATTTTGTTTTTCTAATTTTCTACGACATTGGGGAAGGAAGCTCATTGAAAAAAAATCCCTGTTGTAGAATTAAAAAAACTAAAATGAAATAATCTACATTTTTCTTTATCTAGCTCTTCATCTACAGACAAACCAACACTGGCAGAGAGAATACTGGAGGTGCCTAAGAGTTATATTTATATACCAGAAAAAGGTTTGTGCACTCAAGTATAGATGTCAATATTTAATTTTAGTGTTTATATCACAGTGGAGGAGCTTCTCTTAATGTTTTAGTGTTTAAAGCAAAGCTTTGAAGTGATGTGACTGAAATGAGGTCCACTGACTCTTAATTTTGTCTTCCAGTGTTTCGTTTTCCAGTAAAGCTCGCTGTGTCAGCGTTTGTTGCCTTCATGGCGATCTATCACGTAAGTCTTCAGACCCTTGTCACGACCTTTCACCTCTTGAATCCGACTAAACATTGTCTTTGTTTAGCATCAATTCACAATGTGTTTACTTTATAGACGGCGCTGTTGTTGATCGTCCTGGTGGTCCCCACCCTCCATATTGTTCGTGCTGGTATTGATGAAAACATTGCCTTCCTGTTAATGGGGTTTGGGATCATCCTGTCAGACGACAGGATGGAGGTCGTCAAAATTGTGACCTTCTACACGTGGCTGCTGGAGGGTATGTGTCGGCTACTTTTTCGACTTTTATACAAAATCTACAAGTGGATCGTCAGAAAATAAGCAACTAATTGCACTTTTCTTTTGTTGTTGTCATTTGTTAGTGTGCTACCTGTGTGCAATGACCATGTCTCTTTTGGTCAGTCTCCTCATGCTCATGAGGTCAATGATACTTCACAGGTATGAACACTGAAACCCCAAAGAGGGGAGTCACTGTGAACTCAAAGAAACTGAAACAGCTCACTTGTTTTGGCCACTTGGGGGCAGTACAACGAAACTATAAACACACTATGGACACATTATCACCTTACAATGCTGATATGGTGAACATGTTAGCAAATAGTTGCCTATTTACACACACATTTAAAAAATAGCTACGGATTTCATGTTAAAGTGCTATTTTGTCCCCATTACAAGCAGAACTGAACATATCTGATATTAATATTGACTTGAGTAGTAAAAGTTATTTTCTGGAAATAAATGTACTTATATATCAAAAGTATATGTAAAAGTAAAACATGCACATATTTACATACTGACCTGAAATTCAACATTTTAGCAGACATTTAATGATTTGATTTAATTCAGTGTATTATTTATCTGATTGCCACTAAAATAAATCAGTTTTAAGATGCGCTGCGTTCACTCAGATAAAACATCTGCCAAGTTGACTCAAGTGTTGGAAACAGCCGGTCATCTCACATGTCCTGATAAAATCCTGTTGCCACTGTCTTTTTTATTTTTACCAGGTCAAACCTTAAAGGACTGTATAAGGGAGACATCTACAGCATTTATAACAGCCAGAAGACCATCAGTCCATCTAAACCTGGTGTTGTCTGCTGGATGGGCTTGACAGGATACCAGGCTGCCATCGTTTCCCTCGGTACGCAGCAAAATAATCACTGGATCTAACTTTATTTCAGAAACATTATGGTAATATTCTGCAGTTTTCTCGCTGCCAACAAATCTGACGAAGAAACAAGCAGCAGCACTGAAATGATCCTACCAGCAATATTTCTTAGAGGGCTCAGTCACAAGGATGCTGTATGAAGCCAAATGCTGAACATGTTTTCTTGACAAAAAACTACTAAAAACACTTCAGTTAAGACAAACTGTTTCCCTGGGTGACATGTTCCTTCATTACAAAAATGTCCTGTTTCTGTGTTGTATTGGCAGGAATGGCCATTCAGACTGTTGTGTTCTTCATCTGCTTCCTGTTCCTGGTGTTTCTGATCATTATCCCCGTTTTTTACGGGCGTAATCTCATCGTCTTTGAAATCGCGGGAGAGGCATGGTGAGTCAGCAACCTGTTTTGAAAAATTATTCAAATTTAGAGATTATTATTATTATTATTATTATTATTATTATTATTATTGTTATTATTATTATCATTATTATTATATATTTTTTCATTTTCATGTCTGTGATGCATCAGGCCGGGGTGGGTCACTCTGCTGCTGGTCACTGTGCTTCAGCACGTTACTGCGAAGTTTGCTTTCATCAAAAAAGACGCTGGAACAAGAGACTTGAACAACAGGTACGTGACACCTGTTCCAGTTTAATATAGCATGGTACAGCGTGTCGATCAGCCCAAACCCCAAATCATAAGGGATTAGTGTAAGAATCCTAAATCATGTTATGGGTTTTTTGGGGGCTGCTCATCAGAACAAATTAAACTCTTAAAATACGTTGTACTCAGTTACTTACTCAAGTAATATTACAATTTATGCTCTTAAAAAATAGCAGATGTCAATCAATAGAATCTCCAACTCTGGTACTTCACTCATATAACCCTCAAAGACAGAGACAGCCACCTGAGGCTATAAGATAGCTATTGTTTTAAAATGTTGAATAACTTTTGAACTGCTAATCCTGCCTGCTTTAAAAGAGTCATGTAAAGTCAAGTGTTTCAGCTTTTCAATGGATAACACATTATCAGGGACTCCATAATGAACTTTATCACAACATCATCTGCTGCATTGATCAATGAAGGAGAACACGTTACACAGTTTCCTCCTCTTGGATAAGGGGGGATAATTTGCTAAAACACCCATGAGATTCTTCTGTTGATGTGCAGAGAGAGTCTGTTTCTTCTGACGTACCTGCTGTTCCTGATCAACACTCTGGTCGGACTGATTGTCTCAATATGGAGAATGGTGATAACAGCGCTGTACAACATCATCCATCTTGGTCGCATTGACATCAGCCTGCTGCACCGCACTGCAGAGTCCTACGATC
The DNA here is from genome assembly GCF_904848185.1 of Acanthopagrus latus. Classification (NCBI taxonomy): domain Eukaryota; kingdom Metazoa; phylum Chordata; class Actinopteri; order Spariformes; family Sparidae; genus Acanthopagrus; species Acanthopagrus latus. The sequence continues at coordinate 14,333,481 of NC_051042.1, read as the reverse complement.
CAGGTTTAGTGATTTATTGTTTTTAACAGTCTTTGGACAAACAAATGATTCTGTGACATTGAGGAATGAGATAAGTCAATATTTAGGCGAACAACAGAAGTTTTTCTAACAAAGGAATTAAACTTGAGGATTTGAAGATATTTTCTGATCATGATCTCGGTCTGACATTGGAAATGCTGTGTGACCTTTGACCCCATCCAGCCTATAGCTACTACATCAACTCCCTGAAAGTGGAGGTCAGCCAGTCTCACCCAGTGATGAAGGCTTTCTGTGGGCTGCTGCTGGACATGATGGTGGAGGGCGGCCGAGTCGGACAGAAAATAAGGGACGCAGAGGAAGGTAGAGACCCTGAACCGCAAACACACACACAAAACAGATCCTCACATACATGCAACCCCTCAGTATGGTGTCTCGCTCTGCCCTGACAGCCTGCTCCTCCATGATTTCAGGGATTCAGGAGAATCGGCCGAGTAAGGCTACCAGCTGTCGGAGGATCCGTTCTCGCTGGCAGCTGCTGTACACTTTGGTCAACAACCCGTCTCTGCTGGGCTCCAGGAAGCACTTCCAGACACTGAAGACCTCCGAGAGCGTCCTGAATGGGACCCCCAACCGCAGCTCCAAGAAAGGCAGCAACAAGGAGGCCAGCAAGGCAGCTGCTGAGCCAGTCCAGTCCACTGAGACCCCAACAAACCAAGATAAAACTGACTGAGATCCCTGATCTATGTGGTGTGGATGGCAGTGTACTCGAAACAAAATTCTATTTAAAAAGAAGCATCATAGGAGATCTGTTTGGGTGTGTGAACATGTCAAATGTGATTCTGTTTAGAGTATACTGTCACTCTCACTGACGTGATGCTAGATTTGTACATGGTGTAGATGATGGCACAAAAAAACATTAAAATGTCAGTCAGAATTGATCCAAGTCTTCAGGTTTGGATGATTAACTTTAAGCCAACAGCCCTCTTTGTTGTTGCCATGGTACAATGTATAAATTCGAGATGTGCTTCTGAGTAACATCCACATAAAATAGAGAGACAACTTCTCATTCAAAATAAAAACATGAAAAACTGAGAACATACTCCATTTCAGCCTTTATACAGTGTTATATGATAACAATTACTATAAATAAAATGTCATGTCTTAATATTATTCATAAGAAGTTTGTCAGCACAACAGTTTCTACTCAGATTTCAGCTTTGTAATTATCATGAGATGAATCATTTGAATCGAATCATGTTGCATATTCTCACGTCAACATGTTACAGTTTTCTGTCACCTAATGTATTTTGTGTTTGCTGTTTAAATGGCTATACGAATAAACAGTTTTCCTAACATTTGACAAGTGACTGCTGAGTTAGTAAGAGCTCAAATAGAAAATATGACTATGCTGTTAAATTTGACTTAACTTACGTCCCATTTTACAATGAAATAGAATAAAATGTATAAACACATAAAAATGTATTAAGTCTTTAATAGTCCTGTGATCCTCATACTGGTTTTCTAGTGACAAATTTCATGCAATTTTTATTAATTTTCTATTACTGATTAACCCAAAATATCAGTATTGATCTTGGGAATTATATTCATCAACTATTATTATACTTTGAGAACATTTCAGAGCCTGTACTACTTTTACTTGAGTAAAGGAGTTGAATGAGTACTTCTATTTCAGCCAGAGATTTTTGGGGATTTATAGCCCTACTTGAGTAAAAGCTGTTGAGAGACATGGAGACAGTTGATAATCATTTGGTTTTCCTTTGTCAAAACTTTATTGAGGCACATAAGAGAGAGGCTATTTGAACACTTTGGTAGAAACAATGTTTTCTGTATCACAGGGTTATAAAACAGGAACAAAGACAGCAGCGAACAAGTTATTCTGAATATTTTCACAAGACAGCTTAATGCGACTCACAACGACAGGCAGCATGCAGGCCTTCTAACACTGCACTCTGGGAAATACAACAGGATGGACACATGACCCAGATACAGCGGGTCAACAACGTCACATACACACCCAGAAGTGATTGTACTGTCACTGTAACACTGCAGGAGACTCTGCGAATAATATCGAACTAAGTTGTCCACGTTTCACCAGTGATTAGAGAGCTTGTTTTAAAACATGAAACTAGTTACCGTCATATGTTCACAATATACCTGGACAAAGCGCTCCTAGCTGCAGGACACAACGGCTTCCACTTTGAAACATTAACATTTAAGCTCCTTTAAGAGAGGATTGAGTTTTTGTATTTTAAAGGTACTGCACTTTTTATATGACAAATGGACTGTAAGTAGTTTGAAGCAGAATATCTATCTTTAAGTAATAGCTAGCCTGTTAACTACTGCCTACATCGAGTATACTTTTTCCTAATCATTATGCAATACATGTCACATACGACACAAGCTTTGTCACATTTTTTTTTTTTTTTTTTTGTCTAGAAGTCACCACAATAATAACTGCTACTGTCCTCGTCAGGGCAACTAAGCTGTTCATTTCCTGTGTTGCTGAAAGCTATTAACTTAAACAGGATGAACTGAGAATTAAAACAGAGAATTTAGGACTTAAGGACTTATTTTCAGTCCGACATTGAGGCTCAGATGAAAAACTTGTTTAAACAGTCTTTAACGTGTTGGCTCCAGCCTCCTAATCAGCAGTTTAAAGGCCGGTGGGCTCTCCTCTCTCCACTTCAGTAATTTAAGTTTCTGTATTTTTAAATAAAACCTTTAAACTGGCTGCATAATGGCTTTTCTTGCCTCTTGGGAGCTGATTAGAGGGGAGTCTTATTTTCATGTTACACCCTGGTCATAACATATTTGTGTGATTTCTTAATATAATATCTATGAAGCATTTTTGAGCATTTTCCTTTTATTTTTTCAGTAACTTAAATTATAGCTGCTTTATGAATCTAATGATTGTCTATCACTGTGTATTTTGGAGCAGATCTGGATTAAGTCTTTTTGCTAGACTAGGCTAAGTTGCTGCTGGACGTAGCTGCATATTCGCTGACAGACAGTAGCATGGCGTTAAAGGAGACCTATTTGGGTTTTTTGCACCTTTGCATACTTCCTTAAGTATTTTATTTAGGTTCTTTTGCATGTAAAAGGTCTTGAAAGTTAAAAAGTCCAAAGTCTACACCAACAGCACCTCCTTCTCCTCGTCAGCAGTCCCGCCTTGAATTCTGTGACTTAATGACATCACATTACATCAGCGTGCCACGCCTAAATTCACTGTAGAAGTGATGCTAACTGGAGGCTGGAAACAGGACAGAGACAACCACAGACACAGGCTAACTCGGGAGTCTGTGAGCTGACCAATCAGAGCAGACTGGGTATTTGGAAGGGGGGAACCTTAAAGAGACAGGTGCTAAAACAGAGTGTTTCATATAGAGGGGGAGGACAGATCTGCTGCACCGGGCAGTATGAGAAACTGATGTGTTTTTTGAGCATTAAAGCATGTAAACCTATTCTGGTAGCAACCCAAAATACAATTATGAACCTGAAAATTCTCATTTTATGTCTCCTTTAGTGTTTTGTAATGTTAACCCTCTGCAAAAAGCAGATTAGCTATTTCCCTAAATGCCTATTTATCTAAACATGCTGTGGGGAAGGCCTCTTGCTGAAATACATCACCAATAATATCCCAATAAAATATGATGCTGAGTCAGATACGGAATGCTTTAAAGCCTCCTTTTTATACTTTGATATGGTTGAGCACCCAGTTTCTCTCTTTGAAACACAAACTGGTTCCATTTTTGCTTTTAGAAGTGCAATGATTGACAGAAAATTGCCCATTTGAAAGGAGGAAACAAGCCGTGATATTTCCAGCTACAAATAAATATTGTTTGCAAGGGGAACATAGCCCAAACCAGCTGTCGTTCAGCCTTTAATAAACAACTGTCTGGAAAACATCCACTGACAATCAGGTTGCTTGTGGCCTGTCACTTAATGATGCAGCCTGGGGTGTGGTCTGAAGCTGGAAAGTCCAGTTTTGTCAGAGTCCTGTGGAATTATTTATGCTCTGCCTTTGCAGGGCTAAAAAGAACATTGGCACAGGCTGAAAAAACATAATGTGTTACCCTTGAAATAAATGTGAAAGCAACCTACAAATGATGTATTGTCAGAAACAGTCGCCATTTTTTACTGATTGGGATATTTGTAGTTGCTTATAATATTGACTGCCTCAGCTCCAAGAGGTAACCTGTCACTATACTCAGATCCTACCTCACAGTTGTCTAAGTTCCCCCTGCACTGAGACAAACTGAAGGACTCAGTCATGACACTCTCCTCAGTATCGGCCTCTTTGTCTCCATCTGCACTCTCCGTCTCCCCCTCCTCCTCATCCAGCTGGCTGCCGTTGATCTTCCTCTGCGACTCGGTGTGGGGCGCGTGGATGTTGAAGTTGGCGGTGAAGTTCCTCTCCATGTGGTACTGGTCTTTGGCCTTCAGGATCAGCTTGTACGTCTTGCTGCGGTATTTGTACACCAGGTGGAAGCACGTCGCCCCGAGGAGAGGCACAGTGGACACGGTCAGGAGGCAGATGCTGACCGAGATGATGATGAGGAGGTTGGGCACCCTCCTCCTGGTGGTGAACAGTACCTGGACCTCACAGTCTTCCCCTCTGTAGGTCAGACACAGGGAGTAGTTGGTGCCAGGACGCAAACCGCTGAACAGATACGTGTTGACACCCTCTTTGATCCTTGACCACTGCACGGCTGCGTGTTTTCGGTCGGCAGTGACGCACAGATACAAGCCATTCATGTGGACTCTTTCAGAAATGTCGGAGAGGTCTTCATTCTCGTCACTGTCTTGGACGCTCTCTGATGTGTCAGCTGTGGTTGCAGCCTGCTTGGCGCTCTTGACTCTGGGCATGAGGAGGGGATTGAGTCGCACTGTCGCCTCCGTTTCTGACACGCCTAATGCAATGACGCCAAAGTCAAATGTGTACTGCTTGATGTCGTCCAGGCTCCCGTTAAAGACGTTGCTAGAAATGTATCTCGTGTTAGCCGTCACGCCACATTTACTAGCACGCGACAGATACCTTGTCACCTCCTCGGAAGACTTTGAATTGATCTCTGCAGGGGGCGGGAAAGTGGGCAAGGCATTCATTATGTCTTTTCTCTTTAAATCAGGGAGACGCACAGCATCAAAAGCAGATGTTTTGCCTGCTGTTTGGTGTAAAGATGGGTGTGTTTTAGTGTAAGGAGGTGTCGTCGTCAGCTGTTTTTTGGGTGGCGGTTTTGGTGAAGCCACCACCGTCACAGACACTGAATCCTCAGCTCGTCCGAATTCATTTGTGGCCGAGCAGCTGTAGTTGCCACTGTCGTCTCTCCTGATGTGTGAAACGATAAGAGTCCCATTATTAAAGACTCTGACGGCGTTGTTGGCCAGCAAGGAGACCTCATTAGATTCTGCCGAGTCTTCCTCAGTGAACGAGAGGGCCAGCTCTTGTTTCCTGCTTTTGCTGCGAATACTCCACATGACGAGCGGCTGCGGGTTTCCTGTGAACTCACAGGTCAAGACCAGAGCGTTGCCCTCACGTAAAGATGCATTATGAAAGTCTGGCTCCGTCTCTATTGTGACTTTTGGGCTTGTGCACTTCGATTCAGCCAGTTTTCCGATCATCTGACCCCGAAGTTTCTCTGGAGATTCACAAACGATCAAATTTTGGTCCGGGACTGTGATGGTGGCATTTGAGATCCAGTCTCTGAGCCAGTCGAGGGAGCAGGAGCACACAAAGGGATTTGTGTAGATCTGCAAATGGGACAAAGACACCAAACCGTCAAACGTCCCTTCTGCTATGGTTATGAATTTGTTGTTATTGAGTCGCAGGGACCTCAGGTCTTTGAGGTTGGAGAAGGCGTCCCTCGGCAGGTGGACCATCTCATTGTGGTTCATCTTCAACAGCTGCAGGTCTGTGAGGTTCTGCAGATCCTCCCACGGAAAGTCTATGATTCTGTTGTGGCTGATGTCAAAGTTACGCAGACGAACCAAAGGCGTGAGGGCCCCTTGTTCGATGGAGACAATCTTATTGTTGGCCATCCACAGCGACGTTACCCGGGTGACATTGTCAAAGCTCCCCAACAGTATCACGGTGATCATGTTAGCCGAGAGACTCACAGTGGTAACGTTAGGAGGCAAGCCATCTGGGACTTCAGTCAAGTCTTTGTAGGAGCACTCGGCAAAATGGCGGGCATATTTATCTGAGCAGAGGCAGAGCTCGGGGCATCCAGGTGCAGTGGTGACGACCGCGGCGATCCACAGAGTGAAGTATATGAGGTCTGCGGCAGCCATTTTCTCCTCCTGTAAAACAGCGTCACAGTCCATTTATCAATCAGGAGATTAAACGTTACATGTTTGGCACACTTTATCATCAAAATGACTCTAGCAGACGAGTAGTAGAAGATACATTTCAAGGAAAATCCAGCTCAGTTTTTTTTTTAAAAACAAAACAAAATAAGACAAAAATAAGAATAGTTCAACTTTAGCCATGTTAAAAGGGGTTTTTTTTTGGGGGGGGGGGGGGGGCGGGGTGTTTATAAAACTGAATTGAGGGTTTAAGGATTTCATATCATTATATGCAATATAGACCTTAAAGCCCTCTAAAGGTACAGTCCACCCAAAAATCTAAATTCAGTCATCATCTACCCAACAACAGTAGATTGAGACTTGTTTTAAAGTATAACATAAGTGAAACAAAAATAAACTGGCTCTTTACAGCTTATCCAACATAACCCCACTCTCTGGAAGCCCCAAGCGCCCAAAGATGTTTTTTTTTACACCCTTGGTGTGCGGTCGAGTTCGTGCAACCACTTGAGTGCTCGTGCTTTCAACTCACCGTCTACAATAAAGAGTACAAAATGTCTTTGTAAATCAGTTAGGGATCTCAAGGCTTCTAGTGACTTGGATTACACTGGAGACCCCGTCTTCTTCAGTTGTTTAGGAGACTAATTTTGTGATGCATCTTCAGTGATTTTGGGGTGCATGAATAAAACTGACTTGAAATATCTTTCTCAGACCTCAGCATGCTTCTGTTGTCCAGGAGAGACAATGAAGCCGAGCTTTCTAACATGTTAAGGTCGCGAATGCAAAAATGATCTAATGAGACATACATAAATGTCCATTCGAGAAATATGACGGACAAACAAACACCTACATGTTTACCTCTCACTGCAGTCTGGAAGAAAAACGTTATGGCCCAAAATGCTGGACTGTCTGACCAGAGCATGAAAAAAACAAGGGTGTTTTCACATGCAGGGTCTCATCTTAAAATGACACTTTTAGGACAGATGCTACATAGTGACAAGCCAGCTGCATAAACTGTGAGTTGAGGTGGATTTGCGTCTGAACAGAGAATATAAATGAGCCTGTGGTGTCTGGAAAAAACAGAGGAAGAAGAAGAAGAAAAGAAAAAAGCAGTTTCACCGCTCATCCTATCTGGCTCGATGTTGTCGCCTCGAAGCCTTCAAGGTGCTGTCTGAAGAACTGTAATTAGGCAGGGTTGGTAATGTGAAGCAGCCGCATGTGAGTCACCGGCAGGAGCGACTGGGCTGAAACTACGCAGCAGCTCTGTCCTTGGTGCTGAAAGGCAGCGGCGCGTCAGCTGTTTGTTTACAGCAGCTCCGATCCGCAAACCTCTGGATCAGCCGTGTTTCTGTGCAGCTACCTGCTGCGTGACGGGGAGGACTGTCGGTGTAACGTGACGCTGCGGGAGCGAAGTTCGTCCCCGCAGTGAGACCTCGACGCAGGGTCGCGATGAAACATTAATGAGGAAAGAGGATCCCCCCTCACCTCTGCGTAGAGGACCGGCTTACCTGCGTTTATGTGTTTATATCTCTGTAGATCGACCCGAGGTGTTTGCAGTCAAAGCGCACAGACTGTTCTGAAGTTTGAAGGTGGAAACTGAGTCCGTCCGTCCGTCCGTCTGTCTGGCTGTCTCTGTCTGATCTTACATGATGAAAACACGCGCATCCGTCTCTGGGTCTCTCCTGCCTGTGAATGTATGTCATACTGAGTTATCTCCCCCTCCTCCCCTCGTCGTCCTCTTCTCTCCTCACAGCGTCGACGTTCCAAAAATGTTTTAAAGGGAAAACCACCTTCACTTCAGCCTGCAGGAGACCATGGCCGAAGCCTACACAGATAGGAACAATAAAAGCTAAAAGAAGTAAAGCAGCTAAATTCAAACTCACAAAGTCCCATCACTATCAAGAGTGAACACATTACAAACTTAAAAGGTACAATATGTAAAGACTTGGCCACCTGTCAAATTCATACTTCAAACAGATAGGGGGCAGTATATCACCAGAGTAACTGCTAACGTTAGCTAGCTAGCTAGTACTTTGGACAGGACAGAACAGTGCTAGCTGGAAGGCCAGTTAGCTTGCTAGTTTTGTTGTTTAACATGCAGTTAAATGATATTTACTGTTTGTCAGCTGCACACGATGCTATTGCCTTTGACTTGTGCTGAAATAAAAATAGCTTTGGGAGTAACAGCTTAGCCAAGGGGCTAAATGAGCTGATCATACTAGTTTACCTCCTGTTGCTAAGTAGCATGTAAGGTCCGTCCAACAGAGTGGTGCAGCAATGACATGTTTTCACAGGCTAACCCCGGACGTTAGCATGGCCCATGTTCCCTCGTTCAAAAGCATAAGGGAGTTTTGAATTGGATTTTTGTTAGGCTAAAAAAGCAAACACTGCAGTGAATAAATGAGTCACCCTGTTCGGCATTATGACCATAAAATGTCCTACAATTTCTGTAGTCTCATTCAGCCATTTGTTAACACAATATTAAATTGTGTACATGTAATTATGTATTTTATGTCATACAACAAGACGTGTTAATATCTTAAAGGTCCCATATACATATATACTGTTTTTCATCAGTTTCACACAGCTGTCAGCATACTTGCCAACACTGGGTTGTCAAAAATTTTGAAAAATGACCCTTTAAATCTCACCTACTGGTGAGATTTTTGAAAATTTTTTTTTATTGCTCTGGGAGGTGAGCTAACCGTCCTCCTGCTGCTGACACTGGGCGAACCTCAGTAAAGTCGCGGCTGGACCCGACTGAATATCTGCCGAATATCCAACCTGAAACTAACTTCACCCTGGTTCAATGAGTTGCCTGTTGCAGCCTTTGAATAGGATGACGAGGATTTCAGTCACTCAACTTAAACGGTGACTTGTAGAAATGATACAAATAGCAGTAATGACAATAACAATCGATTTCAAAATAACTTAGGGTGTAGTGCTTTCACTGTGTACAACTTAAATTCGCCATTTGCCTGTGATATTAAACCTAAAAAAATCATGTCAACATCAAAATCAAATGTCATTATGTTTACCAGTACCTGACCTGTGCCTTGCGCAAGCCCCCCTGAGAACACGCTGTTTCTGTGCCTGCACCTTTAAATGCTAATGAGCTCCGTCTGTCAATGCCTACTTGCCTGCTACATCACTCTCAGGAAGACAATGCTTCTTACGCTAGCGGTATCATGCGCTACTGTTATGGTGGATGTATATATCTGTATTGCGGATCGTAGAGATTTCAATCAACCATACCAGTTTGACCCAGAATCGGACCCAGAAGGAGAGGCTCCTGAAGAAGCACAGACTCTGCAGCAGGACATGTCAGAATGGTTAGTGTGTCTGAATAATGTTAGTTTGTTCGTATGTGTTGGTACACTTACCACCACGTAGCTAACGGCTAACAGCAAGCCAAAGTTGTGTTTGTCTCAAACACAGTCTCCAAACTCTTGGACACTGTTTACATCGTCTCTGTCTCCAGTCTGCAAATGTTTCCAGGCTTTTTACTGTGACACCCAAGCTCCATCGTAATATTATTAACATTAAACACACTTCAAACACCATTGCGGAGCGGACCGAAGCGGAGTTAACTAGTTAGCCAGTTTCAAGCTGACTTCACCATACTCGTAGGCAACTGTAAATACTATCAAACCGCGGCGACACTTACCTGTGGCTCAGGTACAGTTGCTTGGTCCCGTATGGTTGGGACTGATCGTTTTACAAGGGTCAGTGTTGAGACAAAGCCAGCTTTGTACTGGCCTTCGTTACTGAAGCAGTCCGATGTGAAGTGGTTAGCACACATTATCACAAGAAGTGCAGCCGGCACGTTGTCATGAATGAAACGCAACCACTGTGTCTTCTGTTCTTCTGTAGCTGGGACAGAATATTGGCACTTATGTTGATTTTTACAACCAACAGCAGAGCAATTTGTGTGTCTAGCTCTGAGCGACGATATTGTGAAACACTGCTATCTTACTGCTGGACACATCGAACTTCACCTCAGGGACTGACTCCTATCACCAGGCAGAGGAGGCTGGCCTATGCAAATGACTCCTTTTGTTATGTAACAAGAGGAGCTGAATCTGAATAGCCTGTAGGAGTGCTGTTTTACCAGTGGGTGGGCTGCAGAGACCATGCAGGAATCGCTTGTTTTCCTCATTCTGGGAGTTGGCAGGCTCAGGGAGGACCACCTTATATATATAGAGACCAAAGAAAACATGTTTTTCATAATATGGGACCTTTTAGCCCATGGTGACCACAGACCTTATTTCAGGCATTTAACGGAAAACCAATTAAAAAAAACTCAGTCTTTGAGACGAGCTAACTGGATGTGCACAAATGCAAACTGATTTCCAGGTTTCAGGACTACAGACTACACCGCTCTAGAGAGCCACATAAAAAAAAAAAAAAAACTTTGTGTGGTAATGAATGGAGACAGACAAAATAAATGTTTTGAACTTTAGTCATGAATCACACATGATGATCATTTTTCAACTTGAGAAAGTCGCACAAATGAAATATCAGACTGAAAATACATAATCATAAGACAGCCAGCAGTCACATTATTGATATTGCCTTGCTGAATGGTCACCAAAACCATGACTTGTACCAACACTGTAGAGCTGGTCCTGTCTATTAGCTTCTTTCTGAATTGACAAACTACCCTTTCACGTAACTGCTGTTGTAAATGTGACTAGATTTATTGCGATATCCATTGTTTTTAGTGCCTTTTTTTGTGCCGAGTTGGCAGCAATGTTGGGAGCCCTGTAGTTTATGAACAATTTAACACAAAACTAGATGATATTTTACTTTAGTTACGACAACTGTGACTTCTTGACTTGAAAAATGATAATTCAAATTGACAAACATCATGCGTAGTTCTCGGCATGACTTCAGTTTCAGTAGATATGAGTTTTATAAGTGTGTTCTGGGTTTTGTGTTGTCCTTTTTACCTCTTGTTCCAGTTTTCTCTCCTGTTTTCTTTTGCTCCTCATCAGCCTGATTTCCCCTCCACACCTGTCTGGTGTCTGTTGTATTATCCCAGACCTGAGCACTTATTCAGTCTGCTTTCCCTCCTCACCTGCACTGCACCTCCCTCTTGAGCCTTTCCCTCCTTTGAGTGTTTGTCCGGCTTTACCAGGCTGTCGTCCCTGTTTCTAGTGTTTTTCGGTTCTTTTCCCTCACCTGTGTTTGTCAACCTCGCTCCACCTGCACCTCATCATCGCCTTGTTAGTTTAGTTTATATTCAAGGCCAGTGACTGTCAGTTTGTCTGTTTGGTTTCACGTCCTTTACTGCTCCTGTTTCATCTCCTCGTTGTGTCATTCTGGTTTTTGCTCCCCTCGTCAGTCCTGGTTTGTCCCCTTACGTTTTGGTTTGTACTTTTGTTTTTTTGGTTTGAGCTTTGTTTGGCTTTTGTGGTTCTTTTTTTGTATTTTGTACTTTTTGTATTTGATCTCAGATATCATTAAAGCCCACTTTTTAAGCCTTTCCAAAAATGCTTTGTCACCATTCACTACCTTACAAACATGACGCTGACTTTCTGGGTAACAGCTTAGCCAGCCATCACAAAAGAAGCTTATGGAATTGTAATGACTTCAGATATTAGACAAACTCTCAACAGTTCCCAGGGAAACAGAGAGAAAAAAAACAAGATAAAAAAGGAAACATTGATTGATTGTGGAACACATGAAGATACGGATTGATTGTCTTAAAGCTTTTGGTCACCAAGTCATCCATTAATTCCCAATAATTGACACCTAATTGAACATTATCCCTTACTGTACACATTGTCTTGAAAACTTGAGTCATTTTATTTAAATTCACGCTTTCAATGAAGAGTTTTTACATACTGCATTTTTACATACTTCTCAAAAGTCTCCTCTGCGAGAGTACACAGCTGACTGCTTTATATATGTGAAAATCATAGTGTGTAAATTCCCCAGTGTCTCCAGATGGAGCTGTGAGTTTGCTAAACTTTCTCAGGTGATGTCACTTGATTCAGTGACAGGTCTGAGGAGTACAAGTTTGAAAATAATAATACTGAAACGGATAAAATCTTGAACAAAACAGTGAGCAGTTGGGTTGCATGGTGGGTAATGTAGGCACCAAACAGTCACCCAACACTGCAGCTCTAGAGATCATTTTAGACACTTTAGGCTTATTGTTTTGACTATGAACAATACCAATATAAAACAGTCCTTTGCAATAAACACCACATGCTATAGTTTTAAAAATAATCACAGGTTTGACCCTCCCTGACCACAGCTGTACTAATCTGCTCTGTGGCAAAAATGATCAGTTGGACCTCTGTTAAACCCCCAGTGCTTCCTATGTCTGATGTTTTTCTAGGTTAGAACACTATAAATGAATGGTAATTTAAGAATATATCATATATAATACTGAAACAGAAATAATAAAGGTTTCAAAGCGGGATTTTGACCAATGCGACCTGCTGATATTGTGTCGTATATTCCTAAACAGTTTTTCACATAAATGACAACAATTCAACTTTAACACAGTAAAACTGGAGCGGTTGTGGCCCGTGGAGTTCTGGGGGGCCCCATGGCAAGGTTGGAAATCCATCCGTGTGTCTGAGAGAAACGTGCAAATGAGATGCTTGCTGCAGATCTGCGTTGTGTTACATTATACAGCTGTTCATGTAAGTGTGTTCTCACCCTGTTCAGTGGTTTTGACCGACAATCTTAATTCTCTGGAGGCTGACAAAAGATGAAACAGGTTTATCCAAGTGTCTCTGGAGGGCAACAGGAGACAAGAGGCATCGAGCCAGAGGAAACAAACAGAAGACAAACAGGTTTTGAGGTGTGTGTGTGTGTGTGTGTGTGTGTGTGTGTGTGTGTGTGTGTTTGTGTTGTGTGTGTGAGACATGCAGTAGGTGATTAGAAATGGGAGCAGAGGGCAGGATGAATCCTCTGAAGAAATCTTGATTCATTTAGTTTAGATCTAATCTCGTCTTCATCATCCTGCCAGAAATCTCTCTGCGTCATTACAACAAAGGAGACTGGGTTTCTTCTTCTACTCCTCTATTCCTCCTCTAATTTCATAAATACGCATATGTGAATTTCTCTGCGGCTTCGCAATGACCTTTCTTTTGTTGTTGTTTTTTGGGTTTTTTGCGTTACATCATCCCAGAGAGGAAAACCCCCTATTTTTTTCTCACAGAAGTCTGCACCAATCATACTTTGTTTATAAGCTGGTTTAACAGCCAGAGAACAGACAACACAGTCTCAACAGCTAAGATTAGAAAGAATTTATTAAACATTTTGGTGTCGTCATTTTATTATTTATTTAAAAGGCCGTGCCTCCAATAAACAAACAAGATGAAATATGAGGCTTGAGTTGATCATTACAGCTCCACTCACCACAGTCGCTCGCTTTTTTCTTTTTATTAATGTTTTTACATCTCAAGTCACAGAATAACAGTTCTGCAAGCTAATAAAACATAAAAATTCTGTGTGAGAGAATATTATCCACAAGATTCAAAAAGAAGCTAAAGGGCATAAACAAATATTTTTTAAAAGTACTACAGGATAAAATCCTCAAGTATGGAGAAGCATTCGATGTCCAAGATTATCAAGAAATGAATTAAGCTTGGTCTTTTAAGTTTAATAATGTCATCATCAGTTCAGACGCTGTTAGCAGCATGCACAGTCCCTCTGTGTCCACTAAGTGGCAGCAGCTGACCTGTGAAATCTGAAGAGGGCAATCGAAGTCTCACTGTCAAAACATCAACATTCAGTGTGGGTTTCAGAATATTACCTGCTGAAGCAACAGTAAAATATGTGACATCAGGAGTGAAGTCTCATAGCATGGTGGATCAAACTAATGTGGAGATGAGACCTCTCATTTCCTGGGCAGAGACATCTGGCATCTGAAAATCAAACAGGAGGCATGTTTTCAATCAGCAGCCTTTATGAGGAAGATCATCTGACATGAAGCAGCGAGTACAACTGCAACATAATCTGCTCTTCACAAGACTATTTTACTGTTGACACGGGACACATCTTAAAATGAGAATAATAGAAGAATAAGGACATGTTTGATGAATTTATTGATTTAACTGATTGATTGATTTGTGAGAATCAGTTGCAGTTGCCAGAAATTAATAGAAACAAAATGAAGATGGCCTGAAAACTATTGAAGAAAATAACCAATTTTTGATAGAAAATATAAATGAATTTTCATTGATTTTTTTTGTTTTTGTTTTGATTTTGAAAAAACTCATTACATCAATATCGGAAATCATTTCGGCATAGATATTTAGTTAATGGGTCACATGACCTGGAAGCTATTGAAAAGAAATGAAAATATGTTTATGTTATGTATGTTTTATAAATGAGAAAAACCTTAAATCCAATAAAAAGTGTGTCCCATTCAACCAGGAACAGGGAGATATTTTAGTAATGATCATTCTACTTTCAAATCCAGGTGAAATCTTTTCAAGATCATGAACTCTCTTTGAAGCTTCTCTTGAAGTCTTAGCTTAGTCATAATGGAAGTCAGTTAGAAATCCATTCAAATCCGCTCATTTTAAAACTCTTCCTGGTCCGTCATACATTCGCATGAACTCCATTCCAACTTTGAAAGGTTCACAAATATTCAGACTTTTTCAGATCAATTCAACTTTCTCATGTCATTCACCTCACAAGGCACATGTGCTTAACAATTATCAAAAGATTATCACATGCACATAAAAACAGGTGAAAAAATATCCTCTACAGCACTAAGCGTACTTCTATATACTTGCAGTGAATGTGTAGTGAATATATCCCAAATAAGATGGTTAATTCAAGGTCACCCAGCTTCCAGAAGACTACACTGCAGTGTCCACAGAACAGTTATGCACCTTTTACAAAATCTAAACTTGACTGACGGCTCAGTCAGCGGCTGCCTGAAAGCAATGTCGAACACCACCAACGCACACGATTCCTAAGAAATAAGGGAAATGAAATATCCCTAGAAATATATTTTCCAGCAGATGGCAGTACGAGCTTTGACAAAACAGGATAAACGTGTCATTTCAGAGGCACAACTGTCAGCATGGTCTATCGATGATGGGTGCAAGGAAGCCACTCATCAGAGACACTAAAAAGGATAAATGTATACTTGTTAACATTAGTCACATTAACCACTTGGTGAAGCACCTCCACTTGTGCGCCGTTAAGTTTCCTTTTACTACAAAGCACAAGCATCAGAAGAAGAGAGCTCATGCTCAGAGAACATCAGATATAAACTGAAGACGGACTGATGCTGAGATCAGACCAGATCCCTGTTGTGACTCGTGGACCCGGTGATGGTTGTCTCATGCAGCCTCAGTGACCCACTAGGGGTCAGTGTCTGCAAACACGTGGTGAGGACAAAACCTTGTTCCAACCTACAGAACTGTGCTGGCAAATTGTTTATTTATAAATCCAGGAGATACGGAGCAACATTGGTATTCATTTGGAGCTGTGTCCGTGTCCACCTGATAAATGTAAGTTCAATATCATCTCTTTCTCCTTATTTCTCCTGAGAGTCTAGATCTTCATCTGCTAGATGTCCCACTGTGGTCATCAGATAGTTGCTCATTTTGTCAGCTGTTGGGTTTATCAAAGCCTTGTCACTGGAAAACAAAACAGCTTTGTTCATAAAACCAGTGTCATCGTCTGAAAGGCATTAAAACTCTCCGTAAAACTGTGAGAATCGGGTTATTCTCTCTCGGTTTGGATTCGTCACCTTGTGTGACACCTCTCCCATTACAGATTGTCTAATCCAGTGGTTTTCAAGTGGTACGCTGTGGGATTTCCAACCATGAATTATTGTTGCAATATACAACCATAAAATTAATGAATGACTTTTCAGTTTACTATATCTGTCCCCAACCAAATGCTGTGCTCTAAAAACACTTTTAAGAACCTTCCATGGAATGAAAAATGCGTTTGTATGGAGTGATGACATAACTCATTATAGAGGCTATTTAACACAGTTATGAATACAGCAGTGCCTTGAGATGTAGACACACAGTACAAATCTTGCAGATTTTCAGTGTTGAACCAAAGTATTCAAAAAGACAGAGTGAAAACTCGACCTGATGATGTTTAAAAGGTTTACTGATCCCTTGGTGAACAAACTCAGAAACCCCACACATGTCTGAAGCCACAGTTCCTCCAGTCCACAAGAGCTCTTAAGTGGACTTAATCCAGACAGTTCGCTTGAGTTGCGGACTACACCAGATTACACAGAATTAATACCCACAATTCAATGCAATACAGACATGACGATATAGTTTTTCCAACTGCTGCCTTAATAAATAGAAAGAACTCATCAATGTGTAAAACAATTACTTCATTGAAACATTACTTGAATCACTAATGCCAGATTACATTCAACAACACAGTGATACAGGAATATACTGAATGTTTCTATTGTATACTTCCTCTCTACTACATCTATTTGAAGCATTTAGTTACTAGTTACTTTGCAGATTCAGATTTTTCAGTGATTATAGACTATAATTCGTTACACGTTACCAATCAGACATTGTGTGAGTGGATGCTGCACCAGAGCCAAAGCAGTGCATTTTTAAACTGGTTACTGTATCTGCAATCTAACACAAAAATCAACCATACCAATAATCCCCAAAATGCTTAATATATCTGACTGATAATGCATTTCATCGCCATCGTCAGTCTGGTCTATCAGCAGCTTATATAACCTTCAATCTCGCACCCCTGCAGGCTCGACGTGAACAGATCACAGTATGTATACTGAACCAAAGTGGAGCAAAGTGCTGGATCGACTGGACCGACGAATGTTGGCCTTCCTAGAGCCACGCCGCCAGTGTGGTTGCAAATCACAGCGTGTCATTACAGAACGACTCCTGCACTTGACTGAAAGCCACAGACTGATGATATGAAACAGTGTCAGAGGGTCCCAAGGAGCAATTCTCCCTGAACTCGCAGGAGTACCGGGGGTGGTTTCACAGCTTCAGAGTGCTGCTTAGCCTCAGAATCCGGCCGAGGCGGAATTTAATCAAGTCTCTTTTTCATATTTCATGCAGCCAGAAAATCAAAAAGAGATCACATGTGTCAATGCAAATTGTAGAGAGGCTGAACGCCCCCCCCCCCCACCGATGTGCTCCATCCATTTACCCGGTAACTTACACCCCTTAGAAGCAACATGATTTCAGCAGTAATGTGTTTCTATTGCTCTTCCCGCGATGCCCTGCGGTATCACAGCCCCGCTGCACGGAGAGCTTGGAGGGTTTGGAGAGCCTCATTTACCTCCATAATCTTTCACAGTCATCGACATGCTACCACGGTGTAATGCACTCATACACACACAATAAAGAGATAGAATAAGTCCAAACGTGAAAAGAGTCCTTGTGTATGGCTTGAGTTGAAGGGGTGGGGGGGGGGAGGAATTAACATAGTGAAGACGCTGCATTATGCAAATGTGTTATGGTTCCTCTCTTGACAGTGCTGGTAAATTGGATGATGTTTTATGATGATGTAAGAGTGAGTTAAGGCACGATGGATCAGTGCGTTTAATGCCTCTCTGATGCGTGTCTTCCTCCTCGAGCGAGCCCCCTTCTTCGACTCGTCCCGCTCCGAGACGCCGAATCCGTCACCTCGCCTTCGAGACGCCTCCCACAAGCTGTTATGATTCTTGGCGTTCGGGCTCAGAGAGTCAATAAGACAATGACACAGTGTTGGATTAGTCTGCGGATGAACCGGGGACGATACCGACTGCAGGAGCTGAGAGTGTTAAACCTTACTAAGGGGATAAAAGGATTGGAAATGTGTTTTGGCTGCCGAGTGAGCTCACCCGGGCAGTCATTTTATTTAGTTAAAAAAATAAGAGATGTGACTTTTTGGTGAGGTTTGCAGTCGTAAGGATAAAGGGATCATCGGGAAGGGTCAGACACTCAGAAATAAACAAGAATTAATCCTGTTACGGGGGCTAATGTTGAGTGAATTAAGGGAAGACGGCAGTCACACACACAGACACACACGCACACATCTATACAGCAACACACACAGGACGGCGGCCTTGGCTTTGTTCTAAAGCTCTTAGCCGTTTGTCTGGTGTTACACAGGCTCCATTTACTCCTGATTGCCTGTGACTGGTGACCTCTGAACCCAATCCACACAGGTGCTGCAGGACGAACCATCAATACTGGCAGCAGGTTGTTTTTGCCTCTGGGCTGCTGGATAAATGATGCCCTTGGTGGACACACACACACACACACACACACACACACACACACACACACACACACACACACACACACACACACACACACACGAGCATGTTCAAAAACCGACACATGCACTGGAACAAAAACAAAAAGACAATTCCAGTGGCGGTGATTTTGTCTTTTTTTTAATTCAAATTAAGTCAACTTGGCACACCAAGCTGCTGTGTTTGGGATCTGTTTTTTTTTCGGTATTAATCAGTTTTAATTTAATCAAAATGTTCTCTGATCTTAACGTGCTTCTTGTGAAAAAGTGGGATACTTTGACCTTTTCTGGCATCTAAAAATCATTTTGGTCATCTTGTATTCCCTCTTCAGAAAAAGAAATAAGCTGTTTTTCACTCTTATTCAGTGGTAAATCACACTCTCACGGAACAAATTAGCCTTGTATTACATTGTGCTGCTTCCTTTCAATCACCTGCTTCTCAAATGGGAAATAATTTCAAAAACATGACACCTTACAAGATGTTATCATCACCTCTCATAATTCAGTCTTCTTTAAGTGTTACAAGAGCTGATTTACAGTAATTGTTTTGTTCAAATTGATAAATAAATGAGGTTAAATCTAGATGAAAAATAAAGAAACAGAAGTGGAAGACATCAGCATGCATACAGATACTGTACATTGTACTGTATTACACACAGACTCCCTCTCACTCTCTCTTTCTTACACACACACACACACACACACACACACACACACACACACACACACACACACATCTATCTAGGGTGATGAATCATGGCCTTGTGGCAGGAGGCCTTGATTTTGGGACATCATCCAATATCAGGCCTTGGGGAAAAAGAAGAGATGATATACACACACACACACACACACACACACACACACACACACACACACATCATACACACACACATGCACACACTCAGTCTCTCATCCCAACTACCCCATACCTCCCTTCCACCTCCTCCTCCTCCATCCTCCTCTCCCTCCCATCCCCCTTCTATCCTACCCTCTCTCTCCCCTGCTGTCTGAAACCCTTGTTACAGATACTGCAGATTTAGTTGGGGGGGCCGGGCGCCCAGGGACGGCACACACCGGCTCCCCCGCCTCCTCGCCCCCCCTGGCCTCCCATCACACAGGGAGTAAATGTATTCATCTCATCCTCTCCGGCCAGAGAGGTCACAGCCTTATCTCGCCCTCTGCTGTAGCGCTGTCAGCTCACCAGCCACAAACCATAACTTCTAACTGCGAGCAAGAGCGCCATGTGGTCAGAGGCCGGCGCGGTAGACAGGGCGGCAGTGACGGGCGAGGGAGAAGAGCGGAGAGGAAGAAAGGACGGGAAAGGAAAGGGGGAGCGAGGTAAACGTATCATCTCAGGCAGTCATTTAGTCCGATAAGTGATCCAACATCAGTTTCTTAATAACGTGCGGGGATTAGCCTCATTCTGTCTCGTCTAAAGGCACCATCGCCAATACTTACTGCCCCCATGAACACTTTTCCACTGAGGTTTCTACCAAATGGTGCCGATCAGTTCCAGTCACTTTAGTATAATCTCTTAACTTTCTAAACACACAGTACTGCAGGCATTCACTGGTACCCCTTCTCAGTTTCCCTGAGTTACTCGCAGGTTATGAATAACTGTCGGACAAATTCTTAATTTCAGGTTCCGTAGACTACGCACAGGCTCAGTTTATTTACTGGGTGAAATTTCCCGTAAACTTCTTATAAGCTCTGTGTGCTGGCTTGGAAAAATCAGCATTTCCTGGTCCCATTAACCACACAGTGGCTGGAGTGTATTTACTGGGAAAATTGCATTTTTGCTGCTCCCTTAAATCACTTGTGGGCTCTCTGTATTCTGTATTCATTTGAGAACAGGTATCGTAAATTACATGCTGGCTCTGTGCATTTACTGTCCTGTGCATTATTAACAGAGTCTGTTCTGGAAATGCACCTCCGTTCCAGGCTTCCTGAGTTGTGCCGTTTTGTACTTTTTTTGTTAAAAATCCCCTGAAACCATGCCAAATATTTTAGAACGGTTGCACACTTGGGATTTAATTTGTCAGGCAGGAAAACAACCTTTTAAAAGCCATCGATGGCTAGTGCACTTGAGTTACAAGTCAAGTTAGCTAACGAACGCAGAACAAACATGGAATTTGGTGAAACAGTTTGTTGAAGGAAGACACGCATTTTTAATTGTAGTTTCTGCAGCTGCCTGTAGATGCTACTAAAGAGCCACATTCTTCTCGATTGCACTCGTGAAGACGCTGACATTTCTTGGAAATTCCTTAAAACAAATGAAATCACGGCGCAAAGACTCGCTCGGTTGGGAGATTTCTTCTCCAAAGACCCTTGAAGCCTGAAAATGAGTCTCAATGACTTGTTTAGACAGATGGGTTTTGCACCGAATTTAAAGAGAAATGAGGACTGTGTGAAGAGGGGGAGGGGAGCGAGGCTGGAAGACAGCGGGGGTGGTGGGGTGGTGGTATTACATGCAGCGCCCTTCGCCTCGACGGGAAGTGTTTTACAATGCAGCCGTCAGATGTAGGGGAAGGCACTTCCACCAGAGTCCAGTTAATTAACCACATCAGTTTCTTAATGTGATCAGTTTTAATTAAAACGGAATTTAATCGGGAGCGGTAACAGGAGGGTAGCGGCGGTGACAGTTGGGGGAGGGGTGGGTGAGGGTTGTGAGGAGGTTACGCCACAGTGGGCAGGTTGTTTAAATGTGTGTGCATACTTGTGTGTGTATGCATGTGTGTGTGTGTGTGTGTGCGCGCCGGGAGCTGCAGCAGCCCCGGTTTCCCTCACTTCAGATTTGTGGGTGCCTAATTAATATGGATGGAGCATTAAGCCTTTTGGACTCTGGTGCCTCTCATTTCATGACTATTAATGATTTTAATGAACTGGGCTAATAAGGCCGTTTTTCTCCGCTGAGCTCAGGAAGGGCTATCCGACACACGCCAGGGTCAGGAGGACGGGCTCCCCCGGCCTCCACATGGGAAATTAAAACAGCACTCACAAACCCATTAACGCTACATTGTGCGTGCGCTCATCAGACGCTCAAACACTGAGAGCAGCGTGTGAAGCTCCGTGTTTATCGTGAAGGAAGACAGAGTCGGTCTGCCATCAGAGGCGGCAGGTCACACGCAAAAACCTTTTCAGACATCGAACACGTGACATCGCCTCGTCTGTTAATAACCTCTTTGTCATTCAGGCAGAGTCAGGAGTGCCGAGGGGTCAGTCTACATAATACTGCCACAGTATAGCCGTGCCAGCCTTTTCTGCATTCAATTGAATTACTGAGACAACATGTATCGGATCGTCATTTACAGCCATTTCAGAACGTCTTGCACTTCAGCGGATGGCAAACAACGATGTCACAGGTCAAAGCAGCTGCATCAGTTTCAGTCAATGACAGTAAGCAGGTGAAGAGGAAGAGAAATCCCACCTGACTCCCTTACCAAATTGCTCAGTCTTGTGAGTTGCCGAGATTGGAGAAACTTTATAAACTTTGTGAAGCGCTGTGTCTGACACATTCTTAATTGTTCAGGACTTCTTGCAACTTCAGCATATGCTACAGACGCGTTTTAGGGCAGCACCCGTGG
Source organism: Acanthopagrus latus (assembly GCF_904848185.1). Classification (NCBI taxonomy): domain Eukaryota; kingdom Metazoa; phylum Chordata; class Actinopteri; order Spariformes; family Sparidae; genus Acanthopagrus; species Acanthopagrus latus. Next base: position 14,311,357 of record NC_051042.1, on the reverse strand, counting down.
ATCCCTCATCCATTGGCACGCATGTCGGTGTGCCTTACCTAAATGTTCTGCAGTGGCATAAGCAGACGTGAAAGACCAAATATTTGGGGGATTTATTTATGCCAGCGCTGCAAAATGGCAATGAGAAATCATCTGTGCATATGCATGGGTTTTGAGCCACACCAACAAATGTGTGTGAGTGTTTTCACAATAGCAGGGACTTATATATCTTATCTTGACAATCACTGTACTATAATTAAGTTTTGTAAAGATATTCACGCTCCCCAAAGGATGAACTCCCCCTCTTGAATTTGGTGATCCACAAACTGATGTTGACATTTGTGCAGTTGAGTGAAAAGTCTTTAGAACTGTTCACTGGATTGCAGCAAAATTAGATGAAGACAGGAAAAACTTAACATGCCAACAAGCTAATCTGCTGAACGTGACTGTGTTAACCTCGTTACTGCAGGCATGTTAGCTCACCGAGACCAGCGCTTGGCTCAAAGAACCACTGTGCCGATGTAAAACTAATAGCTTGACAATAGACAGAGAGGAGTTAAACAACTTTCTTATAGACTGACTGGTTTGAGTTTCAGCACATTCATGAGGCAGAAATGTTCATGCTATAATTTTTGACCAGGACTTGGAAGCTGTCAAACTGTCAAACAGAGCCGCCATCCCAATGGGTCAGTGTTTTGATGAGTTGGGAATGAGGCTCGATAAATCTGCTTTTCTTACAAATTGGTCTTTAAAAGTAACGAGTGACAAATTAAGACTACAGAAGACGCCATGGATCTTCAACATCATCATGTTGAACACTGGGACTCATCTACTGGCTGATCCATTACAGACCTAATTTAGTTAGAATTTATTCCAACTCTAAATTTACAAGAAAACGTGCATCATAATTGTCCAGTAAGACGCTTAGTGGTGTGCATTGTAGTCTGTTTTTAGCCTAACCTTAGCTTTTTTTTTTTTCACTTCTAGCTATTTCATTTAAGCTTCAAAAATCACAAAAGTGGTGTTCATTATCTTGCTGAACAAAACATTTATCATAAACTTAAGTTTAATAGTTAAGGCGTGATCTGAATTCAATTCAAAAATCCCATAGGCTTCTTGTGGAGGGAACCAGGACGATGCTAACTGCTGCGTTAGCCTACAAAAATACATCATCGCTACACCGCTCTGTGGACAACGATAGTTGCACCATGAACCGCCGATACTTAAAAATCTCACCAACTTCAGACAACTACACTACATAATATTTACGCTGCTCATTTCAAAATACTGTATACATCATGCACCGGTTTTATTCAATTATTTTTCATTGGAAGTCTATGCGATGGCTGGAAAAGACAAATCTCAGCATTTTTAATATTGTGCTGCTGCAGTTTTTGCATGAATCTGACAGCATTCAATTTAAAATATTTGCTGTGTTGAAAGTTGTATGGAAATTACACTTAATACATACACATAATACATTTTTTTTTTTTTTTGGTAAAACTTGAAGATAAAAGCGATTTGGGTTCCCTAATGCATGAAGATGTATTGAAATCAAATGATGAATAGACACAGCCAGAGCTCGAGACAGAAACACAGTCTGATCTGTTTCATGAATGAAGTCTTTTCACATGAGCAGGGAGAAGCAACCTTGATGCATGAGGATTTCTCTCTGTTCGAGCTCCAGTCCAGTGATTCTTCTCGGGAGAGCTTTTGTCCTGTCCTGCGGGAATGAATGTGTCTCATCTCGTTTAAGTTCATTGAATCAACTTGGAAACAGCGTAACGCCGTAAAGTTGGTGTGCTGCAGAGGTGGCTTTCGCTGAAATAAACAGCGCGTCCTTTGACTGAAGAGTGTGTTTGTTTCGCAGCAAATGCCAAGGTGAACACTTTCAGTTTGCATTCTTTCATGTCTGTAATCATGACGAGAGGAACTGCGCTGACTGTCATCACCAACTTCAAGGTCTTCAAGGATTATTTTTTTTTTTTTAAAAGGAAGCAAATGCAACCTGTTTCCCATGCATGAAAGCTCCTGACCTCTGCTGCCATTTCACACTGAACACTAGCCCTGACCGCTGCTCTTCACAACACTTCCTCTTGATAGACAGCCATTGATTATCGCTTCACCGCAGCAACAAACTAAGCTGTTGAACTGCAGCCCACTTGACTTCATCCTCCTCCATCTTTGCTCTCCCCCCCGGTTCTCCTCGCCGGCAGGGTCACATCGCGGCGGAGTTGGCGGCCTTGTGCGAGCAAATTTACAGCCCGATGTAACCATCTGTTATGTGGCAAAGGCGTGATGTTCCAGCTCCTTCACCTTCCGAGAACGCGCTGCTTTGTATTGTAAATGTGCTATTAACATTCATGAAGGTATTTACATGCATTCACCAGCCACGCTGCTGGTATTTATATCGCACGTTGCACACAGCAAAAGTTATGGCGGCTCTCCTCGGAGGGACATCAGATAACTCTGCCGCCATGTGAAAGGGATGAGCGCTCTGTGATGAACTTTGATAAGCTTGCCGAACGCAACATATTGTTCTAGATCAAACAAGTGATTTCCAGTGAGACCCTTCATCCCTTCACTTTAGTTTGAGCCCCTTGTCCCATTTGATCTAAAGTTTAAAATATAACCATACATTGTTGTTTTCTTCTTTCCAGCCCGAGTTATTCAGTGTTGGGAGAAATGTTGGGTAGCATCACTTTTGAAAGATTACTTCCATTGAAAAAGCAACATTCCAATACAACGTTACCCACTGAGAAAAGTATCTTGTTAAGAGTATTTTGCGTTGCCAAAAATGAAAACCCCTTGGTGATTCCTTCCACATGTTGCTGCTCATATTGTGAAAACACCTCCCCAAACGTGAGGGTTTGTCTGCAAGACTTGACAGAATTGTAAATGTTCACAGAAACCTTTTATTTCCCAGACGCAGATAGAAACTTTGAAGAAAACCATATAAGAGTTTGGGACTTTCCCTTTAATTGGAAATTACTGCCTTTGAAAGCGTTGAGAGTGAACACATCATCCAAAACATGCTCTCCTCACATCGGGCTCAGAATGGAGAAACGTGCAAGCCTTTCATCAAGCCTTGCTGAATGTATTGACTGTATCCTCATTGAATAGCATTCTCTGTGACACATGATCTTTAACTCAGGCTGATAAAACCAGAAATGGCAGCTGCTTCACAGCTCTTTATTAATCTTCTGATTACAAAACATTAAATCAGTTAGCACAGCACTGCATATTAAAGCCTATTAGGTTCAATCACCATGTAATGTTCTGCAAGTTCTCGTTGCAATTCAACATATTTTAGGTAATCTACGTGACGGTAAGCAGAAAAGTAGAGTTTTGCACACTTTGCCGTTCACTGTGATGTTCTTCTCCCTTTTTGCTCCCAAATTCAAAATAATCCGAACATTTCTAAGACGTTAAGGCTGCCCTCTCTCTGCCCCGGCCCTGTTGCTCGCTGACCGGGGATCTGACACAAATTAACCGCACTTAAACGTCTGCACTTGGCTGCGTATCGCCCGCCAAGAAGTGGGAGAGAATCAGAAAAAAAGGGATTCTTTCTTCAGGGATTTTCTTTTTTTGTTTTCTGTCACAACAAATTATGTGACGTGCTAGTTTTGCGATTCAAGCCTAAACGTATGTTTAGTATGCATGACCACGGAGCCATGAAACACTTGACTGTGGAGAATGTCACGGTATCACATTTTTGCAACACGATTACCCTGGAATTCACAATAATGATATTACTGCAAGATCTACCTGTACTGGGGGGGAGGGTGGTACCTCACGCTCGTCTGCCATCTCCCCTGACATGATTTGGTGTGTTCATAGCAGGCACACACGGAGCTAGTGGCTCGCCCATCTCTTCATACGCTGTCGTTAAGGTGCATTAGTGCCGCCTAATAAGACAAAGTGAGAACAGAGAGAAACCGAAATGACTGAAGAGCCACGGGATTCTCAATGTTGTCGATAGTTCATTATAAAATATCAGAATTATTAATATCTTGGTGATGATGGTTCCCAGTCATCTAGGTCATGGTAATTCTGAGTGCTGTATCGTAGGCAACCGGATGTGTGTCAGATTTTTAGAGGACGCTTCACCTCTCATCCAAGAGGCTTCTTCAGCTCTAATTCACTGGAGGGGAGTTGCAGGCATATTATCAATATCCACCCCTGGCTGTGCACAGTAGGACAGGACAGTATGTGATGTCTTGCAGCGTGCAGACTGCGGACGCTCATCTCCAAAACTCGTTTTTCACAGGATTTTCAAACGTCTTCCAGTTCGTTCCCGGCTTGAGGGGGAACAGGGTCAAACGTTGGACAATTAGCATCAAAAGCCCAACGCTTGACGATATTACAACCATCTGACACCGCTGAACTCTCGGCTGTGTATGTCGCGGCGAATGAATGAGCATAATAACAGTCGGGAAACATTACGGGGAGATAAATGACTGTGGCCCGCTGGCATTTAGCTGGATGCTTCTCTGTATGCTGGAGCCGTGCCTCCTCTCCTCAAGGCCTTGAGCGCCCGATATTCTGCTCGGCTCCCGATGGGTGAGGGAGCAATAGCGCTAATACGGCCGCGGCAGCTTTTACAGCCACATATATTACAGCCGCTAACCATCTCATTTGTCCTCCTGACCAAACAACAATGGCAGCCGGCTGAGGTGTGTGCACGTCCGGCTGCGGTCGAGCCTGGACCGCAGTGGACTGTGTGGAGGGCTGACTGCGTATCAGCGTACAGTGAGTATTTCATTTGGTCATTATTGGGTCCTTCACTGACACAGTCATTATTTTTCGTCACCATTAAAGGCTTATTGCCTCTTTTTTAATTAAGCAAGTTTCTTAATTAGATGTGCAGCATTCAGGCCTACAAACGGCCTGTCGAGGTAATGAAGTAAAGGCCCAGGTTTATGGAGGGAGAGCGGATAAAGAGAGAGAGAGAGAGAGTGTGTGTGTGTGTGTGTGTGTGTGTGTGTGTGTGTGTGTGTTGGGGGATGGCGGGTTTCTGCTCCAGAGAGTGATGGTGTTTGTTCGCTTATTGTGTTCTCAGTGATGAATGCGTTTGCAAGTCGAATAGAGCCGGAAAAAAAAAAAGAAAAAAAAAAAGAGAGAAAAAAAGAAAGCTTCGCCACGAGGCAAACAGTTTCTTCATATTAGTCACCATTGACATCCTATTTTAGAGCGGCTTGATCTAGTTAGTGCTGCTGCAGTCAGACGCCGGGCTGCCAAACATTAGCCTCATCTCTGCAAGACATCACACGCCGCCTCACAATGAGGACGTGCCCTGAACGGCAACAACCCGCCGCCGCAAATGGCAGGACAGAACCTATCCGTTTCTGCGAGATGTTTTGTGCGCTTGCATCTTTTAGCAGGGTAATTCACGGTGCGCCGCGTCAATACATCATAGGCCTCTCTAAATTGAGCTTTGAAACACAAAGGGAAGGGCAAACAAGATGGACGCAGAAATCAATCTCCCGCCTGATAACACAGAGCGAACGCACATGCTGCCGCTCGGAGAATTGACAAGGAGTCGGCGCGCGGCAGTATCTGTCTATCTGCCTGTGATGTCCTCCGAAAACAATCGTCTCTGACACGACGTACACGAGGCGGGCTCAGATAAGGCTATTTAGCCCTGACCGAGCTTGAAGAATGCCGTACATGAACTGCCTCACAGAAATTGAAAAGAAGAAAAAGAACAAAAGACAATCAATGTGGACATTTGAGAGAGAATATGTCACGCTTGGAAACCATCAGAGCAAATAAAAAGTGCACCTATTCCCCGAGTGTGTGTGTGTGTGTGTTTTTTTTTCCCCTATCTGCTGCAACAGTGCCCTTTTATTTTAATCTTAAAAAAAAACCTTTTAAAGCTCAGATTAAACAGGGGAAGTCTGAAGCAGCGTCTCCACCACCACCACCACCCCCCCGCATTGGTCTCCGTCGGTGAGAGAGAGATGGGATGGCATGGTGAGAGCACAGTGGCCATGTGTCTGTTGCTGTTGTGCAGACTTTATCTCAGCTCTGCCTCTGAGCTACTATTGATCTGAAGCACATTAGTTCTGCACTGGGGGACTAAACAAGGCCCACAGAGCTCTGCCACAATCACGCAGCGGGCTAAAGATAGGCTTTTGACTGGAGACCTCTGCAGAGAAGACTGCAGCTCAGGAACGCTCAAGGGGGAAAACTCATCGTCGTTTTTTTTTTTTTTTTTTTTCATGTTGTTTTTGACCGACGATCCTGTTGGTTCATCATTGATACATCAAAACGATTTCAGAGGTGGAGGCATCTCTTTGCTACAACATGAACTTTCAACAAACCTTCTTAAGATGCAATTCTCTCAACCGCATATTAGGGTTACACGCAAACTAGGGCTGCAAATAATGTCTTTTTTCCCATTCAGCTGATGTTTAAATAGTTTTCAATTGATTAACTTTAAAGTCTAAAGTGTTAGAATAGCTACAATTTGAAATTCCAGAACCAACAATGGCGGCTGCAAGTTGTGACAAATTAAAGAGAATTTTACAGAAAGAGAAAAGCAGCAAATCTCGACATTTTAAATGATAGAACCAGAGACCTTTTTGACATTCTTCCTACATAACTTAAACTATCAACACTCTAACATGTTGATCATAAATTAATTATTTTAGTCATATTTTTTTAAGCAGAAATGTCAAACGTTTGATGGTTTCCAGCTTCTCAAATGTTCCGATTTGCTGCTTTTCTTTGGCATTCGATAGCAAATGAAGAGTCTTTGGGTTTTGGACAAAAATAGAAGTCACGCCAAGACATCCCATTGGGCTGGAAAAGTGTAACGACGTTCCTCACACGCTTTGCGGATCGGGCTCCTGGTTTAACCGACCTGCTGTATCTGTGATCATCCGCAGTCACAAGAGCATCAGGTAAAGAGACTGTCCTCACGGGGGAAAAAAAGGACGCCATTAAATGGTTCAGTAAGTGCCCCGAAATTACATAGGCATGTTTAGGCTCAAAGTGAAAAAGTCCACCAGCCGTAGTACTTATGACTCATTTCCGTTAGGAGCAAAGGATTGTTATGGAGCCACAAATGACAATGAAGGAGGACGTTGGAGTGGTTGCGGCGGCTGTGGAAAAAAGGGTAGATCCAGCCTCTTGTTATCAGAAAGTTGCTGGTTGGTGAATCCCAAACTGCTCCTGATGTGCTGGTTGGCACCTTGTACGGCAGCCGCCACCATCAGTATATGTGTGAATTACTGCAAGTCGCTGTGGACAAAAGCGTCTGCTAAATGCCCTAAATGTAAATGGTTGGACGGTTCAAACAATAACTAGACTTTCACACTGATTCCTGTTTCTTACCTACAGTAAACATTGGTGTCTTTTAACTATGCTGACAGACACTCATCTGTAACAGTCCATGGCGCCACTGACACATTTTTTCTGATGATTAGAAAATCAGTGCAGTGTGCGCACCTTTATGTATTTCTGATGTACTCTGGGGCAACGCCAGGGGAAAATTCCATTCGAGGTGGAAAAAAAACAATTCTGATGAAATCTAATCTAAATTCTGTCGCTCTGGGAGGCAGTTACGAAAGATATATTTTGTCATTTAAATTGGAGGATTTGTTTAGCCCAGCCAGAAAGATGTACTGCATGTAAGTGTTGAACAAGAGCTGGGGAAAGGCTTGCATTGATTGCTCTCATTGATGTTGCCGTAAAGCTTTGGTGTGTTCCTCATCCCCAACATGTCCACAGCAAAGCGTGTGAAAGCCCTGCCTGGAGACGCCCGTTTCAGGTGGGAATTATGCATCTATAAAGTTTTGGGAATTGTGCAAAATTCAGCGCATGGACAGTCTCTCCATTTCTGTTGCGTGCTGATATTCTGTCTTGCACCCGTGCTCGCCTGAGGTTGGAGGTTCACACTGTCCTCAAAAACAAAAAAAAAGCCTTTTTTTTTTTTTTCTTTAGCCGTACTCTGCCTCTCGTATCTCTGTGTTGTCCTGTCTCGTTCACGTGTCACCGCCTCCGCATACAGCGAAGTCTGAATGTCACAGGTGATGTTGGGAGTTGTTTTGCGATATGCAGAGACTTTCCAGGCTGGATGCTTGGACTCAGCCTCGGATTGTGAGAGTGCGGATGCCTTCCAGAAGCCAGATTCCCCGCGAGTCCCTGGAGAGGGACCTGACAGAGAAAAGCCATAAGACAAGCTTCAAAGGACACACAGAGATTGCCTGCCTCTCCTCCACCACATCATCCTTTCTCCTCCCCCCACCTTCTCATCGCACTGCCTCTCCTGCTCCGCTTCATTCATACATCAGATGGACGAGATGGAGGCACACCAGCAGGAAGGAGGGAAGGGGTTGCATTTGCAAGCCATTCCCTTGAGGGGCTGTGAGATTGCCTCCATTTGGATTGAGTGTCAGCAGCCAGGGGCCTCTTCTCCCCAGACGGCCTCAGCACCGTGCCCACATCCCTGTGATTCTCCTCACCAGCTCCTGCTGCAGGCCTCGAGCCTCGCTGTGTGCCATCTGTGCCCGGCGGAATCCCAGGCTGGAGCTCCCCCTCTCTGGGTAATCTTCCCGCCGGAGCCCCTTTGATCAGAGCCTATATACCCGGCGTGGCCACAGGGAGGCCTGCTGCAGCGAGGAGCCGCCCCTGAGGACCAGCACACGGACAGCAACGTACACCGAGTTTACATGGAGATGCTATTATCAGCTCATGATCAGGATAAAAACATAGATCACCACGTTTAACCAATTACACTGCACATTCTGAAATGTCTTTAGTTTACCCGCAGATGCTTGCTAACGTAACGTGTGCTCCCAGCTGAGAACAAGTTATCATGAATGTGGTCGATTAGCTTTTGATTCACACGGCTCCTGCTACTCTCTGGATTTCTTGACACCATTTTGTGTCGTCAGGCCTCACAGTAAGAGGAATATGAGGAGAGTTTTTTTGTACCTAAAAACAGCTGAGGTTTGATGAACGCCTCGTGGACTCCATTAAGTCTCAAAATGTTCCAGCTGTCGAAGGGAATGTCTCTGCCCAGCAAGAAAAACTCTGCCACTTTTCTTTCCAGTATTCCACTTTTCTAACATTAAAAGTGTAATGTTGAAGACATGACCAGTTTTAAGGTGGCTCCAAAAACACGAGGGGGCAGCATGGCACCGGAGTAACTGACAGCTGCTGTTCTTTGCTAGATTTCCTTGGCTGTAGCTAGCTACCGTTAGCTTATTAGCTCACAGCCCAGTTAGCCACGGGAACTTGGATCACAGGGGGAGTTACCTTTAGCGTGGGGGACGAGCTCAACTGGATTTGACCACTGGATATTTTTACATTTCACTTGATGAACTTTTTATGTCCAACCCCGAAGTGACTGTAGACAAACAAACCAAGATTGTGTTGTTCTATTTCGTTTATGTCAAGTTTGAATGAAGTGTGTTTTACCATGACTTTGTTGGTAAAACAGAAAAACATGAATTCAGAAGTTGCATGGTTGCTGTAGTAAGGAAAATGGAAGCAAGAGTATTTAATCTCTAAACATTTTGTGAGTTTATTTGCTTTTTCCATCGAACTATCGGTCTGTCCTGCGGCACAGGACGGGCTTGGGCTAGCTTGTTAGCGTGCTAACTCTGGCGGACACCTTTGCGACACACCACATAGACATCTTTGAAGTCAGAATGGTCACTTCTTCACATTCTGATCATTTTCTCAGTGTTTTAAATGAAAATTATGGCTCCAAGCAAATCGCTTCTCTCGAGCGTTTATACCACCAAGTCCTCTGCAGTCATTCGCAGTGCAGTTTTGGGTGGCAGACAGGTTTCGCCGTCTCTCTCGCTTCAGCTTCATCCCCCGCACTCTGCCATCAGAGTTTGCCATGTTGTTGGAGATGATGAGAGGACAGGAGAGGATTTGGTGAGAAGAGAGGAGGCAGTGCAGGTGCCAAAGTACTGCGTGTGATCTTCTCGCAGCCTTTTCATGCATCTCACATTTTCCCCTCCGAGGAAGCGAGCGGAGGGAAACAAGATCCAGGCTCGTGTTTGTTTTACGCTCTCACACTCAAAGGGAAATATTCATTAGGTCTTCCTCGGAAATAGAGAGGCTGAGGAGGGGAGAGGGATGGTTGGACAGAGAGGAAATGGAGCTTGCGTGTCTCCTTGCGAGTGTTTATTTGCCTGCACATTCCTCAGTCACCAAACATGATGAGAGAGCATCAGTGTGCTGGCAAATAATGGCCATATTATGGAGCAGCAGGGACAACATTAGGGCATGGAGTATCTGGGCTGGGTGGGTACATTAGTTTGTAAGTAATGCACGCCCTGAGCACTGGCAGGCTTTCCAGTGATGTAATATGAGAACCAAATGAGAGTTATAATCACTGTGCGGACCGAGGGAGGGGAAATGCATCACCATCACCGATGGATGACTCCGATTCACAATCGCTCACTCTGACAAATGGAGAATTATTTATAAGTCTCCCTGCTGTTCTTTATCCAGTGGGGTGCGTGTGACTTATTTTGCCTCAAAATGGAGTGCAAGCGGACTATTTGGCATTAAAATGACCCAAGTTTTGGCGTTTGCTCAAAGTTTCGATTCGATTCCTGGTGTGGAGGACGATGTTTCTTTTACTATTTGTTTCTCAGTCCAAACACGCGCAGGGCTCTGTAGCGCGGTGCTGCTCATCAAGCCAATGAGCTACCGGTCTGCTTTTGTAGCATCATAAAAATGACATGTATACATTTGAAAGATGTGACATAGTTACTGCCCAAAGCGAAGGAGTTTAAGTATCCAGGCGTGTTGTTCACGAGTGAGGGCAAGAGACGGACAGGCGGATTGGCGTGGCATCAGCAGTTGTGCGGCAGTTGTACCGGACCGTTGTGTTGAAGAGGAAGCTGAGCCAGAAGGCAGAGCTTTCAATTCGCCGGCCTGTCTGAGCTGTAGCCCTCAGCTATCGTCATGAGATCTGGGTAATGACTGAAAGAACGAGATCACTGATACGAGCTCCTCAGGATGGCTGGACATCAGGAGGGCTGCTGGAGTGGAGCCGCTGCTCCTTCACATCGAGCTGACGTGTGATCAGGATGCCTCCTGGGCACTTTCCTCTGGAGGTTTCAGGAGCATCAGGTAGGAAACCCAGGGGAAGACTCACAACTGGCTTGGAAACGCCCTGAGCTCCATCGGGAGTTGCTGAAAAATGTTGTGCGCGAGAGGAATGTTGAATCTTGTTTTACTTTCTGTGGATGAATATGGAAGATTAATAAATAAAGAAAAATAAGAGCATTTTAGAAATGAAATACAGTAACAAATCCTAAACTTTTACATGTAGAGTAACCTCACCGTTGAACTTCCACACCTGTTAACATGCTTAAAATATTTCAAACCCACCTGTGGATTCGGTCAGTTAAATAATAACAAGCAGAAAGCATCCGTCAACATCTTCATGTTCTGACAGGTGATTACATGGCAGTCAGTACTACACTATTACATAAGGACCCAGTACTCAGGGTCTCTGCAGATGCTAACTCACCTTATCTCCCCATTCAAGTCTCCCTCTCCCTCTCGCCATGTCTGCCAATTTAGACAGAAGGCAGTATATTGGGGGTCTGTTTTGGTCCGCCAATCTGGCGCCTCGGAGGGTACACTTTTTGCCACCTCCATTGCTATATATATCCAAGATGTCGATGTGCCGACAATTGCGTGAGATGGGCGGAGGTGTCGATGACGTGCACTGTTGTGCAACCCACTGTTGTGGTCGCTACTTTCAAATTAAAAGCCCCCCGCTAAGAACCTAGTTCTAAACTCCAGTGGGGTGCAATGTAAAGCTCTTACTTTGAAGACAAATTCGACCTGCTTCCTGTTAGCTGTCTTGAGGCAGCTAGTGCAGGGGGGCGAGGCGCTCCGCTGCATGCTTCCTTTAATAGCGGGTGTGTAACATCGGCGTGTGTTTGACTGAGGAGGTGTCACCACATTTAATACCACGGCAGGGGGGAAGCACCCATGAAGAGGCATGCTACATTCAGCTGGTTTATCCCACCAGTTATGACTGACAGTGGTATCACGGGGCTAAATATTCTTCCGACGCATATGTTGTATGTCACTGTTCACACCCAACTTCGTGCTTCACGTAACGTCACATGTTTACGCCTACCCCCAGTGGAGGCTTTTTGGGAAAAGGAGGAAAAGTACACCTCCCTTTTAGAAAGACAAGGAGGCAGATTGCAGCCTTTACCTAACTGCGAATGTGCCGCCTTTTCTATCTGAAAGGGTCGAGTGTGGACCAAAGCGGTGGGCAGACCAACAATGTCATCAACAGACCCATGACATCAAAGAAAATGGTTGAAGAAAATCCCAAATCTGGAACTTCCATCGCCTTTTTTCTTGTAAACTCCAACTCATTCTGCAAATGAAACGTAAACCGCCACTGAGCTGCAGCCGTGACAGCTGGAGAAGTTTAGTTTTGGTGAATCGAACTGCACTAATGGTCGTATGTTTGTGTGCAGGAGTGTTTTCTTGCCTTCCTCTACATTCCTTTTGCATAATGGGATCTTCTTCAGCATTCTTCTAAACCTGAATTGGAAAAAACGGGTAAATAAAATGACTCGGATCATGACTCTTTCCTCACTGAACAAATTGCTTTTTATTCTATTCTGGTGAAGAAGTGAAGCCACCACAATAGCCAAGGACACGGGACTCTGAGTGAAGACTGACCGTTTTTGTTGTTGGAAAAATAAACAAGTGAAAAATTGATTGTCGTCCTTTTTCCTTGAGAAGAATGAGGCGGATGGAGTGTCACAGTTGCTGGTTTCTATTAAACGTTTTCAGATCAGAAAAGAGAGAAAACAGGCAGGTCTCAATAACAGAAGAGGAATCGGTTTGTCCCCTGAATGTCTCAGGAGACGAGCTGGTCACCTCTGGGAGCTGCTGTCCTGGCCCACCGTCTCACATCGCCTTCATCGATATGTTTTCAGCGATGGCCATCTCCGTCGGTGCCTTAAGCTACTCCGCAATCTCTCAAACGCCACCTCCACCTCAGCCACCAAATCCCATCCACATCATCCTTCAATCTTCATCCTCCTGCTCCCCCGGCGTATCGATTTTCCATTTTCCCTCTTCTCCCCCTCCTCTCCCCTGTCCTCCAGCTCTCTCCATCTTCTCAAACACACTTCCAACAGTTCAGCCTGTCTCTCTCCGTTTTTTATTTTTTTTTTCATATTCTGCCTTTACTCTCTTACTCGATCTGGTCAGAGTTTCTCCTCTTTGACAAGGTCGAAGCCCCAGCCGTGCTCGGAGCTGCTTAAGGTTCGTAAATGGAGATGTAATGTAATAGAGTGGTCGGGTAATAGAATCTATGAGGGCTGGGTCTGATCTTGTTAGAGAGGGCCAGCATGGAAAGGCTCCATCGGGATCCTGAGGCATCAGCGGCCTGAATGGAGTCTTTGTTCGGGACCTTCACACTAAGATGAAGAGAGACGCGCATCAAAAATGTCCTTAAATTGTACACAATTGTACACTACACACTGATCACAGCGACTGTCCTACCGCATGACTTTTAGATTTAGGAATACAAAACTCATCAAATTCAAAGATAAAAAAACTTTATTTCAGTTGCGTCCGAACAGGTTCAGGCATTCAGATGGTGCATTATAAACTTAAAAAGTTTTCAGCCGTTTAAGATGCTTCAAACGGGTGACAAAAGTCAGATTAAGTCAGGATTATAGAATAATTTTTCATGTGCAAACTGCAGGTTTGGTTTAGGTTCTCTCCTACAGACTAAATTCTACAATCAAACATAAATCTTACATAAGATACCCATGTGAGCCCCCTCCTCCGTGACCTCCACTGGCTTTCTCTTTCTCTCTCTGCACCCATCTACCTCCAAACACTGGTCAGACGACACGCCCCAGCGCGAGCACTTCGCTCTACTACATCCTGCTCAGCGAAGTTGTGACTCTTCTCTGTTCTGATGCCTCAGTGTTGGAACAAACTTCCAACTCTCTTGATGTTGTTGTTGACTTTTGCTTGAGTGGGCTAGGGCATGGAGTATCTGGGCTGGTGTTTCCGACTGTGCTGTAGCCCCCAAGCCAGCTGTTGAGCTGAGTGACTTCCTGACTCCTTGGAGCAGAGCAGAGAGCTGCTTCTGGGACGCTGCAGAGACTTCCTGTGGTGGAATCATGAACACTGTCCAGGATCGGCCCTGTCGGCTGTATCGCCGCTGTGAATCTAGAGAGGGCTCCCGTGCCTCTTTTGTATTATTTTGAGGGAGAGAACCCTCGTGGCCTCAGTCAAAGAGTGGCTTGAACAGTAAATTTCACTGCAATTCATATGAATTAAAAATAAGTATAAGTAACAACAACACGTGTACCAGCCTGCTAGTATATTGATAAAAACATTAGATTGTGTTATAAGATTACCATCAACACTCAAAATGAATGATGAAGATGTCCTCTGTAAGCCGGATGTATTAGTCAAACAGCGTTCATAACATAATGGGACGAGTCAGTGACAATGTCATGTTTTCAGTTTGTTCTGCTGCCGTCAAGGGACAGAAAAGCTTACATAGAGCTTATTATAACATGAGTGCTGTCTGCACACTATGAAGTGCAGCTCAGTGCAGGGTATTTAGTCGGTTGTACAGTATGTAGTGGCCGATTTCCATTCGTGCCAGTCCTAACAATTGTTGTCGTGACAGACCCCTTTGGTTCCTAATCCTGCTGAGCTGAGCGATTAACCCCGGCCTCTTCCCATCGTTTCTCAGTCGCCTAATCAGTACCTGCTCGCTCACCTGTCCCTCATTCCCCCTAATCAGCCACTTCGTTAACTATCCTCGAGCCACACTTCAGATCATTCGCTGTGCCGCACGGACTTTGCCGTCCATTGTTTGTCTAAACGAACACTACTTTCTGCTCTTTGCTCTGCGTCGTCCGTCTGGCTCCTCATTATGCCGATCCTCCTCTCTCCTTGTTGTCCGTCACATTGTTAAAGAAAAGCCTCCAGATCCACAGCGCGCCTCTGCGGGACCGAGAAGGGTGATGTAATTATGTGACGCCTTTGAATCAAAAAGTGGCTCGGCCCTTGATCCTTCACATTTTAACGTGCCTACCTTTCCATATATTGATATTCAATCATTTATACTTAACACGGTTAGATCTTTCAGACTAAAAAGGTTATGGAATCAGTTCTCTTCAGACTCAATGTATTTATGTACAAAGCCTCTAACAGAGTGTTCATTCAATGTTGAGGAAGATTAAATATGAAAATTGGACACTGCGAGGGCTTTGAGAGCTGCTAGTTTAGAGGACAGGCTGTACATATTTTCTGCGGTACATTCCTTTGTCGAATTAAAGTCGACTGTAACAACCAGAAATCCATTTTCGTTGACTCCATAGTAAAAAGGACGAAGACTGATTATTTTTCAAATGTGTTTTTTTTTTTTTTTTCAAAAGAAATTCTTGAGACTTCCTTCCTGACAAAAGTTATCAAGGTTGATTTTGATGAAACCTCCAGCAGCCGCCTGTCTTCCACTAAAGCAAGCTTTGGGTTACTTATTGTTCTTCCTCGCCCCCTCCCCAGCCCTCTAGCCTTGTTAAGCCAGTGTCCCGTCCCACGATGGATCGCTGCTAGTTCCTCTGTCCCATCAGTGGTGACCTTCAGCAGGACTCTGATGCAGTGGGATATCACCCTGCTTGGCAGCGCCAGACGGGCCACCGCTAAGGCAAGGACGCAACCGCTGTGGATCTATCACGCAAACAAACGGCTGCTTCCTCGCGGAGCGACGCGGGAATATATCAAACTCCAGCACAACAGCAGGTCACTGCTGCAGGTGTTCTGCCCACCGGCTCTTTCCTCACTCAGAAACAGAAGCTCGGCAATGTTCAACTTTGGGAAATTTGTGGAAAATGTCACGTATGTGGTATCAAGTGTGTTTCATTAATTGCAAAGTTTTAGGCAGAGATGCAACAGTAAGTATGAGAAAGTGAAACCTCTGGAAGCAGATTCAATCATCAGCTTATCTCTGAGAATCTCCTTTCAGAAGGTGCCGATGGCATCAGGGTGGCTCTTTTCCCTTGTCCTGGCCGAGGCGATAATATTTGTCATGTGTTTGTCTCCTGTGGATCATGTCATGCGCCCACATCCTCCTTGCTCTGATGTCCCGAAGTCAAACAAAAATACAAATGGAGAGTAAACCGCAGAAGGACAACATGATCACACAGCAGTGATTGTCAGGATATTGTTGAGACGAGGTGTCTGTGCAGCGGATTTATTTATTTATTTATTTTTGTCTCTCACCACAAAAAAAGCGTAATCTCAGCGCTCCTGAGGAAGGAGGAAGGAAAATACCATGTGGACAGAGGAACTGAACTGATCCTCTTTGGCTGCTTGGTGGCGAAACATAATGTTTTTCTAATTACCAATCAATGAAATCTATGCGACGAATGATTAGCTCAGGTTTGGTCTCCACCATCTCCTGATAGATGTCCTACTTCACTAATTCATCCCTCAGATATTTGCTGCTCACCAGCTACTTCTTTGAGCTCATCAGAGCTTTTGCATTGAAGACAGACAATTATGTTAAGTCATTTGCCGTTTGTAGCAGATTGTTTTTTCAATTTTGGCAGCAAAAAAAGACTCCGACCAGGAAGTCAAGTCGGGAGGACGATCCCACCCGCCTTAACAAACACATACGTGCTAACACTCCTCTCTATGTTTAAACCTTTCTCCCGCTGTGCAGATTGGTAATTCCTCCTTTTAATCTTCCGATTTCACAGTGATTCAAATCAAATGGATGTTGTCCAGTTTCTTAGCGGGGTGTGTGTCGTGCTTCCCGGTGACCCAACCCAGAGGCAGAGGTGAGCGTGCTGAAAAAACGATCCTTCCCGACGTGCGTCTCGGCAGCTGCTGCTGGAAATGGATGAAACAGATGAAGCAAGAAGAAAAATATGCTTCCAAATTTCACCCCGCTCAGTGTGAGACCTTCCCCGTTATCGACATCTGCCTCCTGTCTCACTTGCATCATTTTATATTTCCGCTTCATCTTTTCAAGGGCACTGACGGCTCCTTAGCGCACGCTGTCTCTCCCAAAGTTCACAAGTGAAGATATGTGTTGTTATGTAAGTCTTTGACTTCTGACTGCTTTTGAGTACACTTTGTCATTTTGTACTACGTGTCTATTTATTTATTTTCCTGCAAGCCATGAATCTGATGTCATTTTACACCCACATCATTGTATTTATTCTATTCTTTTGTGGTTTAGGGTTTTAAGGGGGCCGAAGGTGTCGATACACCAGAAAATCTCCCTCAGTGTCGGCCGGCACGCAGACGCACGTGGAGGACGTCGAGATGGCAGCAGAGTGATAATGCTAGTGTCACATTGTAATGACTGTGTTGAAGCGAGAGAAGCAGCAGATGAAGAAAATATTAGAAATTGATGTACAATTGAAGTTCCACAAGGTGTGGCAAGACATTTACCGAGCTGTGTTAGTTGATGTTTTTTTAGAAATGTAAAACCCGGAGTAAAAATGTCACAATAGAGGGCAAAAACAGAGCAAGCTTTTAGTTTATTTTTAAGCTCACACCTTTTTCTCTCTTCCCTTCCTTTCCATCAGTGAGAGTGAGCCCTCCAGTTGTGTAGCATTTTCAGCGTCGGATGAAAGCGTCCACTAACGCCACACTCAAAACTGGAGAGATTTCGCGGCGTCCTGGTTATTATTAAGTGTACTTCATTTTGTCCTTTTTCAGCACACGCGCACACACACACACACACACACACACACACACACACACACACACACACACACACAGCCATAAACAGTGCAGGGATCCCTGACATTTCTGCAATCACGGCCCCTATGTTCTCCGAGTTAGCCTCGCAGCCTCTCGGTCCGGGCAGCGTTTGATAAACTTCCCTCGACGCCTCGTATGATTAATGATGGTTAACAGAATTGAATTAAGGTTAAGAAAGACATGGCTGAGGCAGGAGGGCCGGTCAGAGGGGAGAGAGGGGGCAGCGCTGGGTTGAACGTAGCAAGTGCGGTAAATAACTTCTTTAGAGGAAATATACAGCAGCCCCTCCTCTGCGCCCTCTCCGCCATGCCAAGTAATTACTCGCCCCGGCCTCCTGTAATAATTCCTATTACAAGCAGAACGGAAGAGTCGGTAACTCAGCACGCAGGACAAGGTGAAGGCAAGGCCACGGAGCAGCGGATCAATATTTCATTTACTCACCCCGCTTCGCCATCCCGGGCCTGGATCAAATTCACCAACAGAGGCGGACGGAGGGAGGGGGAGAGAGAGAGAGAGAGAGAGAGAAAAGGAGAACGAGGGAAGGAAGAAGAAAAGAAAAGAAACAAGGTCCATTGAAAACAACGACACAAGGCCTCTAATTTCCTCTGGGTTTTGGGAGGAGGAGGAGGGAGGGAAGCACAGGCTCTGGAGATGGTGCTGGTGGAGGTCAGGTGTATGTATGTGTGTGTGTGTGTGTGTGTGTGTGTGTGTGTGAGTAAACGTATAGAGATGCTCCCACAAGGTCGTCAATCACACACAATCATCGGAGAAGGAAAAAGAGAGTAGAGAAAACACTTCTGCTCACTGAAAAGCACTCAAGATTGCTTTTGTCCTTGAATTCTTTTAAATGCATTTTTTTTTCATTTCTTTTGATTACACATTAAGATGAAAAAGGTCAAGACTTTCTGAAAGAAAAGTGTTTCGAACCTTGGAAAAAGTTTCATGTTAAGTTTCCACGTCAAATTTTGTGCTGTAAAAAAAAAAAAACCAGCTAAAATAGCTACAAGATGTAGCTCATGCGTCAGTCTTCACTTTTTCTTTCCTCGCTCCTGGAAGATGAGTCGACTCCGGCGTCTCCCTCAGAGCTCTGTCCCCTAAATAAAGATGCTTTCTGCATAACTCAGCTGTCAGCTTATGCTTACTCAACCGGAGTGTCCGTTGGATACTCCTGCGACGGCTGTACACCGTACATTGATTATCACTGAGTGAGGGGTCGCTGTGGCAGCAGGCAGCAGATCAGCTGTTCCCGCGGTCGGATCAACCTGCTTTTGAAGCCCGATCCACCGCTGGCTCCGTCCGCAACGACTATCTGAAAGCTTGTGATGAGAGAGGTTGAGGTTAGACCACATCACGTGCCCTTGTGCTTTCCTTTAAGTACCTTTAACGCTGCAATGATCAATACTTTTATTTATTATTTACTTTAACAATGGATCAGCTGTGCGTAATGTTAAAAGGGGGTGGCTTAAAGTGCTCAGGAGACCAATGGCAGAGCTTAAAGAAGAGCGAATATTGGACAATACATAAAGATTTCTAAATACCATACATATCATATCAGCATTTATGTATCATATCATGGTCAGATTAAGAGTGTACAAGCTGAATTTCATGTCCTGAGGTGGAGTGAAAGCTCGACGAGAAGGCTGCCAGAGGAAAAATGCTCAAGACGGCTTTACATTGTGCCTAAACCTGACCAGAGCGTGAGCACGGCATCACAATTTTAGATTTCAGAAGTCGACTATGAACCTGAGTCCTTCACAGAGAGATCCACAGTCCTGCAGCACTAAACCACTGAAACAAATGGTCTGCTGAGAGAGACGTGGAACGACAAGCACAAGCATTCTAGAAAGCACCAACAAGTGGAATTTTTTTTTTTTTTTTTGTCATTCAATTTGGAGGTCTTTTCAGAACTGAAAAAGCAAAAAAAAAGGAAAACGCCACGTGGCTGTGTTTTGAAATGCGTTCCCTTGCTGATCTTAGATCTAAATCAGAATGGGGCTTCATACCCTGCAGTGTGACCACAACGCCGTCATAATATTCCAGACGGACTCGCTTCCTCTCCGAAACCAAAGCAACACGTCTTTTGCGGCACAGCTGACGGGGGGTGGGGGGGCTTGGATCAATACGAGAGAATGCTCCTGACTTCCCTCGGTCGTCTCTCGCAATCGTTTCAGTCCTGTCCGAACCACAAAGGTCAGATTACCTGAAGAGAGGACAGGAGAGAGAGAGAGAGAGAGAGAGAGAGAGAGAGAGAGAGAGTGAGAGAGAGAGAGAGAGAGAGAGAGGGGCAGCTCATGCATTAAAGACTGAGGAGAGTTATGGGGTTTGGGGGTGAAGCAGGTGGAGGAGTGAATTTAATAAATAACAAATTCCCCTCAGCTCCACAGAGCCATGCTTTGTGTTTAATTGCGCTGTATTGATTTTTCTCTCTCTCTTTCTTCTCGTTCTTGGGTCGGGCATTGCTCTCATTTTGGAACAATCAGGTGGCCAAGGTGGACCTCGGAGTCGAATGTCATTTATTCTCCCCCCTTCTCCTTCTCCCCCTTCTTCACCCTCTCACCCCCACCCCCACCCCCTCCCCCTTCCTCACCTTTCCCTTGATGCCTTTTGTGTTTCACGCTTTCTGCAGCTTCTCAACTGTCAAGGTTATCTCCAAATGACTTTGAACACTTTCCGGCTGTTTGTGAAGGGGTTTTGATAAACACGAGCGATTGCATCCACAGCCGTAAGTGGTCTCTCTACTCACAGGCACATTGTGTTTTTCATATTCCTGACGATGGATTGACTAGGTAAAGAATAAAGCTACAGGATCTCAAGATGGAAGACAATAACTCACTGAGGCTGTGTGCCGTGGAAGTTGTATGCGCCGCTCTGCAAACCACATTAAACTTGGACCTTTGTCACAGACGTGTCACTCAAGAGACAAAGACACTTCAGTCTTTAATTACATCTTACACAATCCTTTAGCTCATGTTCCCCAGAGTGTTTATTACCATAATTTCTTTGTCCTTTCCCTTCTTCAGCGTCATCGCTCATGTTAATCAAAGTGTCAGAAAGTTTGGGGAGACGCTTAAAAGGTGACACAAAGCTCAACGAGGGCACGGAACACAAAATAACAAGAAAATCCATTGTGAAAAATTATAAAATTCCGTTGATCTAACTCGGTGTGTCAGCAGCCCTCACCTTTAAATAAGAGCGGGTGGTAAATTAGGTGTTTTGAGCCGATGGGGGTTCAAGTTAAATGCCGTGAATAACGCTACAGTAGCACAACCTCTGGTTTGATGAATCAGGCGGAAAATCACACGTGTCAACAGTGTCAGCACACCGCTCTGAGGCTCGTCGGCGGACGGAGGTGTATATTTTCATCTAAAAGGAAAGCAATTTGCAGGGATCCTCCCCTTTAAAAGCTGACTTGACATTTCCTACCATTACGAGCACAATGTGCTCTATTATAGAATGAATGGCAATTAAGCGCATGTGAAAATGTCAGGTGAATTACAGCTCGCTGGGGTGAACCTGGTGACACGCGGTCATCATCACCCACCACATCACTGCCTCGTCTCTGTCTCCTCGAGCTGACTGATGAAGGGAAGTTTTTAAGTCAAGAAAAAGAAACTTTTGGATTTGAAAACACTGCAGCAAACTTGAGTTGGGAGCAATGCTGGAAAAGTACTGTTCCTTTTCTGAGAAGCGACTCCACTTTACTCAACGTTATCAATCACACAAACACTGAAGAAACATTGAACCTTACGAAAGCATGCTGGGAGCACTCGCCATTCGCTCCAAAGCTCCAAAGTCTTTGATGCCTCGTAGGTAGGTGACAGTTCAACTCAGCCTACTACGGTTTGGACTCTACACACAAGTGGATAAGGCAGGTAGGCTAAAACTAAATTGTCAAGAAGCAGAAAAAGGTCATTATTTGTATAGCCTTCTTCACTGGTTTCGGTGGTTTGGGCCATATTTTACAGAAAAAACATAACCCCAGGGTGCCAGGAGCCGAACTTGTTGACAAAAAGCCACCTCTGTACAGTGTTCCCTGTCGTCAAACTCTGTCTTCTCAGTGCTGTGTTGTTCTGTCCAGGTCCCACTCTTTTCACTGTGAGCTGCCAATTCTTGGCAGAGCAAGGAACGTTATATTTAATCTGGACACAGTGTCAGTGGAGGCAGAGCCTCATTCATTCCTATGAAGTGAGCCAGTTAACTTCTAGTTTAGTGCCAAGCTAACTTGAATGGGGATAAAATAATTGTTTTATATATGCTTCTTTCTCAGTACAATGTTGGTTAGGGTTCAAAAATTATTTAAGGGACACAGTGCATCACATGTCAGTGTAATTGCATGGTTTGGCCACCACAAAATTTGTCTTAAAGCCTGGTGATCTTCCTGGGGGGGTTGAGGCAGAGTCAGTGGACAGCTAGCTCAATGGCATGGGGGCGTAACGCACATTCAGCGCTATTGGATATTGTAACACCAATCAATATCTGTGAGGAATCCTCTATTTGGCTGTTCTTACAGGAAACATGACATTTTGGTGAAGCAAATAGCACATTTCATGAGGACTTAGGGTTAGCTCACAAATTGGTTGTAGGTCTGTCCAGGCTGTTTTATATATACACCAATAAAAATGTAGGAAATTCAAGTTAAGTTGTAAGCCTCCTGACTCACTCTCCTCAAGAGGCATGCCCTGAACTACAACTTTAACATAATTTGATGTTGGTTTTCAGTCTACATCTAAGTTGTATTCAAATGTCTCTAAAAGAGATGCCTCGAAATCTGGACCAATAAACCCCAAAACTGTCTGCACAGAGAGATAGCACCAGGTGAGTTACAAAAGAGACAATAAAGAGATCACAATTAAAAAAACATTTGTTCCTCTAGGAGATTTACCCTCTAGTCTTCATAGCCTCACACTCTAAATCAGCTGGAGCTGTGACAGATAAGAATCACATGGACATCGGCGTCCTTCTGCCGCTGGATAAAGTTTTCCAGTCGTAGCAACAGTAACCACGAGGAGTGCAGGAGTGTTGAGAGAGAGACTCGCTGCTCTTCGTCTGCTCAGATCGTCCGTCTTCTGTTTGCTGCAGCTTCCTTTGTTCGTTACATTGGTCAGGCTCACGTGCACAATAATGTGATAATTGCCAGCACTGTCTTTGACTGTCATCACAATTCACATCAAGATCTATTTTTTTTAAAAAACAGGACCATATATAGTTTTGCGAAATTCATAATGATTATGTCCTCTGTCCTCTGTCAACATTTTTCATAGATAAACAAAATCCTGAAGACATTGTACAGTTTTAAAAGACAACAATCATCAGGTAACAAAAGGCTGTAAGGACTCACGCGGGTCATCTTTTACTGTTAGTTGATCCTGTTAAAGTGTGTAAGTAACTGCTAAAACACACACACATACAGACACACACTGTGCCGTATCATCATTCCTAAAAATAGGCGACGCCTTCATCCGCCCCCCCCCTTACCTCATACTAAGTCACTAATCATCATCGACAGATTTCCAATGCAATCTCCCTGAGGTCACGCCTCTTTAATTATCCAAACAGGTCAGAGGTCACAGACACTTATCATGTGCCGAGGGGTCAAAGGTCAGCCAGTGGGGTCACGGAGGTCAAGGCAGAAGCAGGGCACAGGGAGATTCAGGCAGCAGATCCTGCTGCTCACTAACCAGACGTGATTAGTGTCGGCCATCAGGGAGTTGATCACTGGCCCTGCAAAGCCTGATGGGTAATTCAATCCACGGCGGAGGGTGCATCTACTGAGAAAATGAAACTTTGATGGGTGGGAGAAATTGCTCTGAAAAGAGAGGCGTCTTTTTTATCTACTCTGATGTTAAACATCACAGATCTCTGCTCTGTGCAAATAACGTCCAACTCAATCAAAAATGCAATATAATGAATTCATAACAATAAATAATTTAATGTATAATCACACAGCTACACTAGGCAGTGACTTAACTGATGATTTAATAATAATGACTTTGACATAGTGTCATATGAATGAAGGAAGAAATCAATAATATCATGTCATCAATGTGTAAAAGCAGACAGCATGAAGTCAAAATCTATTTATATAAAATAGAATATAAATATATAAATGATATATAAATGATATCACATGTTGCTACACACTTATTACATCCAGGAAAGAGATGAATGTAGTGAATCAGTTGACATAAATGACAAACAACTGCCACAGAAAAAGTCTCAAGGACTCTGAGGGTCTGTTTGTCTGGATGCACATCCTATGTTTACAATCAACTGATGATGAAAAAGCACTAAGCAGTCACATAAATAATTACTGTGACTTGTATTTCAAACTTCATATTTTGGTGTATTCTGTATAATAAATGGTCCATGATGAAGTTCCTGTGTACTGAACCTGATAACCACTGCTACTGTACCTGAAAAGTGCTAAATAATGTACAAGCACATCAAATCCAGCAGTGGCTGCTCAGTGGCCGCAAGCTTCAAAGTCTGACTCGGCAGATAACCTTCCAGTGTCACCCATAGAAGTTCTGCTCCAATGCAGTCTACGAGTCGGGAGAGATTTGTTTTTTATTCATGCAAGTCAGTGGACGTACAGTACGTAAATGATGTAACTGATGTCATGTATGTTATGTGAGTGTGATCCCTGACACCTGACCAAACCACAGCTGTTTGACAGTGTTATTCTGAGAGTCTAACGGGACCTTATTTCAGAAAAACATGTCAGGGTGGCGAATGGAGGGAGACAAATCATTTTTTGATCCTGTTTTAACTGTGTCATAAGTCACACATACAGTTTAACAGATAATATTTCAAAGTCAAGAAGGTGGCATTTTGTCATAAAACTGATGAAATATCAGACTGTGAAAATACATGATTATTAGATCACCTCAAGCTGTGACTTAAAAAACGTAGGGCTGGTCCTGTATACTAGCTAGAAATACTGCTTCACATAACTGCATGTGTCAATATGAGCAGTTTTATTGTGATTTTCACCTTTGTTAGTACTTCATCCAAGCTAAGTTGGCTGCCATGCTGGTACTGATGACATGTATGGAGTGAGATAATGTAGTTCACTGAGCAGTTTATTACAAAACTATAAAATAGTTTACTTTACTTAAGACAAACTGTGACTTTCTTGACTTGAAAACTATCTTTTAAATTGACAAACATCATATGTGTGATTCACTGCACAACTACAGTAACTACAGTACAAAGTTTTTTCCAAGCGGTTCCATGAGGTTCACAGGAAGGGGGCGTGGCTTTGGTGCTCTATGGTATGTATCGGAGCGGCTGTAATCAGGAGGCAGTGCGGCTCGTTCAGTCATCTTATGGTCGCTGGTTCGAATCCCTCAGCTCCCCCGGCTGTGTGTCAATCTCAAGTATCCTTGAGCAAGATACTGAACCCCGGGTTGCTCCTGATGAGCAGATAGGCACCTTGCATGGCAGCCTCTGCCATCAGTGTGTGAACGTGTGTGTGAATGGGTGAATGTGACAAGAGTAAAGCACTTTGAGCGGTCGGTAGACTGGAAAAAGCACAACAGAAATGCACGTCCGTTTATCATATTGCTGCACAACTGGTGCTAGGCTGCCGAATTTGAAGGGCTGTGAGTGCGAACGCTTTAGATGATCATTGTGTCGTGGTTGATTAATTACAGTTTGAAGTACGTTAAAGTTGTTAAAGATATTTTCCTTTAGTATAATCTTGTAATGTGAATGAAGTTGAAGACCTGGCAGCTCATTCAGGTGAGAGAACTTACCATGAACTGCTCCACCCTGCTGTCACAATCGCTCCATATTTCAACTTTTTCAAGACATTTTGACGGTTCACAGTAGAGAATCGCTTGTGTAAAACTTTGAATTTGAATTCCATTTAGCTGCTTCAGTTCAGGGTCCTGGTATTGTTCGTGCTACCTCACTGTCACGCTGTCATGGCGCACTGGGACACTTGAATAGTACGGTGCCATTGTTGAAGTTATGAGAAATACCTGTGCTTTTCCTACTATGTCAAAATGTCCGCTGTGAAAAGGGCTTTTGAGAAGACTTTGAAAAAGCCTCTACAGGTTCAGATTGTGGACAAAAACAGGGGTTTTATAAACACGTCACGTCTCAACTCACCAGTTCTGGTTTCTGTATGTCTCTATGGAGTTACGGCACAACATTGCTTGATAAGGCAATAAGTAATTACATTTGCAGAGATATTAATTGACATTTTCATTTGGAGGCATCAGTTGGTGGTAGCGTCAACAGTAAAAAAAAAAAAAAAGCTAAAAATGATTCCGAGTTATACCGGCTGTTCAGCCGCTTAGCCTCAAATCTATTACGCCTCTCGCACACACACACGCGCACGCACATACAAACACCACACACACAAGCATGCAAACACACAGTTTTAATTGACTTTGCTATGATTTAATTACCTTCGGTAACAACCTGTCTCAGCTTGAATTTACACCACCCACCTTCGCATCCCAACTTAACCCCATTACATTTCCCACTTGAAAACACACACACACACTCGCGCACACACACACACACACACACACACACACACATACACACACACACACAGATGCCCACTAACATGCAGTGATCAAAGCAGACAAAGACGACAGGTAGAAGCACAGCAGCCAATCATGACCGAGCAACAGTGGGTGACCTTGCTGAGCTGCAGCTGATTGGTGGTGTCAGAGCTGTCAGTCATGTCTCCAACACCTTGACAGGAGACAGACAAAGGAGCATGTGTGTGTGTGTGTGTGTGTGTGTGTGTGTGTGTGTGTGTGTGTGAGTGAGTGAGTGGAGTGGATAGAGAAAGACTGAGTTTTTTTTAAAAAGAAAGAAACAAAGGGAGACATAAAAAAAAACCGAGTTACAAGTGAAACCAATATTGTGAGAAGTACTTTTAAAAGCTCCATTGTGTCCAGCTCTCACCAGCATTTGAATTTACATGATCCCACATACTTTTATTTCAATGTCAGAATAATTTGCCTTTCGTCTTAACCGCCTCGTACATACATATCACGCATATCCATTCACGGTGGAGAAATAATAGTTATTCATACACACGCGCTTACACAACACACACTTACACCCGAGCAGACATCAGTGTGTATCTTTCAGTCTCCCTTTTTAAGCGGTCGACGGGGCCAAACAGAACAAAATGTAAGCAGGCAATTATTAGTGTGTGTTTCTTTATTCCGCCTGCCATCAGAGAGATTATGGGAATAATCGGCTTAATGAGCTTCAAACTAAAGATGGGATCCAGATTCCCCAGGGGGGCGAGGCTATTGTACGAAGGCCACAGCCTACACATCGCTGCTATGTCAAAGAGCCCCGCTGCTCAAATATCATTTGCTGCAATACCAATCACTGCAGCGCTGTGTGCGTGTGTGTGTTAGAGAGAGTGAGAGATGTATATTTGGTCCTTAGAGGTAAAAATCTGCTGTTAACAGAGAATTCCTGTGGTTTCGACCATCATTATAGACATCAGTGCATGTTTTGTGAATGCAGTACACAAAAAGTCAAGCTGCTGTAAAGTAAACTTCAGCTATGTTCTGTGGTGATTTTAGGAATAATCCAACGTTTAAACATGTTAAAACATTCAGGTTATTTACACTTAGATCACATTTGTACATAGATCCGACACGGCCATGTTGCTGTTGTTCCTCGAACATCATGATTAGAGTTGCTCCAAGACCTGCATTGAAACTGACCATCGCGTATTTTCGTTACGTCGTAGCTTAGCAAAAAGACTGGGGAAAAAATACGAACACGTGTTTCATGTTATGAAAGTCGATTACAATCAAAACCATGTTTTCCTAACCCTAACCAAATAGTGATGGATAACTATGTATAAAAACATGGAAAATGATGAGTGACTTTAGTGCAAAAATGATGTGTGTAATATAAAATAGAATAAACAGGATTTAAAGCTTAGTCTCTTCAGCCTTCAGAGTTCTGTACATAAACCACTCAGTCACAGCATTTAACTCGAAATACGGTTTTCATCGCTATGTCATAAGTTGAAATGAAGACCCTGGAACAGAATTTACTACAAGGAACAAAACCAACACGTGAAAATCAGATTCAACGTGATATCTCATTTTGCATTTGAAGACCACGACAAGGCTGTTTCATTTGGAAGGGTCCGTCAAATGTGGATGAGGAATGCAGCCTTTGCTTCGCGGGCATTTCCTTTGTGGCCCACCGTGTCCCAAGATGCATTGCACGCTGATGTTGGGTGGATTTCTTTTCCCAAAAGACAACTACAGTGGACACACGGAGGGAAGAAGCAACTGAATAACTTTCAAATGTATGTATTGGGGAAGTCACTCAAATAGCTAATGATACAAGCATTTGAAAAATCAAGGGACCCCAATACTTTCAAGTTTGCCAGGTAACAGGCCCTTCATGATGCTTAAGGACGAGGCTGGTGACGTATAAAGGAAATTCCCGCTGACCAGATCCATTTAACAACTCGTAAGTTTAGCCTTCATGGTCTTCCTTTGAAGGATGCCGCCCCCCAGTAGAGACACAGCTGTAGTTTCACAGGGATTCACAGGAAACAGCATCTACTGGACATGATGCAGAAGGCGTAAGTTGCCGTCATGAGTCCCTTTCAGTGCAACTTTAGGACCTGTACCGCGCAAAACCAGACATCCCCCTTAACAGGACTGAGCTCTAAAGGATAAAGACAAAACACCGTCTGGTGATCCTCAACTTAATGACCTGAGCGAATGCTTTCACAATGCTGTGCTTAAGATCTGGTTAAGTTTAGGCACAAAAACCACTTGGTTTGGATTAGGACAAGATGTAGTTTATGCTCAAAATACCTTGATTTTTCACCACAAACTGGGCTGGAAAATGTCCCGACATTCCCCCAAAAATATCCAGTGGTATCATGCTTACAAATGTTGAAACACAGTGTTGAATGGTGGTCTCTGGCTTGGCGAACGTGAGTTGTGAATGCAGCCACTTTGCCCTCCACCTACGTTAAAACTCACATCAGAGATGAGAAAGAAGCGAGGCGTCTCCCTCCTTCACTACTTCCATCACAGGCTCATGAACCAAAGCGCTGTTCATGACGTTCATTAAGCTTATACAAGGCATACTGAAACACTTGAACAAAACAGAGCCACTGATAATATCATAAATAACAGCACTGATTTTTTTTTCTGCCACAGTATTGAGGTGAACAAAACTGGGCTGAAAACAGCTGCCGCAGATGGATTGCAAGTTCAGCGACTCACATCCCAGAGCGCGGATGGAAATGATGAAAACGACTGGTGGTGTTTCTGCTTCCTGTGCTGCTGGCCAGTGTGATCTCCACCTCTGCTGACAGAGCTGTCAGGAGCTCAGCAGCTGCATCCCGGCACAGTGCTCTGCAGTACATTGACATTTTATCACCGCAACTAGGATTACAGTGGACCTTTTATTCCCTTTGATAGTGTGACAGCCTTGTGACATTTTCACTTCACAGCCCCAGAGATGCCAGCGAAGGCACCAAAACATGAGTCTCGTGGGTAAAAAAAAAAAAAAAAAAAAACTAAATAAAAGAGAGAGAGGCCAGATTTAAAGGAGGTTTTGGTGCCACTTTACTGGGGGAAAAAAAGCTTTCTTTGTATGCAATTTAGAAGCTTTTTGGGTTTGTATGGCTGTCCAAAAAGTAAGGAAAAATCTCTTATTGAAGCAGAAAATGATGAGGCAGATTGAAGGAGAGGTGAGTGGAATAATTACAGTAATTACAGTAGTTTAAAAAAATTATTTTATTCATATATAAAATGCTACAAAAGGAGTCGGGCAATCCAGTTTTAAACTACACTTTCTTCCCGTAAGGAATCTTTTATATGGAAATACTTTTAAATTGAAAGTTGTGAATGCCAGTTCACTTGTGACACACGTGTTATCTTTTTTTGGATTTGTTATTACGATATACATCACAAACCAAATTACGCAAAAGCGTATTCATTTCTTGTTCATTTTCTTTCCAAATTTATGATGGATAGGACATTATTTCATGTTAACCAGCACATCTTTCTCACCTCTCACATACAGACAGCAAAAACTCAGACATAGTTGGAGCATGCAGAAGAGAGGAGTTTACTGGGGTGTGGAGGGTGTAATGCTATTTTTAGTCTGATGGGGAACATATGAACCCGGCTGCGGGCTGTCTGCTCTTGTAAAAGAGGTGAGAGGCTGTTTAATAGTGTGACTCTTACAGCCATGAAGTGAAGAGGAAGGAGAAGGGTGAGTGGGTGGAACCTGACAGGACCATATGGCCAAAGATAAGACAGAGTGAGATCAATATGACTGAAAACTGTCTTTAAAGCATTATTTACTAACTGAGACACTAAAGCACATATGGCACTTCATTTAGGATGGATAATCCAGAACTAGAAACAATTTAGTGTGACCCTGTTTCTTGGTTTGTTAGTGCTTCTGGGCTGTTGGCAATAAGTGGGCTACAATTTGTCTTTGTTTACATTTCTGTAATATTCTTTTACTCAGTGCTTTACTTGTGTTTCACCTCAACATATCCCTCCTGAAACAATGGCTGGAAGGAACTAATATCCACCCTTAGGCAAAGGGAAATGAAATGCAACTTAAATGTTACACATGTAAATATACAAATAAAATACAAGTCCAAAGCAAT
The DNA here is from genome assembly GCF_904848185.1 of Acanthopagrus latus. Lineage (NCBI taxonomy): Eukaryota > Metazoa > Chordata > Actinopteri > Spariformes > Sparidae > Acanthopagrus > Acanthopagrus latus. The sequence continues at coordinate 14,280,966 of NC_051042.1, read as the reverse complement.
ATATAGAATTTACCTGAGTGCTGTTCAGCTTTCACTCAATTGTATGTAATAATATTGCAATAATTTGGAATGACTCAATCCTAGTTTAGTTTTTGAAACACTAGTGTTGTTAGAGTGGTTAGTAAATTTACTGTTACCGTTACGTTAAATAACAAACACGATATGTATGGTGAACTTAAATTCTGCAACACTTTCCAAACTCTGTATCCGATAAAACAGTACTGATGCTGAAAACAGTCACAATCATCCACTGAGCTCAATACATACGTGCAAAAACAGAAATTTGAATAACTAGAGTAGAGTGAAAACAAACCATATGCCAGGTTATTCAAAATGACATCCACAGAGAATTAAGACATCATGTTAGAGTGATTCACACAGAAGAAGAAAGATTTGTAGAGAAAATAAATATCAAGATATAATACATGTCTATAGTTAGTTAGTGGACCATTTTTTCATCGCTTGCATTAAAACAGCACAGCAGTGCAGGTTTTGCATGAAAACCATCATGTAGTGAGACATTCATGATCTACACTAGCTAATCACCTGTTTTGTCATAGGTCAAAGGTCAGAGGGACTTCATTGGAGCGCATTTCAATAGTCCTGGTGATGTCATCTGACCCTCTGACCTGCCCAGTGTTTTAGAGCTCTAATTAGCAATTGACCTCGTCTCCTCCCACGTCACCTCTTACACCCAACAAGACCCACGCTGACCTCGGTGAGGTCACGTGCCTGTTGACATCAGCAATCATCCCTCTTCTCTGTTGCTATTTGCACGTCTCTTAGACGACGTTTGTGTTTTCTCCAGAAATTCCTGTCATCATATCAGGATCAAACAAGCATAAATCCAAAAAAGACAACAAGACCTTCATCTTCTCGTTTTTGACAGCAATTAACATTTGTAATTAGTTTAAAAGTTAGTCTCTGATTTTGTTATTTTTCCAACGATAACAAAAAGATAAGAAGCCTAATTTCCGAAGGCCTTCAAATCATTTAATCCCGAAGATTTCAGTTGGGGTTAATTCAACGATACCTGTGGTAACCGTGGTAACGGCATTATTTGACAGTAAACACTCTTTAACAGAACAGCAACTGGTGCTGTTGATTATGGCTGAACAAACTCATGTTGTAGCATGAATTATGCTAACCTCAGTCTAGTGTTCATCTTTAGTAGCGCTACCGATTATTTCACATTACTTGATCAATATAAGTATTCACACGATTTGGATATCAAAATATTTCTTGATAACATTTCAATATTTATTAAATATTTCTTTAGAACCTCAAGAATCTCTCCAAAATAAAGTTCTGTGTGATGAATTAAATTGTGCAAAATAATGAATTCTGATGCCAGATGTAGCATCTAACAGAATAAATAATGAGAAAAGTCACCCAGAAGGAATCCCAAAAATAAAAATCTTACCTATGTATGTCTAGCCTATGTAAAATAGTGCATTGAACAGCCAAGCTCAGGACATATAATCTCATTCTCTTTGGCCTAAACATTTCTACATTTAAACTCTTTAACACGGCCCTGCAGAGCATTCAAAATTAAATAAAATGCAGACAGTTCTTCTTTTCGACATAAATGATCAGAAACCTCGCAGAAGCATTTTTATTCTGATAAGTCTGCTCAGCATACTTCAAACATCGTCTTTCTCTTCAGATTGTATGCTAGCGCCTTGTCTGAACAGTACGGTTATTTCCCTACTGTGCGACCGAAGGACGCGGGCATTGTTAGCTTCCCCTACAACTGGACATGCTAAAAATTCATCTTACAGGACCCGAACGGTACGTACGAGGTAGCTGAGCCTGTTCTACCTTGTATTGTTTATGTAGAAAATACAGAAGCTACATGTAGGCACAGGATACATGTTACGTGAACTTATGGGATTTCAAAAAAAATTCCAAATGAATGGGCGTTCAGTGGGGCTAGCGAAGGGTTTATATTCTCAGCCTCCGTGGGTCCCACCACGTCCGGATATTCGCCGACCCCATGGGGTGTTCGCAAAATTTGTTGACGCAAATTATTCATGTCGATTTTCAGCAGCAGTAATATATTAATCATGGCCTCTGGATTCTAGATGAAATATAGCCTATGATGCATGACGTACAATTTAGTGGACATGTGATTAATCATAATTTCTTCCCAATATAAAATCAATACTTAGAAAATGTAGCAATTGCATGACTCCTTAGATGTTACTTGATGTCATCATATTTTTCTTACCTGCAAGGGTCTCTTTTTATTGAAGGGCTGGAAAACATTTTGAAATAAATGAGCAACTTGGTGTTGAGATGATGAGATGATGCAATAGCGTCCACCGTAGTGGCTGATGTGCAACTATGCCATCACAACTTATGCATATACAAGAAAACAATTTTTGTACACTGTAGTTACCTCCCTGCATGAAAGGGTTAGAGACATCATGTCTGATTTCATGTTGTGCCTGGTGAAAGCTGATTTTCTACTAAACATTAGGACACAGTGCTGTAGGTTAACCCAGAGAGGTTTGCAACCTGACATCTGTAACTCCCACAATACTCACAACAGCTCACCGTGTCAACTCCTTATTCTTCCATTAGCCTAATTATCAATATATATATAATCAATAATATATTAATATTTGAAACAGATAAAGGTCCCACTGTGTTTTGCCAACTGAGGCAGCTGTAGGAAATGTTCTGTTTGCACAAGCAGTGACCTAACACAGCCCTGCTGCTGTGTACTTAACTTAAATGAGATTAAAAGATTAAAAGAAAGATTTAAAAAAAAAAATACTTTTTTCTGTCATGGTTCTGTGTCTTGTTGTGTCTTATGTTTTGATTTCCATGCCCTTGTGTCCTTTCAGTTGCTGCGTCTCAATTCAGGGTCTGCATCCTTTGAAGGACACAGCCTTTGTGGTCTTCGAAGGCGAGTCCTACGGAGAGACCTTGTTAACCACGTCAGCCGTAGTTAAATGGGACGGTCTAGTCTTTGGAGCACTTACTGGTTGCGTCACCAGATGTTTTACCCTTACATCACAATTTCTGCCACCCAGGCCCGCGAAAATGACGATCTACACCGCACGATATCGCCATTTTCTCCCTATCTTTCCTCTTTTTCGGGCGTGCAAAGATTCTTGGTATATGTGAGGCCACAAAGGATAGTAGCCCTGCATCCTCCAAAAACAGGGAAAAGAGGGCCGCATTTGTGGGCTGTATTTGGAGGAGCCTTCGGATTGGGACGTAATTGGCCCTCAAATGAGGCCTCTAAAGGACGCAGACCCTGAATTGAGGCACAGCAACAAAGTGTCTCCTGTGTTCTTCCCTCTTATGTTTTCTCTTTCTTGTTGAACGTTTGTCTCCCTCTGTCTGCAGGTATTGATTCCTTCCTCCTCTGTGCTTCCCCTCCGTTATCTCACCTGTCCTCTTCCCTCCTCTCTCTCTCGCTCTCCTCACCTGTTCCTCGTCCCCTCATCAGCGTGTCTGTGGACGTAAGCCTTTGTTCTCCATGCACTCCTTGTCAGTTCGTTGTGTGCTTTGTGTGTTTCCCCTCATGTCTCTGATCTCCGTGGTATGCTTTGGATCTTGATTTCTTATTTTGAAGCTGAACTTTGCTTTTGGTTGTACTTTCCTTTAGCCTTTGTTGCTACTTTGCCTTTTGTCCCCTTTTGTCTAGTTTTTGTCTCTGGCTCCCTTTGTTCAGCTTTTGTAAAATAAAGCTTGTCTTCTGTTCCCATCCCCTATTTTTTCGTCATGTGTATGGTCTGCATCTGGGTCCTCAATTACAACCTTGACAAAAGACTGTTAAAACTATCAACAGCGGTATCGTATCAGTATTTGAAAACTCTCCTAACATGGTATCATAGTAAAACCAAAACCAGTGGTGCTTCCCATATATAGCACATAGAACAGAAACAGGTTTTAAAGCAACATTATGTAACCTTTTATATCTTAAGTTTATTTTTGATGGTACAGTGTCTTGTAATGGGCTGCTCCACCTAAACGCACTGTGAGTTAGTTTCTTGAAAGCAAGTTGGCTCTGCTAGCTAAGCAGCTTCAGAGCAGGGTGTTAACACTGCTGTCACAGAGGACGAGTTGGGGTTGTTTTCATTTTCCTACCTTTTTTTCTTGCTGTCCACACCTGCTCTGCATCTCCCTCTTCAGCCGTTCCCTCCTTTCTGTGTCTTCACCTTTTCCAGCCCATCACTGCCTACCCTGTTTCAAGTGTTTCTCCGTTTATTTCCCTCACCTGTGTTGCTCCGCCTGCACCTCATCCCCTCCTTATTTCTGTGTGTGTATAGTCTTTTGTGCTCCCTCTTGTTTTTGTCAGTTTGTTGCTGTGTTACCACCCTGTGTTTTCTAGTGTCTAGATGATTCCAGCTTTTTGTTCAAAAAGCTTGTTTTCACTTCCTGGATCTGGCCTGCTTCCCGTGTGTTTCTGCGTTTGGGTCCTAACCTTTTCACAAAGTGTGACACAAAGTCCTGCGCAAAGTGTCGCTCAACACACCATACACATACACGCCTACATATGAACAGTGATTTACTGTATATCATAGTTTTTTTTATTCTTTCTTTTTTTTTTTTTTTACAGTAAAGAGATCTGGCAGATATGCTCTGTAGACATCATAACAGAGGTGAAGAGCAAGAGGCAAGTGACTGCAGACTGTCTTTTTTTTTCCTTTGACTCTTGAAAAAACAATTGCTCAGTGCAGGAGTCAGAAAACACTTGGTCAAGTCCTTGACTCATCAGATTCCTCAGTTTTAGTTAATGAACTCTACGCATCATGGAAACGTATTGCTGTATGCAGCTTAACATTTTTACAAACCAAAGTGCACTTTCCCTGTGAAGTTATGAACATTTGTTTTTCCAAAAGCCTGAACACAGGAAGTAAGTTTAACCCCCCCAGCATCCAGCGAGACATAACTCGACAAAGGCGAGTCTGTTCCCCCTTCATCCTCCCTCAGACAGAGACAGACTGACAGTGAGCTGTGTGCATGTAAGATGATAGTCTGGTATTCAGTTGGAGGAGATGGACAGATGGGTCATCCATCCACACCCTGACATTACAGACGGAGATAACAACAGAGGGGAAACATTGGATTAGAGTGAGTAACTCTGTTTCACGAAATAGAACTTCTGTCCGGCTGTCGAGATTTTTTAAGGCAGGGGACGTAGTAGAGGGTAATAATATCAACCTCAAGCGGTCAATAAAGTAATTTTGAAATGAAACTTGTACCACCTCTTCATGTGATGTATTACAATTGTCTGAGATGAAGTATATGAGAGTTTGTTAAAGGAAAAGAAACCTGTTTTCTCAGTCAGCTTCTTACTACCAGTCCGACCCCATCACACCTGGGTCTGTCAAAGTCAGAACAGTTTTTATTACTTCGACGCCAAAGTACCTCTAATCTGGACAAGGTCACTCATTCAAACTGGTTGAGATGGGTCTTTAAACAGAGCAGGTTTAGGAGTGTTTTCTGTTCTCTAGAACAGGATTCATGCTGTTATTCAGGGCACGTTCAAGTGAGAGAAGACCCATGGGCACACCAACACCTTGGAGTGAGTGGTTGTATATTTGATTTAGCCTACCAATGCCTGAAGATGCCCAAGGAGAAGCTGGAGGAAGCGCCTGAGGAGAAGGATCCCCTGGCTACTTTTCAAAATAACATGTCAGGTAAAGGTCTCAGTAGTTATTGAACATGGGCATCTGAAGGGTTCAAAATATAGTTTTAAATCCTGTCTTTTGTGTGTGTGTGTGTGTGTGTGTGTGTGTGTGTGTGTGTGTGTGCATTTCAGGGTATATCATGCAGACTGTTGCTGGTTTATTTGTAATGGTTTTGTTCAGCTGAGAGTTTTAGATATTACTGGAAGGACGGCGACTAGCAACACTGGGATTGTAAGAGCAAGACAGCAGTTTTTGTGAAGTCCAGAAACTTGATTTTTACATTGCAATCATCGCCACTGACAGTGCAGCAAGAAGCTCTCTAATTTGAATTTCCATTTTTCATGAAGTCCATCTTTGCTCATTCTGTCTCTCAGTTTTTATGACGCTTCGTCCAGTTGGAACTCACAATTCACTTTGCTGATTTGAATGACTTTGTTTAGTTCAGTTTAAAGATCACTGATAATGGAGTTTGCCCCCTTTTTCTTACACTAAACAGCCACATCAGTGACATCGGTGCACTGAAGTACACACAACAGCAAGGAAGCACGTTACTGTTGACATGACCCGATGTTCAGCGCTGATTCAGACGTCCAGTCTTCTGTTTGTCCAAGCTGTCAGATTCAGTTCAGTTCAAAACCTGCCTATTATAAGCGCTCCACATACAGTCGGTAGTTGAACAACCTATTATTTATGACTGGATTATCAGGTTCTGATTGTTTCTTCGGCTTTAAGGGTCTTGTCAGTATAAAGATTTAATGGAGGACAAGCAGGGGTAAATCAAAAGAGTTGTGCTTTCAGTTTAAGGACTTGACAGATGGAAAGGACACAAGGTTGTTTTTTGTTATATTTCTCCATTGAGTCATTTTAAAAGTCTTACTTTCTGATGATGAGAAATGTCAGTATAGGCAAGAGCTTGCAGTAAATACATTTATTTTAAACGTTTCTGACATTTTAAATGTGTTTCGCACACACACTGTGCTGCGGGACAGGGACGCCATCCCACTTTAGATGAGTTGTCCCCTCTGAACTGAAGCCCTAATAGAGCGGCAAAATTTGGGAACTATAGACTGTGTGTGTGTGTGTGTGTGTGTGTGTGTGTGTGTGTGTGTGTGTGTGTGTGTGTGTGTGTGTGTTGGGAGGTGAGATGAGTGCTGAGTTACAGTGTCAGGGTCACCTCTGCAGCCCCTCGTGAACACCCCTCACAATACGCCACCTTGAGGTAACAATGACTCCATTGTTCGTCCAGACAATGCTGTCTGAAGGGCAGGGTTAAAGGGGCGGAGGGGAGAGGAGGGGTGGCAGGGCAGAGGGGGCAGAGGGGTTTCAGCACCTGGTAGCAGTGTATGGATGGGAGGTGGAAGTGTGGGGGGTGGGGTGGTCACAGTCTGTCGGTCAGCTATGGCAGTGTTTAAGCGTGGAGGCCAACATGCAGCACTGATGTTGGGCAGGACCACTGACCTGAGGAGGGATTTCCCAAGCTCTGATCCGGGAGTCAGCAGGGGTCCTTAAGAGGGCGTAGTTAGAACCAAAGTGGTTAGGTTTAAAGAAATCAGAGCCTCTGCTTGTTCCTGTTGTCCTCAATGGGAGATGTAAGGAAATATAATTAGGAAATCAGGATCCCAGAATTAAGAATCAAGGGAGATAAATGGTTTTGGGAATGGTGCAATGAACCCTGCATTTCTGGCACATGTTTTCACATGTTTGCATGTGCTGAAGACTTTTTTGTGGCTTTTCCAGCTACATTTACGAGTGCAAACAACACTTCAACCATGGTTGTCTCTGGTTAATTCTGCAAGCCAAACTTGCTGTGAGCCCTTTACAGTTTAGTGTGCCAGAATGATGCCAGGAAGACACTGCACCAGAAAACCTATCTGGACAAAGATCTGCACCTTGTTAGAAGTCAGATGTTTGGTTTTAAAAGAGGAAAAGGCTGAATAAACTTCTTCTAACAATTCAAGGCATAATATGTGACATTTCCACATTAAATTGTTTAAAAGACTTATGCAAGTTATATACATTTCTTTGAGTTGTGTCATTGCTTTATCCAAAATGTACAACAATGTTCAAACCCAGAGAAATCCAAATCTATCCAAGTAACGGCATTTCATTTGGTCGCCTGTCAATGGCAACTTAGCCACTTTGTCCCTTTTGGTGGCCAATTCTGGGGAAACAGGTAAACAACATGTCAGTTAGTGAGGAATACGAGCTACTAGATAGATGCCACTAAGAATTGCTTCCAATTTTGCCTGTAGATCAATGTCCCATACAGCATCATTATAAAGAGACGTCTGTAAAACTGTCAACACCTCAAAATGCCAAAATTGCAATTACAACTCCATCTTATATACATTTTTGATCCATGGTTTTACATTTGTGAATGTTCGTCGAGCCAAGATAAAAGATTTAGATAGCTTTAGATAATGTCATCAAAAAGTTAAGTCTGTGGGCTGAGAGGCAACTTGACTGCATTGTTTCTACCCAGTGTAAGTGGCGCATTCGCAAGTACGTCCGCCATCTTGGACAGCTGGGTGGAGACACATGACTTAGACACAACACATACAGAACTGCAGTAAAGGGGTCAAATTATGAAGATCGCTTATGATTATGATTACATTCACTAATTTCTAAGATGCATCCACCAAGAAATATTTGAAGACTTCTCAAATACCTGCGTAAATTCAGTCTAATAAAGATAAAATGGTATTTACTATATTCTTATTTTTCAATGTCCCTCCAACAAATTTGGTATCATCGCCTATGTATTTTTCATTTACTTACTTTGTGTGCATGCACATTTGATAAAATAAAATCAGATGATTAGAGAATATAACAGACGTGTCAGGAGAGGTCAAGAAGCCATTAGTTTTACATTTGGACAGTCCACAAGAAGAATATATGCGATGTGATCATTGTTCATATGTTATGACAGATCACCACACACTGCTGTCCAAAATATTTATTGATAGCAAGTTAATTATCATCATCAAACTTCTGTCATCTTCTGCCATTGTTTTGATTGAGAGACCCATTGCAGTTGAAATACAATATTGCCACTCCTCCCAACTTTTGGTATGCATCTGTCACTCCAGTCTCTCACATGCGAAGAATTAGATTGATTAGATACTGGAGTCCTAAACTGGGGCTGGGAAAATGCCACATTTTGTCTGTCAAAGGAGCCTTATAACAACTCTAAACAATTAAAAAGTAATTTTTTAAATAGATTGTTTGCCGATGATCTCAATGAGCACTAGACACCAAATATGCTCAAATATGGTTGATAGTATGATTTTTGTTGTGCTGATTCCTTCAATCCATGCAGACACTTTATTCTGTACAATTAAAACCTTATATGAGCAAACATTCGTCCCACAGGGCCTTGAATTGACTGCAGGACACACACTATAAAGGTCTAAACATCCAAATACACACACACACACACACACATGCACACATGCACACATGCGTGCACACATACAAACTCACTACCACTACACTACACTCAGGGCCACAAAACAAATATATCCCATTACTGCTTGGAAATAATGGGTCCATTTTTCTCCCACACAGTGGTCTTTATGAATAGTGTATAAACCCAGCCACGCGTTGGATCCTTGGGGGTGGGGGTGGGGGTTGGGAGGGGGTGCGTGTGTGTGTGTGGAGAGGTGACACTGCCGTGGGAGATGGGAAGAGCTCAAATACATTTCTGCCTTTTATCCTCCCGGATAAAGAACTCCCACTCCTACAAACATACCGTTCGGCACGCAGATGCACACAAACACACAAACGCACATATACAATGTTTGATTTTGATTTTTTTATTTTTGTTGCAGTGGACGCAAGACATCAGAGTACTTAAAAGCTCTGTCTAAACATAGACCCAAGGCCAACAGTGAGTGCTGCGGTCCTGAATGGAGCTCCGCCGTCGCTGCACTCTCTGCTGCATGCACGACGGCTGCCACAAAAGCTCTTCTGTGTGTTCTGCACTTCCCGCATTTCCTTTGAAATAACTCCCTAATGGCTGAATATGGTGTGAATGCTGCCTCCTACTTTTAATATCCCCAAAAAAATGCCCAAATTCCATCATGTTTCATTGCGCCTCCACTGTTGGCAGTGTCACAGTAAGACGTATGCGGTGTTGAATGTGGGGATTACTGCAGGTGTCAGTGTCTCTCGCTCCCTCCTCGTCTTGTCCGCGGCGTTGTAAAAAAGCCCTTTGTTGTGCTCTGCAGTATAAATCATTTACAGGCTTTGCATAAATTTGTGTAATCTCCTTCATGGGGGCTGGGCAGCCTATCTGATTCATTGGGAGCCAGGGTGGAAGAGTTCATGTGGGCTGTGTGCGCCGAACATGTATGTTGTGTGGAAACCTGAACACGGTTAGTTACAGCACCACATGCTTTACACGCAACATGTGTGAGGAAACGCAGCCACATACCATGCGAAGACGAAAAATCCAGGAAATCCAGTGTCTGGCATGCTTCCTCCCAAAATATACTGCACGAAGTATACCTCATCGTAATCGATTGCCTTAAAATTCCCACCTTCAAAATAGAGATATAGTTGTTCTTATCATTTCGTCAATACCACGGCTGTGCTCACTGTTGTCCGCAAGAAATGTCAGACTACCAGCGAAAAAACAGTGCAAATGTTTGTTTGTTTTTTTGTTTGTTTGTTTTAAAGTTATTTTACAGGAACAAAACAGCGCACAATAGTCACTGAATCAATCCATCTAAACCGTTGGCTTGTTTACAGCCTTTCTAATTCTCTGACTACTCGGGTTTCTTGGCCTGTTTCCATGTTCTCCACTCCCAGCAGCGACTGAAGTGAGGACAGTCTAACCCTGTTCAAAACTGTACTCAGGTTCTTCGCCACGTGAAGCAGTGCCTGGTAAATATTAATAAAAATACTTTTATTCATTTAAACTCCACTTGTGGCCAGTAGATAGTTTCAAAAGCAGTACTTATGTTTCTTATCCAAGATTTTTTTTTTTTTTTTTTTTACAAAAACTCAGGATCTTCAAGATCTTCAGGATCTTTGCTGCATGGATGTCTGGACACATTAGCCAAGTCAAGCAATTCTGAAGCTGAAACTTTAAAAGAAAAGAAAATAACGCAAAAAGAGAAAAAAGAATATACAAATCAGGGCACTTTCTACAAACTGCTTTGGAGTAAATAAACTCAGCTGCTCAAACCACAGTGTACCATAGTGTATTATGCAAAGCTGTAATAAACAGAGTGGAAGAATCAGAAGTTATTTGCCAACCTACAACTTCTTCTTCTTCTTCGTCTTCTTCTTTGTCTTCTTCTGCTTCCTCTGCTTCTTCTTGGTCTTCTTCTCCTTCATCTTCTGCTTCTTCTTGTTCTTTGTCTGCTTCTGCTTCTTTTTGCTCTTTTTCTTCTTTTTCTTCATGTGGAATGAATGTTTGCCATGACACAGCTCATAAGGGGAAGGTGTTCCCATCTCCATTTAAGCTCATGAACTTTCTTGCAAAACTGAAGATGTTTTATTTTCAGATGTTGCTGTTTCTATCAACTTTCTCTAATGTTGTACTTCAGAGAGTACATAAAATACTTAATCAACTTAGAGAGCAATTATGTTCACAATGGACCATGACATGTTGTTCATGTTCATGTACCTGCTAATTGTAATCAGCTGACTCACGGCCATCTAAGAGTGTTGAACTATTTGAAACGCTAGAAAATCATATGTGAAAAAATAAAAACAGCTGTCTGACATGTAACCCTGTCCACAAACGTCTCCTCTCTTTTCCATCCTGGTGAGTTTTATTTGAATGGAGGGTTTATCCCAGTAAAACCACTATGGCTGCTGTCACAGTGTCCTTGTAGTTGTTCCATTATTCACCATCCATGGAGGAGCTCCAGGATTTTTGTCACTGGATGACATCATGGCTGCAGTCTGTCTCTCTGTCCTTCAGCTTAATGAATGATCAGTTCAAATTCATTGGTCATACAACAACAGAGTTTGGCTATGTTATAGAAATGAGATGAGAATTTTCTGGATGCCTGTAATACAGTTTAATAAAATGCAATTCTCGGGCTGCATCCGGAGTCAACTTCACATGGACAACAGACTCTTTACAAGTCCACATAGTCAATATTGTAACGGATGTCGATTCAATTAACTTTTTGGGACACTATATGTCCCTAAACAGGTATTCTTCACATCATATATTCTCATCTATCTCTCACATAGTCAGTTTCTATTGCTTTTGTGACACACACACACACGCACACACACTCACACACTTCCTCAGTGCAGTGGCAAGGCTGCTGTGAGACAGTAAATCATTGAAAGGCGGAGCACTGTGCTGAAAGCTCAGTGACAGAAGATAAAACATGTAGCGGCAGGCGGACTCTCCGCGCCGAGCTCTGCACGCCTCCTCCGGCTCCCCTTCTCCTACAGAAAACCCTCGCTACTCCGTCGAGAGACATGGAGGCAGTGGGCAGTTTCATTCACACATAAATCATCTCAAACTAACGTCCTAAAACAGAAGAATGTGGACTGAAGAATGCGGGTTTATGTGCAGTGTATGAACGGGAAGAAAATACACTGTATCCAAATAAGACCCGGACCAGAGTCAGGCTGGGAGCGATCTGTGTTCAGTCAGGTTTGGGTCCCAGGTCACGTGTCTCTGTAAATACGTTGCGGGATTTCATTTATTCGAGACAGACATCTTGAACTTTGAGATGCAGTAAAAATGACATGTTTCTTTTTGACCGCCACCTCACTCTGCGAAACGGCCACTTTGACTTTAATCAGAATGGCACTTAGTGGAGCACACACCTCTGCCAGGTCCCAACAGTCGTCTTTAATTCAATCAAGCCTAATCAACGTCAGAACCTCTCTGAATACCCGATATTTCAGCTGCACATTGAGGATAGTCGCAGGTTTCTGTCCGGATTTTGTTACTGAATAACAGCGTGCATCCGGATTTTTATTTGGATCTGCATCAAATTGCTTTCATCACTCCCCCGTGAAAGTCCTAGGATTCAGTTCAGTTGATATCCTGTTTTATGTTCAAAGTTTATCCTTGTGTCACGGTTTACTTACTTTTTTGTCTGTTTTCCTCCCACCTGTGTTTCATTTGTTCACGAGCCCTTGTATCTATGTCTGTGTTTTTCCTTTGCTCTTCGTAGGTTCGTCCACGTCGCCATTGTTGGTGGCTACCAGTTTGTCCTGAGTTTTGAATTCTTCTTCTGACTTTCTTTTGCCCGCCTTTTGTTGTTTGGCATTTTGGCATTTTTAGACTCCAGACATCAGGCTCATCATTAAAGACTGCGTTTTGCTGTTCCACCTGCCTTCCTCTGTGTCTGTGTTTGGGTCCATGAAATCCTCGAAAATGTCTTAAAATACACCCTATTCAGAAATGCCAAAAGAATCTCATGAAAAATTCCCGGATCTGCACCAAAAGGTAATGGGGTCTATTCTGCGCTGAGACCCATCCTCCAGACAGATTTCATGGAAATCCGTTCAGTAGTTTTTTTTTTTTTTAACAATCCTGTTGACCAAACCAACCAACCAACCAAATAACAAATGGACACGGGTGAAAACACAACCTCCTTGGCAGAGGTAACAATGACTCTGTTCTATTCAAGTGTCCCAGTAAGTCATGACAGTGTGACAGTGAGACAGCATGCACAATACCGGACCCTGAGACTGAAGCAGCTAATTGATATTCAAACAAAATGTGCTTTTCCTGCCGCGTCAGTCTTCTGTGGAAAAAAGGTCAGTTAGTTGCATTAACTGTCTGTCTGTTCTGGGCCAGTGATCTGAATGTCTTTGGGTCAAATTCAGATCCGACATCTTTATGTTCGCAAAATACATTTTTCTATTCCAACAAAAAAATACAACTCTCTGACAGGTTGTTGGGTTTTGACCCTCAGGGCCACCATACTAATGGGAATGAGTATATGTAAGAGTTAAAATATGTAATAGTCAAATGTCTTTTGACATCGCCACGAGGTCCAGGTCATTCTACACCTGTTACATTTCATTTTATACTTGATCTTAGCATTAGGGAGTTGCTACTGTTGCTGTACTGTTAGCTTAGCCCCCAGCCTAATCTAGCCTTCTAGCCACCTGACACAACCTCTGCTGACTGTGTTGTAATGGCCTGTATTAACCATTCTGCTGTCTCTTCTAGACATACTTGTCTGGCAGGACAGCCCATCTCTGCTATGTCTCTGGCCCTCCAGATAGCTTCAGTCACAGATATAATACCATTCGCATTGCCTCATTGGATAATTATTAAGAGTTGCAAGGAGGTCACTGGGGAAACTAATATTATTTTCCAACATGACTGATCAGCGATTGTTGCTAAAAGTCCTGCATCAGTGTCTGTTTGTTGTTTTTTAAGAACTCCCCACAAAATTGTGTTTTCTCATATTTTCACTCTTTTAACTCCAGTTGCTGTGTTGAAGTCCCTCAGTCACCTTACGACATGGAGATGAGGGAGGTTTTGAACCGAAGAGGGAGAGTTTAGAAGATTGGCGGACATTGAAATGAGTCACACAGCAACAATCAAATGGGTTTCAAAGCGGTTGTGAGCTAAAATGAGAGCCTCAGCGTGAGACTGCATCGCCCGGGTTTTCAATCAGACTCGCTTCCTATCTCACCTGTTCAAGCATAATTGTACCACACACGCGCACGACACACACCGAACGGCTGCTTACACAGCAAACTCTGCCTCTCCTCTTCCCTCTCACACACACACACACACACACACGCCCAAATCACTTTCCAGGATCATTTCACACGTCCTCGGTGGGAAACCCCATCAACTTTCACAGCAGGGACCGGAGCAATGAAACACATCCCAGACTGTGGTACCTGGCTCAAACACACACTCATGAACATGCACACACACACACACACACACACACACACACACACACACACACACACACACACACACACACTGCGGATACATTTACTCAGAGAGGTAGCGGGTTATCAGAGTCCAACATGACAGCCGCGCTCACGCACGCCACACGGGGATGTAGCATGCTGCAGGAGGATAAGCGCTCTGCTCCTCTGAGGTCTGAAACAAGGAATGGCTTCAGACGGCCTCTCATAGCAGATACTGGACAATTTTTTTCCAAAAGTATTGTGATGTAGGACGAACACTATAGGACGCTTCCGTGTGCTGTAAAGTAAGTAAAATCACAACATGCGTCTCTCCTGTGAATTCAGGTAGTGATGCAGCCTGTCCCTCAAAATGCTTTGGTAATGTCCCGTAGAAGCAACAGACGATTATAATGCTGCTTGCAATGTACACCTTTTTACTCAAAGCCATGGACACGTTAAGGGATCTGGATCCCGCACAATGACTCAGCAGCCCCATTCACGCTGGCGTTTGGATGCGGCTTTAGTGCGCCAGTTCCCCGCCTCCGTCTCAGAGTGAATTTTCCGTGGTGCGAACGGTGTGAAAGGAAAAGCCAGCTTCGTGTATGGAGGGCATGTTGATCGTACAGTCTGATAACTGACTCAACTTAATAAAAAGAAATTTCCCACAAAGCAACGTTGCACGACCAAATAAAAGTAAAGTAGTAACTGTAACTGTATTTGGCAACTTCTATGAGGAAAAAAATACCGTCTCTCCACCCACCAGTCCTACCAACTCTTTGTCACATTTCCACCCAAGAAAATGCGTCTGTCACTGGCAAAAAACATTAACTCACCGAGTGTTTGTGATAAAAATAAATCACTGCAACTGTCAGACCTCCGGAGCGAGAGTTCAGTGAACATTCCCCCGGAAAACAGCCTCCTTCCCTGCGAGTGAAGGAGTCAGACAGCATCCTATTTACTGATGGCCATAATGTTATTCTGTCATTTAGCGAGAAAAACTTAACTTTGTCACTTTCCAGGATGTTTGGAGGGTCAGGATCTCCATCACAAAACATTATAACAGCATCCATTTCATGTTAAACGATCCACGGGTTTAGATTGACAGGAGCCTCAGCGCCAGCTTTCTGTGTGAAGTACCATCGATGGAGAATTGGCAAACCACCGCTGCAACGTTAATCCGTCTTCTCCTCTGTGAAAAGGGCTAGTCTTGCTACCAATTTGTCCCAGTGGCCAGTCCTGCTATTGCAACCATGAAATATATTTTTTGGGTTGATTAAAAAAATCAAAGTGGCTTTACAGTTCTTTGAAATTGAATTGAAACCCTGTCTCCTAGAAATGTATGTATTACCAAATTTTGTCCTGATGAACTATGTCCACATGCACGTTTTTTAGATTGAATGTGGAGCAATGTTTATCTACGACATGGATGACAGTTGGACTCCAGAGACCTCGATTGTTAGTTTTGGTTGGGTTTGGGCAAAAGAAGCACTTAAGTTAAACTGGCAATAGACATTCATTCTGGAATAAACCACAGTTCCACAGTGTAATGGCTGTGGGAAAATGACACCATCCACGTGTAGATTGGTTCCCTATAAACCTTGCAGGCTCAAGTTTCCCAACAAAGATGAAGGCAGTGTTAAGGCACAAAGGAAACCTGCCTACCAGCCTTAACAGGAAGAAGCATTATTTTCCCTGGTCACTATCCTAAGGTAAGAATGGAACAACTGGAATAACTTTGTGAACTCTAAATGTTTACATGTTTAAAACACTATTGAAACACCACCTGTTCACTACAGCCTCCAACCTCGGATTAACTCTGCTTCCCTCATCTTTGTTACTTGTTTGTTTGTTTGCATGCTACTGTCTAAAGCGTCTTTGGGTTTCGTGAAAAAGGCCCTATATGAATCCAAGATATTATTATTATCCTTAAAAGAAGTAGAAGAGGGACAGTGACAGAAACCGCAGTAAACCAAGAGCAGAAGGGCAGGAGTTGAAAAGTCAAAGTCAGAAGATCTCAGTTTCTGTGTACTTCACCTGTGTAATAACCTCATGATCTTCCCCTAACTTCATCCACGTGTAAAAGTTATTACGGTCACAAAGTTTCATGACACTGTTGTCCTAAGACATTGTATTGCAAAATTGGATATGTCAGCAGAAAACACTTTCCAAGCAGTGGATGGAATCACTCGACGAATCAACCCGATCGCTGTGTTGGTGGTCCAAGTTTCTGCAATAGCATGGATGAAATTTTACATTTGACATGTTGAAACTCAGCATTTCTCTCTTTGCTCTTTCTCTTTGTCGCAACTACACTTTCATCATGTTCAGTCTTTAATTTTATCTTCTGTCTGGTTAGATTCAGGCATAAAATCTACTTGGTCGGGGTTAGAAAAAGATCATGATCTGGCTTACCTTCATTTTTAATGCAAAGCTGGTCCCAACATTTTGTTGAAATGTCAGATTTACAAATGTTGAAACACTGTCAGTGTTTCAGTGGTCTCTAACTTGAAAACTGTCTTGCCTTGCTGTCACCCCGCCACCACCACCACCACTTAGAATTTGAATTTTGATTTGAAAGTCAGCTCATAAACATGTATGTGAAAGTGAAATGTAATGTCTGAAACGTACAAATCTGAATGTTATCAGTGGGTCACTGAAACATACCATTCCCAGATTTTATTCTAACAATTGCCCTGTATTTTCAGCAGTGCACTGAATATACTCTCCTCAGTTTTCTTTGAGTGTTACTCCTTTGTATCACCACACATGACCTCAAGAAATGTTACAGTGAAATAAAATAAAGCGTTCTCAATGGCGTATTCTTTGCTTTTTGCTCAAATTCCATCATGCAGCACTTTGCCTTTGGGAGAGAGTTATGTTACGCCTCATCTGTCGATGATGATTCAGACTATTGAGTGTTTATCGCAGAGGGAACATTCAATAGGTAACCTTCGGACCTGTTTCAGACACAGCACAGTTCTCACAATACATCCGTGTTTAAAACGCCACTCTTTAGTGATCCCAAGGCTTCATTACATTCTGGTCTATTGAGGCTCCCATAAAAGATGACAAAGGCTCTCTAATACAGGTTTCTATCTTTGGCTCAACCGGTACTGACACCAAAAACGGTGAGTTTTTTCACAGATGTTCTTACTCCACAGTGGCTGCGGACATCATATGACATGACCGGGAGAAAGAAAAACAACAGGGTGCGTGCCCACTTAATGTTCCAAGATTGTTTTTTTTTCCTTTAATCTTGGTTTAATCTTGGTCGAATCAGTCAGTTATTCACATTCTTCTGCCTATTCTCTTCTCCACTGATTGCCTCCTCCTCCTCCTCCTCCTACTCCTCCTCCTCCTCCTCTCTATTTCTCTCTGCTCTTGTTGGGTTCATTGTCTTGTATCCGGTGTCTCTGCCCTCTTTCTGTCACTCCGTTTTCGGAGTGTTAGGAAGTTCAACCCTCACTGCTCCACCAGCTGACCTGCTGACATGCTTTTATCCCATCGTTATTTTCCCCCCCTCTCTCTCTCTCACTCCCAGCCTGACTACCAGAAACATGTGTAATGGCGTACAAAGCATGCTAGCGCGCGCACACACACACACACACACACACACATGAGCTGTTGAATCTGTCCTGCATCATCTACCTGCTCGGGCTGGATGTGCACACTATTGTACATAGTTTGAGTTTAAGTCCCTCTAAACTGTGCATTGCTGTGCCTCAGGTCCCGACTACTGGCTGCACCACATGTGAATACAACGCGGCATGAGCTTCATGACAGTCCTCATCATAAACTGTTTTTTTGCAGAGATGACATTTTCAACATTGTGCATCGAAGAAAATGAATCAAGATGTGCGCCAGCAAACATCGATCAGACAGATTCAGATAGATTTCCACCATCTACAGTGGTTGCTCAACAATAAAGACAGCAACACTCATCACCCACTCATCCCACTCCACTTACGTCTTTTGTCCATGTGTTTAAATGTAACGTGAAGTAAATGTAAAAGATAAAGCCAAATTTTGGTTTGGTTTTGCATTGTGAACATGTGACGTGTTGCTCGAGCGTCTTAAACATGATGTTTCATTATATATTTTTTTTTGCGTCGTGCTTTTGGAACGTGTCCATCTTGTCAAATATGGCAGCTTGGTCAGCGACCTTGTGCTTCAAAAGTGTGACACTCCTCACGGCTGAGACACATGTCCTGTATGTGCAGTGCATGACAGCTGCATTGCTGAACTGCTGCATCTCCCACGTCCGTCCACACAGACTGTGCCGCTGCTACTGCCAGCCGTATCGTTTTACACGGAGTTGATGATCATCAAGAAAGATGATGATGTGATTTCAACTTACCTTTGTTCAAAGAAAGAAAGAAAGAAAGAAAGAAAGGAAAGGTAGAGGGAGGGAGAGAAGAAAAAGAGAAGCTCTTTCACCTGTTGTGTATATTTTGTTTATGTCTGTGACATACTCTACAGATTTACACTTTGTGATGAGTGAAACAGTGGTATGATGTTGATATGACTGTCCACAGATAGTTTTTTGGTGTTTTGTTGAGGGGAAAAGCATGCACGTCATGGATGAAATAGGTGAGAATCTATAATTGACGTGTAGCTCCAGCTTGCATGTGTGTCTGCTCCAACCCGTTTACGTCGGCGCCGAAATGAATAGCAAGCGTTCCGCTCTAGCGGGACATGTGTCCCACCTGTTATCGCTCTAGGGTCAGTTTTACACGTGCAGGGCTTCATGGTCCAGTTAGTAATGATAAATATGCAAGGTCCGGTTAGATTTTCAAAATAAAGCTTGCTGACAAACATTTCACAACCTATGATCACGTATTATGGTTATTGGACTGCTCTGGGCAACTTAGTTAGGTTTATGGAAAATAGGTAGTAAGGCTTGTGTATGACTCACCCAAACAGCCCATCCACCACCTGACTCAGACTTTAAGTGCTATTTATGCTACCTCACTGGAGCGGAGCCTTCAGAAATGGTGCCAGAGGGGCAACCACGGCTTCACACTTTGAAGTGCAGGTCCACCAACCAGGCTGCTGCTATTTCGTTGGGAGCGAGAACTGCTAAAAAAAAAAAGAAAGTTTTGTCGAAAGTTCAACTTAATTCAGTCCTCACCGCTGATATTCTGCGTGTTTATCTGCGTCAAAACCTTGTTAAAAGGCAGTGTGCAGTATGGAGCAGGGATGCAAATAGGCTCTGAGCACATGGGGATTTCTTGGCAAACACAGGCATGAGAAAGTCGCCCCACGCGGCGATAAAAAGTCGACAGAGGATTAATTGCGAGTGTAGGTGTTGAGGTCGTCACCTGAAACGAGCAGGAGCCACTTCAGCAGAGCCACCGAGTACTGAGTGCAACCCAGTGTTGTCCTCCTCTGAACCTCGGCTAATCAATTAACGTGATTTAATACACAGTCACTCCACATGGAGGCCAGCGAGGTTCAGTGTTCCACTAATTTATACTGTATTGACCGCCTCACACACACGCAGAGAGAGAGAGAGGGAGAAAGAGAGTGAGAGGAGAAGCGGAGGCAGGCAGATTGTGTTGAATGGTTGCGGGTAAATCGGGATCTCGGGGGGAATTTAAAGGATTGTTTTATTTTTACAGTTTAACGGCGCTAAAGTTTAAAGGGCTGGAAAGAAAGAGTCGAGGCAGAGAGAGACTGACTCAGAGAGTCCTCTCCTGTGAGCCTTCATCTAGCCTTTGGCATAGAAAGTGAGCCTGCATATTACTCAGTCTATCACAACACAGCAGGAGAATGGGAGGAGAATTAATACACTTGGCTTTCATGCCAGTGTGCTCTCTCCGCGCCTTTCTTCTCCCCTGCTTTCTCTTTCTCTTCAGGCTCCGCTGGACAAAAGCACTTTGTGTGCTAATAAAATTAACTTGTATATAGCTTTGATTTTTTTTTTCAAGCTGATAACAACCAAGCTGAGCAAAAAAAAAAAAAAAAAAAATCATTTAAAAAAAATGGAGGAAAAAGAGAGAAAACTCCAGGAATCTAGAGATTGTGTTCAATTTTTCTCTTCATTTCCAGACGCACGCCTGGAGCCGGCGGCAGCTCGGTCTTCAGAGCGCTGCTGAGGCTCTGGGGCAAACATTTTTTGTCTGTGTGCATTTCAATGACATAAACAGTATCTAGCCCGCCATACCCTCAGCAACCATCTATCTGCTTCCCATAAATCTGAATCACATTAACATTTGAAAAACTCCTGCCTGTCTGCGGACGGGCCTCTCAGACAGACAGGCCTCCATTTTATTTATCCACATGGCGGGCAGGGAAGACAGGCATCGCCACAGACAGGCATAAATCTGTGCAGGTTAGAGCCGCTGAACCGCCTCGGCCGGCAGGTTAAGTGAATATCACCCTCTGTCTGCTGAAAGAGCTCACACTCCTATTTCCCACTCCCATTAAATATGTGTTTCATTTCTGCCGTATTTGGATGGAAAGTCATTTTACCCTCTTTTATAGAAGGTCATAAAAAATATAGTGTTTTTTTTTTAAAACGCTCTGCATAACATTTACATTTTTCTATTGTATAAATGTGATCGCGGCGACACGGGGCTGAATAAAACATTCATGGCAAAAGCCATTTCTTCTGTGACATTTGGTCCCCTATCTATCATCAGTTTTCTATATGCAGCCGGGAGAACAAACGCTGGTCAAATGTTTAAATGTGGCCTCTCCACATAAAATTCAGACCCCGCTTTCACATTAACACCCGCTGGCTAGTAGATGGAAATGCTTTTTTTGCGCAGATAAGAGAAAAGTCAAATGGAAATGATTCGCAGGGCTGTTGTGGCAGTGGGGAGCGTGCTGATGGGCCCGGGAAATTGAAGCATGTCAGTAAAATTAGAAAAAGCCAGCTCTGCCTCGACTGGCAGACATGTAAATGTGGCAGAGCCCCTCAGATGAGTCCATTATGGACCGTCCCACGCAGCCTTTTCTCATCAAAAATCCCATCAGTGTATTAAAAGGTATAGCCTTGGTACTGACAAATTAATTCTTTCTTCTTTTTTTTTTCCCCTGACTGATTTGAATCATTGCTGAAGTCAGTGATGGGCAGCAATTCAACATTATCATTCATCGTCCTTCAGCATAAAAATATCCTGCAGAAGATGGAAATTATTATTGTAATACAACTGTGTTTTCTAAATCAACGATATGAACAAATATTAAAGCGATAAGGTCTGAAGTAATAAACTCTTTGAATAAATCAGTTTCATTGTATTGTATATCATCCAGTTCAATATTGTCAACATGAACTTAGTATACATAGTAAAAGACAAATCAGCATCAAAACAATTTGTCCCAATTGTTGCTTGATGTTCACATTGTTTGCATTGAATCTATGAATAACATTTATTTTGTGGACAGTCGAGGACGGGATAAGTCTCTGACGTAAGTTTGTGTAATGTACAAAACACCAATATTATTTCACAGTGCTGTTATTTGATTTAAGTCCATTTGTGTAACTCCAAAATGTTTTGGGAGCAAACTAATTTGCGTTGTTTTCCTGTTTTATCAGTGAAGGTCACACTTAGTAATATTCAGTAAAAAGGTTTGACAGGATTAAAGAATTATAGCAGAGTGAAGAGAACCGAGCGCTGTGTGTACGAGCTAATAAACAGAGTTAACTTTCATCCGATGCTAAGTGATGATGTCTACCAAGATTTGTACCAATCCATCTAATAGATTTTGAGAGTTATCAACAGATAAGTGACAACCTTAACCTGCTGGTGGTGCTCATTGAAAAGTCCATCATCTGGTGACCATGAATATCTGCAAAATGTGGAGAACTTTCATCAAACCCAAAAAAGTCAACCTCCTTGAGGTGCGAGAGTAGAAGTGGGGACAATGAATTTGAGTACAAAATTGTAATCCGATCAATCCAGTTGTTATTGAGCGATTTAAAGTGAAACTCTTGCCAAAATGCAACTTAGGCTTTTTGTGAATGTACATGAGTCAAAGCTTCGTGTAAAACCATAATTACGATGAAAGATGAATTTTTGTTTTCGGGTCAAAGTCATTTTTAATAGGGGTGCTTGGGGCAAATTAGCGATAGCATCAAAATCGCTATTTTTAAAACACACTCGACACAACATGAAACTTTGCTCGTAGTATCACCAGGGTCTCTACACATGAACACGAGCATTGAGAACATTGTTTGTGGAGTTTACTAAAAAGAGAGTTTTTGGACAACTCACATTAGCACATGTTTTCTTCGCTTGCCGCCGTCCTACCAGTGAGAAGTGTCGACCTCCGAATGCAACATAAGGTCAGTTAAGGTGGACCGATCCTAAAGCTTAGTTCCATATAAATGCACGGATAATTCATTGTTTTGTCATGGAAAAGTCACATGAGATATCGTGTTGATAGTTGTTGCTGGGAGACAGGAGCAGTCCACCTTAACTGTCCTCAAAGTTAAGTCGCATTCTGAGATGGATACTTCTCAGCTGCCATGACGACTGCTAAGGTGAATTGTTCAAAAACTTTCTTTTTAGTAAACTCTGTGTACACAAACAATGATCTCAATGCTCGTGTTCATGTGTAGAGACCTTGGTGATACTACGAGCAAAGTTTCATATTGTTTCGAGCCTTCTTAGTGTTTTAAAAATAGCGATTTTGATGCTATCGTAAAAAGCACCCGTGGCACTCCCACTGAACATGACTTTGACCTGGAAACAAAAATACGGTAAATCTTAAAAGTGCCTCTTTCATTGTAATTATGGTTTTACACTAAGATTTGACACATATACATTCACAAAAAAAGCCAAAGTTGCATTTTGCTGAGAGTTTCACTGTAAGTGTGACCCAATAACCGACTAGTCAAAGGTGCGAATAAGTCGACTCTGTATGTAAATGCAACCTAATTACAGTAATTTGTCCACCAAGACAAATCGGAAGTTGAACGGTTTAAAGACAGAGGAACGATCTGAAAACGAGTAAACAGCTTTTGAGCTTAGAATATTTTGTGACACAATTTCACAAGTGACTCGAAAGTTTTTTAGCTGCAGCGCTGAGTATTATTTTCATATGAACCTCAAACTAATAAATAGAAAGGCAGTACTCTGAGAAACATTTAGAAAAGACTCCGTTATATGAGATGAGCCTTTATATGATGGGTTTGAGGAAGTATGTTCATCTGAGCAAATATGATACATTGCAGCACTTGCGGGTTGAAATCAGAAGCATCCTTTTCCCAGACTTCATCCATAATTTAGTGAATTGATGATCAACATGTTAAGCCCTGATGATCAGGATGCTGTTTTTACACCCAGTCATCCAAGTTGCAGGGTTTTCCCCAGTTTGAAAACTGTGCTGCCCCATTTCAGGTTGTGTGAAGGGCTCCCACAGGTACTCATTAGTATTGTTTACTTGTGAACCCAAAGGGGCCGTGCTGTCTTCTAATCAGAGGTTTTACAACACCTTCTACACTCTGGCACCGTTTCCCCACACATCTGTGATCTTATGAATTTGCACTGAATTAGTGTACAGCATGTCAGTATGGGGACTGGTATGTAAGCTTATGCTCAAATAACCTGTGAGCAGTCTGTGGTGCTCAGATGCCCAAATTATTTCAATAAGACCGTTTTAAATAATGCATCTATTGTATTAGGATTTTATTTCCATCGTGACCAAGAAAATCGATAAGTTTAGCACTCGTGCTGGTTTACAAATGGGGCGGTCTATGCTTCAAGTTCAAGGTGCAGCAGCCAAATTATTGAATACTGCATAAGATTTCATGGGGTATAATCGATAACCTTCTTATTATGCTATGTCATGAAGTCTCACAGCCTGAGGATAAACCTCTAAATCAGTTACAGCTTTCTACAGGGCCAAAATGGGACACACAAAGACAAGACAAAACAAAACAAAACAAAAAAAAACCAGTCAATTTAGGAGCTTGGATGGATGTTTCTGTTCTTTGTGTTTCCAAGATGGTAAAAGTGATTAGATGGGTGGATGCTGAAGGGCTTGGTGTTATCTAATTTATTTCCTTTTTTTTTTTTTCAAAGAAAATAAAGCTCAAATGAGGTGAGTTGAAGATGTTAATGCACTATGGAGGGTTTATAAATCATATCTAATGGCTTAATTAATTAAATATTTACAAATGTTTTTTTAGATCAGGATTAAGCCATTAATAAGAGATCTAGTCTATAGGCTGCCATCTTGTGAAAAATCCCCTTGGCTGGTGTTCATCATCCTCTAGTAAATGTTAGTAAGTCATCTGCAATTATATCTTTGTTAATCATGAAGGCTACTCACTGTAATTTGTCAACTACAGTTGTAAATATGATTCAGATGGTACAATAGGAAAATACAGTCCATGGAGAAAGTAGTTTTGATGTACTAAAGAAATGATTTAGTTAAAAAAAAAAAAGATGAGGTAAGTCATGCTTTTTTTTAAATAACCAGCTGATTAAATTACATTGTTGAAAAACTTAAATTTTCCACAGGCTTGTACAGGCAACAGAGAACGAAAGGGAAGGTCTGTCACATTACCATCGGCGTACCTATGGCTGAAACATCATATGCGTAGTTCATTATTTGACTTTCAACATTAATTAACATTCAAAGGTTTTCCAAAATAGGGTCCCATGAGGCAAACCGCAAGAGGTGTCACTTCGGCTCTCTAACAGCACTGCTGCACTGGACACTTTTTTGAACATTCATTCATATACACTTATTTTTGGTAGGGTTATACTATAAATTATTAACCTGAAAATGAGCATAATGTGTCTCCTTTAATACATACCATCAAACAAATACATCCAAACAAATATTTTGTTATAAGTGATAACGTATTAATCCCTTATAAAAGTAGTACGCTTAGAATCCCTTAATGGAAGTGTTATATTACAAGTATTAGTATACCTTATGAAAGTGTAATATTAGAATATTATGTCCTAACGATGGAAGGATGGCTGATCGAAAAGTGACCATCACGTTGGACGAGTGCAGCTCCAGCCTCACACAGGCATTCACACACTTCAACATCAACCAGAGCCGCTTCTAACCTCCTTACGTCTAGGCACACACACACACGCACACACCTGCCATGAGCTGATAAACTAAAATCATTTATTTTAAGAATTAAGAATATGTTTTTCCTGCCAAAATTAATTCAAATGCACTTTTCATTAAATGTTTAACTTAAAAACATGCACTCATCCAGGTCTATTTTTTTGCCTTAATTTACTTATGGTGCTTTTACTTGATAAAAAATTAAATCATGTGTATTTAGCATTTTGGCATCATTTCAGCCTAAGTCGCTTCTTGTTGTGCTCAGTGTACCTAACCACAGTTGTGTCATGTCCGATAGCAAGTGAATGCAGCACAGCATTCAGCGGAGCCGGACTCCTCCCCCCTCTCTCCCCCCCTCTCCCCCCTCCCTGCCGCGCTGCTCCGCGCGTGTGCCCGCCGGTGAGGGCGCGCGCACGCGAGGTGGCGGGGGGTTGTGCTCGCTCCTGCTCTCTCTGCTCTCTGACCCCAGTGGCAGCTCCGACTCACTGCACTCCGGCTCCCCCTCCGTCACACCGAGTCCGCTCTCTCTCTCTCCCTCTCTCCCCGTTGTCTGTCAGTGTCTCTCGCCCTCCTCTTCGGGTCTCTCCCCCTCGCTCTCTTGTCTGGTTTCTTTCCACAGGAGCCAGCCGAGGTCCCGCCGGGTCGAAGGTTCTGCCCTAGCCGCCCAGACTGCCGCAACCCCCGGACGGCCGCTCACGAACCTGCCCGCTCCCCTGTTGCTGCCGCATGGACCCGCGTCCCTCCGCTGCTGCTGCTGCTGCCGCCGCCGACGCCGCCGCCGCTACCGCCACCACCGCCGCGTAGAGGGCGACCCCGACCCGACACTCTTTCTCCGGCCAGATAAAAAACGCACTAAAAGCCCCACACGACGAAGGTAGAGCAACATTTCCGCTTTGCTTTGAGAACCGAAGAGGGAGGGAGGGGAGAGAGGAGAGACGGGGAGAAAAAAAGAAATTCTTGACACAAAGCCGTCGGTTAAAAGGTGGCTTGTCATTTACGAGGACGAGCAAGAGGTTAGCGCGGCGGTGCCGTGACACTGGCCACCTTTGGGTGTTTTTTTTTCTTTTTTTTTTTCTTTATTATTCCAGGAGCAGAGTTCAGGATCACACGGACCTTTGCTTTTTTTTGTGTACATTTCTGCAAGCGGCGCACAGCACACACATCGTGTATGTGCATGGTATCAGAAAGGGTCAGTTTATTCGCCTTCACCCCCGTCTGCTCACCGGGCTGATTCCTTCCCGTGAAGTTAGCTTTACGGTGTGTACGAGGGCTCGGTGTGTGTGTTCACCGACAGCACTGACAATGTGTGTGTGCGCCGCCGTTACAGGGAAGCAGCTCAGTGCGAGGCTACAGCCTGCATAATAAAAAATCCACTGCCAGGGCAGGTTTTAGCAGGCTAAGCTAGTTGCTGCTACTGTAGCCACAAGGTAGAGACAGACGGGCAAGCAAGGCGAGTTTCAGCAGCCCGACACACACACAAGCAGTAATACACACACATACACATACACACACACACACACACACACACACACACACACACACACACACACGCTGCACACTGCGAGGAGGACCGTGAGGCATGCTGCACACAATCCCGTCCTTAGTTTTTCGGCCTACATTTGCAAAATAGAGAGCACATTTTCCGAGAATTAGCTGCAGTGGTACTTCAGGGTTTTTTTCTTTCTTTTTCTTGGGAGAAATGATTGCTGAGGTGAAGTGTGTGCAGGGCATCTGACAGGGCAGCTTTTAACTCAAGCACATTTATTTATTTATTTTAGTTATTTGAAAGCCCGTTGGAGATCTGAGCAGCAAGGATTCACTGGAGTTTGAGTAGCGCAATTTTAACTTTGCAGTACAAAGACAGAGTTTTGTTATTTGCAGCGATTGAGTCACTGGCATAAATCTTTCTGACTTGAATTAATAGCACATATCGTTGGGAATAGCATCCAGCTGACCCAGAAAACACAGATCAATGTTTTTTGTGAAATAGGACAGGTTTTTTTTGTTTTTTGTTTTTTTGTTTTTTTTACTTTCAATTGGGAGGTTGTTTGCTTTAAGATATTCAGCAACCAGAGGTCACAATCTATTTTTTTTTTTTTTTTAGACTCACCACTACATTACAGGATTTAACCATCAAGTGAACTCTGGAGCTGCTGATTACCCTCCAAAAAAAGATGACAGACTTGTTAAATTGAGGGCATTTTTTTTCTTCCCCCTCCTTCTTCCTCTAGTGCTCCTGGCTGCATCAGGAGGTCTGGTATAAAAAGCCTGTCAAGCCCACAGTGGCCACTTTACTATCAGTCAGGGAGGTCAGACAGGAGGGAGACTCAGGGTGCAAGGAGACGCACTGCACTGGTGAGTGAGCTCTGGAGATGCAAAACCACACTTGTTGTAGAGTATTGTAGCAGATATTTCTTCCAGAATTTAATATGTGAAAGTGTGTGTGTGTGTGTGTTTTAACCTTATTAGTCGTTATTATACAGTTATGTGTATACGTTAAAGCAGTTCAGTTGGCTGATTTATTGCTCCTGTTTCAGGCCTGGGAGAACAAAAGCAGAACTTTGTGTGTTTCAGGGGTAATTGTCAGACCTGTGTTGTGCATGCATTGTGAGGAATTGCTCGTTTTATTGAAAGCTTTGCAACAATTTAATCATCATCACCTGCAGCTTATTTTTTTTTTGCTTGGTTTAATTTCAACAGAGGCCATGCCTACAGGGATTGTTACATTTGAAGACATTAGTTTGCATTAAAACCGACTTGGTTCTGATGAGCAGCAGAGCAGCAATTAAAAATGTGCTGTCCAGATTGTAAATTGTCGCCTTAACAGTCCAGTGTTTAGTCTTTCGAAGAATTTTTTATTCTCTTAACGAAATGCCATATTGTTTGCAAAGGTTGAATAAATCTACTAATTGTGTTTAAGTTGCCTCACTGCTTTTTTCTAATTGGGGTTTGATGAAGAGTGGTTTAATGAGCAGTTTCAGAAATCTATTTCCTCCAAAAATCAAACTGTGACGCAGCAAAAAGCAATTCTGCGAGACTAAACAACAAGTCGATGTGAACATTGTGATTATAAATGGTTGGAAAAAGATCATCTCTATACCTCATGTTGTGTCTTTCCACTGCTTCGCCCCAGAATTTTTTTTTTTTTAGCTCTTCAAGTCTCATTTTTTGTAATGTATTTTATTTTTTAAACCGTAAAAATGTCTATGCAATTTTTCACCAAGTTTATTCTTAAGTAAAAACCTTTCTGCCTGTGTATTCATAAGCTGCTGCATGCCTTGTGGTCCTGTTTAAAACAGCTGATGTGTGTGTGCGTGTGTCTCTTTGCTCCTGTCGGTGCAGACTGCAGTGTGTCGTGGTCGAGTTGGTCGGCTGGGTCGCTGCTGCTCCTGCTGCTGCTGCTGCTGGGGGACTTCCTAGGCTTCTTGAGCGGCTCTGAAGGATGACCGCTGCACGGCTCACTGCTGAATCCCGGTGAACGAACGGCGTCTCATGTCCAAACGGCGGAAGGATGGCTCATGGCAAAGTGACCATTACGGTGGACGAGTACAGCTCCAACCCCACACAGGCCTTCACACACTACAACATCAACCAGAGCCGCTTCCAACCACCTCATGTCCACATGTAAGTGCACACACACTTGCACTGTGGATCACCTGCCATGAGCTGATAAAGTCAGAATTGAGAAAATGTATTAACTTGCCAATATTAATTCATATGCTCTTTCCATTCAAATGTGTAATTTTTAAACATTCAGTCATCTATTTCTTTCTTGTCTTGACATATTTATTTTATGACCATTTTATTTCATTTCTATATTTTGGTGTTTTTCAGGCAGTTTTTTTTTTGGAAGTTTTTTCAGAGGAATCAATAAGCCACATTGTGGAAATGTAGGCAAATATCAAGACATTTTTAGGTGTGACAAGGAGCCAATCAGGATCCTGTTTGATGCAGCGTCTTTGTTTATACTTTGATTTAATTGGCTCAGACTCACAGTGCAGTGGCCGGTGAGAACAAGCTTTGAGTGTCGAAAACTGCACTGTGTAACATTTGAGGAAATTAAATGCATTCTCACAAACTATGAAAAACAAATTTCTGTGGCTGACACAATTTTGAGTTGAAGCTTTTCTGACTGTCGTGCCATCGCAGATGGCTCGCCACTGTTCCTTGCGGTCGCTCTGTGAGACCCTTATCATTTGTGCCATGTTGTCATTGCGGTGCATGAACACTTTGTCCGCATTAGGATGCTCTCTTTATTTATTTATCGGACCAGTTACTTAGCATTGCTCTTGTCTGATGTGGTTTCTCTCTGCCTCTCATTAGTGGGTCAGAGCGCTGTGACCCGTCAGCCCTCGCCACACACACTCTCATCAGAACACTGTGTGTTTCATCTGTGGACACATATTAACACAGAGCCTCGTGTTTTGATGCTATGTAGAGCTTTTAAAGAAAGGTTTGTGAGTGGTAGTTGGTTGTGGTTACTCAGAGTGTTGTGTAAAAAGTTAACCTACAGCAGGAACAGAAATTAATTAAAGCTTTATTTTGTTATTTGATTGAATTTTATACTTTTGTGGGCAATTGTGGTTTCAATTAGTTGTTTTTAGATGCACAGTTATTATTTTTCCAGCATAGCCGTCACACATTTCTACTGCTTTCTCAGTTTTTCTGTGGCACATTCCCTCACAGTGGTGCAACAAATATGAATAAAATAACATATTTTACCATTATAATTAAACATTTTACTCAAGCAACATTGACAAGTTTTAGAAAATCTCTGCAAATACAATAAAATGACATTAATGTGAGGAAGAAAGAGCTTTTAAGAAACACCATGCACTAACTACATGAGTGCTATTGTAGTCTTTGTAGACAGATTTGAAAGTTATGTAAATACAACACTGCAATCTTCAAATCCTGACCTATAATTAAGTTGTTGAGGGTAAAGACACATAAAGTTCAAAGCTTATTTTCCATGTTGGAAAGAGAGAATTCCTCAGGTTAAAACATGCAATAAAAGACAAATGAATTAACTGTCAATCAGCCATTTCTTTATTGAACCTGCTCTCCAGCAGTTGCTTTGGAGATCCTGAAACACTCTTTCAACAATACAGCAGCAGTTTAAAACATGTTTTGCCATTTGACCCTTTTATCTGAAAGGAGTAACATAAGTTGAGACACTGCATTTCTTCTTGCATAATTGATTTAACTGAAAAGTTTGACAAGAATGAAGTTAAAGTAAGCTTAGTCATAAGTGGAGTTCTGTTGTTTTAACTGACATTAATGGACATCAGTAAGGAGACGTTGTGCAGCCTTTTCACTTTTCACGGTGGAAGTCAGGTTGCACATTTGCTTAGATCATTTTGTTTTGTTGAGGTGGAGGTGAAGTGGCATCTGCATCGTATTTAGCCATTGGTTGTTGGCGTGGTTGACACTCAGAGCAGGAGTTTATTTTACATGAGACACAGAGATCATACAGATACACAAACATCGTAAAGGAGAAATTTTAAACAAACATTAATTGGAGCTAGAGGAAGATTTGTAAAGCAGATCCCTGCAGACTGAAGAGCTGAAATGTTAACCAACCGCACCTCCTCACTTCAGAGAGCGACAACATCTGGCAAACAAGTTGTTTTTATTCAGTTTACTTTAAAAACCACAATTCCCACAGTTCTTTCTGAATAACGATGTTCTTGTAAAGATCATTTTTTGGGGGAGATGTGCAAATGATGGACTGGTATCAACGGCTCACTGGTCACTTACCTTCCTCCCAGTGCTGGCAGCGTTCACGTTATTGTGCCACTGTGCTGTTTTGGGATTCCTCAGCTGAGAGCGGGGCTGCCAGCACAACGAGCGTCGATGAATGTGGAAAAGGAGACGAGGTCACCTCGCAGTTTGTGTTACGTCAGTCCATTTTAATGGTTGACAAAGACGGCAATAAATCAGGCCAAACACTTGAATATGAATCAAGGTTAACACATGCCAGACAGCACAGGATTCACCACAATGCTTTCTAGTTTGATGTTTGATGAGGCTTCCTGAAGTTTTCCTGTTTGGCAAGGAAAAATATTAGATGTTACAAACAGTATTTGCAGGCTTCATAGCATGCCAGAATGAGCTCTGAAAGGTTCAATTTAGGTTAAATTTCATCCCTTATTTTTTAAAATTGTTTTCTGCTTCTATGATGAAGTTGACCGGTTTTGTTTTAAATTTATCTGGGAGGCCTCGGTGTGGTTCACCCAGCCTTATATTCTGCAGTGTTGCACCAGTTGCCCATAAGCAACGTTCAGTCACTGAAGCCGGCGAAAAGATAAAACCTTCTTATAGGAAGATGGAGAAACAAGCAGTGGGGGATATGTTTAAGAGGAAAATGTGGATCGATTCTGAAAACAGTTGAGTTTTATTTCAGACCACAGGAACCAAGAACAGATTGTTGATGTTTTCCTCATAAAAAGTGAGCCGTTTATTTTTATTTAAAAAAAGGATGTATTAAGATCCAGAAGGCAGGAGTGAAAACAAGATGTAGCTCCTGCTGGTCTGAGAAACACAGTAATGAAAAAAAAGCAGTGGTAGTATGTTTAAGGTGCAGAAGTGCCGTTAAACCTCCCAAAATATGTAAGAAATAATTCACACTGTTTATCTAAATAATTAGCACAATCATATGTTAATCATGTTGTACAGTCCTGCTGCTTTTTCCATTTTCACTGTGGTAGTTTTTGGAGGTGAAGCCCTTGTAGGAAGGGGATGTGTTGAAGCCGCAGGGCCTCTCAGCAGATATGTGTTTGGATAAATACATTAGGCTGTTTCCTGGCTTCCACAGAGCCTGCAGTGTTTTACCCTGCCATTCTTAAACTCAGACTAGGAACCCCAGGATCTCTCTCTAACACACACACACACACACACACACACACTCCTATAAGCCCATCCCCCCACTATGTTTTAGTGCTTATAGAATACGCGCTCTGTTCTGGGAAAGTAAAGGCTTGTTTAGATTTGGGAGATAATGATCCGACTTGCTTGGGGGTTCTCACTCACAGCATCCACAGTATTTGGACATAAATAAAGTTGTTGCTTCTCTGAGAGCAAAGAGAGAAGGAAAAAAAAAAATCTCAAGTGAGAGGGTTGCCTGCCTTTTGAAATTCAATCCCTGCCCTAATGTTTTTTCTCCCCTCTAGACAGAATATTTAGATTTCGGTGATGGAGTACAGCAGCGCCTTTTGTGTGGTGTTAAAGGTATTGCTCTCTGAACCACATATGAAAACATGCATGTACACACTCTCTTTCACACACACACACACACACACACACACACACACTGGGGCAGTTACTGGCTAATGCTCAGGAACGTGACCCTGAAGTCAAAGTGGGCTTTCTTCGGAGCATGATGAGACGTCTCTTTCTCTCTGTCTGCAAGTGAGCGACAGACTCAGTCCAGCCATGTTTGTGTCTGGTTTATTTTTCTGCGCCGTCTGCGTGTTCTCTTTTTTTCATTCTTCTCTCAGCCCCCTCATCGTCGTCTCGTGAAATGAAATGCTCAGCAACTTGGAACATATGCTTCGAGTTGGGACACTAATGGCTTCAAATCCAATTTGAGCAGGATCTGGGCCAGACTGCGGGAAGGCCCGACTCACAGATGCAGACAGACAAACTGACAGAGAGTTGAAACTAAAAGGACCGGAGAGCTGGGGGTGGTGTACCAAATAGTCTGAAAATGTCTTGAATTTAACAACACAAGAAGTCTCACATTTTTCATATCCTGTGATTGGTCTCAAAAAGGGTAGCAGTAAATCATCCACAATATTTTGTGATACAGATTATAATTTAATTGCTCTGAGCATTCAATTTCCTGCGGCCATATTCTCAAAGATTCTGAAAATCATTTCTGATTTTGTCTTAGAATTAAATCCTTGGGCTGCAACCAATAATTATTTTCCTTTTAAGTTACCCACTCGCTTGTTTCTTGTCAATTGAGCCTTTTACAATGTCAGGAAAAATTGTGAAAATCACAATTTCTCATAACCCAAGGTGACGACTTGAGGTTGTTTTTGTTCTGCTGACAGTCCAAACCTGAAGGATATTAAATTTGTAAGGATACAAAACAGAAAGCTGAGAGGCTAGAAAGACAAAATGTGCTTTTTTGCTTCATAAATAACAATTGATTGTAATAAATGTTGTCAGTTTACGATCTTTTAATTGACAGTTTTAGTGTAAATCTTTTGAAAATTGTAAAATAAACATTTTAACTGCTCAGAGAGCAGTTACAATAACATGTTCGAAGTGTTTAGGAGACTTTGTACTTACCACAGTTGTGTCTGAAACAGAAGAAAATGGCTACATGAAGCGGTGGAGGGAGAAAAGTGATCCAAACCTTAAGTACATGGACTTAATGAAGTGCACTACATTAGATTGTGAGGGGAAGATGTTGTGTGTGGTTGATCTCGATCGCAGATGTGTTGGCATTTCTCTCTCTCTGACTTAACTGCATTACGCCATTAACGCCTTTTGAGTGTTAATTTATTTAATTTCTACCGGATGTGTGCACAATGCAAGCCAGCAGCTCAGAGTGGGTGGAGACAGCCGACTTCCCCGGTGCTGCCACGGTCAGTGATGGGAGACAAACTGGAAAGAACAATCTAGTCCACCAAGTTGTTTTTCTAAATAGCGTCTAAAGTGGTACTCTGCTGAGTTGAGAGCTGTCGCAGCATTCTGTTCCTTTTTATTTTCACAGTCTGTCTGCTTCAGCCATCAGCCTTGTTTTTGGTCTTCAGAATTTTAAGATTTGAAATGTCTCAAGTTAAATTCTGGGTCTTTTCGATATGGTGTTGTTTCAAAGTACACCAACGTTTAGGAGACCTGCAGATATACTGTGCTAATGAAGTGACTATGGGATCTAAATTTGACGTTTCCATCCAAGGTTTTAAAGAAGTGCAGCATGACGTACTGATACCAGGACAAAATTAAAAATAAGCTGTAAGTTAGGACTCCTTACTTTTAGGAATATAGAAATGTTTTCAACAGAACATCAAAGTAAGCCTCCTTTCTGCATTGGTGTTTAAATAACTGCATAATATTTTTGCCTAAAGTGAAATACAGGTAGCAACATTATGATTTAGAAAAGAAATAATCATATGAATCTTTGAATACTTGGCAGTTCTCGATGCTTCTTCCCCTGCTCCCGAGTTTTTGGAGAACATTCAGTGTTAAAATAATCTTCTCCATTTTAATTTTTTAGGTAGTTGTTTGGTTTTTATAAAACATCTTCTCTCAACGACACCTGTGCTCAATACGTTCATTTCAGTGCTGTCAAAAGGAAATTCTTTAAACCTCCCTGCATTCCCCCAAAATATTTCACATTTAGCAAACTCCTTCTCCTCCAGATGCCTTGTTAATTATTCCCGCCCTCTGAATAATTGAGAAGCTCGTAAGTATGAATCATTTAATGACGCTGCCGCCTGCATCCATACACGTGGATATTCTGACACGAGCTGGTGAAGAAACGGCACAGAACACTGCCTTCACACATTCATTTTAACGCTGTCCTGGTTTTTATTAATGAACTCCTTGAGAATTTTTCATGTGCCGGATTTCCTTCTCTTTGTACATTGGAACAGTGTTGTCAAGGAAATAGTTTGGAATTATGATTTTTTTTTTTTTTAGTAGGATGTGGTTGTGCACAGTGAGCCAAGCAGCCCAGTTTCACAGCTGGTGCTGTTTCATATGTACACAGTAAAAAAAAAATCAACATTTTTTTTGTTTTTTTTGCAGTGTCCATTAATGGGTTTGTGTATTTGGAGGAGAGGGGATGCTCAGCACGTTGAGTCACATGACATAGTAGGCTGGTCGAGGTGGTCGATTAAACAGGACATTTTCATCTCTGCGTTAGTAATAGTAGCTGTTCTGACTCCATTTTCAGCACCAAATGGACTGTCCAAGAAGGGACCCTGTGTATCTTTTCTTGTAGTGTGTTGTGGATAAACAAGTTAAACCTTGTTTACTCAAACCCCTCAGCAGCGGGGGTTGCTTTGAACATGAAAATGCTCAGATAATTGGCAATTTAATTGAGGAAAATGTGACTTTCAAACTGAATAGATTTCTAAACTGCTTGTTGTCTAATTTACCGTTTTACACATCAAAAGTGTCAACAATGTTTTTTCACCTTCATCTCCTCCAGCGTTCGTGGCAGCTAATAGATCTCGGATAGAAACACAAATGGAAAAACTAAATGTTCCTCCTTTTCAAGTGGATCAGTGTTTGCTTCATGTTTTGCTACTGAACCGGTCCTTTGGAACAGATGAAGCTGTGCTGTGTTTCCAATTCCTTCCACTTATTTTGTCATTCTGCTAAATATTGTCATCACAACCATAAATAACACTTATTTGTCTTGAGAAACTATTGAATTTAATGTTTGAGCTCAAACATTTGGTTTTACTCTCTTTAATGCATTGTTTCCCAAGGGAGATTCAGCTAAGAGTCAAAGGGCTTTCACTGTTATTGTTAAAATATTTCATTTGTTTGTGGTGCAGCAACAACCTGAAGGTGAACTCTATCCCGTTTTTGTTCTTATTTGTGGTTGCCTGGTTTAAAACCAAAGCTTCTCCAGATGATGATCCACTTTTATGAACTGGCATGTTCAGGATTTAGTTTTCTAACCTTTCTT
This sequence comes from Acanthopagrus latus, assembly GCF_904848185.1. Lineage (NCBI taxonomy): Eukaryota > Metazoa > Chordata > Actinopteri > Spariformes > Sparidae > Acanthopagrus > Acanthopagrus latus. The sequence continues at coordinate 14,244,750 of NC_051042.1, read as the reverse complement.
TGATGTTGCTCTTACTTGCCACAGTCACTTTTTGTGAGGTTTCTCTGCTGCAGCCTGATTCCAGACCTTGATTCAAACCCATAAGGGATGAACTATATGGATTTTTTTTTCTTTCAGCTGATATGATAATCGATAATTCTTGTGGCAGATACCAATGAGATAACTGATAATTTCACATTTTATGTATATTAAAAAGGTTATAACCTGTAGTTTATTCATGTCGGAAGGTAAGAATGGATCAGATATAACGTATTTATTGTCTAAAATGATGGGGCAAAATCCTATAATACCACCTATAATATAAACTTATAAACTTCATTTATTCAAAGAGATTAACTCTGTTGAAAAGTCAGTGTGCTAGTCAGATTATTAGGTAGAACATAACAGAAATTAGTGTAGCCCAACAACTGCTGTTGCTACTTGATGCTGAGACAGATTCATCAGACCCTACTCGGAGCAAAATGACCTCCTTCACCAAACACAAAATGGCTAACACACAGTCGGACTCAATAATGAAGTGAAAATAAAATAGCAATTCAGCCTGATTATCAGCCTATTTATGCACCACAATAATAGTTTTTCGAAATAGAAAGCACCTCAGTAGCCGTTCAAATCTATGATTGTTAATCAGTCGCACATAGGAAAAAAATCCTTCCAATTTATGCTGCAGCCTCATGTTTACCTCACACATCGCCATCCCTTTTTCTGTTTTCCTCCCAAACAGTTTGTGGAGGAGCAGCAGTCAGGCTTCAGCTCTCGTGAGAACAAAGAGCCAGTCCCATTTCGTGGCCTTTGTTTCTGTCAGCCTGCCGCTGCTCGCCAGCAGAAGTGGAGGGGCTTTTGTAACAGGAGAACCCTTGATTAAGTTCCCTCTCCACCCCTGACCTGCTGCTGGAGCCCGGCGGGACGGTGGTGGTGGTGGGGTTGTTGTCGGTGGTGGGGGGTTAAGTGACAGTTGACACTGCACAGGTCTGCTGTTTTTGAGATTGAAGCCCTTTTGATGTCTTTGAGATTTTGGCCTCTGAGCCCCAGAGCCTGGCATCGCAGGGCACGGTCTCCTGATGATGTCACTTCCCGCTTGACATGAAACGGAGGTAAAGCTGTACGAGCCTGCAACTTGTCAGTTTGACAAGTCCCCCATTTATGCAGTTTAGCCAGTGTTTAGCTTGCCCTAACCAGTAATCAGTGTTTTGTTTATAATACACATCACTCATTGAAAAAGTCATTTGATTTCATGGAAGCTTGTAGCGTGGATGCACTTTTTATTTTCTGTAATATGTCCAGAAATTGGTGAATGCATCCAGCATTGAGAAATGATGTTTTGCCTGTGAGTGATCAGAGAGGCAGAAGAGTGTTGAAGTTGTGACATCTCAGTGTCAGTGGAATCAGTTTCATCTTAAAAAGTAAATGTGGTCATTGTCGGCAACATTTCCATCTGAAGCAGCTGTAAGGACTGATCTTTAAATGAATGAAGATTTTCCGTAGGTATTGATTGTTTGACTTCTGTCGATGTTTCTGTATCAGCAGCACTAAGTTTTATTTCGAAGGTGTAATTCTCACATTTAATCATTTGCTGTTTCTTTTTTTTCGTTGAGAGACTGGTCACTGACGGGTACAAGCAGTATTTGGCTCTGCATAAGTGATATGATGCAGGTATTTTAGCACTTGACACACAGGTGATATATTTAATGTTATTAAACATCATGTGTTTAAAAATAAGTGTAATTTTACCTTTTCTGAGCTATATAGATATATGGGCTTCTCTACAAGCGGCTGTTGTTCCAAATTGTTTTCATTCAAAGAGAGTATGAACTTTATAAATCTGACCAGGCATTTGTTGTGAGCTTTACGTCTGTACAGTCAGTCTTTGATTGGTACAGAAACAGTATTGAGGTTTACTTGTGTTAGATTGTGTCTTTTTGGGGTTTTTTTGCTCTTAACTGGATCTTAACCTATATTTTGGTATACCTGGATACAAAAATATGTCATAAAGGCGTTAGAGTGCCACTGTAGACGACACATCTTTTAACCTTTGCTTGATGCAGTGCCTTAAGATAAAGCACAGTGTATTTGTGAGCACTGTTGTTTCTCCAGGTGAACACTTGTCTAGTTTATTTTCCAAGCAGTCTGTGGCTGGTGTTTGGCCCCGGGGGCCACGTCGTACCCATCTCCTCAGCGTTCCTCCCATCAGCCCTGCAGCCAGGCAGACTGTCAGCAGCACAATTAAGGGCTGTGCCGTAATGAAAGGGGCATTAGCAGAAGCAATTTATTTCCCAGCGCAGTGCCGGAAGGTTCCTCTGGTGCTGATATTCCAACGCAGGCTTTGTGTGCCTTACTCTGCCATTATGGGAGGGATGAGGAGGACGCACCCTGCCTGAACAAATGGAATAAAGAGGGGAGGGAGGCGGGGGTGGTGTCAAGGCAAGAGGCCATCATTCAGCATTCTTTAAAATCAATTCTCATTTGAATGTTTTTTTTCACCGTGTACTCGTCTTTCTGTTTATTTATCTCTTGTGAAATTATGTCATTCTGTATCGATCCTCTGTTTGTGCTTTTGCCCCGTTTTCTTGTTGGGTTTTCTTGTTTGCTTGTTCTCGTTTCCCACCTTTGCCTCTTTCTCAGCTCCCTTGTGCACCCCCACCTCCACTTCCACCACCGCCCTCCTCTCCGTTATTCCTGTGTTCATTTTGTTCCTCTGAAGTTTATTGAATTAGCGCAGACAGCTGAAATGCAGAAGATAAGAGAGGCGCTCTCTCTGCTCCTCTCAGAGAAATGGTATTGCACCGTGGATGAGTGAGCGGTGCGTTTGTGTGTGTGTGTGAGTGAGTGAGTGTATTGGAGGGGGAGGGGAGCTGATGCAGAGGTTATAGACAGAGGAAATGGGGAAGCATTGTGTTTTGATGTTTCTCCTGAAAGAGTGATAAAGACAGTGCGAGGGCAGTGTAGAAATGACGTTTCTTTTCACTATTTTGTCTAAAATGTGATTAGCTTTTAAATGCCCTAGTCTCTCAGCTTAGTAGACACACAAACATCAAAATTTCTCTGACAAGTCTTCTTTGTGAAGTTCAACAAGGAGAAGGTAAAGTGCATAGGCCCACAATCAGTTGCTGTGATTTAATTTCTCATCATCAAAGCTTTGTTTTGTCTAGAAAGTAGTCGTGATTGTCTGCATCATATTTGGCTATTAAATGGGTCAAAAAGAAAATTGCTTAATTTAGTCATCTATCATGATAAAAATTGTGACAGATGCAAGTGTATATTATAAACCAAGGAAAATCTGCAAGTCCTCACATTTGAGAAACTATAACCAGAGAATATTTGCTGTTGTCAGTTTTTTACAATTAAGTGAACAATTCATCTATTTTCAAAATGCATATTTTTGGTGATAACAGTGTGCTATCAGAAGTGAAGAAACCAAAAGAAACTGAATTCAGGAAATCAAAGTCACAGAAATAATTGTATTTATAATGACCTGCTTCAGCCAGTTTAATAGTAAGAAGTTTACTGGCCTGCACCTTTTTGAGAGTACAGTTTAGTTAAAAGAAACATTAGATATTAAATGTGATCATAACAGCAAACTGGCATCAGTGCTAAACAAGATTGGGGAATAATTAAACCTGCTGCATGTGTTGTGTGAATTTGTCAACTTACGATGACTGAATTCTGTTTGTTTTTGGCACACACGCTAAAGATTTCTGCCTGTAGAGTCTGTTTCATTCGAGTGTTGTTTCTGATGAATGTTTGAGACTTGATCCTGTTTGTCATGTATGAGCAGGGCCGCTTAATTAGCAGTCTGTTATACTCCACGTTTCCTCTTTGACCCGGTGAGGTTTTAGGTAGCGGTTGGTGGCCTTATTGATGAGAAATCATTATCAGGATGACTCAATTAATAACAATGGAAGAGCAGGTAGGAGAGAGGGTAAAGGAGCTGGTGGCTAATCTCTCTGCAGCAGGTGGAGGCAGGTATAAAACGGACTGAGGACCGGACTGAATGAAAAGTGTTTCTGTCAGAGACAAGCGGGCAGCTCAGAGGTCGTTGACCTCATTAACCCCATCACTTGGGTAGCACTATACTAAGTTAAACTCTTCGTGGGCCCCCTTGTTGACATACTTTGGTCTCAAACTGATTTCAGCAAGGCTCTTCCTGTTCCCATTATGGGGAATTTTGATTCTACAGCATATTATATTTATTTATTTATATAATATTTTAGATGATGATGTGCTCCCAACTTTCCAGAAATGTCCTTTCTTCTTTCAGCAGTATGATGCTCTCCCACCTCTGTTAAAAAAAAAATAAAAATAAAAAAAAAGATAGTTTTCCAGTTTGATGTGGATAAACTTCACTGGTTTGCATAGAGCCCTGACCACAACTCCATTCAAAGCCTTTGGGATGAACTGGAACACAGAACTCCAGCCAGGCTGATCTCACTAATTCTGTTGTGGCTAACTGGGAGCAAATCCCTGCAGCCAGGTCCAACATCTCTCAGAATAGTCAAAGCTGCATATTAATGCCGGTTGTCTCAGAATAACATACGGGTGTAATGTTCATGTGTTTAGATTCTTTCATCAATTATTCAAAGATTTTTGACTGTGTAGTGGATACAAAATGCTGCAGAACACAACAAAATGTTAAAGGGCTCTCATCAGCACACTATTTAAAACTTTACAAGTTTTAACTAGAAGAGCTTGGTGAGTTTATGTCAATAGTTGAGACAGGACTATTAAACTCTCAAGGAGCGAAGACATGGGTTATTATTCTTTTTCTTTGTTCAGGTCTTATTAATACATCAGCGGTTCACATGAAGTTATCTCTTAGAGTGATGGATAGTGGGGTTTAAATGCAACCAATACTATTATGTATGATAAGAGCTCTTTAGCCAGACAGTTTCTTGGCCGTGCAGCAAACAGCTTCGCTCTGTCTTGGACGGCGTGGAGACTCAGGAGGTTTTCAGAAAAATCTTTAGGAAGTGTTGTAATCAATCACAACGATTATGTGGCTTCCTTAAAGAGCTCGACGAGCCAGAGAGCGACACAGGCGACGACCTTCTTATCTGCTGCGAGTGAAGTGTCACGTTTGAAGAAGCAAGCTCAGGCTGAACTTTGACCCCGTTTACTTTTGTGTTTTTCCAAAAGGCCAGAGAGCCAAGCGTGCTCAGTCAAATTGAATATCCTCCTCCAGACATCAGGGAGCACTCCTTCATCCTCCTCCTTCTGTCTCTTCCACTCTCATTTGTACTTCTCTCCCTCTATCTGACACCGTAACTAATAACCATCCATGGGTTCAATCCAGTTTTGTGGGATTTAGTTGTGTTTCACATTTAACTTTTACAGTTTTCTAACATGGAAGTAATTTTCGGGCATATCACCTCAAGCTGGTCAATCTTTTTTTTAGCACTGATATTATTAATGTGCTTTTTATGTGGTTTATGGAGGCTACGGGGCTTTCTTTTATCATATAACTGGAGGCTCTTATGTTCATAATCACACTATAAAATGATACTCAAGTGCTTCTTCAATTCACATGAATGTCCTTGTCGAATTTTCACAGTAACTTTTGAATCTGTGGCATTGTGTGATGTGAATAAATCTTAGATGTGAAAGCAACCAAAGAGCAACCTGGCAGTTTCTGAGAGCAAGTAAAGGAAAAAAGAACAAACTGGCTCAATTTTCAGAGAGGAAAATTGTCTTGGTTCTCAAATGTGGAACATCTTGTGTCATCTGTGAATTTTGTAATTAACAACACATCCAGAGCATGACAGCAAGAATCAAAACGGAGAGTCTGGCTGGTGTTAGCTCAAGAAATTCTGCAGTTCATGATGAAAAGGCAAAATGAATGTTAAGTTGCAGAAGTGCAGTAATATAATCCTAAAATGGAGACGGATAAATGTGATCAACAATCATGGTTTTGAGCAAAAATCTTCAAGTTCATTTTTTGCTCTGATGTTGCCGCCGTAGGTGAGGAGAAGTTAACGCACTGAGGCTTTTATGAAGGATCATAGACGTTTCTTCATACAGCAGATATGTGTGCAGCCACAGACCTCGGTTTTGTGTCAGCTCCAATGTCATGGCGGATTTGAGAGTGTGCTGCTGCCCTCCTCGAGCGCATTAGCATTTCTCCTCTCCCCCACTCTTTTCCCTCCACAGTCTTCCCTCTGATGTCACGCCGGAGCTCAGACATGTTAACACGAACCCTCATGCTAACACAGCTCAGTCCGTCACTGGAGACTATTCTCTTACCTACTGCCAGAGTGCAAGAAGACTTTTTCATTTTCACTGTCTCCGTTTACAATAGATCAGAGGCTCTCTGCTCCATGGCTGAACTCCTGAACTCCTGTATACATTACTAATGAACCTCTGGATTGTTACACAGTCATATGTTAACAGGAAAGACAGAGGCCCTCATTCGTGTGTGTGCATGTGTGTGTGTGTACGTACCTATGCAGCACTATCTTGAAGGTTTCTTGGCCCGGGCCTGCTCTAATTGATAGGGGCTGCTGGTATTTACTTACATTCTCAGGGTGGATTAAATCTCAAAGGAAAAGGGAGGAGATGGAGGTTGTTTTTCTCCTTGCTTTGTTTTAATATGCATGCTTTTGTGTGTGTGCATATACTGTATATTTATTCTGTGCGTTTGTGTGTGCTGAGTGTTTTGTCATCCCATGTGGTTCTGCGTTCGTCCTTTCTCCATGACGAGAACTGTCGAATCGTGTAAAGCTGCATGACGTCCAGGCACCACAGAGCACCAAATCTAATCACCAGCTACACTGTAATGTATGTGCTGCTCTGCTGGTTTAAGTTAGTGTGTGTGTGTGTGTGTGTATGTGTGTGTGTGTGTGTTTTTGGCTAGTTTTTCATTTTGTTCAGTGGGTTTGATATGGACTCTGCTCGCCATGCTCCAGTGTCTCAGAGTAAGGCTGAGATCTTATAGCTGAAGCTGTGAAAGAGCTTTAAAGTTGAGGTTGGAGCGGTGACTACCAAAGAATGACCGCAGGCTACAGAAGACTAAATACAAGCCACAGACAACAGGCCAGATTCAAAGTTTTCTAGAAGAGGACTGAAGGCAACAGACACAAAATCACTCTGCCAGCCTTGCTACAACTGATGTTTGTTAAAAATGACTAAATCTATGGTTCGTCAAATCTACCAGTCAAAAAAATTCCAACCTCGTTCCCAGCTGGTTTTTAAAAAATGGAAACTACTTTTAGAGTATTAATTAATAGAAGCAATTCCTTGGATTGATAGTCAGCTGCCTAACAATAGACCATTCGTTAAGCATTGATAATATATGTAATTAGTTGGACATTTTTTCACTAGAAAACAATTTTCACCTCGACATGATGTCTGTTCAGTGCTACATCAAAGGAGACTACATTAGGTTTAGTAAAAACAAAAATAATGACTTCAGTCTGATTTGAATGTAATTAATAAACAAATATCTGCAATTTGTAACAAGATACTTGATGTATTCAGGCTGGTCTCTGATTGTCAGTTAATACAGTTTTAATTAGTTTACTTCTTATCAGTGTTTAATCAATTAATGATTAATCATTGACATCCCTAGTGTACACTTTAAATGTACATGTATGTTATTGTCCAAATCACTGCCGAGCTGTATGAAGTCCCATTGCTCATGGCAAGAGTTGAAATAGGTTATGAAGGAGGGTGTTCAGGCAAAGCTGTTGTCTGTTTGAAACCACCACGTTACAATCAGCCTCTTCTTGCACCGCAGCATCTAATTCTTACAGTTTTCAGAGAATGAAGCAACACCTAGGGGAGGCAGTTAGGATGCAGCAAATATGCAGCTGTTGCAGACCATGAGCCCTGATCACAGATGGTGGCTAGGCTAGAGATAGTGGCAACAGACACAGTTATGTGATATGCAGATACAGTTTGTCAATTTGATTGAAAGAAAATTAATAGCCAGCTAGCAAAAATGACTTTTGCTTCAGAAATGTAAAGATTTGCTCCTTTTTCTTTGTTATTTGTGATGGTAAATGAAAAGTCTATGGATTTTGGACTGTTTGTTTGACAAAAGACACAATTTCAAGACATCACTTTGAGCTCAGGGGAAAAAAAAAGACTAGACTAAATGATTAGGGCTAGTCGATTAATCGTAACAATATTTGGCAGATTAATTTATAAAGAATATAATTTTAGTACTGCAATTTATCAGACATTTATCTCATCAGACAGGCCAAAAACATTCACACCTGCTTATTTTGTCCATAAACAGACTTAAATTGATTTTTCAGAACATTTACTATAAATCATGATATAAATTGTAAAGACAAAAAAGAAACAATGAATGATGAACCTTTACAGATACACATGCCTTTCTTAAAAAGGCGGGAGTGCTCACTGAATAGTTTGATTAAAATGATGTGAGTCATTTGCTGTAGTCTCCACAGTCACTGGATCTCTGTGTAGTTGAACAGCTATGGGAGTTTTTGGAGTGATGTGTTAGATGGTGCTCTCCAACACAATTGTGACACCACATGAGGGAATGTCTTGAGCAGAAATGGAGTCCAAAGAGGAGATGGATGTCTGACAAGAAGCACTGAAGCTTTTCTGGCAGCTCACGGTGAACAAATTCCTCACTAAGACACCTAATCTTTTCTTCGTCACCCATTTGTTTATCATGATTGAGGATTTTATCCAATTTGCCCACCCTTACTACAGCCTTCTGACCACAGACAGTGACTGCAGATGGTGGCTGGACTACAGACTGCATACAGTGACTAAACGCTACAGATGGTGACCAGCTTGTCCACTGTTGTCCCACCACTAACAAGACCGTGCAGATGACAGTTCAACTCAAAAACAGAACAACAACAGATTCCAGGCTGTTTGTGAAGTCTAATATTCTGCTCAACATGCCCTAGAAATGGGGAAACAGGAAAATTGCTTCCCAAATGAGAAGTCCTAAAATAAGCTTTTCTCCGTGTCGGGGTGCGTATTTTGTCCATCTCTGTTAATGACGTCTTCTCCAGAAAAGCTTTAGATTTCATCTTCCTTTGTGGCTGTTTTTATGCCATGTTTGCTCACACACGCAGGTTGACTCTGCATGTGTGTCTAAGTGTATGTGTGTGCTTGTCAGGTTGGAGATTGCAGCGTTGATTATGTGTCTGATGTTGTCGACAGAATGACATCCCTTCTAATGAAATAATGGTCTAGTGGCAGAGTGCTGGAAGATTGCACATTGTAGACTTCAATTACAGACAAGATGATTTTTTCCTCTTTCCTTTCAGTCAGAAAAGGTACAGGTTTTTCTTCCTTTTTAACAGATGCGATCGCATCGAACAAAAAGGCTGAAGAAAAGGTTTTTTTCCTGCCAGACTTGGGTCTAAGTGTTTTTTCTTTAGATAATGGATAGGAAGGACATGGCATGCCTTAATTCACCATCTCTTTAGCCAATCTGATGCCACAAAACAGCCATTGCCCTCCTTGTGTGCACAAATCAGCCTGAGCACTGGTTGTTTTCCAGCCGAGACAACACATTTTTCACTGTTGTTATGTCTCCTCTTTTCTTTGAGATGCATTTTGCTCTCCTGCATTCATTATTCTGTGGACCATGTAATTTATTTTGCACAACAAATGATCTTTTTAATGTTCCAGTCTTCAGCTGTGCCCCTTCTGCTATCTCGTATGAAATTAGCATACATTTCCTAAAAATATGCTGCTGGATCGAGTGCACCTTTTTAAAATATCACAAAGAGGAAAAGGACACGTTCTTTGAATTACAGCTCTTTTTAAAGAGAATAATGTTCAAAATTATTAAATGGCTAAATAAAACTAAGGGCACGCATCTCATGAATAAGTGAAACATTTCAGCACTTGTGGGATGAGTTGAGTTTGGTCTTTTTCTTTCTGATAACAGTGAATCAAACATACTTTACTATTGATAGTGTCTTGAACAGGTAAGAAATCAGTTTCAGTGTAAAGCTGTGCAGTTTGAGCTGTCTCATAGGGATCATGACAAAAGTGCTAAAGGAATTCTTTACATGTAGTACAATGTTTGCAAATGACAGAGGGCTGAAAATATTCTCAAACTGTGTCAAGAGAAACTGACGGTGAATACCTGAAATTCTTGCATCTCAAATATGAACTACCTGGCCAAAAAAGAAAAAAGTCACCACCTGGATTTAACTAAGCAAATAGGTTAAATCCCTACATTGGATAATTAATGCAGTGATTAATGTGTTTCATCTGGCAACAAGTTATTTGACCTTAACCAATGCAGTGTAGCTTCTCATTTCTTAAAAAAACATGGCAGAAGACATATCCTGTGATCTGGAAAAGATCTTACTCTGCTTCAGAAGGGTCAAATTATTGGCCTGTATCAAGGAAAGAAAACAACTAAGGAGATTGCTGAAACTTCTAACATTGGGTTAAGAACTGTCCAACACATAATTTAAACCTGGAAGGATGGTAGTGAACCATCATCTTCGAGGAAGAAATGTGGTCGGAAAAAAAAATCTTGATCAGCGATCATTAAAAAGTTTGTTGAAATCAGATCGGAAAAAATCAACAGTAGAACCCACAGCTATGTGTAATAGTGAACGCAAGAGCATCTCCACACGCACAATGCAAAGAGGACTCAAGGGATTGAGACTAAACAGCAGTGCAGCTTTAAGAAACCACATATCAATGAGGCTAATCTGGGGAAAAAAAGAGTGACGGGGAAAAAAGGTAAGAAGAGAGGAGGAGGAAGTGATGCACCCATCAGCCTAGTGTCTACAGTAAAAGCCTCTGTGGGCAGTGTTATGATCTGGGATTGCTTCAGTTGGTCAGTTCTGGGTTCCCAACGTTATGCGCCCAAAAAAATGAGGTCAGCTTATCTCCTGAATATACTGAATGACCAGGTTTTTTTGGATTTATTCTTATTTATTCTTCTGAGTATTATTTGTGGCTATGAGAAGCTTTGTGATGGCGGTTTCTTGGTTGGAGGCATATACTGCAGTGTGTTGTTATTGTGCAGTCTTTTCTGAGGTTGCTGAAACTATGTAACCTAGCGGTTGGAAAACTTGATCTCTCAAGGGGGGGTCTTACTCCGTGTCACGGTATGTGAGACCATGGATTAAACTTATGCCGGAATATCCCTTTAATTCAAAGAATTAACAACAGCAAGCATCTTCTTTGAAGGGAAAAAAATAAACCCTGCAAAGGAAAGAACAAAGATGACTTGCACCACCAACACACAATCTTACCTACAGAGTGGTTAAACAGCGTCACTGACATAAATTTCCATCCAGCCATGCATGATGTACTGATAAAATGGTTTTCTTTTTGTTTTTTTTTCAGAGTTTGCAAACTTTGCTGAAAGCGACAAATGAGTCAGACAGGCAGTGTCAGAATCATAGAGGATGGGGGTGCAATTAAACATTTCCAAGTCCAGCAATTCCTGTGTAATTTAAACTGAATAACTTGAACAGATACTGATATCTAAACTGTAAACTCTGAATTTAAACTTAGTAACTTTTGCACATTCATGCATATCTCTATATGTTTAATTCTCTTACACTTATACACTTATAGGTCTTGCTCTTTTACCTTTCTTTATATTTCTTTTTCCATCACACTCATACTTTATGCAGCAATAAACCAAAGCAAATTCCTTGCATGTAAAACTACTTCACAACAAACCCCACAAAATTCTGATTCTAGCTCAAAGGTTAACCAATTAGCCCACAGTCCGGAAAAATCTTTAACCTGTCAGACTGTAATGAATCAAAATTAATGTCTGAATTAAGAAGCTGCCACCGATGAAGCATGAAATACTTGTTACTGTTTCATTTCTTAGATAAATGTCATCATTTCTTATGTTAGGACTCATTTTTATGTTGGGACTCATTGTTCAGCCCCACTCTTAATACCTCCTTCTCTCTGTGTCTTTTTCAGGGTGGACCCCATTCCTTATGACACTCCCAAACCAGCGGGACACACCAGGTTTGTGTGTGTTTCAGATACACACTCGCGTACAGACGGCATCCAGATGCCCTATGGCGACGTGCTGCTGCACATGGGTGACTTCACCGAGCTGGGCCTGCCCTCTGAGGTCAAGAAGTTCAACGACTGGCTAGGTACAAAGCTGCTTAAACCACACATTCAGCTGCACGCAACTGCATTGTTTTCACACTCACACAAAACTGACATGCACAAACTTCCATGAGCAGGGTGAGCGGCAAAAGGCACGAGACATGTCGCACGCATAACCAGTAACTGGACCACACAGTGAACCACCTCCACTTCCCCTGCAGACCCCACAACTGCATTGCTAAAGTTTCCAGTTTAACCCTTCTGACCTAACACCCTGCCTCAGTTAACCTTTGACCTCTCCCTCTGCCCCCATGCTGTGGGTGGGAGTGCTTGGCTGTGTGTGCGCGGTATCTGTCCCAGCAGCCAGTGTTTCATCTCTGTACCCTCCAGGCGAGAGCTGAAGTGACTCTGAGGCATTTTTGTCCCTCTAATGTAGTCATGTTTCACACTCAGACACACAAACCTAAAAATGCACACGCACTGTCTGACATTCCGTCTCACCAATTGCATAAATCTATAAGTGCCACCCACCACAATGACTTTCAACGTTTGAACACATTTGAATTCTTTTGACTGTTTCTCAGTTGTTTGGATTTGTCTGTTCATCAGCACTTGACAGGTGAGACAAAACTACCTCCTGAAGTTTAATAGCAGGAGAACAACGTCTAAAAGCACACTTTAGCGTCTTCCTGACTGCATATAAAGTAAATCAAAAGACACAAGTGAATAAATTCAATAAATATAGATAATAACTAAATAGATAAATAAATAGAAGTTAGGACATATCTGCACAAGTTGCAAATGTTTAAAACTGGAGGGAAAATTTGTATCCCGAAGTCGCATGACTCCAGTTCATGAATATACAGAGACGAGAGTGAAAAACATGCTGGAGGAAATTACTAAAAGAATAGAACATTTAAAAAGAAGATAAGTTACTGTGGATTCCAACAGTGATCCAGCACATAAAACAAAGCCAGCTATCTTTAATGATCCACATGTTAAATTTTACTGTTGTAGTAGCTGTTCATCATCAAAATCATAGAACTTGAAAATGGACATGAATGGGGAAAAAATAAATAAACATCCTATATTTACCAATGTATACACACATACTCCTCATATACTGTGAGATTAAAAGGGGAGTGATGATTTTAATAATGGTCTTAAAAGTGGAAACAACAAGATATTAACCTAAAATCACTTCTGACTGACACAGGTTTGCAGTTGCAGTGATTAAACGTACTCAGCCACTCCTTTTAGTTGTTTTGTTGTCAGTTGTCAATTGTCGCTGTACCTTAAAAATCTTAAGTTTCAGTTTTATGAATTGTGGCTGTGGTTTGTTGTCGGTCAGCCACAGTAGTGAACCCACTCTGCCAAGCTGAATCTTTAAACTACTGCCAGGTGCTGTGCCCTAATTCTACTGAAACAGACACACAGGCTGAACACTCTCACACACATGCAGGCATGCCCTATTTCTTTCCCGCTCTGTTTTCTGCTGCGTCACCACGGATACAGCACCTGGCACCACCAGGAGGACGCATTGTTCAGCTTTTCTATCAAACTCCTCCATCCATCAGCGCTGACATCTACGTCAAGTGTGTGTGTGTGTGTGTGTCTGTGTGTGTCTGTGTGTGTGTGGTTACTTTGTTAAGCCAGAGTGAAAACGGAGATATTGGCTGTTATGGGGAATCGATTGCAGAGCAAAGTGGAAAATGGCTCAGTGCAGTTGGGAGCGCCCTGCCTGTTAATGTCCTGGTGAAGGTTGTGAGTGTGGAGCTGTCAGGATGGGAGGGTAGAAAATTAAAACTAAAATATTAAAACCACTTTTAGGAAATGGTGGGGAAAGGAGATTTTATGTATTAAGTTGAGGAAAAAAGTCATAAAATTGAGATTAAAGTTGTAATTTCACCAGAAAGGTCATAACATCATATTAATAGTTAGAATGTAGAAGTTACATGGTCTTATTTGATTACAGGTGTTGGTCAACTTTAAAGATAAACAGATCTGTCTTTTATCACATTGACCAATAACCTTTACGTCCATATAGGTTAAATCCTCCTAAAGTTGTTATTTCTGTAAAAGTAAGTTCTGCAAAAGTTCGTATTATTTCAGATGATGAGGGGTTGAAGCTTTTTTTAAAAGCATGTTCTTTTTTTCTATATTTTTTATTTAAGCTGTTTGAAGCACAGACAATCTGCAGGTGGAGAAAGTGTAGCTTATTTATGTTCCCTTTGTAGGTGTGAGCTTTACATACTGAATAGGCTCTAATAAAGTGAACGTGAAAGGTTTGATTTTTCCCTCTAAGGGCACTTTTTGTCTTTTGATGAAGGTAAGGAGAGTGAGTCAGACATGGAGGAGGGTGAGAATCAGCAGCGTGACACAAGTTGCATGGAAAAATGGCATTTTGAAGATACGTCAGTTCCATAATTTGATGTTTTTCTAGTTGAAAGAGGAGGATTGCACAGCATGAAATGGCTGCTCAGACACACTCAAAACTTAAACATGCAGCGTCACAACTGTGGCATTTCAGGTAAAAACTGTTCTGAAAAACTTGGTATGGTCGTCTTTTGATTCTACGCTTGTTATTTTAAAGTTGTGATGCTACATAATTTTTTGTCATCAAGGGTTTTCCTTTATATGGTCGTCCAACTGAAGTGTTCTGTAGAACAGGCTCTTATTAAAACTCCACCGGGAGTTATGTTAAACTCTCCTGTTGGGTTAAGCCACAAAAAACACTTCCACTTTATAAGAATCTGGGATTTCTTTTAAGGAACATACTATAATCTTCATTTAGCGTTTGTTGAAAACAAAGCTATAATTATCGCTGGAGGGACAACAGAATCCAAAGAGTTTTAACCATGGGTTGGATGAGGTTGTTATTGTAGATTTAAAGCGTCTGTAAACTGAGCGGTGTGTTTGTGCTCCTCTACTCCTCCCTCTTGGCCTCCTCTGTCTGCTCCGCTCAGACTCCGGTCGGAGGCAGCAGTTTGTCCTGGCCATCGACTGATGTTTGGCCTGTAGAGAGAAATCATTGGAGATCGATGCAGAGGAACGAGCTTTTCCTGACCCAGCCTGTCTGATGGGAGAGCACCAGCTCTGATCTGCTGCTTTGAGCTGCTCCCAGATGCCTCAGTAGCTTATGTATGTTTGGGTCAGTGCTCAGATGTGTAATGTGTATAGATGGGAGAAGATGATGTGTTCAACAATGAGCACTAACTGTAGATGGGTTTGCTCACTCCCTGTTTAACAACACTGGAGATGGTTTGAGACATTATTTTCAAATTATTTTTCGAGTTTAACATGGAAAATAAAAATTGTGCAAGTATCACAATCCAATCACACACCCCCTTCTGCTGACATACTCTGCCAAAATGATATGATGGTTTCTTATTATTTATACACCTAAATTTGACAAGGAAATTATCTTTGATTATGATGAATGCATCACTGGAGAAAGATGTAAACTTAACATTTACATATCATCACCTTTTGAAGTTGTGAAGATAAACAGTAGCCTGAATATGGTAGCACTAAAGATTAATCTGTTAGTAGTTCATACGAAAAATAATTGCAGCTCTAGAATAAAGATGAAATATTGGCAGCATTTGAAAGGTCATGGGCTACGTAGTATATTGACATTTCTATAATATGAGCTGTATCACGTTCACATTACATGTATATGAGCTGATTTTCGTATCAGAAGGCGGAGCGGATGGTGGTATTATTTAGTGAAAATGCTGCCAAGCCAGCATCCACAGACTGTGTTTAAAAAAAAAACACAGAGACCTCAGGTTTCAGAGTTTCAGACATGTTGGTAGCAGCCAAAACGGTTATTTTGAACCAAAACATGATATTTTCTTGTTTTTATGCCTAAACCCAACCAGACCATAAGCACAACACTGTCAGAACATACATTGCACTTAAGGAAATGTAAAATTGCAACATAAAGAAATATATCAGTAATATCTGTGATTTGCAGGGATCTATATTGCCAACATTTAAACAAGTAAAATACCACATGATTTTCCTCGGGTTATATGATTGTAAACCCAACATTTTTGGGCAGTGGACTGTTGGTTGGACAGCTTGGATGAGCTAAGTTGGCATGGAAACTGAACTTCGACATTTTTTTCATACTATTTACTCATTTTATGGACAAAACCGTAAGTAAGTCATGGTCAAGTCATGGTTCCCGTGAACGGTAGTTAATTTTTCACTTTCCTTTTGCTTTTGTTGTTTTATCCTTAAACTACTGCTGGAAGTGCATACAACCGCAATGGCGGAACAGTATTTTGTTAAACCAAAAACGAAACCTGAAAGATGCTAAAACGCTCCATAGAGATTCAAAATTCAGATTCACTTCATTGCCTTTTCCTTGAGTATTTGCATATGCATATAAGACAAATTGACCAAAATTGTTTCCACCAGCTCCAGTGTGCATCAGTGCATTCAGTTGTAGTAAATATATGTATAAAAAGTTGAAAAATACGCTAGACAATTAGAAAAGAAACGGACACAGCCTCAGCTGAGGCGACTGATACAGAAAGGCTTGCTTTTATTAAACTATTCATAGCTATTGCACTAACTGAACATGTTGATTTCAATCTTGAATCATATTTCCTCAAAAATTAATTTGAGGGGGAAGAGAAGAGAGAATTGGGGAGGTGCCAATTTAATTTTCTTAGATATTGACCTCTTTAATTCAAGGAATACTGTGTTCAGTATGATTTTTCATTACACTCTTGTTTACTCAGTTTGAAAATAATGTATTTTTATTATCATCCTGTAAAAATTCACCGGGTGCAGATGTTTTTGTCTTCTTTGAAGTCTGCCTTCTTGAGAGGAATGACAAAACATTTCTCTGCACACACTGTTCGTGTACTTTACAGAGATTTCATTTTGATTTTCATTCTGTCTTTCATGCCCCCTGTTTGTGGGTAAAGAATAAAAGATAAATCTAGGTGTATCACTCCTCCAACCCTCGGTGAGATGTATCATGGTGGCAATAAAAAGCAGTTGAAATTCCCAGTAGAGTAATGGAGATGGAGTTGTTGGATGGTAATTAGGTTTTTTCCCCACCTTTTTCCTGCATGATGATTCGTGTGTGTGTGTGTGTGTGTGTGTGTGTGTGTGTGTGTGTGTGTGTGTGTGTGTGAGTGTGTGTGTGTGTGTGTGTGTGTGTGTGTGATCCAGTTAGAGTGCTAGGGGACTGAGAGACTGTATTCTCATATAAGGTTAGACTGGAATTTATGATCCTGAGACGCGACAAGAGCTAATTTAGAGTAGCGGGAATGAAACCTATAGACCGGGGGAACCATGATTCTTTCATTTTCAGCATTAGAGAACACACACTCGCTCTCTCCTGCTCGGTCGCACTCACACACACACACACACACACCTTAGATGGATGCGGGGGAACATTTTATTTATCTGCACTGAGCCAAAGTATCTTGACTGAATTTATATTCTTTTCAGTTTTGTTTTTAAATCTGAACTTCAGTGCTGCAAAATTGAGCATCGTGCTCACATCTTATCTTACTATTATGAGTCAAAAGTATTTTCATTCAACAAGTATGTTTTATTGCATTGTTTATTCAACATTTAATTCAATTTTGCCCTCTTGGAATGCTTCATAACCTTCTGCTGATACTTGCCAAGAGCAGTATGAAGCATAGAAACAAAAGGCAGCTGTAGGCATCCTGCTTATATACCTGTGCAGTAATCCTGCAATGCATGTAAAATGTTTTGTACATTTCTGGCAATCAAGAACTGTTTTTTATATTTAGGGTCTCCATCAGAGATGATGATTTCTTACAGCACCACATGGTATCCAAATGATTCAATCATATGTAAAGAAATAATCTTTAGTAATCAGGATGAACTCATTAGTGAGGCATTCAGTCATCATTCCTGTCAATTCCAGCTTCTAAAGTGCTGCTATCAGTTAAAAACTGAGCTCTGTAGTATACTGTCTATAGTTTTTATGCAAATAAAATATAATAAATTGTGAGTTGAACTAATTAATTGATAAGTATTCATCATTCTTGATAAATATTACTCAGTCCACTTGTAAGGATTGAATGCCTCTCTTTTGTATTATTTGAAAATGACCAAACTAAAATGAAAATTCTGTCCTTTTCCTCTGTTTCTAGCATTTTATTGACCAAATGATCGATAGATTGATCGAGAAATGAATCAGCATTTTAATCAGACATGAAAATAACCAATAGTTGCAGGCCTATAATAAATTATATTGGCTTAGTTTAGGCTGCTGTAATTTGTGGTCAGGGGGGCTTCAGCTCCCATAGCACACTTTCTTCCCTATATGGTTCAGTTAACACTGCACATAAATTATCCCGCAGAGATCCTATAGATCAGGTTAAAGACAGGCAGGAAGGAAGACTTGAATGAAATCAACAGGCAGCATAAAAAACAGAATCCAGGACAGGAAAAAAAGAAATATAGAGAGAGAAAGGAAGGGTGATGAAGGCCAGACCCTTTGGTTGAGTGCTCAATCAGCTGGAATAAAGTATTAAGTCAGTTTTTTGATGGTGGAGGGGAACTGGGACAAATCACCTTGACAGAGGAGAGCGAAAAAGGGCACAGCAGAAGTTGAAAGATGAGGGGATGAGAATTGTAATGGATGTTCTCCTCTATTTAGTTCAGGTTCATGCTTTTCCCTGCCGCCTGGTGTCTGCAGAGATGGACGGTGGTCTGTAGGGGTCAAGCAGAGCCGTTAGCTGTGGTTGTAACCTCTCTGACTGTCTGAATTGAGGGTATTTTTCCCCTCCACTTATCTGAGTTTTCTTTCCAACTCTGATCTGTGCTCAGGGTTAGGTATACAGGGAGCTACTGAGGGAGTGTATGTTTCATGTCCAAAATATTAGGATAGTCTCCTGCTTCTGGAAAAATACACTGACCGGGTAGAAAGTACAACGCCGTTGTGATTTTATAAAATACTATTCTGCTTTGTTGGGGAGCAGAGCTGCACGGTATGGACAAAATATGCTGTAGGTGAAGAATATGTGAAGTGCAAAGCATTATTTTCAGTGAAGTCAAGATTTCAGTGTACATTTCATGATATCCTATAAAGATGTGCACAACATGCTGTAGAGAAGTAAAAGTAAAGATTTAACAAAAATCCTTTTTTGTGTGTGTATGTTTCTGCAACAACCTGTATTTTTCAGGCATGCTGAATAATTAACAGATTTTTCTCAGTGTGAATGGGCTTCATTAATTTCTTATTGCAATAATACTAGTATTACAAAAGTATTACATTATGCAGATACATGATATTAATACCATTGGAATGAATCTGTGAACAACTGGTGATCAAATCTGTTCATTTATGGATCAAACTCTGACATTGATTTTTGGCCTCTTAATTTTTTAATGATTTCATCAGGGCAGATGAGAAACCACCTCTGATGTGAGAAACCTTATAGATCACAGCTATAGAAAAACACAGCTTTTTAGTGTGCGCCTTGATTCATTTATGCAACTTTGATATTGTATGTTATCTGAATTATAAAGTTAGCTCCAGTTAAGAACTTTAAGTTGATCCAAGAGTTTTGCTGCTGTCAAAATGGTCTGGAAATTGGCAATATCTTTACATTTCATGCTTAAAAAGTTGAAATCCTGCAAGGCCAGATGAACACGATGCAGTTGCAATGTCTTCAGCTCGGTTCAATATCTGTATGACTTCTGTCAGAAGAGATACAGACTGAAGCTTCATATGTGGACATCAGACTGCAGCTCACCACTCTCTCCCTCTCGTCTCTTGTAGGTGGCCTACCGTACGAGTTCAAAGTGGTGATTGCCGGGAATCACGAGCTGACCTTCGATAAGGACTTTATGGCCGAGCTCGTCAAGCAGGATTACTACCGATTCCCCTCAGTCTCCAAACTCAAACCAGAGGACTTTGACAATGTCCAGTCGCTCCTCACAAACTGTGTGTATCTGCAGGACTCAGACGTCACCATTAAGGGATTCCGAATATACGGGGCGCCGTGGTAAGTGCACCAACCGTTTCCTTTCTTCTGTCCGCCATCCAAAACTTTCTGTCTTTCATTATCGCTGATTCACAATTCTGTCTTGTTGGGTTGTGGATCCCTGAGGTGGAGGTGTGCCTTCCCCCTCTGTCAGTGTCTGGCTGTTTTCCAGCTTTCCTCCCTGTAGTAACTCTGTACTCTGCTGTACGCTCTCAGCGAGGGGCCTCTCTTCCATGCAGGGTGCTATTCCCAGCTCGCACATTCCTTTATGAGCTCAGGACCTTCGCCTGCTCCCCAGGCTTACGTTACACCTGTGTTTTGACACAGGGTTAAGTGATACGCGTGTTACCAGGACACTCTGTCAATAGGCTCTCAGGTGTGGAAAGAAAGCAGGGTGGGAGGGGGTGTTTGGTTCAGGAATGGTGTAAGCAGCATGTATACGACAAACAGAGGCAGGTGGGTTATTAAAGTGAGAAATGTTTGTGTAGAGAAAGTGCTTGATGGGAGAAAACTCTCCTGAGACCACTGCTGCATTCATGGATGTACACGTGTGTCAAAATCTCATACTCTGATAGAAATGGTAACCTGTGTTTATGAATCAGTGTCTTTTCAAAATTGGTTGAACTGTAGGTTCTGTATCTTGAAGCAAGACCAGTAGTCTACGAAAACATTTTTTCCACGGATGTTATTGTTTGTAGCAAAACCATTTTCCAGAATTTTTACACCTAATAAATCACACATATGCTTTCTTTGCACCTTGGAAAAAAGGCAGCCGCACACCATTTTAAGCTTTAACAGCTGCCTGTTTTATATAAAACAGTCTTCTTGCAGGCAGGTGAAACATAAAACACTCAGAGACTAATAATCAAAACTAATTTGACTAACATAATTGGCATTTTTCTTCTGAATGAATTATCAAAAATTATCAATCAGTCATCTTGTAATTTCAGCTTTTTCAAAAAAACAAAACAAAAAAGACTGATGTTGATAGTTGCCCATACAGTAATTAGTATCTAATGATCATTTATTCTGATTCCTTGGGATTTCTTTCTTGGTTCCAGGCACTGTTGCTAGATCTTTTGATAGACAGAAAACCCCGTAGTTCAGTCTGAGCTGTTGTGGTCTCACAGTATTTGATCAGTCTTACAGTCTGACCTTAGCCCCCCAGCACCGCAGCTGTGTTTTGTTGTGCGACGGTCGAGGCTGGAACTTCCTCCGCCCTGCTGCGACTGCTTCTGCTCTCTCTGCGCAGCGGTTCTCACAGGTCTGCTCCAGACTTAAAATAACTATTTAGGTCACACCTTCATCCTTTAGCGGCTATAATTAGCAGGTTTGCAGCCTGGCTTCAGAAGTGGTGGAGGACGGCAGCAGGGGCAGATCCCAGCATTCCTCCGACTTCACAGCAGCAGGAAGAAGAGATTACCCTTGCTTTTCCCTCCATCCTTCCTCTTTTCCATCCTTCTGTTTGAAAGAGGAAGGATGCTGCCCCCCCTCTCCCTGGTGGGTGTTTAGTGTGAGGGCTGGTAAGTGTCTGTTGTGACAGCTGGGGGTCTCGTGAGAGGCGGAGTGGACAGCTTGGCGCCCCCTCACTCCCACCCCTCCTCAGCTTCCTCACCTCCTTCACACCCATATGCCACCGTGGCCCTAGGTCTGGCCTGCTTGTCCAGTGTGAGGTCTCACTTAGCCCTGCAGTGACCCCTCACTTCATCAACAGCTCACCAGCTCGCTGCCTGGGTGGCCCAAGCTCCTCCGAGTCCTCAGTGGTTTGCTGCTGCAGGCCAGGACGCGACGGCATCACTCAGGAAATGTAGCGTGTAACTACCACCTGATAAACGCGGCTGTAACTGCAGTGGATTGCTCTGCTGCTGCTGCTGCTGCTGCTTTAAAGATGTGATGCAATAACATGTTCACAGGTTTTCAGCCAGTTCAGTATTCACACATCTGCTTTCAGTGGTGACAAAGCTATTCATATCTGTACATGAATATAAGTAATAATAGTGTAAAAAAATAATTTCCCAGTCTGGGTTCAATAAATTGATTCAGTTCTATTCTAGAAGTTCTCATTCCCCTTTAAACAAATGTGTCTATTCTGTAAATATTAATTATCTTCCTTTTTCTGACTGTAAACCTAGCGATACACCTGCCAAGACATTTAAACCAGTCTTTTGACAATATAGGAATATCCTTGAAGCATTTGGACTCTAGTGTAGTTTCAGCTGTATAAGCTCATTGTCTGTTTGCATGTTAAGTGTTGTAACAGCAATCAAATACAGGTTAAGCATAATATTTGTAGTATAACATTGTACGATAATACAGTAAAGTTCATATGCTTTTTTTACCCTCCACCGCTGTGTATTTAGCAATACTTGCAAGGATTTTTCAGTTTTATGTTTCCTTAAGATGTTACAATAAAAACAATGGTGTTTGGCTGTGACGTGTACATGAAAATGCCAACCAATGGTCGGTTGTTTTTATAGTAACCCCAAATGGCACACGGTTTAATACTTTTAGAAAATTTCAGAACTCGCTGTTCCCACTCCCATCCAGCTCAAATTGAAAAATGTCAAAAACAGAAACAAAATGTCATTGAAAGGCTTGTGTTTAAAGAAAAGGATTTTCTTTTTTTTTTTTTTTAACCATCAGTCGCTTTGCACGTGAGATGGAAAAGCCGATCATCCTGTCTTTGAAAGAAAACAGTACAGTACCCAGATATTATAGCACAAACTACACTTCTTTACATAGATTATACTAGATTATCAACGGCACAGTCAAAAAACTAATTTTAATACTCGCCTTCATCTTCTCAGTTGTGGGAGGATGAACCCCTAACCCTTCATCAAATTCTCTCGAATATTATTTTGTTTTTTACAGGAAAAAAGCTAACTATGGGACTATGGGATCAATTAGTTGAATTTCTACCACAGGACTGAAGTTTTATTTAGGAAAATGTGGAGAAGCAGCAGGTTACAGCAGTTTGTACACAATAAGTACATATAATGACACTGTAGGTTTTCATCTCTACAGGATGGAAAGAAACACTCTTTTCTGATTGACTGATTATAAACATTACACCATTCTTTTCATCACTTTTCCCATCATTTTTTCTCTTTTTTTTCATCAATTCATTATTTAAATGTCTGTTTTTAAAGGTCTTATTGATAAAAATGTAACATGTTGCTGCACTTTTCAAGTCAAATCCATGTTATAATTATCTGCATCAGTTATCAGTTCAGCATGGGGCCATTTACAGCAGAAAGATGTAGATTTACCACTGAAAAGCAGTTTGTTCAGTAGAAATTGTTTATGCTGGAAGTATTCTGGACACATCCATGTCTGAAGGAACACACGTAAATGAAGAATTTCAAATTTCAGTTTTCAAATCATATCATTAAAGATCTGCTCTTTCCCACGCTGAGAGTTTCAGCTTTGTATCTTCAAAAACTGTGTCAAGTACTGTAAAGCCTATTCTGAACTCGACTCTTCAGGGATAGAGATGGATCTGAACAAGGCCAAGCTCTCTAACACACAACTTTTTTGTTACTTGAATATGTAGCTTTGTTGAAATAGTGCCAACAAGTTGCCTCACTTAATTAATCTTACTAGAGTATCTGACTAGTTATCCAAAAAAGAGAGTTGAGTGTTGAGGGAAACATTTCCCCAGATGTTGGAAATCTGAGCAATCCTTGAGCTGTGGGTTTATTGCTGGAGAAGAACATCTTCAGAGATGAGATTTATTTAGGACTTAAAGATGTTTCTTACTGCTGAAAAGATAGTCTGTCTAATAAGTAGAGTAGAATATATTATGAAAGTGGTGCAACACAAATAGAAAATGGTGAAACGGGCTGTGTTATTCACTTCACTTACTCTTAAGGGTTGAAAACCTACAATAACCAGATTTCACTGAGCCTAACCGGACTTAGAAACTCACACGTAGGCCATGTCCTGCAAATTGGATGCGAGGCAGTGCTTAGTTTTTTCCAGATTCAAGCAGGGAAAAAAGGCCGCCTGTTCACAAACATTCTCATAATACAGCTAAACACACATCTGCAATTGAGCTGGGGGCTCTGGGTGCAGGCAAAACAAAAAATGTTGTTAAAAGCTGGAGAATATTCCCCTTCAGACTGGTCCAACAATGTTGATTCCTGAAAGTGCATGGTTTCTGTTCTAATTTGTCAATAGTTGGCTGTGATTTTTTTTTTTCAACAATCACGACACTATTTCCGTAAAGGCAAAAACTACATGGCTATCATGAAGCTACATGAGTAAAAAATCAGTTCTTTGTTTTTGGTTCCTCCTCCAAAGAAAAACCCTGCTTTTATTTGTCACAGATTGATCTTATTTGAGCTGCCAAAAAAATGTCATTTTTGTAAAACAGCCTGCTCTTATGGAGATAATGAGAAACCTGCTAAATCCAGCTGCTGTAACTAGAACAGAAATGCCTTGAATGAAGGAGTTACTTCTATATGAAAATATCCTTAAGTCTTCACTATCAGAATAAATAGGTGATGTAAATGATTAGGCAGAGATAGTGAACTGGAACTTTAAGATTATTTAGCAATTAAGCTGTTGATTATTTTTTCAGTTAATCATCTTTGAAGTCACATCCAAGAAAATCAAGTCCAAGGTTACACGTTTGTTTGTTTTGTTAGACCCAAAGAAATTGAATTTTATAAAATACAGAGAAGAAGCACATCTCAGCATTCAAGTAGATCAACCAAGTATAGAAATAGTTTCTTATTATTTTGAGGGTCGACTAATAGTTTTGGCTCCCCATTTTTTATTTCTGTACAATAGTATAAACCGAAGGACAAAATATTGTTGATTGATCTTTCATTTCATCCTGTTTTAAAACCCCTTTACCAACTACCATCTTTATAGAGCCAGTCCTTTAGGAGATGTTTTTTAAACCTCGCATTGCTTCGGATTGTGTGTTCACTGAAAAATGACTCGGTCCACCCCTTCTTGGAGTGAAAGCAGCGTTCCATGAAAGACACACAACACGCACTGTTTAATGACAGATGCTTAACAGACCGAATACCTGAACCCCCTGTTCTCACACTCGCACACTCCTACACACACACACACACACACACACACACACACACACACACACACACACACACACACACTCCTACACACACACTTTGGAAAGATGAGCAAGCATCTGCACCTTGTCAATCAAACCTCTTTAGGGGGGGCTGAAGGTCTCTTGGACAGTTTTGGATTTTATTCACATCATTAACTCTGTCTGGTCCAGCCAAGAAGATTTTGAGTAAAGTAAAACTCTGAACTCCAACTCCCATTTCATGTGTTTATTAACCTTCTTTTTGATCTTGTGTCTTAAATCTACTTCTTTAATGCCAAATATGAATCTCTGTTTTAGGCCGTTTTGTAAATTGTAAAAAGTGGAGTTATGCTTCAGTCCATCAGAGTGCTTTTGATTTAGGTTAAATACATAAAACACGCACAATCTGTGCTGATATAATATATGATCCTACCTATAAAATTGATCACCAGAAATCCAATTTAAATATTGACTGAATCATTTAACATTAAAATCTGAACTATTTCCTGACCACGTTTCTGAAACATTTTTGTCTTTCTCTCTGTTTGGTATATGGAACCAGGTGAGACAACATTAGCAATTTTAAAAAGTCATTTAGGAAATTAAAGTTGAGCAAAGATTAGTGAATGAATCATCTGAGAATTTTCTGTCCCAACGTTGCCAACCATTTGCTCTTTCCTGCCTCTCCAAATTGACTATGTTTTTTGCTCCTATTGTTTGTTCCCTGTAATTGCAATTGCTTAGTCTTTCTAGACTGTTGGTCAGACGAAATAAGCATTTCTGGAGACACGTGACAGGAAGTGGTAATTGTTTTGCGGACTGAAGTATGAATAAAATCAAAGACATCAATGTAACAGGACTGATGGCAGGCTGGCCACAGATATGTGAGGAATCCTGCTGGTTTTGCGGACTCTGATAAGCTCTGCTGACTGATTCAGCTCAGAGAAGTACGAGGTGGAAAAAGAGCGTGTGTGTGTGTGTGTCTCTCTCTCTCTCTCTCTCTCTCTCTCTTTTTCTCTGTAGGGATTAAACTGTTTTGTGATTCTGGACTTGACCACAACTTAACTCCCTGGTCGAAGGTCAAACTGTTGCTGCTCCCTCTGCTGCCTCCTCCCCGATCCTCCCGGCCCAGCCATCCTTTCTCCCCCTCTCTGCCTCGTCCACCGGGGTTTCTGCCTTCTCCTCGCTTCTCCTCCTCCTCTTATCCTTTCTCCACTCATCTCTTCTTTCCAATTCTCACCCATCTCTTACTTTCCTCCCTTCTCATTTGCCTCTCTCATTCTATTCCCAGCCTCCTCCTGCCATCTCATTTTCTTCCCTCTCATCTTTGCTTCACAGTTCTTAGTTTAGTCCCTGTTAACAAAAGAAATGGCAATCAATGTTTGGTTGGTTTATTCGATAGCAAATCAGTCTGCAGTTGTGTGTGTGTGTGTGTATATATGTGTGTGTGTGTGTGTGTGTGTGTGTGTGTGTGTGTGTGTGTGTGTGCGCGCCTCCCAGAGGCGGCAGATTAAATCCAACTGCCCTCATTTGACTCTCAGAAGCTCACCTCAGGGGAAACCCGAAGGGCCAAATGCAGATTTGTCATTTGCAGATTTTAGTTTTATTCATGTATTCATTTTTCACTGTAAAGGTCAACTGTGTGTGCGTGAGTGCATGTGTGCGTGTGCAGGAGAGAGAGCAAGTGAGAGGAAGCGGGAGAGGGACACAGTGGTGATGTTTGTATATCAGCATGTTTAGCCTCAGTTGTTTTCATTATGAGGATGTCAGAGATCAGTAATGTTTGTTTTCCTCTGAACTCTCCTTTTTCTTCCCCCTCTATCCACCTGTCTCTCTGTCTACACTATAAGGCCAAAAGAAAAGTATTAGGACACCTTACTTGCGTCCACCTCTGTAGGTCAGAGATTTGTTCCAGTTAATAACAATCTTGGCGCTTAAGCGTGCCATTATGTTGAAGACAATAATGGGCTTCATTTTGGGAAAGATCTTTTCCTGTTTAATCATAATCATAATGCTGCTGTGCACAAAGCAAGGTCCATAAAGAAATTGCTTTCCCAAAGTCCTAACCTAAGTCCTTTTCCACACTATCGGGATGAACTGAGAGCACATCATAATAAACACTCTTTTTTTTTTTTGGCATTCGGCATTTTTCACCATTTTCTGATGTTCAAATAAAGTACATCTAATGTTTGGGTGTCCGAATACATTTGGCCACCCCTTCCTCCATCCTTTGCTGGCTGGCTGGCTTGCTCGCTCACTCTTTCATTCTTTCTCTCTCAGGAAGTGGCCTTTTGTCAAATGAACATCCTGATGCTGTAAAATAAGGACCACCCCTGACCCTTAACAGGACACATACACACACACACACACACACACACACACACACACACACACACTGTGGTTAACTCTCCCTCTGAGACAATGCAGTTTTAAAACACTGAGGGAAAGTGGTTGCAGTATTCTTTCAATTAACTGTTTAAAAACATGTATAAAAACCCAGATGGCTCATTTGATAATAACAAGTCACGTCCTCATTACAGACAACATAACAAACCTGTAGAATTAATTAGAAACAAAATAATGAGAGGCTACAAAGAAACTAACAGAGTCTTTTTATAAATGTATTCACTTTATTTGTACGTTTAACATGACCGTCTCACATCTACCACAGTGTGAAGTTCCAGTCTGTTCAGCAGTGTAAAGGAAAGTTTAATATAAACTCACTTCATCAGCTTTTTTTTCTCTGCAGACTTCTGTTGTCCTCAAAAGTTAAGAACGTGTGCATGTCCTAAAAGCCCTATATTTTTTATTCTGTTTAGATATAATTAAAGATCTTATCTCTACTGGCTGGTATGGAAAAAATGATATTTTTCAAACAGCTTTGTTAAGAAACATTATTAACCTTTAATAAGCCATCCATTTAAGCCTTTTATGTGCATTTTACGAGAGCAGGATCGTACAGCATCTTCATGTACTCGAACTCTGACAGATAGTATTTTGATAACTAATTTAGACAGGAGACCTGTGAACCAGGATGTTTCTTCATGAGAAATCTCTCAATGCAAATAAATCAAAATTAATGGTAAATTAGTTCTCAGCACTGCCTCTACACTGAGCCTGAAAATAGGTCTGATTATGTTTCTACTTAACCTGCTTCACTCACCTATTAGAAGAAGCTCTCTTGAACATGACCCCAATTTATTTTGTACTTGTGGTACTTACAGTTCTATTAGAGAAGTAGATTTTTACTGCACTACTAAAATTGTCATGCATGCAAGTATTAAAAACATTTATGAAGCTTCTTGTTCTTCAACGGATGCATATGTGTATACAAATGTATAATCCTCTGCCCCCTTTTAACTGGTTTCTTTTTCATTGTGCATCCAAAAATTGGTCTCAAATTGATGTGGTTGTATTTAAATATTTGATTTAATTCTGGGCATCTTTTCATTTATAACTTCATGTTGTTGTCATTTGTCTGCGTCACTGAGGTCTAACATTTGTGTCGGCTGCTTTTAGCTTAATCACCCCTAAGTCACCCCTCTGCTGGCGCCAGCCTCTGTCAGTTTGTGTTGGCTGTCTGCCCACCCCACACACACACAAACACACACACACGCACACTATTTTCTCTGTCAGAGTGTGAGCACATGGCAGCGTTACCTCCGATGAGGTAATGGGCCCTGACAAATGTCCGTCACCAAGAAGTCAAGGGCTTCATGGTCGCTCTGCCCTCGATTCTTTCACTCTGCAAAGTTAATTTGGGGAAACTTGCTGATCCTCTGATGGTCAAAAGCATGTAAGCAAAATTGTGTTTCACTTAATTAGAACATTAAAAGAAATTGTTTTTTTTTTTTGTTTTTTTTACCTGAACACTGCAGTGATATTATTTTTTTGATCATTAACATGCAAGCCATAATGACAGGCTTAGGCTACTCAAAATAAATCTGGAAATGAATGTAAGACTGTGCGTCAGTGAGTCAGACAGCTTTTTCAAGTCGTTCCTGTTAGGGGGGTTTTTACAATTATCTTGACAATGAAAATGCGCCGTGATCAAGTTATTGATTTATTCATGATAAAAACCTTTTATTGTTCTAGGATATGTATATGTTGAAGATTTTACCACTGCTGTGCCTAAGAAATGATTTTTTAATGGGTTTTTTTTCCCCCATTTTCTTGAACACCTTTTTCTTACATCAAATGTTTTTAGTGGACAGCAGTGCAGCACATTAATTACACAAATACTTTAAGAATTAATGAGATTATGATTTATTGATGTAAGTGTGACACCTTTACTTAATGGAGCGTAAAATGAAAATCGTCAAGCATCTGTTAACAGGGCCCAATTGCAGTGGACACTCCTGCTATTTGTGCAAAAGTCTGTGTACGGCTGCTGTTGTTGTTGGCTTGTCCATGGGTGCTGGTGCAGCTGCAGGTG
This sequence comes from Acanthopagrus latus, assembly GCF_904848185.1. Taxonomy (NCBI): domain Eukaryota; kingdom Metazoa; phylum Chordata; class Actinopteri; order Spariformes; family Sparidae; genus Acanthopagrus; species Acanthopagrus latus. Next base: position 14,215,223 of record NC_051042.1, on the reverse strand, counting down.
GTCGTCAGGTTACGAATGCAGGGAGGTTTAGACATTATGGAGCCTCCTGCAGCTGATGATGAAGGCTGCAGAGGGAGGAGGAGAAGGGGTGTCAGCGGTTTGTACTTTCAGTCTCTCCAGGTCCGCAGCTTGCGTGTGTGCGTGTGGGGGTGTGGGGGTATGGGGTGTGTGTGTGTGTAAAGTTTCCCAAGTGTGTGTCAGAGGAATGAATGAGAGGGTTAAGTGATGGATTTGTCATTGGGCCCTGGCTCTCTGCAGTATGACGGCTCACAGCGTTCCCTGCTAAATGACTCACCCTACACACACACACACACACACACACACACACACACACACACACACACACACACACACACACACACACGTTTCTCAAATGGCCCCTACGCAAGAAAAATATGAAACGCAGTCAAAATGTAAAACTGCAGCGTGCTGAAAACCAACAAACTCAACAAACACTCACCATACGTCATCACTAGTGTGCGTTAACTCATACAGACTAAATGTTTCATATCTTGCTGATGCCTCCCGGTGCACCCCACTGCTCACACCCCAAGGTGAGCCCCCAATATGTCAGAGGGAGAGTGATGGGTCCTCGCCATCGTTTAATAAAGCGCTCCTCCGTGGCCTCGTGTGCATCAGTCACCGGCCGGGCAGCTAGAGGTCTGCCACGCGACGACCCAGCAGCTCCATCAAACACTCCCGGATCTGGAAAAAGGCTGACACAGCCAGAATCCTGCTCTGGATCCAGGCCACAAATTTACCACAAAAAAAGGAAAATTGTCTAGTTTAGGTAGTCATTTTTTATACTTGTTGAGATTTTTGTTTTTAATGCAGTCTTAATAAGTAAATGTGGAGAATTACTGTATTTTCAATGTTTAATGTGTCAAAAAAAATTCCTACTCAAGGAAAAATAAATGTTACAGGGAGAAATCATCCCTTTTTTCTTTTACTTTGTTCATTTTTATCCTCAATCTCCTTTTACCCTGTTGCAAATCAAAGCACTTTGAGAATTGTGTTGACACTTTCTTGACACTTTTGGTGAATCCAATAAAAGAAGGATTAGTCATTTCGTTTGTTATTGATTCGGAAACTCTACACATCAGGATTTTATATGGTATTGATTGTTTTTTTGGATTGGAAGAGTCTAGTACATCTTTTGCAGCCGCCTTTTCAAAGAAATGAATAGGCCTTTGTGAGTAAATTGACCTCGTGCTCTGCTCATCTCCTAACATTGTAACAAATAATTTTAAGTCTTTAATCTGTTTATGTCCGTAGCACGATCTCTTGTGAGGGTTCTGGCCTTTAGTGTGGTGTAAGATTGAGTGCGCTGTGAATAAAAGTAATGATCTGAGATAATGCAGAGAGACAGCTGTGTTTCAGCCGGTGGTGTGTTTCTTCGCTCTAGTTGTGCAGCAGACTGTTAGCCCTGCTCTGAGGTCAGATCTCTGTTCATCCCCGACGGTGTGGACAGACTGTAGTTACAGTACACACAGAGCCTCCGGCTGGTAGGTGTTATTGTCTCTGTCAGTTTACATGTCTGTGCTTGTGTGTGTTTTTAAGAGAGTGAGTGAGAGCTCTGTTGACTCTGAAACGTGTCAATGGCCTTAATTCTTCAATAGGACATAGAGACAGATATATTTATCCTCGTCTCTCCTTTGTTTTAGTTGTATGACCAAACTTGGGGTAACTAGTGCATATAAGAGTGCATAAAAATCAGCAGTCTCCTATAGCAGGATTTTCTTTCTGTGCGTGTTGTGACATAAATGTGCAGAACTGGCAGCTATAAGAGTCGTCGGCTCTTATCACCTAATCTGGTTTCCATCTTTTATCTGGAAGCCTTGTATTTTTTTCAAAGGTGTGAAGAACACACATCCATCTGTGGCAGCGAGACGCTTACCAGGCTGAGAGGAAATGTATCTTATCTTCAGCTAAATTTGGTTCCAGTAAGACACAGACAGTTTTCAGTTTCTGAGTCTTCCAGATCCCAGTTGAGTTTGATTGTTTCCCCGTTTTCCCTGATCTTTCAAATAAATTAATCCTTCTGCAAAATCCTGATTGATATGAAAAATATGGTTGTGGTACTAATTGAAAGTATTTAAAAACAGGGTGTCTGTGTGTCTTAAAAAGTATTTAAAGTTAAAAATAACTTTTAAAATGTCTGGAAAGGTTCTTAAAACATGTCTTGAAAGGTATTACATTTAGAAATGAATGATCGTTTGGGTGTACAGTTTCATTCTGATTAAAAAATCGTTGCAGCTCTACAAATGTGGCAAAAGATTTTAGCGTCATATTTGCAATTTTAAAAAAAAAATGAATTGCCCTCTGCACTAGTACTTCTCTCATATACACCCTCCTCTAATTGCCAGTAGATGCTAGCATTGCTTTCATTAAAAAAAAAAAAATTATATTAATTATTGAATTATTATTAATTACTTAAATTATATTTTTATGTTTGTTTTCCATATTTATGCTCAAACAAACGCTCTAGTAGGGATTGTGTTTGATTGTGTCCATTCAATTGTGTATTCAGTTTGTTGGTGTGTATTTGTGTGTCCATATCAAATGAACCACAAAAAGAAGAGCAGCAGCCGCACAGCTTGTTAGAAGAATGAGCATCTAAACCCAATCAAACTACGAGCGTGAGGGTTTCTGAACAGGAGGAGGAGGAGGAGGAGGTTGACATCTGACAGGCAGCAGTTCCTCGTGTTTAGAAAGCTGAACAGCACAGAATAGAGCCTGAAAACACTGTAGATGGAATTGTAGTGACTGCTCAGCTGACTGGCCTCGTCTGCAGCCCGCGGTGGCTGACCTACGGGGTCGACGTGCTACTACAACTCTGACCTGTAAACAAGAGACCTCTGAGTCCATGTGACTTCTGTTTACAAGCCATGGTTCACTTGTACTTGACCAAATTCACCAAGGGACTCTTTTACTCAGTAGTTGTTGTTTTTTTTTGTTTTTTTTTACTTTCATTGTGAGGATGATAAATGGCTTTCTTCACCGCAGTTGCACCTTCTACCTCGGCACCAGCATCCTTCAGTACCTTCTTTCTTCTTCTTTCTTCACTGTATCTCTAAGAAAACACACCAAGGTCCGGTTCCACTTTGCTCTAAAAGGACAAATCTGCAAAGGTCAACAGTGTGCTTTCATGTTGGCAAACAGATGGCATCATTCATGTTAGAGGTACACAAGGAACTTCACTTCTCCACCTAATGTATTTTTTCTTTTCTAGTGACATGTTTGGCCCCTCCGATGATGGCCTTCACACCAGCGTTGCCGCTCTTTCATGATGCTGAAAAGACTCTCAAGTGCGAGTTTCCTATAGATGTTCCGCTGCCGCTGTTTGAAAGCCTTTCCTCTTCCTCCGTTTCTCTTTTGTCTCTATTCTTTCTCTCACATGTCATTGAGGGGATAAATGTGTTTTTTTTTCCTTGAGAAGAAACTTGTGAGTGGAGAGGTGGAGGGAGCGAAATGAAGGGAGGGCAAGGAGAAGCAGGGACTAGTGGGGGATGAGGACAGGTTTAGGAGGTGGATGAAGGGAGTCTGGTGGTGGCGACTTGCCTTTCAGCCTGTTTCACAGTGGCTGGTTACCTGCTTGTGTCAGTGGTTCCGTGGTGACCTTTGACCCTGGAGCTGGCGTGCTTCAGTGGCAGCGTCAGCTTTAATTAGAGAGCCACACAACTGGACTCTCTGCATAGCCTCTGATCCTCCACTGCACGCTGGACCAGGCAGAATGGGACGACAGATGTGTGTAATGACACACACACACACACACACACACACACACACACACACACACTCATATACAGACAGAAGGGGGGGTAGGGGAGTAGAATTTCAGTATTATCAATATTGGTAGAAATTCTTGTCAAAGAAATGTAAATATGCTAACAAGAACACTTTGCTGGTCCAGAACAAACAACAGGCTGGTTTATCATGACCAAGGAACAACTATAATTGCTTTTGAATGCAATTTTTTTAAAAATAGAGATGGTATAGTTTGTTCTGACTTACCCACAGGGGAAAAAACAAAAGATTTTCACTGCACCAAATTAAAAAAGGAAAGTGGTTCGAGGGCCGGTCATGCCAGTGTAGCCATGCAGACCAGGAGCAACACTTGTAAAGAGTCGGTGTAGTCTGCCATAGTTGCTTCTAGCAGTGCTGGGAAATTGGAGAGCTATACATTGACTGTATGATGTGACACTAAGGTGGCTCTCATGGGCGTGGAAAAGCAAAGCAGTTCCTAAAAAGTTTGCATATTAAACCAATTTCCAACTAGCAATAGTTCCAGCCCAGAATCAAGCGCTTGATTTGCTTTGGTTGAAAGGGGTAGAGAACTATAACATCACCTCTGTTAGCTTCAGATTTGCAGATGCTTTACTTTTTTGCATTACGGATGGATGATTTTATCAGCTGCCAGCCTCAGAAGCCATCGTAGCAGGCACATTGGATTAGTCAAAGATACCTTGCTTTGCATCATCAAGTAAAACACTCGATTAAATATTTTTCTTTTGTGACACACAAGTGCATCAATTTAGACAGGATGATAAATATGCAAACCCAATACAAAGGTGTTGGAGTCCCTTCCGTGTATTTTTTGATTAACAGAAGTTTTTGTGCTTCAACTGAGAGCCTGAACTTTAATGTTAAATCAATTTAATCTTTGGACTCTTGAAACAACCTGGACATGTGGCTGTAAGTGGTCAGGAGTCTGTCACTATCTGAATCCCAAAACTTCTTCCTGTAGGGAATCATTTCTGTTTTCCTCTGCGGTCCAACTGCTGTTGGTTTCCTCCAGCAGCTGTACAGTCGGCCTTCAAAGCACGCTACATTTCCAAGAGGATTAATTAGATTAAACGGAGTGTTTGCTCGCTCCTTAAAGTGTTTGTGTTTTCTCCTGCAGGACTTTGTGGCAGTGCTTTTTTTTTCCTTTTTTCTAAAGAGAATAATCAGTCGCATTAACGAATAATGAAGGGATTGGTGGGCGGTTGGAGCCTGTGGGACCAAGCTGCTGTTTGTGACTGCAACGTGAATCCACACAGTGTTGATGTTACTGTGTGTGTGCATGTTAAACGTGCCCCCTGCCTGGTTAGCGCATTAAATTTGCCCCCCGTCAGGACTGCTGTGTTTTGCTGCTTCTGCCCAAAGGCAGAGTGTTCATGTTTTTGATGTGTGAGGTGGTTCAGATTGATGTTTTTCTGCTTAAGCACCTGATGAGAGGCAAAAGATAGGTGCTCAAAGGAGAGAATGTAGAGTATGGAGGTACACGACAGAGAAGGTTAATCATTTAGAAAATAATGACCAAAAAGGAAAGGAAACTGCCAGAATCATAAACTAATTTCTTCAAGTTTCCCAGTTAGCTTGTATAAATCCCTGCTGTTTTCCAGTCTCGTTATTTCTATTAAAAAAGATGTGTAAAACCCCTTAATTAGTTTTCACATTCTCTGTGCCTTTGTCTATCATTTTGACCTCCAGCCTCTGTTAGCTTGCAGCACGGTGACTTTGGTGTTTTCACAGTGGAAGTGGAATTACCAGCAGTTAAGCCTGAGCAGGGATCAGCCTACCAAGGTGAAACTGGCCAAACTGGCCTCACAGCAACAGCTTTGTGCAGCAGCTACAGTTTAACAGGTGGGAGAACATCACCTCTGAATGGTGTAACACAAACATTTCTTCCACTATCAAAATTTGTCCAGCTATTTGTTTGAAATGCTGTTTTTTGCCTGTGTGCAGTGGTTGAACAAAAAAAAAAAAGTCAGTTCCGGACAATTAAAAGACAAGAAACCTGAAAACACTGGACAATCCTTTTAATTAAACCAGGAAAAGATTGTTGTCAAGCAAATGGACTGAGATGTGAGAGAGGCAGAATGAGCGAGGGATGAAAAGACTGCCGGTGTTAGGAATACAGCGGGGGATTAAAGACAGTGAGCGAGTGTTACAGACCCCTGGCCAGTTTGCTGCTGTAATGAACATTAGGGCTGCGGCATAAATTTAATGACCTGTGAAACAAACAGCGTGGCTGAGACCAGTGCCTCTGAATGCTAAGTGGCTCTATTATTAATACCAGCTCAGAGATGCCACTGTGTAAACACACTGTAAGTCTCTTTCCCCTATGAGGCCCGTTAAACACACGCAGGCTGTGTGTTGGCGGTGCACAGGCTCACTGCAGCTCTCTGAAACGGGGTCACGTCTTCCTTTGTACCTGCAGAATTAATGGTACGTTGCCCGTTAACAGCATACCTGCGCTAACTAACAGGATATGAATACTATTGCAGCTAATGGCTGTGCAGGTTAGTCACCTTGATAATGAATAGCTTAGTGGTGGGGCAGGTGAGCAAGTGGTAATAAATAGGCTCCATGCTGCTCAGAATTTAACGGATAAGAGAATGCAAATGAATAGCAGAGTTCATCCTGCGCTGTTTGGTGTCATGTCATCAATTAGTGCATGAGGTGTTAAAAGAAACCAAAATTTAACTGAAAATGTACACATGAAAACTAAAGACCTGAACATGAACAATGATAAGGTGCAGGGAGGGGCAGATTAGCTCAAAGGGATGAGTCATTACCCATTTTTAATAATACTGTGTAATCATAATACATTTTAATGAATTGCTAAATAAAAATACATATTTTATCCCCCAAACTGAAAGCCTTGTTTTCTTCACCATGCTTGCGCCTTGTGGCTGTTTCAGTTGCCTTACGTCTCGCTCAACCTTACGGTTTAAATTAAAAATTAGTCAGATTAGAGGAGTCAATTGCAGCTGTCACACGACTTTCAGGCAGTCAGGAAGCAGATCTGCAGGTATGGGGGATGGAAGGAGCCCGAGTCTGATTACAAGCGTTGCAGGCTTAATCAAACGATCCAGCACAGCGGGGAGCACAGGGGAGACGTGAAGAGCCCAGAGCTAACCAGATGTCTGCGACATGAGGAGGGATACATGACATGAGGAGGCTGCTCGAGGCTATAAAATGCAATCACAATCCCCTGGAAGGGGGCCCAAGATGGCTCAGCAACCAGCCAGGAAGTAAAGGCGATCTGTCAGCAGACGGTCCCTTGAACCCGACCTCGGGCTACCTGCTCATTCAACGAAGAAGATGCTAAAGACTCCAGGCTGCTCTTACAGCAGGCAGGCAGCAGAGGGTTTCCACCATTATCAACACGGTGGTTGTGGTTACAAAGGGGGCACGTGTATGTCTCTGACATCTGAATCTGCCCATCTGTTTGTTTTTTCTTTGCTCTGTTTGTCCTGTAGTGTATGTGTGTACACTGGCATATCCAGGTCCCAGCAGGACTCCATCTTGTTTTCCGTCCCATGCTGTGTCTCACGCTATGAGAGGATAAATATTTGAAAAGCAGAGGAAGCCCTGTGTCCCCAGCTGCTTTGGCCTGAGGTGTGGCAGCCGTGCATTAGCTGTACCTTTTACCACAGCGACTTATTCTTTTCTGCCTAAACATAGATTTCAACTCAAAGTGTACCTTACTGTCCGGGCCATTATTCTCCGCACAGTGTGGTGTGAAAGGTCACAAACCTAAGTGCTGGCGCAGATGAAGCACATATGAATAAGTAATACCATCAATGACAACAAGCCTGCAGAGGACAGTAGAGATGCTAAGTGCTGGAGGGTTTTTGATAGAGAGAAAAGAGGTGCAAGCTCCACTGAGTTTTCTTGTTTTAGAAGGGAGAAAACATTAATGATTTAAGATGGAGTGAGATGGGAACAGATGAGGTAAAGGTTCAATCAGACTGTTCAAGGTGTTATTTTTTGCACTCCTCTAAAAGCAGCCCACAATTCAAGCGTGGTCCTCTGTGTACAGTCACAGTGGGTGAGGATTACGCTATTGTACACTCACTGAATTCATAATTAAACCATAAGTGTAAACACTGCTGTCCATAGATAGTACATGACTGTACTTTGACTGGGTCTGAGACTGTGTTTCATGGTTTTGGCTGATGGGCTCCAGTTAATTGAGTGACAGCATGCAATGATAGTTAGGACAATAGTGTTTTTGTTTCCTTTTTTTTTTTTTTTTTTTTGAATAGATTTTTTTCTCTATTATAATTCTTTTATTGAAATATACCAAGGTCCATACAATCTATTCATTCTCATAGGACTTAATAGCCTTATCTATTCTAGCCTCGTGTAGAAGGATAGATAAGGGATAGGGACACAGTTTGCACAGAAGCACATAAGGACCAATAAAGTAAATAAAAATACGGTTAATGTATTGCAAAAAACCAAACTTAATGAATGGAATCAGAGCCATGGTACTCAAATCATGTTACAAAAAGAGTTGGAAAGAAAAGACACAAATGAGCATTAAACAAGTGATAGTACAGGTGTGAGTTGTGTGATGGAGAGAAAAGAAAAACTTTTTGTGGTTAGAAGGAAGAACACTATTATTTAAGTGAAATGAGAACAGGTGGGGCCTCAGTCACATTTTAACTGACAAAGAATACAATCGGCATCAAATGTCTTGTCAACGCTTACATTTCTCTATAAATAGAATGAAGGGAAAGAATAGGGGGATTGCAAAAGTCAGCAAGCATGTACACATGAAGTAATTTGTAATATATGCAAATATTGTAAAGATTTGTAATTATATCCATCTTAAAGATATCATAGATAATGCCAGTCGTCAACTGTAGGTATGGCATTTGATGACTGGCTGGTTTAAGCAACCTTCTTGCAATGGATTTTCTGTCAGCTGCAGGAAACACTTTCTGAAAGTAGAGTGCCAAAATACAGAGTTTCTAGCTTAGATTCTCTCTTGTTCCAACATGACAATGTCCCCATATACAAAGCCTCCTCCTTAAACAGGTGGCTCCATGTGGAAGAACTTAACCAGCATGGACAGATCCCTGAATACCCCACCACATCTTACACATATAGGATGAACTGGCAAGAGTGAAAACATCAGTGTTGGACTTCACCAATGGTAATGAATGGGAGAGCCATACCAGAAGAGTTGAGGCTGTGTTAAGATTAATGTGTGTGGTTTGAAATGAGATGTTCAAAATCGCATGTAGCTGTAACATTCAGATGTCCAAATACCTTAGTTGTTTTTATGTCAAGCTTACCATACAGTCATAATAGTTTGCGTTCAATGAACTCATAATCTATTAAACTTGATTCAGTCAGTTTACTCTGAATGATGAAAGACAGTTCAAGTTGACCTAACTTGAAACTGCCACACTTACTGTTAACAAAAAAAGTCAAGTTAATTGAATTAAACATCTGTCACGAAAAATCAGATCTCTCCGAAAATTGGACTTAGCATTCACCACAGCTGGAACTGCTTCGTCAAGCTTCTGTTTTTTCTACAACAAACACTCCCCAACACTTTTGCTTCTACCACTTCATCTCTGGCCCTTGAGGGAGATGTGGATTGTCTGTGGTGAGCCATCAATCATGGCGGTAACGACGGCTCCATAAACAGAAGGGCAGCCTACCTACTCGTTTCTGCTCAGGGGCGATAGCATTCACATCGTCCTGCAGCACTTCCCTTCCTTCCTGCTGACCTCTGGACATATTCAGTGGCAAGGACAGGACTCTGCTTATCTCCACTTGCTGGATTTAGACACCCCATGTGGGTGGTAGGAACACCTAGGTGTCAGCGGGGATGTGGGGTCATAAATAAAAAGGTGGGCAAACTGTGACCTCCTTTCAGTGATCAGTGTCAGGCAAAGAACCAACAATAGACAGAAGTCTGTAGGAAATGTTTATAAAGGAATATGCCAAAATGACTGCTGAATAGAATGACTTATTGGCCAGTGGGAAAGCTGTGGGGTCACAACTAACACTCCTGAAAATCAGTCCTTCCAGTTCCAGATTAATTGTTCAGCCGTGTCGGAATACAGTGAAATTTAACTGGAAATCATGTCTTGAATAGCTTGTTTTGTTTAACAAAAAAAGGAAAAAAACAAAAAACATTCACACAAGTGTGGTAGAGAAAAAACAGCAGATCCTCATGTTAAGAAGCTGAAAAGAATGTCAATTATCACTGTGTGATAAATCAACAATCAAATATCAAATTATTAAGTTTTTGATTAACATGTTGATCGGTACCAATACAGTAGGTAGCTGCAAGGCTAACTGGGATCTTTATGCCCTTGAATAGATTGCAACAAGTAACTCTGTATTCTTTGGTTTATATTTTATGGATGCGTCTATACAAGTCTTGGGCTCCTTTGTACAGGCTGCCCTTGTGTGTTTTGGTTTTTCTGTGTTCCGGATCTTTGTATACAGGCCCATGCGACTAACAATGCCAGTTTGTGTGCATTTCCTGTGTCTATTGTTGCTGCTGCGTCTCTGTGCCCCCACCAGCATCCACGCGTTGTGAGGTCGAGACAATGACCGCAAACATAGTGCCATGTATCTGCACTGGCTTGACCCTGTGGCCCTTCCTGTTGCCTTTAACACCCCCTCCTTATCCCCCCCCCCACCCCTTTGACCTTAGACCCCTTCAGTAAAGACTGGTTGGCCTCTCATGTCAGGACAAGGCAGGGTGTGCTCCCAGCCTTTTGACAGCAATCTGTGAAAACCTGCTGCTTTCTCTTCTCATAATCCTCGAGAGGAGAGTAATTCTACACTGCAAAGCAGACGTATACCAATATAATCAAAGAAGTAATGTTATTAAACAGCTTGCAATGTGCTTTATTGATGATGATTGTTTCTTGTTGATCTGACTAAGACAAGGAAAGCCAACGTATCATTATGTTAGCGAATAGATTTTTAAGAAGTTTTAGTAATAAGTGGGGAAAAAAGTTGCGCTGACTCACATGCTGGTCATTGTCAGGGTTTGTGAAAGATGTATTTGCAGTTTTAAATTGCCAACACCATAAAAAAAAAAAAAAATGTTTACTGTTTCAGCAGGATGTTGGTATTGGCTGATTGAATATTGTTCGGCATCCAGTCTGAACAGGTTTTAGGCTCTTTAGTCTGTTCACAGGTCTTTGGGAGTACCGCTATTTGTGTCAAAAAAGTTGTATGAAGCCTTTAATGTCTCGAGAAAAAGCTCCACGAAATCTGATAGACTGACTCAGGTGATGTCACTGAAAACTACAGGTTTAACAGTCTAGGTGAGGAGGATCGAGTCTGCATTAGCCACCACTAGCAAGACATACACCACTCTTTGACTGGCATCAGTAGAGTAGAGTAGAGTGTGGAAGAAGAATGTGTTAAATATGAAAAATTCACCTTTCTGGTTCTGCTGCATTGATTTTGATCGTGTTGTCCGACAATGTTATAGCAGCAAAATACTAAATATGTGGAGAACTCTTTTAAATGCAGGGGAGGAAGGCTGGCAAAGATAAATAGAGAAATAGTGGCAATGTATTTAATAGGGAATGATTTTGGACACAGTCTGCTTTTTATTGAAGTTACAACAATTTGAAGCCTGAACGCCCAACTTTTTAATGTCACTGCTGCAGGCTAATTTATGTCAAAGCTTCTTTCTTGTAAAATTGTGTTTTGGTCTGAAGAGCAGCAGACCTTCAGCATTGGACCCAGAACGGCACAATGACGAACACTGGCCCAAACACAAAGGTCCTTTTTAATAAATTTCCTTCATCCTTTTTCTGCTCCCAGTATTGTATGTCATAAATGAAAGTCTGAGATGTTCAAACAGCTTTTTCAATTTTTTCCTTTTCAATTAACTTGCAGACCTGGAGCTATAGTCTTTGTGCTGAATAAGAAAAGCAGTAAGAGGGTGAACAGCCTTAAAGACACACCTGCGCAACAACGTGCAGTCATTCTTCGATTTTCTGACCACCTTCTCCTGTTTGCAAAAAATAAAAAAGACTTTAGTCTGGGTCCTTGGAGCAGAACTGGGAAATGAAACCTTGCCTGTCAGTTATTGTCACTGAGGAAAGCTCACGTATTTCCCAGAGATATCATCCTCCCCCCTGCCTCCCTTCACTCCTTTCTACACTTACCCTCCCCCTCTCTTACTCTCTTATTGTTCTTCAGGATCAAGTTCATGGAGGCCGGGGCTGGGAGAGGGTAATGGGACCCTTGTCCCTGTGTCTCAGGGCAGGTTGAATGGGTCTCGGCCCCTGCCCCCCAGCCCCCTACAGGCTCCCTGAATAGGACCCTGATTCCCTCGCTTTTTATTAGTCTGGTCTCCAGTTTCTCCAGACCTGCCCAGCTTCCTGACAATCCATATCCATATTTCACAGTGGTTAGATTCCATGTTCACATGTAGACACCTCACCGCACTGGGAAATGGTGAACAAACTTTATGAAACTCGGTGCAGCCTGTGTGATGCTTTTAGGCACTTCACCAAAATGTCATCAGGTCAAATTTGGCAGAGTTCAGCTATGGCTCGTGCTACAGATAGAAGGATTTTTGGATAATTTGGATGATGAATGCACAGTCACACTCAAGACAGGCAGTTTCAGTTACTGTGGTCTTTGATGTCTGTGCTAATCCAGTGTATCTCCGGCTGCAGAGATCACGTGTGTGTGTTGAAGGGAGGTGGGGGGGACGACACACAATGTCTGTAGACGTAATGATGGCAGGGAACACACTCTGAACGTTTCTACTTTCATTTGATTTCCTGTTACATTGTTGTGCACTGACCCTTTTCTCCTCTCTTTTCAGTCTTTCTTTGCACTCAGACCTGACTGTAGTGAGTTGCAAGAAGCTGCCAGGTCATGGAGAGCAGCTGTGTTTGTTGCGAAGTGTCTGCTGGCTGATGCAGCGGTTGTTTTACATTAGCGGTCTGCAGGTCAAACTGCAGCTGGCTGCATCTCAGCATGGAGAGGAACCCTGGGGAGAGTGTGTGTTTGTGTGTGTGTGTGTGTGTGTGAACCAACCCGTCCCTATGGTTGTAGCCTTTCCTAAGCGGGCTAAGTCTGGTGGCTAACCCTTAGTGCCTCAGCGTTTGGCAGCCTGACTACAGTGAGATTAATCCATTCCACACTCCATCAGTCACTAGGCACAGGTTATTAGTGCTGGGGCAGAGTAGAGCACACACACACAAACACATACGCGGCCTCTTCACCCTTGTGACTTCGCCTTCTACCTCGTCCCCAAAGTTTGCAAAGGTGGCCTTGGTGTTGAGAGGCCATTTGTCAAAACCCAGCCAGAGTCTCCACTTGGCTCCTTTTAATAAGGCTACCTGGGCTCTGGGATTACACACACACACGCACGTACACACACAGGCTATGCACTCTGCTATGCACATACTCATGCACCTCTGAGTGTCAGGTGGTGTGTCCCGCGGGGCTTATAAAAGTCCCATTAACATGGCCCTCCTCATTGGTTCTGACAGGTTGATCAATTAGACCCCTCCCCCCGCTGACCCCTGGGCCACTCTGACTCAGAGGTCAGACACGATGGATCGCTGGACCTGCACACACACACACTCAACTCTCCCTCCCTCCCTCCGCTGTTATCGCTGGGCTGGTCACGGTGCAGCTTGTTCGTCCCGCCATGTGTTCAGTGCCTGGCTGATATCCCAGGGTGCACTTGTTCTCCAGCTTTTAGGTGGAGGATCATACTTTACCTGAGACATGTTTCGATCTTATCTCTGCTCTCAACACGACCAAAACACAGTGGTATACACAGTGCTCTGTCTGGCCCTGCAGGGACGTGTGTGTGTGTCGTTTGTGTGTGTGTGTGTGTGTGTGTGTGTGTGTGTGTGTGTGTGTGTGTGTGTGTACTTTTCTTCTGCAGACCAAATGTGCTCACAGAGACAAGGGAGTTCTGCTTACATGAGGATTATTTTCAGTTATCACTTTTTTAGGGTCTAACTGATGCTTAGTCCGACTTAAGTGTTTCTTTTCTTTTTATTTAACACACTGGCTTTTATTGTTATTTTAAATGTGGCCATCATTCCCATCGGTAATAACTTTTTATCGGGACCCTTTTATGTCTCAGATTTGCTTACACTGAGATTTGTTTTCACTGACTTTGCATAGAGGGATTATAACCAACATTGTTGCATTGCATTCTGGTCCACTTCCTGCCATTCCTGTGGTAAAAACTGTTCCCTGTGCCTTGTCTTAACTTGATTTAGTCTAAAATGAATAAATCAAATTCTGTTCCTGTTCAAATGGAGGCTCAAAATTAAGCTCTTCCTTTGTATCCGAGGGACTGACACCACAACTTTAAATGTTAAGTGTTTTCTATTCTGAGCTGGCAGTCAATGATTCATCTGTCCAACACTGTAGTGCAGGTTATCTTCACACCCACTGCCCAGATTTCCATGGAATTTGGCCAGGCTAATCATGGTCTCCAGAGAATATTTCCTGATTCATTTTATGACCCTTTAACCTTTAATGTAGTGCCCCCAGCATGTCAAAATGTCCATTTGAAAAACACTTTCATGAATCTTTCCATTTTAGAAAATTAGAGCCAAGAAATGAATGAGGTCAAGGTCTTCACAGGTGTATACAGTCAGTATTTGTATCATTGCTCCTCTTTTTTATGAAGCCTGCATTGTTGTGCCCCAGTTGTCAGTTGAATGAGATACAACCAGAGGCGGTTAAGAGTCTTCACTGTGTTTGGTAAACAGTCTGTTTTGCACAGGGTAAATGAGGGTACACCTGTGCGCGTGTGTGTGTGTGGGGGGGGGGAGGTAGGGTAATGGAGAGTTCAACCCCAAGCCTCCCACCAAAAGGATTAGTAGTTTGGGATCATGACTATATCATGTAATTTATCAGAAAATATCAGGTCTAGAAAGTGTTGACAGTAGATGAAACTAAGTCCAGTACATGATACTGATGATACTGATTTAGCCAATTGGGGTTTTGTAACTGGTTGAAGACAAAAGAGGAGGCTGAGTTAAACGAAATGCTGTTTGGATTATTTGTTTATGGTTGAAACACTATGTAGCTTCAAACTGGTGCAAAATCTGGACAATTATTTGTGGTTCTGTGGTTCAAATTAATATCACGATAAAATATATCAACAACTTATCAGCCATTCCTTTGAAGCTCCAAAATAAGGCTACAACTGTGTTAATTATTCATCAAATGACAGGTTATTTTTTGGTTTAATTGATCATGCTTGTTCTATAAAATGGATGAAAATTGAGAAACATCATCAGCTTCCAGAGGCTACAAATGATTTTGTTGTATGTTTTCTGGGACCAACAGTCCAAAACCCAAAGATATTTACAATTATGAACAATTGAGAGAAGTTGGAACTAGAGACACTGTCATTTTTACTCCCAAACAATACTTTCAATGATTAATTAATGTGAGAATAGTTGCCCATTATTTATCTGCTAATGGACTAAATGTGTCAGTTGTCTTTTTTTTAAATTACAATTTATTTGGATGACACATTTAAACAACAGAACAATGTAAAACAATTGTTGGTAAAACAATAACACAACGTGATCATATTAGTACAGTTACACTCCAATAAATGATACTGAGTTATTGCCCAGCCAGAAGAGGCTCCAAAACAATTTCAGGGTCAGTGACACGAAAACGTCAGAGAACCTTTAGACGTCCAAACAGCTGAATCACTGAGGTGTAGCAAATGGTTAAAATGATCCATTAAGTGAGGGAGGAGTCCGATTAAAAGGCGTAATGAGAGGCTTTTAGTTTGTGTGTGTGTGTGTGTGTGTGTGTGTGTGTGTGTGTGTGTGTGTGTGTGTGTGTGTGTTGGTGTGTGGTGTTGGGGGGTATCATAGCCTGTCTAGGGACCCAGCGAGAGCATTTCAGGGGAGCAGAGGGGTTAAGAGCGGTGTCACGCCCATAGAGACGCTGCGCCGCCGTCCTAATGATGTCCACCGGCCTAATTGAATATTGACGTTCTGCACATGAGGGCTAAATGGCTTCTGTCTGCTTCACCTCCGCCGCTGGCCTGGGCTGCATGTTTTTTAACCTGTTTCCACAGTTTGATTCCGGGGGTTACCATGGTTACTGGGTTTTTCGTCTTTTTGATGCAGTATTTCGTTTTGTTTAGTTTGATGTCGTTTGGAGCTGCTGATGTTTGAGCTAAAAAAATATATATATTTTTATAAGTTTCCTGCAGCATGAACACGTGACGTCTGGCAGGTAAAGTTTCTGTCTCATATCTTGTCGTCTCCCCTCGTTTTTTACCACCGAAACCCTCTTCCTCCTCTTTTTATTTCTTCTCTCTGATCGTCACCTCCCCCCCTTCTTTTTTTCCCTCTTTCTCTTACTTGTGCGTCTATTTCTGTGGCGATGGTGTTCCTCTTCCCACTGTGCCTGCCTCCAGACGCTTCTCCTTTGTTGCCACGGCGACGCGTTCCAGATGGCGAGTGTCAAGGAGAGACTGGGCTCCGAATGTAGTCTTATCACAACATGCACGCACACGCACGCACACACATGCTGGTCTACATATATACTCACTGAGAACAGACTGAGACACTGGCAGCGTACATTCTGTTCAACACACACATCCTACTCAGATGCTGGCGGACGTGCACTCTGCCCACTACACACACACACACACACACACACACACACACACACAGCAGTACAGTATAATAAAACCTGTGTCACAGCCACACAGGAAACAATCTCTCCTTTATGTGACCGGGATGTCATTAATCTTGGCGGAGTTTAACAAATGCACTTTCATGGAAGGTATATTTCATAGGCAGACAGCCGACAATGGGGCCATTGTGGCGTCGAGCTGCAGCGTCCCGCTCTGCATTCAGTCAGGACCTTTTGGTTGGCTCTGGATCCTCGGCTCATGTCAGGGGTTGTGTTTTGTCTCCCAGATGAATGTGTTTATGCGGGAGAAAACATGTGAAACACGGGGCAGAATCAGCGTTCCAGCTGTTTATTTATTTCTGCTGCAAGAAACCACGATTTATTTTTCTGAATGGGGGGAAAATGAATGCATTCGGCCATTTTTCAAAGTTTGGCCTTGTCGCTATTAGTCAAAACTAGAGCCAGACAAATACCCTGCCAGTGCTTTCTGTGTGCAGCCGGCCAACCCAGTCAGCTCTTCTCTGATTCACTGCTTTCGAAGTTTTCTCCTCACCACAGCAGCAGCAGCAGCAGCAGCAGCAGCAGCAGCAGCGATATTTCCATCCAAGAAGTGGCGAGTCTTCCCAGTAATCCATTAGACTTCCATTAGCTCCGATTTGTGTGATTAGTTCTAATTAATCAGTTCAGTCTGTGGCCTTCACTCCCCTGTGCGCTCCTCACATTTCATTTTTAACCTCATTTCTCAGCTCTCCACCGAGCGAAAGAACGAGGCAACGACTGAGCGAGCAAATCAAAGAGCGAACTGCAGGTCTGCTGCCGCCACCGCCTTTCAGTCTGAGCGCGCAAACACTCAATACTGTTCAAGCACCAGACCCAAACGGTGTGAGCCAGCACTTGGATTGCATTATAATGCTCTTTTCTCTCATCATGCCAAATTAATAGGAATCTTTTTTATTTTTTACCTCATGCAGAGATATTTTAGGAGCTTATGTTTGTTGTAAAATTACCCAGGAGGGATTGAGATCTCATGTTTTACACATCTAGAGTCTGCTCGGGGTCTGGTTAGCCCCACTCAGCCCTCCTGTCGAACAGTAAGTATTGATTAGTACTGGGGCATCCATCCCTCACTGTAACAAAGCCTATTGATGTTTGTGGAGCCCTGATTTCCCCTCGGTCAAATACCAGACGCTAAGTGACTGGAAGCTGCTCCAAACTCAGCGGTCTGTCCCAAAGTAACCTGTGAGCTGAAATCATCTTTTCATCATCTGACTCTGCTGCTCTGTGCTGCAGAACTCAAATTAAAATTATAAGAATTTTTTTTCTGGCCTTATTGCAGTAGGTCAGCTTATATACTGAGGTATTACGCAGTGATAATCTATCTTCCTTTCCTCTGTTGTCAGCCTTCTTCTGCCATTACCACTATTGTGATAAATGAAGGCTCAATTTATCAACCAGCCTCAACTCGATTTCTTCTTCTCCACTCAGTGTCCCCTCCCCCGCTCCTAGTGCATCTAACCTCTGCGTGGTCTGCTTTATTTCTTCATCTGTTTTCACCCCCCCATCCATCCATCCATCCATCCGTCTATCCATCCCTCCTTCCCACTCAACCAGATCGAGTCTTTTCTTTGTGTCTGCTGGGGAGATTCTGCCTGTCACCCCAGAGCTGCAGACTCCCATCCATGCTGCCGGAGGTGGCACGGCTGCCGTCAATCAATCTGCAGCCTGTGTAGCAGAGGGACCGGGGGTTGACATATGATGTGGCTCCCCACTGTTTAGAAATTCCCTATATTTTCTTCTTCAGAAGACCAGCGCAGTCAGCCATAGAGATCTGGCTTTGAAAATTAATTAAACTTGATTATGACTCTTTGAATTTAAAGTGTCTGCTCTGGTGCATCAAACCAAGCGCTCCCTGTTCACAAGTAAACAGTCTGACCAATCACAGGTGTTTGTGTCAGGTATGGGGTGTTCAACAATCTCATGCATCCTGTTGTGGCAGCATCACCATTTCATGTATACAAGACAAACAACCGTGTTGACTTTACTTGTACCCTGATTGTATATCATTGTGGTTTTTAACATTCAATGCATTATTCACAGCCTTTAAGCTGCTCAAATCAATATTTTTATTTTGGCAGAAAAAAACAACAACTATATATTAGATTAAAGTGGTCACACACAGATAATTGTCACCCAGCACTGTAACCCCCTCACCTTTATGTAGCTTTTAAGGGTAACAGATTTCCCTGAAACTTGGACTGAGCACAGGCCCAGAATGGACCCCATTAAGTGTTGGTGTTGATCTAGATAAAGGGGTTGATCCAGGAGTTTTTCTCACGATGCTTAGCTTTGCAAATTGCGCTGTTCAGTGTGTGTATGTTTGCAAGCTTACAGTCTTCTTCCTTGTCTTGCATTGCATTGCCGCATATTTTGTTGTGTTACAGCCACCTGTACATTAGTTGAATTGTGTGACTCCATTGGCAGGAATGTGTTTTGGATTGTGTATTGCGCTGTTGGGTTCCTTGTGTGCGTACACTAGATGAACAAACCAGCGGTCTGATTGCAGAAAAATAGCTGGACTCGAGGTCTAAACGCCACAGGAAGCCTTTACTGCATATTAAACCACTGCTGCACCATGTGAAGCAGCAGTAAATGTTAAGTTTGCATCATTAACATTGTATGAACCTGCTTTCTGACAACTTGCAGGCCTTTGTCTTTGTGATGACCGACTCATTTATGAAGTGACTTTAGTAAATAAGCACACAGAAACATTGAAATAAGACTTTGTTGCAGCAGTAGCTTCTAAGAGCTGGCACACTGAAGGTGCCTGAATTAAAAAGCATTTTCTGCTTCCTAATAGCAAATTTTGCTTGATGCCATAATGATGGTCGAGCTGGTCTGCTGAGTAGTGTTAATGTGATCTCTCCCTCTGTCTCTGCAGGACTCCATGGTTTAACGGCTGGGGGTTCAACCTGCCTCGAGGTCAGTCTCTGCTGGATAAATGGAATCTTGTCCCAGAAGGCATCGACATTCTGATGACCCACGGACCTCCGCTCGGTGAGTCCAATTAACCAATCACAGCCCCCTCATCGCCATATCTAATGAGGTTGTGCCTCATTCAAAATCTGTAGGAAGTCACCGGAGGCGTCGCAGCAGGCCGTATGTGTGTGTGACTGTGTGTGTGTGTGTGTGTGTGTGTGTGTGTGTGTGTGTGTGTGTGTGTGTGTGTGTGTGTGTGTGTGTGTGTGTGTGTGTGTGTGTGTGCTCTACAGTCAACACTGTTTTTATCTAAATCCAACAGTATCCGGCGCGAACACCCCGAACACGCTCTGTGATTCAATATTTGTGTTTGACTTTATGAAAAAGAAAATACATACTGTTTGCTTTTCCTTTCTTTCACTACGGACTGATTCAGTTTTCCTTCTAGTTGTTTGGGCCCCAGTTGTTTATTCCCATCTTGTTTTTTCTTTTTTTCTTTCGCGCTCTCCATCTGGCTTTATTGAGTGATTTCCTTCCTCTCGCCTACGGAGGGTTGCTGCTGCGGCAGCCGCTGTGGCCGTTTGATTGCATGGAAACTCGATTTTGCACCAGTGTGACAGACGCTGCAAACGATTGGAGGGAGACATGGGAAAGGGGAACAGGGCTGGGGGAGAGCAGAGCAGAGCAGAACAGTGGGGGGCTATTGGAAGATGTAGGGTCGCTCCAAACATGGAAGAGGCAAAATGAAAGGAAAATTAAGAAGAAGTCTCATCTGCCAGAATGTGTTTATATTATTGGAAATGTCAGGTGAAAAAAGCATTAAAATAAAGCTTCTGGGGTTTCCATTTATTCTCAGGGTTACGTATCAAGAGTTGGACTTGAACTAGAAAAAGTTGCAAACATGTAAAATAAAACTCAGTGCCATGTGGTGCACCAGCATATGGCATATGGCTGACATTACAGAGAGTTTAGATTAAAAGTAGAGCTGCATAATATGAACAGACAGACATTACTCTTGGAGATTAACATTTTTTGCATTAAGATTTTCATTTTCACTGAAAAATAAACTGACAGTTTTGGGGGTCTGTACCAAACTTCCTCTTGCAGTCCACCTGCATGACACATTACAAGGTGTTTAGATTCTTCACACTTCATTCGCCAAAGTCATAATAAATTGGTGCTCAGCGAGGTTTCTCCGCTGCTTACATCTAGTCGAGGAAGTGCAGTAGAGTTCTGTACATCCATCGCTCCTGACTGGTCAGGCATAATGGAGGCGGTTGATAGCCCTCATAAACAACGCCAGAGCTGTCTGGAGAACTGAGAATATGATGTGTGTTTTTGTGTAGGTTTCCGAGATTGGGTTCCTAAGGAGCTACAGCGAGTCGGCTGTGTGGAGCTGCTCAATACGGTCCAGAAGAGGGTGCGGCCCAAACTTCATGCCTTCGGAGGCATCCACGAAGGTAATGAGAATAAAATCCAGAAAATGAGAATTTTTGTCCATCCATCTTTGTTTTCAGAACCATGACTCTGTTAAATCATTAAAGTAATCACATCGAAAAAAATCTCTTATTCAATAAAACACTGTCAGGGGAGGTCAGAGATGACTCAGTAGTGTGTTAGATAGCCAAAACCTAAATTATATGCCCACATTTCATCCCTAAATAAACTAAAACTGTATTAAACTCAAGCTTTTCATAGCAGTAAGTGCCAAGACTGAAATAAAGTCATAAGTTGAATTCATTAAGTGTATAAATTCCTAAAATAAGTGAATAAAATAGGCATATTGAATGCACAAGTAAGTGATTTTGGGTAACAGTTAGATGGTTTGGATTAAATGACGCCTGTATCACTCCTCAGGCTACGGGATCATGACAGACGGCTACACGACGTTCATCAACGCGTCGACCTGCACTGTCAGCTTCCAGCCCACCAACCCCCCCATCGTGTTCGACCTGCCCAACCCCTCCAGCTCCTGAGACCAGAGGACGGGGTCGGTGAGGGTCACGGGCAGGATAAACTACTTTTCTATAAATATGTCAAGTTTAAAAAAAAAAAAAAAAAGTTCTAAGTGTTTCTTTGCAAACTTTTGATCTTCTCCAAGCTGTTGTTGAGATTGAGAAGATTTGGAGATGTGGGGTGGGGACTTTGTCTGGGAGGGTTAAAGGAGAATATCGGTGTCTTTATTATTATTTTTTTCTACTTGTGCCAACAATGCAGGTTCCCCTCCCAGATTTTGTCAGCGTAGTTGCAGATAGGCAGAGGGCATCAGTCAGAAACACAACTTCTCTAAAATTCATATAGAAACTTTGTCTCATGCAGAGTTGAGCATTTTCATATCTTGTGCTACTCAGTGTTAGAATCAGACATTAAGTAATTCCGCAGAAATATGTCACCTTCATGCAGAATACCAGAAGAGACCACAAGTACTTCAGACTATTATTTTTCTGCATCATGACATTTTCTGATCATTCCATGATCACAGGAAAACAAAACATGAGGAATATGTACACTGTTGTCCGTACTTTAGTACCTTCACATCTGCGTGTCTTCAATTATTTGGAAAGTTCGGAAAATGATTATTAAAGGCAAAGACATACAGTATGCAATGCAAAATATTGGGAGGGTGTAAAAATGAGCTGAGCAGCACCGGTATTCTCCTTTTTCAGAGGGATTTTGTGGTTAAACAATCTTGCTCTTGATAAATATTGGTCAGATCTGTAAGATAAATGATGCTTTGTGAATTTGTACAATTTCTTTATGTTTGGTTTGCATTGGCCGGACAATGGATGCCATTGTTTTATGTTGTATCATCTGAGATTTTGTGTTTAGGTCTCTTTTTTTCTTTTTTTTTTTTTCTGTTTTCTCGTCAGTTTCTCTTTTCTTATTGGCTGACAGGGACGCTGCCTTAAACTAGCTTTAATGTTCTCAGCTAGAGCCCCACTCTCTGCGAGCTCAGAGAAGAGTCCTTATTTATTACCCATCATCCCCGCAAAACAACACCTGACTAACGCAGGGACGGAAAGCTATCAAATTGCAACCTGAAAAAAATAACTTTGTAACATCCTGTTATGGATTTCTGATCTAATTTGGAAAGTGTATGTATAAAATATATATAAATATATATTATATATTCATGTTGTAAAACATCTGTACTGAAAGTTGTGTTTGACGAAAAAAAAAGAAAATCTGGTGCATTTTTTTTTTCTGTGCGCACCTGATGTATGATTGATTTGTTTCTTTAAATCTGCCATCAGATGCCCTTCTGAGGTTTCTTTAATGTTTTTTGTATTGACTCTCCCGATAGGGTAGACATTCATTTTGGATGAGAGAGGAAAATTTGTCACAATCCAACAGGTGCTGGTTGTTCCCAACAACACGCCTGCCTAAACATGGTTAAGTTGTCCTTTAAGGTGTAAATCTGATAGTATTTGTGTTTTATTGCTTTTTTTTTCTAATTTTGCACTGTGTGTAAATGCAATCTTGCTAGCACAAAAAAATGTTGCCAATAGTTGTCTCAACTTTGCCGCTGTAAATGCTCTTTCCGTGCTCTCTTCCTCTCTCGCTCTTTCTGATTGTATCCCTCTTCATGGAAATGTTAGTTCTCTCTTTCAGTTCATTGTGATATATTTAGCTGCCTTTATATGCAAATAAAATTGCAAGATTTTTACTTATCGAGCTCTGTATGGGTTTTTAATCTTTCAAATGTAACCACTCTTCAAGTCCAGGTTCACTCTTGAATGTTTTAATCTGACTTTGATTCTCCAAGGTCAAGTGAGAGATGAGTGTCAGACCCCCCATACTTCGGACTTTAAAAAAAGAATTTCACCACAGAAGACTGTTTTTAACTTCTCAAAAGGCAAAATCTGCCCTACTGCCTGTACAGTGACCCTGAAGGTATCTTGTTTCAAGGAATGATACAGTTCCATTTTTGTGGTTCGTTTTCAGAATTCTTTTGCACTCATGGGCTTCTATATAGAGGTGGCGGTTATAAAAATGTCATTGTAATTTAATATGTATACCCAAGTTTTGTTATAAAGCCAGCTTCATTAACAGGGGTGACTCAATGTGCTTACAAAAAAGTATCCTATATATCATATACAATAAAAACACAAGATAGAAGATAAAAACATAAAATAGAAAATACAAGATGAAACACAAAAACAAATCAGATAAAAAGGTGACAAATTTAATATGTTACATTTTGAAGATAACATTTCATGGGGCTGTGTCTCTCTCACTGTTAATATCTTTGATAACAAATTGTTACTCGTGAAAAAAACTCGTTAATTTCATGTACTAACCACATACCACGTTGTCATGGCGACGCTGATCACCTTTTATCGACCGTGATCAACGCTAACCTGACCCAACCACATGCTTCTTGAATTATAATGATGGCGAATGAAAACCTCAACGCGCGATAATAAACGTGTTCTAATTTTAACATCTCGACTCCAATGATATTTTTATGGCTTTTATTGCCAGTTCAGCTGAAGAGATGAAACACGATGAGCGAGAGGGGGAGTGACAAAGGGCCCCAGGCCAGGACTCAAACCCGGGGCGATGCAGCGAGGAGCCTCTGTACATGAGACGCTCGCTCTACCAACTGAGCTAAACGGCGCCCCAGGTATTTACATTTTAAAAAGTAATAATACTAGTCATACTTTTATATAAAAAAGTTACAAATAACCTCATGATTTGGTCATCAAATTTGTGAGTCAAATTCATGCAATTGTCTACATTATTTGAAAACACTACTGCTGCTGCACGAACAGTACGCTTGCATTGAGTTGGTCTGTCAAGGAAGCCAAATGTGCACTGCTGGTTTTCAGATATAAAAATGGTTGAGCGTGTAATGTAAATATTGATGTCCATGGTTTGAGCCAAGCAGTGGACACAGCTGTGAGCAGGCTTGGCCTACTTATGTGAGCCATTTTGTGTTCTTACTTGTCTTATCTGTGTGGCACAGTATCTCAGCAGGTGTTTTGCTTTTTCTGGAAAAACACCTGCTGGCCCTGATAGTGTTGAGGCCAGAGGAGCAACCTGTCTAAAGTCGTGGGCCACAGATGAATATAAAGTCTTCGGAACAGCAGTTTTTATCCCCATGCAGCGTTGTGCAGGACTTCAAATTCTAGTTCTATGGAAGCCCTGAGAGGCAAGTGAAAAAAGACTTAATTAAGAGAAAACATTGTCCGGGCAAAACATTTCTTTTTTTATTTGTTCTCAAGTCATAATCACAGGAGATCACTGTCTAGATCAGACTTGGGAAATAGATCGGCAGAATCCTTTTTCCTCACTCGACTCTCTGTGCTGTCCTCTCTACTGGGCTTCCGTATGGTTCCATTTCACATCCCAACAACAAAACACAAAAGGGGCTTGTTTTTAGTTCGCGGCCCACCATTAAGATTCAGTTTTGGCCCTCCGAGAGAAAAAAAAAAGTCTGGGGCACATCTGGTGTTGATGAATATTGTTAAGGCTGAAATGTAAAACAGTGTTAACCTCTGCAGCTCAAATGGCAATTAGTGGTGCAAGGCTGCTGTTTATGCAGTATTAAGCGCTGCAGAACTGAAACTCGTCACTTTACTGTCAGCAAGGACACGTGCCACCCGACAAGAGCAGAGAGGAAGGACACTTTCAATGTGCCGATCAATACGAGATTCAAAGGACCTTGAATTGATCACAAACAAAGCTCACAGAGATCAACAGTTGACTTAACGCGCTTCACTCATCAGGAGAGGGTAAAAAAAAAAAAAAAAAGAAAAAAGCTGCTTGTGTTTCTCCCATACTTTTCATCTATATATTCACAATGTTGCTCCAGAACTGCGTCGTTTCTCGTCAGTTTCATCAGGTTTCATTCCTTTTCACCACTCGCCAGCACCGATCCGTCGTAGGCCAAAAATAAAATGGGCTTGAGTTGTAGGGCGCCTTTGCCAGCCTTTCCCACCAACCCCCTTCTCTCATCACCACAACATCAAAGCGACCCAACCAATTAACTATTCCCCGAAACGAGAGCAGCAAAGCATCGCCCCACACCCACCAGATCCCCCTGCACATTACCATAATCCAGTCTAATCATATTAACATAGGCCACAGATGAGCAGGAGGAGACGCGGCTGCTCTAGCTCTGCTGTGTTCGTTCAACCTCTTGGTGTGGGTGTGAATGCATACGGCGCTTCTATGCTGCACATGTTGGGTCTCTGCAGCCCTCAGCCCATTAAATAAGCCTTAATGTAGCCCTGACATGCTAAATGTTGTATGCTAATCATCATCCTGTCAACATACTAACAGGAAGAATGATACACATGTCAACATGCTACAAATGTCAGCGTCCCATGCTACTCGAAGACCAACAGGCAAGCAGCACGCGGCTGCTGGATAGCTAATCATTAGAATCTTAACACGCCAGCAAGTAAACAGTAAGCGCTAGTTTGCGAGGTAGCCTATATGATTCATGCTATGATGGATAGCCTTAGCATTGCATAAAAAAAAAAAAAAACATGCTAGACATTTGATCATAAAATACTTATAGATTGATTGCTTACAGGTACATGCTACTAGCACACTAATGTAGAGGCTAAATGTCTGAATATTTACACATTGCATAAATGTTAACACACTTTAGTTAATGTTAATGGTCCAAGCTATATTTAACATGCTAGATATTGTAACATTGTAAAGCCTACTTATTATTACAATGACTGTTAACCATGCTAACAAGTAAACAATAGGTGCTAGTTTGCATGGTAACATGGCACACTAGCCTACTCACAAGCTAATGCATAAAATGTCAGAATATTAACACATTGCATTAATGTTAAACTTAGCATTCCTAATTTAACAGTACAATACACATGCTAAAGAATTTGAACATAAAATATCTACCGGTATTATAGATTAGATTTTAGATCAACATGCTCACAAACAAAGATGAAATCGATGATGGAATATTAGACATTTAAACACTATAATAACATGCTAAAGTAAACGATAAGTGCTAGTTTGCATGGTAACATTATACATGCTAGCCTACTCACAAATGCTAGGCATTTTAAAATTAAATACTAGTAACTACAGATTAAATTTAAGATTATCTTAAATGTAAGCTGTAGTCACTAGTATTTAAGATTAACATACTAACAACATGCTAACAAACAAACAAATTGTTTTTCAGTTAAATGCCTGAAATAATAATGTAGTCACCACAGGCTTGAGATAAATACAGGTTTTGATCCAGGACATAAATTCCATAATTTAATGTCCCACAACTTAATAATAGAGCACTTGCGTGTCTTACAAATGGCCGTTGCTAACAACAGAAGTTGTCACGGACATTGAACTGAACACGGAGACTCGCTGTTCGGTCGTTGCAGGAAGGCTTTAGTTAGAAACAATTCTAGCTGTGACTTTACAACTTCTAGATTTATCATTTCGCTGAAAACATGCAGTGCAGTGACTGCAGTGTAGTCTAGTTTTAGCCCAACATTAGCTATCAACCTTGCAGCGATTTACCTTAAAAAATCTCAAAAGCGGTGTTCATCTGTGAAGACTGTCCGCTGGACAAGTATCACTTGTGTTGGCCACAGAGTTTAAGTTCAACAATGATATTCCCAAATCCAATTTAAAAATCTCATTAGGGGGCTCTTTTGTTCGAGGGAACCAGGGGGCGATGCGAAATTCTGGTGGATAGCCTACAAAAACGGGTCATCGCTGCACCACTCTGTGTCCTCCCCACTCACCTAAAATAGCCTCTCAAAAGTGGATTTGTTTTTTTGTAACAACAGACAATTAAATTGGATTTATTAGCGCCCATGTGTCAGAAAGCTGTTATGTTTTCTGGATTATCGGCGCTTCTCTCTCTCTCTCCTATCCCAGTGATGGTCTCTCCATCGGTCACCCCCTTCATGTCCCGGTGTCAGGACGTTTATAGCTCTGCCACATTGCTGGCTGTATTAATTATCCTTGCACAGGCAGCTGCTGGTGGTATTGGGTGTTTTGTCAGGTTAGCCTTCGTCTGCTGCTGATGGATACGGGGCAAGGCGCGGTGAAGGCTGACCGAGTCTCAGCAACCGTATCGACCTGTGTGTGTGTGTGTGTGTGTGTGTGGCTCACTCTGGTGCCAGCACTCTGCATGCAGTGTTTATATGGACTTAATTGCCCGCCAGTGGTATTATTGTAATCTGGAGCTCATTTGGCACAAGTTGAGTTGCTATGAAATAATTCTCCCAAGTCAGAGTCATGCAGACTCACGCTTTCCATGCGCTCATCATCTTTCCCATGTGGTCTTACTTAGCATCTTTTTTTAGACTAAACATTTTTATGATTACAGTTTACATTATCTTGGGGGTTTATTAGAGGAAGATTTTTGGAAATTGAGATAAAAAAAAGAGGGGTGGGGTAGTTTCTTGTAAAACCAAAATGGAGCCACTGGATTTTAGTATTTTCTGGCAGAAATGTGAGTATATGCAACATGCAGCCACATGTAAATGAGACAGGCAAGGGTTGAGTTTTAATTAAGTTCCGAATGTAAAACTTAATCAAATTAAACTGAAATTTCATCGGCCAGTGTTGGAGCTTTCCTAATTATTTTTTGTCATAATCGTTTCCCCCCTGCAGAGTGGGCCGCTGCTCTCATTTCTTCGCACAGCCCGAGCTTTTAAGGAATCTCTGAGAGCTGATTGGACTGAAGGTGAATTGACCCACCAACCCGGGTAACAATACGTGATTATCGCAAGCGGATCGGCTGAATGACAGGAGATGATTAGTACCTCGGCGGCTTCCTTGCGTTGCTGTCGAGACAAAAGCTACATTCGTCTGATGGTATTTAATTCACCACCTGCCTGATTTTCACTCTCCTGTTTTCTCTCCTTTTCTTTGCCGCCGATTTGCGAGCGACTCATTAATTAGTTGCGTGGAATTTTGGGGGGGAAATTACCGTAATTACAATTATTGGAAGCCATTGTTCCATTATTCACTAATCAGGAACAATACTCGACGGACAATCAAAACCCTTCGACAATCAAATATGTCAGCGTGGCTTTTTTTTTTTTTTTTTTTTTTTCTCTGAGGCTAAAATCTCCACATCTACAAATTATAAACTACTGGGCACCACAAACAGACAGTGCAAGAGAAGATGATTTGGTGTAAACATACGGGGTTTTAAAACGGACTATTCCATATTTTGGAGGTATTGTGCGATAAAAATCTATTTTACAAGTCAATAATTTTTATTTTTTTTTTAAAAACAAGACTCTTAGAAGTAGCAAAAACAGTGTGACCAGATAGCCTCAACTCAGCGTTCTCTGAGCTGTCGGCCACATCAGGTGTTCGTCAGTGAATGGAGCAAAACTTGGTGCGGTAACAAGTGATTGTATTCCTTGGAGCGAGGTCGTGACCACCCTCTCTGCTCGAGGATGGTGTTGGGTTTGACTGTTTCTCGGCTTTTGTTCTGGTCGACGACTTTGACCTAGTTGTGGTCTGGTGTTCACAAATGCGTCGATTGTCTCTGCAGTTCACTCAGTCCAGGACTCTTGATGTCTCACTGATGAAGTGTTTCCCCAAAATCTGTTGCTGATGCTGTCATGCACACCGAAGCCAAGAAAGGCCTTAACATGTGAGCTTTTGTGAAATCTAATCACTAGTGACGCCGCTGAGTATACAACTGCAATTTGTAGCGTTTAGTCTGTAAAGTTTCTGTGTATAAATTCACAACCTAAATAAAAAGGCTGTTGGCAATCGACCAAATGATCACACAGCGGCCATTTTCCTCTGACAGGTCAGGTCAAATACGGGAATCATGTTGTGCTTTTGTTATGAATCTGACAGACCGTTACCATTTCACCAGGCCGTTCTTTTTAAAAAATAAAACAATATACTTGATGACCCTTAAGCTAACAGTAGCATTCGACCTCCTAGCTAACATGCTGTTCAATTACAAACGTTAGTTTCACTTATGGATTTCAACAAAAGTGTCCAAGAGTGTCACATAACATTAAAGCTTAAATCAAACGAGGAAGTGGTTGAATGCAGATGTCTGTTGTTGTCTAACAGAAGCTAACAGGTTATCAAATATCTTATTTCACTTTCGCTTATTTCATTTTCATAACTACCTTTTGTATTCAGTCGTCTTAGATTGGATTTTTCCATTTTTACTTTTTGTGTAGATGTGTAGATACTAAACTAAGGAATACTTGTTATAAAATAAATAATTTGGATAAAACAGAGAAGGCGCTGTAAGGTAATTGCTATTTAACTACTAAACAGGAGCCGCAGAGCCAGAGCATGCTCCGTGCACGTGAACGCCGCCCTCTTAATTATCTTCCCCTCCGCAAGTCTGCATCTATTTTGACCTGGTATCCCCGATATGGAGCAGCAAGAAGTCAAGGAAAAACTAAAGACAGGGGAACTGAAAAGGCAAACACGCACCGGTAAGAGTGAGGTGTGGAAAAGCTTCAAATTGATTGTTGAAAATGCTACAGAAACTTGCGTTGGCTTCACTGAATGTAGTCGGGCCTGCAAATCAAGTTAATTGGTCGGGCTCGGGCTGGGTCGGGCTTTAATACCCGCGGGCCTGGGTCGGGTCGGGCTGGATTTTTTAGGCCCGATCTTACCTCTAATGGGAACCCATTTTAAGACGTGCTTTTAACGACCAATACAAGTATTACAATCCAAAACACCTTTACTTAATCCTTATCAAGTGGTTTCTGTGCCTAAACCTAACCATAGCATGAGCACAGCATCATCGCAACATAAACTTGAAAACAGAACCTAAAGAAATGTAAAGATCCCACATATCTGTAATTTGCCAAACGTTCAGAACCAACATTGGTTCTGTTTGCTCTTTCTTTAATAACATGACTTCCTCCTTTGCTGCCATATCTGTTTACGGCCACTAGAGGCTAACACCTACAGTGACAGTGAACTCAAGTATGGTTTGTAAAGTTGTAATACTGTTTTATCTTATTTTATCCTTTTTTAAATTACCGCTTGTATCTTTTATTCTGCGTTGTGCAGCTCAGGGAGACACTTCGCTCTTTGGTTGTTTTGCACAATGGCATTAAAGGCTTGAATTGAATATTAACCTGATTTACGCCTTCGACCTGTGTGATCATTTCTCTGATGAGGACGAGCTGGAAAACATAGGGATGAGGAATACTGGACTGTAGGAGATTGCACAAAAACAGGTACAGCACATAAACAAAGCAAAAAAAAAGAAAATCTTCTCTCATGGTCCAGGGCTCTTTTTTTCACAATATTTTACCCAAGTCAAAATGCAGCAAAAGCTGAGCTTGTCAACGCAAATATATCGTTTTTTATCTGATTCCCCTTCCGCTGTTCACTTGTTGTCGCCGGCTTATTGTACGGAAATCCGTGGCAGCTTTTATGTCAAAAAAATCTTCCAAAAGTCGGCACGGCAGTTCGATCCGACTCCAGACGTAAACATGCAGGCAGACACCACGAACAGCAGAGCAGTGCAGAGGTCAGTACTTCATTAATGTCTGATTAATGTCGTCAAGCTGATTAATTCAATTGAGCCCTTTATTACTCCGTGTGTATTAATAGAAGTGAAGGAGTCCCTCAGCAGGAGATGCTGTCTGCCATATGGGGGAGCATAATGGCTGCATTGGCTGTGAGGGTGCAGCCAGCACAGTGGATGCCAACAACAGCACTGGGAGGGTCAGGAGGTTTGGCAAAAACTTGATTTAAGGGGGAAAAGAAGTGCTCCATAGCCTGGACGCGAACAGTTCACCCCAAATAACCCATGGAGCCCGAGGTACAGTCAGCTTTTTCTCTTCAGTCACATGAATCTAAATGATTTCAGTTCCGTTCACCAAACAGTGGGAAAATATTACATTAACATTAGAGGGAAATTTTAGGCTGTTGTATAAAGATTCTTTCGAAGTTATTAAGTAAACTGTAAAAATTCTCAGAGCTGGAAACCTGTGTAAAAAAAGAAAAATCAATAAATTCATCCACATTTGTCATGTTTAATTCCAAAAATGCGTACTAATTCATTCCGAGATGTTCATTTCTTTGATTAAAAAACAGGTAATTACATGCCAGATTAACATGAAATGACATGATGAAATCAAATCAAACATAATGATGATGAACCTTCTATTTCGGCGAACATCTGGTCATTGTATACACTAATTACCTATATGTCTAGTGTGAGTGCAAAAGATTCTTCTATGAAGTTATGGATAATAAGAGCAAACTTACAGCTGTTGTCTCGAGCTGGATGCTCAGCGAACATGCATGGAGAAATCTGTCTTTATTTCATGAATCTATATTTTTACATCTGATATGTATTTACTTTTCAGGTTATGATTTTACATTTAAAAGAAAGATGAGTTCATAAAAACGTAACAATGCTCAGCAGTTCTAACCATTTTTGACCGGTGACCTGTTGTCAGGTTTCCAACAAATCCTTATGCCCAAACAACTGACAGCCAGTGACTCACAAAATGACATATTGTGTATCACTCTTTCTAAAAACAACATGGAGTGTAACCAGCAGGAGGCCTACAGAACCTTCAACCATTCACAGGTTAGTTTGGTTTAGGCTCAAAGACAACTTAGTTTTGATGAACATTGTGTTTTGTGTTAAAATAAGTATAGTACATATGTTAATTAAATACAAGAGTAACTTAAAATAAGTCAGTGTTGACCTTTGGTTTCACGCTAGTCACAAACAGCAGTCTTTTGGATGAAAGTCCTTTCCAAACCCAACCATCCACTCATCCTCCTCCCTATTCCTATTACACTACTTCATCTGACCTCCTCCCTTGCTGCTGTAGTAATTCCTACAACCAGTAGATGTCGCCGCCTAACAAGAAACATTAACACATGGGCCATAATAAGCTTCTGGCACAGTCTATGTGTGTGGTTGTTTTTTCTGATGAGGATAAGCAGCAAATTCTACTTCTCAATGCCTCAGACGTTTATACTCTAAACATGAAATTTATGCCCAAAAGAGGTTAAATCCTTAATTATTTCAGAAAAAAATGAAATAAATAAATAGTGAGGATTTGCCAGATCACAAACACTCCGATTCATCTGAAGACCCTTTGGAGCAGCCTGACCCCTGGATTGGATAAGACTAAACCCCCTAATGGTAAATAGAGTAGCTCTTCCAGCTGCAGCAGTAAAATACTACTGACACATTTAAGTTTCATTGTTAACAATCTAAAAAAAGCAATTTATGATAATCTATCATCTAATAGGGTGAATTTTTAAAAACAGCTCACACTCATTCTTTATGATTTCTCTAAATGCAGGCGATGGAGGCAAACACTCGAAACAGACTGACTGAAGCAGAAAAAATGGCTGATAAATCCTGGATTTTTGGTCATCAAAATAGAAATTTTAAAACCTCGTTTTGTATTTCTGGATTTGAGGGCCGTGTTGAGAAGCAATCCAATGAAAAACTACCCAACAAAGGTGACTCACTGCCAAGGACTTCCAAAGATTTTTTTTTTTTCTTTTTTTCAAACCGTTATCTTGGAACTATCAAAAAAACAAATCCACTAATTAAATCTGGAATAACATGATGACACGCAAACAAGGTAAACACAATCAGATATCGAGCACCACCACTTCTTCTCTGGAAAACCCAAATAAAACAATCGATGAGATCCAGTAGCGTAAAAACTGTCTGAGGACGATTTTAATCCTGGGGAATTTCTCATTCTGTCCAGTGAAACAGTCAGTTGGCGCCAGAGTTTCTGCCTTTACCCCGGTGACGCAAACCCCTGGCGCACACACACACACACACACACACACACACACACACACACACACACACACTCCGGCTCACTCAGACATGCTACAGCTGTTAGAGTTGGCACACAGTGTCAATTGTGTTTGCCCTGAGAGTTAACAGCAGCCTCTCGACATGAGACGCCGCTTCGCCATCGGCCCCTCTGCCTTCTCATGACAAAAGATCTGTTTCTATCTCCGTGATGGTGGCTTAATTGAGTATGATAACCTCTGTGTCGCAGTTGTTTATCCAGCGGCTCTACTTTCTCCAGCACGCACAAGGAATTTCAATACAGTTTGACCGCAGAATGTGAAAGTATTTGAAGTCTCCATTAAGCGAGTGGAGTAGTCTCAGTCTTGAGGTCATTTTTTCAGTTTGTCATGTAAATAATACACACACACACACACACACACACACACACACACACACACACACACACACACACACACAAACTGGACTTCTGGACCTCCCTAGTTTCAGGGCTCAGTAGAAACTTTTTTTCAACCAACATCCCAAAGTAAATTTAAACTATTAACATTTTATAGTTGTTACCAAAAAGTGTTAATATTCAAATGGGCTACTTTCATTATTTTTTTATTTTTATTTTCGTACAGGTATTCACTGTAAGCTTGTGTTGTCTCATTAAACTGCAGTAAACCGAATGAACAACACGCAGGGCGCAAACAAAAAAGATGCAACGATGCTGACCTCAGAATCTGCTACCTAATGTTAACATTAGCTTGCTGCTAGCTGTGTAGCTAAGGCACATTGACATGATTAGAGTGGTGTTCGTTGAAAAGGTGAGTGTTTGTTTGCAGCCCCACTTGTTCTCATGAAGTGCTGCTCTGAATGATCCACGTCCAGCTGCCACCATAGCAGGCTAACGTTAAAACGGAGAGAGAAAGACCACATTCACTAATAACGTCGGCTACAGGCAGGTTACAGGTTTATTACTGACCACATACGTTACATCATGTAACAGGCTTATTAGGTTACCATTACACTGGTAATGAGAGGCTGGAGGCCAGCTATTTTTAATTTGCCGTAGATTATGAGCTGTCATTAGTGGGTGACCCAGTGTAATTAATGTGGCTGTACTTTTTTATTGAAAAATAGGCTACAATTATTATTGTGCACCCAATAATGTCAGCAGTATTTTCCTGTTACCCTGAGTGACGTTGGTCCACAGCACGTCAGATATAACTATGCAGTGTTCTAAACAGACCGGATTGCGTACAGCAGATGATACAACGCTCATGACAACCGTAACACACTCGGGACTTGACTTGGACTCACAAACACATATTTAGATTTTTTTCTTTGTTGATCTAGCTTGTCTGACCCGGTCCATCCCCGGGAGAGCTTTCCTGTCACGTTTCTTCTTTTTCTTCAGTACTGACGCTTTGGTTTGGCGAGGCATTTTTCGGAAAATCCTAGAATATATTTGTTTTTGCTAATTTAATGGCATAAAAAACATCTTCTAGGAAACAGTGTGCAAAAAACACAACTTCAATTTAAGTAGTACCTGCTGGATGTGTAAAATTAGCGACTGCCTGCTAAAATGGCCGCCATATCGACTAATCAAGTGTGTCTTCCTCCTGCTCCTCCTGCCCTCACGCTGTGGTTCGTTTTTTTTAAAGGCGGCCATAACTATTATCACGTTCAGAGTCATCTACCAGAAGCTGTCACAGGACTGCTGGCCCTCTCAAAAATACCACACCATGTTTTGTGGTATTAAGCTCACAGCTCTCTGTTCTGAGCAAAACAACTGAAAAGATTTGTTAATTGCTTTTTGTGTGTGTCTTTGTGTTTTGTGTGTGTGTGTGTGTCTCTCTCTCTCTCTGTCTCTCAGTTGCTGATCAGAGCATTCAGCTGAAGGTTGGCTCTCACCCGGGGCGTCTCCCCCCCTCTGTGTGCGCGACTGTCTCTTGGTGCCGTTGCCTTGAGTCCAGGGCTGAATCATTTAATTAGCTGCGATTCTTTATGAGCGTGTGTGTCAAGCCATGTAGGTGCACAGCCTCTGTTAATTGAATGGCCTTCTGTGTAATTACTGTCTTTGTGAGCACCAGGGAAATAGCAAGGATACCCCCCCGCCACCCCCCGTCTCTCCTACGAAGGTGAGCAAACCTGCGCCGCTCAGAAAAAACCCCCCAAAAAAAACAAAAACCACATTGTATTTTTCCTCAGGTAAGCGTGGCGAATAACTCAGATGTCCGTTTCCCTAAAGGTATCTGATTGGAAAGAAGAATTGGAAAGCCAAGATTTTTGAGGGAAAACACAAGCTGGTGAAAATATGACGTATCTGCTGGATGTCGGCGTGATGCATCCTGAACCTGCGGAGAAGGTCAAATCGCCTTTGTTCCCCTACTAATTAAATCTCCAGTAATTATGGTGCCACAGGATGTCGGGGGGGGGGGGGGGTGAACGAAGAGCGATTCAGGTGTGGTATTGATCTATACAAATGTAGACAGCATTTATCACATATTTCCCAGAGCCAAGGGGTTGTGGGGAGACTGTGTAATGACCATGGTGATGGCTGCGATTTGATCAGAGGGGTTTTTTGGGTTTTTTTTTTTTTTCCGCCTCGTTCACAAAGCTCCGCTGTGAGGCTCGCTAGCAACAGAGAGAGCCGGAGCTCAAAGGGTTGAAGGATTGTTCATCACTCTTGTTGCTATGCAACTCTCTAATTAGCCATAGCTAGCTAACCTGAAGAAACAAAGGGGATCAGGTTGTTAAAAATAAAAATGGATAAGAGGAAGTGAAGTAATTGCTGTTCTTGCTCCTGAAGTAGAGGTTGGAGAGCTCCACCTGAGCACCAAACGACAGGTCTGAGGTTACCGCTGAGATTTTGCTGCATCTGCTTTGAGTTTGACTTTGTTGTTGCTGCTGAACGCAGTCTTAAAAAATGTTCGTCACCTCTTTGATCGGTTAACCGACTTATCTTGATATATCTGCCGAAAGCCTTTTTTTTTCTATTCTTTACATTCTGGTGAATATAAGATTGTTATTCTGACACAAGTTTTGACACAACGCTGGGATAATTGCTCTCTTTCTACTTGGTCTTCTGAATTCGAGATGAAGAAGATTAAAATCACTGCTTGGATAAACATAATTATACCTCCTCGTGTTCATATACACAACCGGTAATTTGTCCGTCAAAAGTGCTGGTTTTGGTGACAGTTATCTGACTTAAGAGAGTTAAAGTTCCCTCTCCTGGTGAGGAAATGACAAAACCTCCCAAAAGCTTCTGACTTGATAACATAACACGGGTGACAGATGGTGCATCGAC
This sequence comes from Acanthopagrus latus, assembly GCF_904848185.1. Lineage (NCBI taxonomy): Eukaryota > Metazoa > Chordata > Actinopteri > Spariformes > Sparidae > Acanthopagrus > Acanthopagrus latus. Next base: position 14,178,780 of record NC_051042.1, on the reverse strand, counting down.
TTCAAAATGGCAAAGTGTGTGTGCGTTAAGACATTGGCTTTATATATCTTTACCAGGATCCTCAAAGCCAACAGGAGTCATCATCAGCGTGCATCAACATCAAGCCTCTAATGAGGGACGGCGATCAGGGGAGGAGCAGCAGGATGGAAACCTGGGACAGGCGGATGAGCCGGACCGCACCGCACCTTATTCTCAACGCGATCGGTCGCGCTGCTGTCTTCGGCGGCACAAAGACACTTCACTGAGCTCCACCTGCTCTGTATTTACCTCTCTGCACACTGCTCTCCGGTCTATTACCATGCTTCTCTGTCTCATCAGCGGGAGTGGTGGCTCTCAGTTCCACTGGATCAGTATAATCATGTAGGCAAAATTCCTCAGCTTTACCCGACAGCCCATAAACCTAAAGAAGGAGGATCTGGAGTTTACAGCGCTTTTGGAGGAAAAGTTAGCATCGTCACAAATGTGTCAGATCTCGTTCACATTTAGATTTGGTAAAGAAAAAAAGGCTGCTTAGTTGCTTAACACGCTTCTCGTTTGTAAAAGTTGCACACAAACATGCCACAAAGACATCGAAAGGCCGGCTAACCACTCTGTTATTCAGACCAGGTGTCCCGCTCCCGTCATGGCAGCACGATGTTTGTTTGAGGCACTGTTAGAAAAAGAATATCAATTTGGTGTTTGAGCAGGCTTTTTTTTCATTACAAGTATTGCAATACTGGGCCACGTTTATAGTTCAAGTTTTAGTGTACACAGCTCAAGCAATACTTTTGTGATTGGCCGCAAGCAGCATGACGTTGGGTTGCGTTTCTCCTGTGTGATGCTTTCATTCTTGCAACTGCTGCTCACAAACACTTGGCCTCCATGGGGCTCTGCTCTGCAGTATGGTCAGAAATGTTGGCATATAAAAAAATGTCATATCAGATGATGAAGAGAAACATCAAATTACTGTTTATGCTCCCGAGTCAAAGTTAAACCACACAGGTCATCATGGTTTTAAACTACTGTTTAAATACAACTATAACTACAGTTACAGTCTTTGTTCAGCATTAAAATATGCATAGAATTATTTTTCAGTCATCGTAATAATAGAACATTTTAAGTGCTGTTGATGTGTAACTTTGAGATGGTTTGGACTGCGAAGTTTAAAAGTATTTTAAATCCTCTATTCGTCATTATTTTTTCTATCATCATGCACTGTGCCGGAAAGTGCCGGAATGAGAGCCTCTGCCGGATTGTCACAGTCGTGGCCTGGTGCTTGTCGATGGTCCGTTACCTTCAAAAATTAAAGAGTTAGTAGTAAAAAAAAACAGAGGAAGAAAAAAAAAAAAAACAAGGAAACAGAGGAAAAACCAGCAGAGAGAAAGTTTCCAACAACCCCTGCTTGGAGAGAAACATGTTGGTAATTTATATTATGGAGCGGTTGACTTTTTCTTTGAGACATGTCACTCAAAAATGTTAAAAATAGAGGAAAAACTCAATTTGATTGAATTCTATTAAATGATTTCTGTACTTATGTTGTTTGGAGAAGTTTTTATTATATCTCCCTCTGTGCTAAGGCCAACAGCACAGACTTAAGATTATGAATAAGTCTGGGACCCTTCACCCCTTGAGAATACACTGACTGTGCATGAATCAAAGCCTGGGATTATAAGGACCTCTATGATTTCAAAGGACAACCACGGCTATAAAGGACCCTCAGACCTTGATACTGAAGTGTTACTCAGCTTCCTTTCATTCCCTGTTTTGTAAGACGTGAAACATTTCACCTTACCTGTGAGGTGCCTGCCTGTTGTCCCCTGGTCTCTTTTGTCAAAAAGAGTTAAAGTTTTAAAAAATCTAAATCATTGTGAGGGATATTTGAGTATGCGCTCCCACATGAGTACATGTAAGGAGTTATCACACGCTTCCCTAAAATCCATTTCAGGCTTTTTTCTGTCATTAAGAACGAGGCTCACATGCCCAAGGCCACTCAGAGTGATCTGTGATTGGTTGACGGTCTTTGTTACCCGCAGCGGTCCTTTCCAAACGCACAAAGGTCAGGCTTGAAAGCTCTCATTGGGAAAAAAAAAAAAAAAAACACCAAAAAACTGGAATGATGAAAGATGTGCAGCGGGGAGAAGCCACAGATTGATGGTCTCCAGTAAGCAGACAGAAAAGAGGAATTGTGTCCTGGGGGAGAAAGAGACAAATGTTGAAAGAGTTGTTTGTTGCACTGATTGAAAGGATTGTGGAGTTGACAGAACATTTGGTGCACAAGGTCTGTTTGCCGCTTCTGCTGCCTGCAACTGCTTAGTCGCTTTAGTGCCTCCTTCCTGTGTGTATTGATTCAAATTATGTGCAAACACAAGAATATGCACGCACACTGGCAAGCATAAACACACACACACACACACAGACATACACAGCTTCTCTTCTCCCTGAATTTGACATGTGTTTTTATTAAAGAAAGCAGCTGCTCGATAGTGCTAAGGAGTAATGGGGATTGACTTTGGCATAATTATACAAACCCCTGCATGAATTTGGTCCTAATGGAAGCTGAACACTTAACCCAGACTAAACGCAGAAGGGCAGATCAATGCTGAGGGGCTTTTTTTTTTTCTTTTTTTTTTTTCCTTTCACTTGAGCAGCAGCCAGCTCTCTCCAAAACAGGACATTTACATATGCAATGCATCTCCTTTAAGATAATCACAGCGAAGGCAGGAGCCCGGCGCCTCGGGGACCAGTCAGGTGGCGATACCTTACAGGGATTTAGAAATGAAGATGCATATGTGAAAAACCCTCTTGTGAGGGAAATTCTCAGGCGTGCGTGCTCGGAAACATGCAAACACGCGCTCCTGCACGCATGAACGCTGCCCATTTCAGCCGATTATTATTGGTAAAGACAGCGCGGAGGCAATTGAAGTCTCACATCATGAGGCCAGATGCACAATCGCCCAGCTCGTGTTTAAGGTGCAGAGACACACAGACAGAATGTGGGATTCTGACAGCAGCTCACCAACCCCCACTCGTCTTCGACCAGCCATCAATATCTATAATCCCCATCTCGGCCCACATAAGTCATAGGGTGCCCCAGCCAAGACGGATTTAGAGATAATTTATTCAGCTTTACGTTTTTTTTTTCTTTATTGTACATGCTGTTAATGTTAGTATTTTTGTCTCAAAGCCATCCTTGTTCCTGCGATCTGCGGCGCTGTCCTACAGAGGGACTCCGACGAGCACGGAGACAGACGACGACAGTCCCATTATTTGTTGCTTGCTTATGTTTTTGTTTTAACCGAATGTCAAAATCCCTCTGGACTGAGAGGAGCTTGGGGCCAGTCAGGTCCTGACGACTCCCTTTCGTGAAGGCTTGACAGAGGTGGAGGACGGCGCACCAGGGCCATTCTGATTCCTTCCCTGACACATTGCAGACCTCTACTTACCAGACTGTCAGCCAGTAGCTCTGCTCTGTTTAGGCCCTGTTGTGATTTCTTTGCCATTTTTTTTTGTTCTTTCTGATTGAGGGAAATCTTGAGCACTCTGCAGCCTGGTTAAGTGATTTTCCAAAAAAGTCGCTGCTGAACTAGGTGACCTACATCTGAGTTTAGCTTTCTCAACAATGGCTTGCCGCCTCCGGGTTTCTTTTGTTTATCCTCCCTGAACCCAAGTCCCTTAATTCACATCTAATTTATAAAGCTGACTTTGAAAATTTTAGAGGCCAGTTAAGTGTTTCAGTCGTATTATCACTGAAGAGGCCGTTTTTTCTTTATTACTGAAGAAGTGAATGTGATGTTTTGGATTCACAGTAAATGTCTTTTACATTTTACATGTGGTTTGGAAGTGGATCTCAGGCTGCTTCCCTCCTGCACCACCACAGAGTAATTAATTGAGACACTGGTCTCTTTAATCATACCGTACTTTGTCTTCCCTGAGGACCGGGTTAGATGAGGAAGGAGCTGGTTCCTATGTGTTTTGTTTTTTTTTTAATCACACTGGAAATCAGATGTGTTTAAAGGCATGGATAACATTTTCAAATAGTCTTTCCTGGAAGAAATTCATAGTGAATTTCTAACAGAAGTGCATCTCACCTCCACACAGCATGACTAATCCTTTGCACAACGTGTGTGTGTGTGTGTGTGTGCGTGTGTGTGTGTGTGTGTGTGTGAATGTTGGGGTTGTCAGTTCAGGATATTTACCAAAATGGTTGTACTCAAACATTCTGGCAGCTTAACTCGCACGTATCCGTCTGGGCAGCCTGCAGGCAGACGTGTGCTGCTGCACCTCTGCGACATCAGCTGATTCTTCTTTTTTAACCTGCAAACACCCCCAGATTCCACGGCGCACGTCTGCATCACACAACGGCCATGTGGCAGATTCGGATGCGGCTCTCGGCACGGCTCTGCTCTATGGAGGATACGCGCCAAGTCTGTTTCTGACGGAAGTGAACAGAAGCTGCGTCAAGCTGCACCGAGCCGATCGAACGAGGCAGGAAGTCGGACACGAGGAAGGCTTGGAGCTGTTTTGGTTGCTGTTAGGTTGTGGTTCTGTTATTTCCTGTTTTATTTTGGAGTTTGGAGCCTGTGTAGGTTTCTTCTTCCTCCCTTTGTCCATTTTTCCGCCCTATTCACTCCTCGTCTGTGTTCTATCAGTCAATCACCTGTGTGTATTTAAATCCTTGTCCACCACTCTGTCTAAGTCTGCTCGACTGCTCTGTCCTCATTTTCCTGTCTCTCTTTTCCATCTTCCAGCTATGTGTTTCTGGCTTTTCTTTGTCAATTCCTCACATTATTCCTGGTTTGAACTTTGCCTTTTGATATTGCTTTTGGTTTCTACTTTCTTTAGCATTTGGGTTCAGTCTTTGTTCTATGGATCTGGATTTTCAGCTTTTGTTATCAAAGTTTGCTTAGTTACTTGTCCGCCTGTGTGTCGGCGTTTGGGTCCACTTTGTTTAATTTCAACAAGCGCACACAGGAGTAACAAAACTGCTTTACACAGGTGAGGCAATACAGGTGCGCCAGGTAGAAATAAGACGAGACATGTTGGAGGTACATGTTAGGAGTCTGTAGCACGGCATGACAAACCTGATCCCTCACTGGGTTCCAATCCAGTGAGGACGGAGGACCAATGAAAACGGACATCCCTGATGATTCTTTTGAAGTAAATTCTGATTTGATTTAGTTGCCACATTTCTAACTTTGTTTTATATTTTGCTGACTCGACCACACATTTTGTAAAGTGACGATTCTTCAGGAAAATGCTGATGATCCTTTATTCTGAGCGTTGTGGCACTGCACGCCAGCTCAACTATTTTATACATTAATAATCAATTTATTAATGCAGAGATCGAGTGCACAAAAGCCTCTCCGTGCCCGCAGAACAGCCACAAATTCAGTGTAACAGCCACTGTGTTAAGGACACGGGAGCGGGCACTCTCTGCCTCGCTTTTGTCTGGCCCATTGACATGTAAATGTCCTCCTGCTATAAGGCATCAGCAGAGAGCAGCGAGAGAAAAAACCCCACTGAATTGAAATGTCAATAGTAATTTTTGGCATGCGAGGGACATCTGAGAGTCAAGGGCTGCCTCCCGGGAGAAATGTAAAAGGGAAGAGAGTGAGGGAAGTACTGAGAATGTGGAGGGAGGACTGTGTGTGTGTGTGTGTGTGTGTGAGGGAGAGAGAGATGTAATAGAGGTGGCAGATAAAGTAGAAGACGGTGTGATGGAGGAGAGGAAGAAGAGGGAGTAATAGCAGTCAGAAGGTGAGCTGTCAGAGGAGAAGCAGGGCAGGGACGTCCATGGGGGAGGAAGAGGGGGAGGCGGTCGGCGATGGGGGTTGGGGGGGGTTGGGGGGGGGGGGGGGGGGGGGTTAAAATGGAGGACGAACGAGCCATGGTCCTCCTCTGGGAATCGCTGCGCATCCTCCTCCTCCTCCTCCGCTGATGGACAGGCTGAAATACCACAGGAGCCACCTCCCGTAATGACTTGATGAATGAGCTTCTCCAACCAGCCCCCTCCGCCGCCCCCGATACCACCTTCACCGCCCCCACCACCACCAATTCACACTTGGCCCTCTCTCCATCCCCCCATCACAGTATCACACGGCACGAAACCGCCAGCATCTGCATTTACACTATTTAGTGAGCACCCTCACTTGTGTGCAGTGATTTTATTAACAAACATGTGAGTGATGCTGTGACCAAACAACCCCGATCGCCAGAGTAAATGTTAGCGGCGCACGTTTCTGCAAAACCACTGATGAGTTAAAAAAAATGAAATGATGTTGCATCTTGATGCTTGTTTAGGTTAAGTTTCCTCTTTCTGTCTATGCTTTGGTTAAGTTTAGGCACAAAAAAGCACCTGGTGAGGGACGGGGAGACATCATGGTTCGGCACAAAAGGCCAGAGATGGTTTGACTTCCCAGGAAAATAATTCATTTTTGGTCGGCACAAAATCAGATGGAAATATTCCTGAGTTTCTACAAAAAGAAAAACACCAGTTTTGTAACCTGGAGACGGTCCCGGTATCTAGATTTGATCGCCACAAAAATGGCTGTAAATGTCGCCACAGACTCAAACCGCGGTCTCCTGTTTTGCAGCCCTGTGGCTTGTAACGCCACCAGGTGACAGGCCGCGTTTGATACGAATGTCAACTTTGGGGATATCTGTGGTTTGCAGAATCGTTAACCGCTAACATCTCATCCAGATGGCTGGGATTGCACCAGAATATTGAACAGATACGTCCTCATTCATATTTATATTTCAATACATGTATTGACACTGAAAGTCACTCAAACCAAACTGTTTGCTTTTGTCGGCTTTGATTCCTCTTGTGATTCTGCAGCAGCAGCACTGTGTACCGTGCTGGGCCAAGTCATTAATAGTGGATTTTCTAATCAATGGCTCTGGCTCTGTCTTGTTTGTCAAATCGATGTTATGCTCTGATGCTGCTTTTATTTTATCCGACATGTTGCCTCCGTGTCCCCCTGCTGTACTCTTCCCCTCAGACGAGGCGACAGGAAAATGTTTCTTTATTTTCAAATTTCAAGACATGCTGAGATTAGAAACAAAAACTGCCATCAATTTGAGAAAGACGTCGCTCGGTAAAACCATTCCTGCAGCGTTTAGAAAACATAAATTACACCGCCCTCGAAAACGAATCCTCCATTATATGTCAATAAATGCCCTAAAATGACTCCAGGCATCATCGCTCACCCAGGAGGAGGCTCCATTAAGAGCACAGTCCTCATATACTTGGTGGGATAAGAAAAATATGTAAATGACTGACATTACGTCATGAGCAGAAAAGGGAGACTTATATAACAAACAGCGAATTAGAAATGCCGGCTGAACGGTCAGAGCCGACACACTGCGGTGTCGCCTCATCCTCCGAGTTTAGAACACAGCAACCTGTGAATGCTTGTGTCCCAGCCCACATAGGATCGCCTCATTTTTGTGTCAAAATGGATAAAACTAACTTCAGACCGTCCTGTGCTGATCCTTGAACTGAATATCGAAGTCACAAATCACGTCGCAATCTTCTGGTCTTCTCTCGTTCCTGTTAAATGTGAATCTGAATCATTTGCTAAATTTCCACAGGAGGTGGAAGTGAATCCCGGTAAAAGCTTATTGGTTTCTCCTCTTTAAATCTATACAGGAGGAGGAGGAGACAATAAAATTCACTTTGGAAAAAAAAGGGGGGTGGGGGGGCTGCTGCTTAGCTTCAGGAGGAAGTCCATGATGGGATATTTCTTTGGAAAATGTGCCTGATGAAAAACGTCCTGCGGAGTGGCCGCTGCTCAGGAGGGTTTATTATGGCAGCCATGTTCTGCTTGCTCTCTAAAATTAGAAGTCCAGACAAAAAAATATCTTTTACCTGAATACAAGATGATAAAATTCAACATAAACTGCGACCATATCTCATGTAAATATTCTTTAAATACCCATTGTGTTGTTTGAGAAGAGAATCGGTGGGGAGTTTTGTATTTGTTTTGGTTTTCTGGGCATTTGGCTCCTATTTTGTGCTCTTGTTCATTGTTGGACTATTGTCAAAGATGTGTGGAAGCAGGGGCAAAACAAAGATCTAAATTATGTATCGTTGCACTAACCTCAGACAGAAACAGCATTTTGTTGTAGCCCGAATTTTTATAATTGGAATCAAGAGTTGTTTCAGGATATTACTTTATAACACTGCAAGAAAGACCACTGTGCCTGCAGAGGCGATTTCACTTCCAGGTACTAAAGAGTTATACACATCTGAAAAGAAATCAGATTATAATGGTAATTCTATAAATGCAGTTCAGTTATGGCTCTCTCCCCATCCATCTGGACGTGGTCTTCTTAGCTCAGACAGGCTGCCAGGGGCGAGCACTTCTAATGTTTCATCTGCCCTCCTCACTCCCATTATTCCAGTGGCTGCGCAAGCCAGTGTTGTTACAGTAGGTGTGTGTAAGTAGCCAGCTAGCTATCTGTCCAGTTTGATACTCTTCATTTACTCGCCTTCAATAATTCAGAGTTACATTGTGACACATTTCTAGAGATGAACAGTAACATTAGCTCTTTTATAACTTTTTACCTAACTTTCTTTGAAAAGTAGTGGTTTGAATAAGGAGTTTTGCTCAGGCTCCTGAGCCTTCAGTCAGTTATGTGATCTTCAGTGTGGATTGTTGATTGAACCTCAGTACAAAGACTGAGACACAGAATTCTGTTTAATTTAAAGTTCCAGGTTTTCTTGTTGGACTTTAGATATAACTTTTCCCTTTTTGTGTTTTATATCTTTAAATAAATATGAAATAAATATACTTAGTTATTACCGGCACAGTAAACTCATCATGCAAATGTTCAGAAAATAAACAACGATCGTAGATGGAGTGAAGAAACGTTGTTCTGATCTGTGATCCAGTGACGCTGCTGTTGTGTGCAGCGCAGGTCCAACTCGATCAGAGGGCATGTGGTTCGCGCCCCATGCTGGCGTAAGGGATTTGATTTATCACCTACAGACTGCAGATATTTTGCTAAGTAAGCAAGTTAATGAGAAGATTGTAAGACCTCAGTTCCCTAAAGCACATTCCTGCACTGCGCTCTGCTTCCTTTATGCCCTATATAATTCACACACTGATTACACGTGTGCTCAGGCCCCCCCAAAAAATGGGGGAAAGGGCCCGAAAAATAAAACTGCTGGTGAAAGATAACATTATACAATCGATGATGTGTTTTCATTTGATGTAAGAGGATAAACATAAATCGGTTGCTATTTCAAGTTGATTTCAAGTTTTTGGCGTTTGATCTCGTACAGAAAAGAGAGACGAGTATGACTTGTAACAAAAGGCCCCACAGGTTCATTACTGGCTCCCCAGAGGTAGAAGGAATCATGTTTCATTCAGTGAGTCGAACAACAGCAGGTAGCTCGCTCTGAGGGAATTATCCGGATGCCCTCAAGCACAAACGCGCACCGGACCCGCGGGGGTTTGGGGCCTAATCCCAGAGGCTGCACCCTGACAGAGGGCGGGGTAATCCCCGGGACCGTCCACTTCAGGAGAGAGATGAGACGCACACATCAGAGCGGAGCAGACGACGTCGGCGAGGGGGGAGCTGGTGTTCGAGCGGAAGGCGAGAGAAGAAAACGAGAGGAGCGCTTCAGCAAGAGGGAATTACAGAAATAGATATGAATGAAGAGGAGAGGCGGGGAGGCAGGGGAAGGTAAAGAGAAGGTGAGCGCGAGAGTGAGAGGGGATGTGTGAGTGTATGCACGGTGTTATCTCCCGCTAAAGCAGATGGGTTTTATCTGCCGGGAAACAGGAGGCTGCTGCTACAAAAGCCTCTCTTCACAGGTGAAGCCCCAGTCTTCACTTACAAGACTCTTACTGCCAGTTTGGACTTTTTGAGATTGAACTTGGAAATGGAGATTTCGAACACACACGCGCGCGCGCGCACACACACATATCAGCTGTAAGGCATGCCAGTGAAAGCAGGCTTCTTCCCACTGACAGATCGTGTCCACTCCGGTTATTTTTTTCTCACCGTCCCTCTGGGCTGCTGTTGGCCGAGAGACCGAAAGCAGAGAGACACTCACAGTGATGCAAGGCTAGAGATTTGTCATTTTAAACCACAGGTCAAACGGCCTCTCTGGCTATTGATTGGCTTGTCCCCCTCTATTACTCCTGTGTTATGTATTGCACCCTTTATCAGAGCTGCGACAGCCACAAACACATTAAACTTGAGCTGCTTCGATCCGCCATAAAGTGCCACGGCTTGTGCCAGTCGGTGTGCCTCGCCGGGTGGAGATGAGCTACCGATCGAGGACACGGCGGCAATGTTCTCACTGCTCTGTTTTCTGGAGTTACGATCCAAAGTCACAGAGTCGTGGCCAGAGTGAGAATCTACAGCCGGCCCTGACTCGGCACAGCCTCACCTTATCACACAAGGTCAGCCGATGTCAGTCTCCAGAGAAACTGCTGGTCCGCAGGCCTCCACGTGTCAACACATGAATTAGCAGAGACAAGGCTGCAATAAGTGAGCAAAAATGTTATATTTTGAGTTAAAGTTTCAATAGGTTAGGTTTAGGCACAAAGACTTGATTTGGGTTAAGAACAGATCATGTTTTGGCTGAAAATATCGTCACAAACCCAAATGGAGATGCCCCCGACATCCGCCTGAAATATCCAGTTTCATGCCACAAGCATGGATGGAAACTGTCCCAAGATCGCCTCATGTTTACAGACGCTGAAATGCACTCGGCTCGGCTCGGCAGCCTTCTCGCTTTCAAACTCCACCAGCACCACTTCCACCTCACGATATGAAAGACACAGTAATGTGAAGGTGAGGTGATATGACACGCATTTTAGAAATGTTAGTAATATGGTCCGTAGCCCATGACGCATACACATGTGATCATATCAAGGGTTTGCAGAAATGTTAATTCCCAACATTTTATGGTGGCGCCTGGGTTTGAGTTTCATCGTCAGTGCTTTTACCTTTTAGAGTCTCTGCAGAAGCCTTGAAAACACGATGATTCACTATCAGTGTCTGTTACAGAGTGTTGTATCATGTGTTTTCTTTCCCCAAAAGCCTAACCAGGGACAAGGACTGCATTAGCCATGGCTAGAAGTCTTATATACACTGTATTTAATGAGATATAACAATACCTACATATATTGTCCCTGTCAAACAAACAACTTTTATAAAAAATTATGAAAAATAAACTCATGCTCCTTTTTGAATGTTTCATTGAGATAACAAAAAATGCCCTACCAGTGGAGAGGCATTCTCATTAGTGAGAGTTTGCTGAGGGAGGAAAGAAACATGACTCAGTCTGTTTATTTTTGCCCTGTTTCTGTTTCTGTATGTTAAAAATAATAACAGTATGAGTAGCATAAAAATAGATTGACTCAATCAACACTTTCACAAACACACTTTGCATAAAGTTCCTCCTTAATCCGACAACTTCCACGAGTTCCACTCTCATTCCTAAAGATATCAGATGCATTTATCATGTGGAAAAGTATTGGAAGAAAGAAAGATTTTATACGCAAATTCTTGTGTTTCTCTGCATCACCTCTCTCACCTCACACATTGAAATGAAAAGTGTTGGCGCTCTTTTCCTTTAGTTGCCAAAAGAAAGCTGTGTGTGTGTGTGGGCGAGGGAATCCCACAAAGACAGAAAACATCCAGTTGTATGTTGTGAAATAACTGGTATTGATGTGAGAAATAAAAAAAAAAGAAAAAATACAATTAAAAAAAAAAAATCACTGAACTGCATCGGTGCACTGCTTTTGTGGCTGTGAGCAGATGGCCATGGCGACGGAGTTCACAAAAGCAGATTAAACACAACTTGAATGCCGTCCAGTGGAGACAGTTGCCAACCCTTCAATCGGATCCCTCAGCTGAAAATTCCTTTATCTCACAGAAGGCATTTAAAACCCTCGAGTTAAGCTCGCGTGGAGTCTGCAGCGCTGCCGAGGATTTACATATCCACAAAAAGGTGCTCCGAATGAAGCGAGTCGCTGATATGACAACAACGTCGTGGTGAAGAGGTTTGAGAGGAAGTTGCATCTGAGGTTCATCTCTGCCTCTGCCGAGTGGGTTCATGTCCTCTGGCCTCAGTGTGGGCCGTTCATCAACGTGACGACGGTTGAGGCAAAAAGTGACGTTTGGATTCAGATGTTCTGAGACTTTTTATCATGTTCATTGGTTCTAAATGGTTCTAAATTTGGTTGCCGAACACACACAAAAACAATTTTAACCATTAACTCAGTAGGCTGAATCATGCAGACTACATTAACCTTTTGAGATATCAGAATAAGCTGAGCTGTAAATTGTGAAATCACAACCCAGGTCACCAGAATAAATGTCGGTAATGTACGCGTCCACAAACTTCAGATATGTTGAAGCTTTACATGTGCTGTGCTTATGGTCTGGTTAGGTTTAGGCACAAAAAGCAAACACTGTTGCGCTGAGAAAAGATCATGTTTCAGCTTCAAATACCTGTTTTGGAAAAGAAAACTTGAAATGTTTCTTTTAATCTGTGTCTTTCTTGACTTTGGCTTTATAGTTAAGGGTCCCACAGACCTACTGCAGTGTGTGGACTCTAACTCTTCCCTGTGCTGCATATTTATGTTATTTTGACTTTACATCTACAAAGACGTGTTCCTTTTGTGGGTTAGGGTTTGTTTCACAGACGAGTCTGTTGGTCTGCTGTCTGTCTTCCTACATGGAGTTTATTCTTCCTGTTGAGGGTCAGTTGGACATCACAGAGTTCTAACTCCCTGTTATCAAACTCCAACAACTAGAGGTGTAACAATTCATTTTAACAATGATTCGATTCGTATCCCAATTCGTGGTTGCCAATACGATTCAAGGACAATCTCGGTTCATTTAGAACGATACGATCCGATACGATTCAGTGACTTGAAATCAATTCAGTAACTTTTTAGCCAAAAATTCAACCAGTGTGACTGTGAAATAACCTGGATACTAGGCAGTGCAGGTGACGTTTCCTAGATCCCTGTTGTTTCTTGTAAGGGAATCAGATTTAAATCAATTATGGATAAAAACAAGTAAACAGCAATTAATGGCAAATGTATTAACCTTTTATTCAAATAAAGTGCAACCGGGGATTAACCTTTTCTGCTCTCATTTTCAATATGAAAAGAGTACAGTAAGTGCAACCAACATTTCCTCAGGTTGAATTAACAGTAGGTTTACCTGCTACTCCTGCTGACGTTACCTTGCCCTGCTGCTGCAGTGGTAACATTGCAAGAGGTGTCTGGACGGTCGGTGTTGTGCGAAATCCCTTAGTAGGTGCCTTAGGTGGTTGGAGAGGTTAGTCGTGTTGCCATGGTTTTTTACTTGGCTTTTACATATTCTACAAACAGCGAGCGACTTAATCAGAGCATCTATATCTTTGCAAAAGCCAAAGTGTTTCCACACATTGGACTGAAATGGTGGCTTGAAAATTTCTCCTGTGCCATCCACCATGCTGCGTTTTGTTGTTGTTCTGAGATTCGCACTGCCGATGACGTCACAGACAGGCAGACTGAATCAAGTAACGATTAACATGTCTTTATCCTTAAAAGTGCTAAAAAAAAACCACACATCCATAAAGTTTGCCATGCTTAATGCAGTGTGTAGTTTCCTAATATCAATACAATCGATTCTTTACCATTTCAAATGATTTTTAATTGATATATGTCGCCCGGAAGGCCAACTTGCCCAGCACAGAGCGATGTAGTTGGATTGAGGGAATATAAATTGATTAATCGATATAGTAGATGAATCGTTACATGCCTACCAGTAACTGTATGACTGTACTAATGCATGAACACTATTTTCAACACCAGTCATAGATACGGGAAACAGTGTTTTCAGCTGGAGTTTCTGACACCCCAACCATAAAAAGTATGTCAAATTCTGCACTCCAACTTTTTATCAGAGCAAAATCATGTTGATGAGTAGCTCTCATAAAATTAGAAGAAGTATTAAGGTGATTTGTTTACAGTTTGGAATAAGTATTTTTAAGAGGTGGTACATTTAGAGCTCATTAAACTTCACCGATGACAATTACATGCTTTACGAAATTTTTTTTTAAAGCACTGTAAAGGTTCATAAACAATAAATGGATGGTTTATGAAGAGTTGTATTGTTTTATAACTAAAGTTAAATTAACTATACATTTACAATGTATCACTGAAGGTCATTGTAAATTGTTTTAAGTCTGTGTACTGACCTGTTAATGAGGGACTTCAGGACCCCACACAGAACATTAGTGTTAGAGCATTACAGGTTGAGCATGTACCTGACAGCAGGATGGCATGGCAATGGAGTAAGCTAACGGATCAATAGTTCTTCAAACCGGACTGCAATCCCACTCCAGCCTCCCCCTCCTCCAGTGTCGTGTCTGCGAGTGTTTAATGTCCAGACGGCACAGGGCCTGTTACATAATGCATGACCACCGGCGACACAGCGTTCCGGGCTCTGCTGAATCAGCGGCAGAATAACGCCACCGCTGCTGCACTGAGCAAACGAGGGTCCACACAGGCCGCTGAAGACAGGCGGCCTGTGCTGCCCCCACCCCTGAGAAGGGCACTTGATCACCCAAGTAACCTTTTGCATGAGTGCACTCAATCTGCCACTCACCAGAGAGCCACTGCAGACATGGTTGCAGACAGGGGGCATTAGGTGGGATTATCGCCCCCGCTGCCCTTTGTTGTTCTGATGTCCGTCCCTCGCCAGCTCGACCCGACCCCTCCCCCCCCCCAGCATCCCCTCCCCTCTCCCCTCTCCCCTCTCCCCTCCTCACCCGCCTGCCCGGCCCTGGCATTGCTACAGAGAGGCCGTCCACTGGCAAGCTGAAACCAGAAAACCTCCCATCAGTAGCCCACTTTCACAGCCACACGCAAACACACTCTCACGCATACTCAGCCAAAGACACGGACACACACACGCACACAATAATGGGGGTGTTCTCTCTTTTTAATGAAGGACATGATGGGGTGAATCCAGGTTAAAGCCATCATTGCTCATTGATTTCCCCTACTGTATTGAAAATGTAATCACGGAGGGGAGATGTTCCTGCAAGGAGGCAGAGAACATTTTTATAAGATGACAGGAAGTCTGTATTTTTATTTTTTATTTTTTTTGTGAGTTACCTTTGGTGAAAATACAAGATTTGCTCTATTGACAGCAGCCGATGTTATGACCTCGGGGAGCACAAATCTTCACCAGAAATGACCAGTCAGTTTTTTTGTTTGTTTGTTTTTTTGATTAAATTGTTTGCTCAAAGCTGCAGACGTTTTCTCAGCATTTCCAATCAAATCTCGGACAAGTTTCTTTCATAACCATGGCAGAATCGTTCATTTGTTGGCAGGAGGCCTCGCAAATGCCTCTGCCTCAGGAATTCTCGCAAATTTCAGATGTTTGAGAGCTCCTGCTGCCAGAGAGATAAACCGACTAAAAGGGTTCAAACATTACCTCATTAGTGGAGTGAAAAGTTGAACTGAGTTAGCAATCTATCACGCTGTCTTATGCCTGTTTTCCCCCAGACTTCGCACAGATGGTCTGACTATCACCAAATATGTTTAAGGATGCAAATATGGCAGCAAAATACAGTTACAGGTTGAGTAAACAATCTCACCAGCGGGTCCGTTTAGCAGTTGTTCTGATCATATCATGTGATGTTCATCAACAGATGGAGCTTTCTCAGTCCAACACGGACAGGAAGTCCTTGATATGCTCCAGAAAAGTCCGTGACAGGTGATCACACTGGAGGACCATGTGATCCCACAGCCCCATCAGCAGAATAATGGTTGACATTGGACATTTTAAACCCAAACTTTGCTTTACTTGTTCATGCATCTTTAATTTTCAATGTCATATTGGGACAACGCTGTGCTTTAAAGGATAAGTTCACCCAAAATATGAAAATTCAGTCATTATCTAGTCGCGCCCATGCCGAAGGAAAGTCAGGTGCAGTTTTGACGTTGAATTCTTGAGCTTAACAGCAAAACATTGTTGCGGCATTCTCCTAAACAACTGAAGCAGATGAGGACTGGACAAATGTTGTTGTCACAAAGACAGCGGCAAAATGTTCAGACAGTCGCTAAAATTGATTTTACCGTTAATTCTGGAAAAGTTGACTGACACTTAAGCTCTTCTGCAGCAGCGCCCTGGTTTCACATTCACATGGCTGGAATAAAAAGATAAGAAAGTCAGCTGGTCTCTGTAAAATACCAGATTTTGCGGTCATCAATACGGATACGAAATGTTCTGACGGTCTCTCAAATTACCTGGTTTCGACGTCAACACCATTACATGGAATCTGAACATAATGTGATGAGTATTGTAGAAGTGTTTACATGATACACATAAAACGTACAAATTTAACGTATCTGTGGTTAGCAGGAACGCATATTGCCAACATCTTCTCCAGAAAAGCCACCAAAATAAACACCTGTTTTCTCTACAGCTGAAGACTCACTTGGCTGTGACGTGATGAAAACCACAGTGAGCATCGACAGCCCGTTTAACCTGGATATCATCACTTTTCTTTAATTTGTTGGAGCTTATTAACCTTTGTATTCACACCGGCGCGTGTCTGATTTAACTACGGCATTCCTTGTTTTCATGCCGCCCGGAATGTCTATTGAATGTCGCGCCCTGAACCTTCCTATCCCATCATACCCATGGTGTAATGTTGCTGCCTGACTCCGTCCCTGAACTCAGGCAGCGAAACAGCAAAGCACAGCGCTCACCCACCCTGAACTCTGACCGACGCCCTGAATATCTTTCACCCGGTGTCATCCTTAAGTGTCTTGCTTTTCTGGCTTCGTTTACCGGCTCTAGCCTTGTAAATCTTCCGTTCCGCCTGTGTGCGCACACACACACTGATTTACCTCTGCGTGTAGTCTGTAACTGTCTTTTAAAAACAGGCTCATTCCAGACATCACAACCCTCCCAACCCCCCCTTTGCACTCGCGCCAAGCCCTCTATCAGTATTACCATGCAGGGCGCTAAAGAGGTCAAGCAGGGTTTTAGTTAGTGACCTTCGCCCATACAGTCGCCGGTGTTCAGGGCCGACCTTTGACCCTGAATACCGCTGGTCCTGGAGTTCAAATGCAGACCGTGACCCTGCCGTTGAACCCCAGAGGGGGAGGTGGCAGCGAGGGGGGGGGGAGCAGGGTGAGAAGGACAGACTACAGACTACAGTACCCACTGCCTTTGCTTCTCCTCTCATCTGCACAAGAAGAGGCCGACTCGCAAGGGTCGTAATTCTGTAATTGTCTGGACAATAAACATCTTTTCAATGTATCCAAGGAGGGGCATGTATGTTTTTTTATGTATTAAACCAGTTTCTTTCTGTCTTACACACCTCTTCTCAGTCTCTTATTTGATATTTCCTCGCTCATCAATTCTCGCGTGTACCAGAAGTTGTTCTGGTCCGCCATCTTACAGGCCGTCCCAAAGCTCGCATTTGGGCTCTGAGGACAGGGGAGGGATTTCTGTCAGAATTATTATTATTATTCATTATTTGTAACCTTCTGATCCTCTTAACTGAACCATGATATGAGGAGGCAGTTATACCTTTTCACTGCAAAAATATCATTTACCCAGTTCTCTCTGTTGGATGGACAATGCATGCTTTGACTGTGACACTATTCCTGTGTGTTTTCATGACAAAACCTAACCAAGGCATAAGGATAGAGGGTGTTATATGCAGTTCAGATTGTGCTACGTGTGAGTTATATGTGCACTTAACCAAAACCTCCTCACACTGAAACCTGTTCCCTACATTTAACCCATCACAGAGGAGCAGTGGTGAGCCAGCTAACAGCACCAGGTCTCATTCAGCGCCTTGGTCAGGGACAAGAGTAAACTTTAAAGGATTCTCTGATGTTCGTCCACAATCTCGTATTCTCAAACATATTAACTGGCTCAGTCATTAAGAAGCTTCTCCCTCGCTTGTTTTATGAGTCCAACAGCCACAACAGAGAGAGCTGCAACGTTCAGTCCCACCGGCCACCACACTTTATTACCATAATTAACTTCCATCAGCTGGGGTCTTCTCACTTTCATATCTGCAAGTATCTCTGGAGAGCCCGAGCAAAGCTCAGTGTGAACACAGCAGGTAGCTCAGCATATTGATGATTTATTCAGTCTCATTAGGAGAAAACAGTCTGGTGTCAGGTTCAGGACGAGCTGTGTTCTTAAGTTACGATGATCCTTTTTGAAAAATTACAAAATCCTTCAATTTCTGTCACTTAAGCGGAAACAAAATTGAAGTTCCTCGTCTTAAACCGGCGCTCATATTAACAATGAATCTAATCACTATGTGATGTGAAAGGTGACGTTTCCTCAGCTCTGTGGAGTGTTTCAGCAGCTTTCGGCTGTCGGTCGCACCGCTCTCATCATGAAAGCTAGCTTTGGAAAAAAACATCCCAGACAAATCAAACTTAACAAACACTCTTCGTTTTCATTATTAAATAAACAAACTGATCTTTAAGGGCAACACAATTTCATACCATTTTACAATGTTTACATTTTGCACACCCGCCAAACCCAATTTCAAAGGTAAGCTAATGTTTCTCTGCGCGTGTTCACTAGCATGCTAACCCTAGCTCGGCTTAATTCTCTTTTGTTTCCAAAGTTAAGTGTTTCCGACCCGATTTATAAAGCAGACGTTATTCAGCCAATTTCATTGAGGAATGCGACAATTTGTAGAACTTTCATAGTAGGCTACCCTGTGAGGTAGGTGGATTCGCATGACCGTGTGATCTTGCAAACTGATCTTTCCAAGCTTCAGTGCCGAGTACACATTTGTTGGACTAATCACATCCTGCGAGCATGGGCACGCCTTAGGTGTGACCACCAGCGAGAGAAGCGACCGCTGGTTTGAAAACAGCGGTTCATCGTAAGAAGAACAAAGACAGGCAGCGAATGCTTTCTTGATGGAAACAGTGTTTTCACTCATCTCTTGATTGGCTCTGGTGAGAGATTGATTTACCAGCTGGTAAATCGTTGATCTGATTGGTAGAAGTTGGCCCACGATCGACGGTGACAGACAGATGGTTCGTCCAATCCCCTGCCAAGTATTTTTGACCTTTTCCAAACAGTTTCCACGGACAACTTCCCAGATGGTTCTGTATAACAAACCATCTGGCAGCATTACGGTGGGTTATTCTTCATATGCTGTTATTTGTCCGGTACTATAATGACTTGTTATTGCTGCCTGGATATTTTCATTGCAGTGCACCACATCCATTACTGCTGTTTTACTTTCATCTGTTGTCTGGATCGATTTGCAACTTTTTTTCATCGTCCATATTACTCACATCAGCTAATGTTAATTCTTCTGGAGCTTGTCTACAGTTTTGTGAACATACATGTAGTTTTATTTTGGAATTCAATATCGGGAAGGTTTTGAAGCGAGGCCGGTCTGATGATGTATCTGGCAGCCATTTGGTGTATCGGTTGGCAATATTAAATTGGTTTTGCTCGATGTAAAGGTGTATCTTTGCAAGTTTCCTTGGAACTCATCGTCTGTCCATCCTTCGCCTTCGCAGCTGGCTCATGGAAGAGGCGCACCCAGCATTTGTCTGTTTCCAATATTAGAGTGACGGCACTTAGAAGGACCCAGCCATGAAACTGAAGGACTACTGTTCACTTCTGTTGAAACATCTGCATTTTTGCTGAATTCTGACATTGAATAAAGATTTGAAAAGAACAGCAACCTTGCTTCCCACACAATGGCCAAAACACTAATAAATGCAGCTTAAAATACCAGCGATCACAGCTAATAGGGACATTATATCCAATAGATATGATGCAGGAGGTCTGTGTCAATGTAAAGATAACTGATCATTTTTCACTCAAAGATCTCAAAGCATGCACCTCCAAAATACCATGTTTTCAGACATTTAAAATTTAAGAAATTTAAACATTTAAATTTTAATGACAAATGATATTATTTTTGCTCTCAAAGTGTTTTAAAGCCGTACAACATGACGTTCTGACAAAATCGGTACAAATACCCCGATCCGAAGTTGTCAAAGGACGTCGGTATTATTCAGTTCCACAAAGGCTTTAATGGGAGCAAAGTCTACTCGTGCAGCGCCGCTCTGCTGCTCTGTCAGCTGTGAAACACACATCCTCTACATGTTTTCTTTGGATGGCCTTACTTCCTTAATCACTCCATTTTTCCTGACCCCAGTGGCTGCCGGTTGATGAATACGGACTTACAACAAACGTAGAGGCCGAGTATGTGTTGATGCCAACGTGCACTTGTCCTTTTTCCCTTTTCATAAGAATACTGTAATTCCTCTTCATTTAGCTTTCTACGCTCACATCTCATGCAAACTGTCTTGACCCTTTCCTCCTCTTTACTTTTATGACTTCCTTCTTGACAGCTCAGTTACTTCTGCTTGGCGCACTCGAGCTGCTCTCCAGTAGCCACGCTGCATGTGTTTAATGGGTTTTACTTAAAGTTTTTTGAAATTTGGGGGGTGGGAAGAGAATAACCATAGTGGCAAAATGTTTTTTAAGTGTCAAAATCTGACAATCCCATTAAAACTCATTAAAATCAAACAACATACAATATAACACCAGCAGCTGACAGATTAGTTGTTTATTTCGTGGCACCAGTGTGTACTATATATTAATTGTTATTGTAATTAAATATTAAGTGCACCTTATATCAACAGCAGGTCTCCGATGACTTAACAAAGAGAAACAAACAACAAATCGCTGAAAAATGTGACAGGATTTAATTAACAATCGCTCACAAACAAGCTGAAACACCATGTTCTGTGAACAAACAATCAATCATAAAAACTAAAGCTGAGTTTGTCAAAAGACACCAAGATAATCAGGATGAGGGTTGGAGCAGCACACGCATACAGTGTTTTTATACAAGCGACACGCAACAAGAGTGTGAAAAACCAGCAGTCCTCAACATAAAGACTGACATAAATGTTTATGTTTGTTAGCAAAAGGTTGTCAGCTAAATGAAAAGGCTGCACTCCTCCCTGCCTCGATTGTCACTGCTGAGGTGCCTTTGCGCAACGCCCACGTGTGTGTGTGTGTGTGTGTGTGTGTGTGTGTGTGTGTGTGTGTGTGTGTGTGTGTGTGTGTGGGATCAGGGTCCTCCGGAAAAAGAAAAAAAACGGCTTGTGGAAATACTTCAGTAATGAACCATAGGCAGGATCATCCACAGTGACGGCTGATAACACTCATGCACAGTAAAGATACAATACATTTAACAAGGGTAGTTACACTGAGAATGAATTCCTTTGAAAAGTTATGCAAAGAGGGCAGCACGCACTGGAACGGAAGTATTTTTAAGATGACGTAAGCTCAAGAGTCAAAAACAGAGAAAATCAAAGTGATTGAATGATGGATAAATATGAAACAAGACAAAGCAAGTCCATAATATAATACAAACAGCATACACACACTATTCATTTTTCACATGAAGATATGACAATGAATGGCAACTGCACGCATGTAAAAATGTAATAAACACGGTATATAGTAATATGTAAAAATATAAATATAATTGCACAGAGACGCTGAACTGCAAATACGCTGCATTTTACCTGTTTGCACGGATTTTCTTTTAGACAAAACCAGTGCTTAAAACTGCTTACCACAGTAATTTAGATTTTTACGTTTTTCCTTTCAGGCAGGTGTTAGTTTCTGTCATTTATGGTTCAGAAATGAGGCTTAAAACTGGGTGGTAACACAGTGGTCTTTTTAAGTTATCTCGATGCAACAATAGCATGACAACGACAGCAGACTGGATGTTCACTGTGATCTATTATCTTTCTTGATTGAATGAACTTATGTTGGTTCACTTCTCTGCAGCCTGCAGACAGCAGTCCTTCTGATTATAGATTGAACGACGGCGCCATCTACTGCCACTCAATCTGAAGTGCAAGACCAGACTGAGGACAGTGTTCTAAATGATCCATACAATGATGACATGTAACTCAGTGCTGTACTTAGGCATGATATTTAGGCTGTAATGCAATACCTACAGTAAGAGGTTTACAGTAATTAGCCATAACATGGGATTCTTTGGAGTTGGCTATCTCATGTTAAATGGCAGTTGACCGTCTTAACACAGACGTGAGATCATTCTGACTACATCTGTCTGCTCACATGCACTGAGAATACAGGTTCTTCCTGATCTTAAATGTAAATAAAGACAGGGCAAGGGAGCTTACCGGAAGCTTACTAAGGCCTCCTGACCAATTTGAAAAACTGAATATAAAGAAAGAAAACTTGCCAATCTGACTATTTCAGAGTCACAATTTGAGTATCTGACAAGAAGAAAATCCGATGTTAGTGAAAACACAGCGCAGCTGTGTTTAGTAAAGCAGAGAGAAGGCTAAGTTGTCTCATCCTGCTTTCCACCTCATGTTTCCATGTTCAATGTTTGAGTTTGTCCACAGTTCACAACCTCTTCACTATCATCTCCATGGTGACAGTCACTTCAGATCAGGCTTTAGTCCAGTTTTAGCTTGAGGACACTCATCAAGCTGTGGTTAAAGAAAGAAAGAAAGAAAGAAAGAAAGAAAGAAAGAAAGAAAGAAAGAAAGAAAGAAAACACCTCCCCAGCACAGGAAGCTGATTTCATCTCAGTCACCCATGCTGTGATTTTATCTTGTGCAACACAAGATTTTCACTGCATGCGATGTTCTAAAATGTAATTCTGTACTGAGTTAAATGTGTTAAGACTGTGACACAACATTGGATGAAAAAAAAAAGTTGTTTGTTACTCGGTTTATTTGCTGGCCATGTAACTGTTGCATTACAAGTCACATCGATAACTGTGAAGCTTCTGTAAAAAAAAAAACAAAAAAAAACAAAGAAAGAAAGAAAAAAAAAACACCTCTCTGGCACGAGAAGCTGATTTCATACAACTGATTTTAACTTGTGATATCAAAGCATGTTTCCCCAGTTTTCGGGGAACATGCATGTTGTGTTTCTACCAAAACAAAAGCGTTTTCTATGTATTTCCATTGGGGTGTTCTACAATATGTTTTTACTGTTGAATAACGAAGGCACAAGCGGAAAACGTCCTGTAGGCGGGAGTGAAACAGTCAGTCACTTTCAGGAAGAGGAAAATGCATCAAGGAAATAGAAATGGCCAGAAACACGATTTCCTGTCCAACGCTTTCGCCTTCAAAATAAAACGACACAACACACTTTAATTCCAATGAAACATGAAATGATGTATTCCATCTCGCTTTAAGGTTAAGCTTTGTGTTGCTTCATTCACATTTGACAGCCCTGCTTTCAAAGCAGTATGGCCTAAACCCCTTGCATGTGTGCACAAATACTTGGCTGATAAAGTTGATCCTAATTCTGACTATGATCCTCCTGAATTTGTGCGTAAGGAAATAACCCCCAAACATTCCTTAAGCCAGGGAATATGCCTGCAGTGTAGTAAAAAGTACCCAAAAATTAAGCTTGGGTAAAAGTTAGGATACACTGTCAAAATCACAGTCACACATGAATAGTAACTGAGTGAGTATCTGATTTAAATGTATGGAAATTGAGTTTCAGAGGCTTAAAACTAGGTCTCACTATCACTATCACTATCATTAGCCATATTCCTATAGCGACATCATAGTGAATGGTGCACATCATGAATGTTTTTAGTGTTCATTTGAATTTGCATTATAAAATGTTTCTGATTGTTACTGACAATAACTGACAACGTTTTGAGAACGCTTTACACTACAGCAGACGCCAGACTTGAACACCAAGATAGTATAGGTCAAAGCAGCCACATCAGCTACAGTCAGCAACAGCAAGGAGGTGAGGAGCGAGATAAAGTACCCAGACTCCCTTAAAAAAAATCACTCAATTTGGGAGGTGTTGAGTTTGGGCAAACTTTCTAAACTTTCTGAAACGCTGTCAAGGAGAAATTCTTATTTACTTGAGCCTTCCTGTAGATTCGGCATAATGTTATAGCCGGCTACTTGACTCTTACTCCCTGCATCCATGGCTAAGAATGACAGGAAAATTATGTGAGTACGCCTTCCTGCAGTTTCGCCACCAAATGCCTTTATTCTGAAAATCACACTGCGGAAGTTGTACGTTGATTCTGGCCCGTCCAGCTGCAGGAACTTTGCCTTCGTTCCTTCACAACAAGATGGACTGGAATGAAGACGATGGTGTAAGTGGGATTCTGTTTATCGGCTCCTCTTGTCGTCTGTGTTGCGAGGTGACTGTTTCATCCGGCGTAGACTTGTCTGGCGTAGTTTTCCCGGTGTTATCATAGCACGTTGTTAGCATCAACTAGCTAGCTTAATGTTAAATTGTAGCCCGTCGGTGAAGCGGAATAACCTGTCCTCGGTGATCGACACGGGCTGATCAACTGTCTGGAGGGCTGTTAGCTTCTGTGGGCGTAGCTAGCCCGCCGCTCGTCACCTGAAGTGAAACTACTAGCTAGCTAAATCTCTTTACCCCCAACCTCAGCAGTCAGATTCAGCTAATTGTATTTATGTAAAAGTATGGACGAGCACGTTAGTGAGAGTGTGTTCGATTAGTCTGATTGACATGACGCTACGTTGACAGCCAGCGTGTGTCTGACCCCGTCACTGTGCGGTTACCTTTCTTACCTTCGCCCATTATAACGAAACCGCAGGTAATCCTCTCTCGGAGCTTAACTCGGTTGCAGTTTCCTTGAACGAGAGTCGTCAGCAACATGTGTCGGGTTCATCCAAATCCACATGTGTCGTGTCAGTAGTTAAATGTTAATAGTTGAGCACAGGAGTCTGACAGCTGGCTTTTGCCATATGTTGTTAAGTGAAAGGCTAACGTTAGCTGCCCGGGTCGTGTCATCACCGGCATCAACAGAGGATTGAATATAGCAACCAGGTGCTAAAAGGAGTAGTTCATCCCAAAATACTAAATTAACCCATTCATTCACATCATGGCAGCAAAAACTCCTTTGAAATTCGCAGAAGCACCCAGTCACCCTAACCCATGGAGACACAGCATCAGTGTGCTATAAATGTGTCATTTTGAGTGGAGCCCCACAGGCTGTCAATATTTTGGGATAAATAAGGAGTAAAAATAATAATAAATAAAAGTCTTATATCGACATGTTGGCCCATAATGCACACATTTTTTGCAGTGATCCCTCAAATGTAATGAAGACATGTAATGGACGTAGGATATTTTACGGTTGGACATTAAACTGTATTGTCTAAATGACATCATTGCTCTAAAACAGGAAACTTTAAACTGGGAATTTTTTAATTACATCTTTCACCCTGAAAAGTTTTTTTCTGCCTCTCTACAAAAAAATATTTTTCATATCAGTGCATTTCAGACTGAACATACTTGCAACACTGAAATATCTGTGAGAGGACAGTATCAGCTGATAACAAGGTGCGACCAGTACAGCAAACGCCCTCTAATTTACAGCATATCAAACAGAAAACATGGCCCTTTAAACTGTTATATATTATATCTATATGTCATCCGACCATCCATAATATCATTTCAAGGTATCGTCACATTGCCTAACCCGACAGCTTATGCACAAAGACCCAAATGTTTTCTAGCTGTGTTCATTATTTACCTCATTGATGGCTATTTTACACAAGGGCACCTTATAAATACAAAATGTACCTCACCTGAGAAAACAGCCAGGTCACCACAGTGAGTGAGGAAAATGTTGAGAATGTGGTCTGTGGAAGAGTTTGATAATCTTACACCAGCTGTTTGAAAACCCGATGGACATTTTCCACATTCCAGGGGAGAAAAGAGACAGAAGACAGTGACGTACTGTGTATTTGATGTCTTGGAATAATCTGTTTTTTTTCCAATGGAATCTTGATAGTTTAAGATCTAAAATAACTGGCCATCTGGAGTTGATGCGTGCATGTAAGTGTTTTGGGTATTTTAGTGTTACTTAGATAAAAGACAGGTGAGAGATGGCAGGAATTGAGAAGGGAGAGAAAGGGGAAGAGATACAGTCGAGGTTTTTGGCCAGGCTTGTTGCTGCGATGTTGCTTCTCCTCAGGCTCACTCAAATAAATTCAATATTCTTCTCAGATTACTACTTAACTTTCAGGCCCCCAGAGTCTGAGCTCCTGTTCTCTGCCATTTTAAGAATGTCTTATGGACCGTTTTGGAGCAAATCTGTGTTTTCTCTGCGCCCATTTGTTGCAGGGCTGTCACCACGGACATGGAGGTCATTCTCACAGTCACGGGCCGAGAGCGGCGCACCCCTTCATGACAGGTTTTCACGGACAGTTCGGCAAAAGCCCGGATCAGACGATGAACCTCAGCCAGCAGCCGAAGAAACGGTCGCACATGGACGACAGCAGCAGTTGGGACATAGTGAAGGCAACACAGTACGTAATAAACTTGTGCACTGTGTCAGCTGGTCCACATTTCAATGTATAATGCCACAGTTGTCAAAGACAGCAATGGGTAGGTAGTAGTAGGTAGTAATTAAAGTTGATCTGTGACCATTCAAGTTGAAAAAGATCTCTGAAATTGACCAAAACCTTGTCAGACTATAGAGTAAGACAATCACAGCTTTAACTTGACTCCTGTAGTCTTTTTAAAAATGCTTTTCAACGGGTGTCTGTACAGTATTTTCACATGGGTAAGAAGATGTACATTTCAAATATATGACTGTAATTCTATAGAGCACAGAAGTAACTACACACCTTAACTCTCCACTGTGAATTTCTGACAGCATTTGATTGATATGTTTGCTCAGGAGCTGCACAACAAAACTCAAGGAATGTACAAATTCTCTGAGTGCTCTGTGTTTAATCAGCGGACGGAGGGCGATGACTCATTCTTTTGTCCAGTTTAAAAGCAGTTTAGGACGAAAACCGCAGAGGAAACAAAGTCAGTGCTTCACACAGCAGTTATATCACAGCACTTTAAGGTAACTGAGCTACTAGCAGCTTTTGGCTAACTGATCGGGGAGTTCAGGTGGAGCCGAGCGAAGGTCACTCTTCTTTATAGACCGGTGAACAAAAGAGAAGAATATGCAGAGCCACTCCTGTCCGTCCATTCATCTCTCTGTCAGTACAGTCGGAACCGTGGGCGCACTCTTTTCACGCAGACCGAAAACAAGATTGAATGGACTTGATTTTCTACTTAAGCGCACAGTAGAGGGTTTGCCATTGATTCGTCCTTGCTTCAGCTGTACTATTGTTCATCGTATTCAGGGTGCTGTATCTTCTTTTTCTGCACTGCACAATAAAGGTGTGGATCTTCTCTGGCCTCACAATCTGATTACAATTCACCTGTCCATGATTTGAGTGCGCAGTGAACTTCGATGCAACTTGATGCATGTCAGCATATCACATTGTTAATTTACTGCTGCAGAGACTACTTTTCGATCAATTTATACTATCAGGAAGAGAAATCCAAACTCCCTTTTTATGTAGAAAGTCCTATCAAAAGTCAGACGAAAACAGTCTACAATATAAATCTGCATCTTTCCAATGCCAGTATCAGTGCGACCAATCTTTGAAAAAAAAAAAAAGACAGAACGTAAATCCATCTGCAGTGCTTTACATGTGTGCTGGAATTTACTGAAATATAGTTGACATATAGCAGCTTTAAGACAGGGCTCTTCCTGAATGTTGCGAACATCACAAACAGGACGCTGCTGCACACATCTCTACGAGTTGTCAGCAAAGTTGACCTCACCTCCTCAATTCTTGGCTAATTAGCTGTCAACAGCACAAAGCATTGGCCCGGTAGTTGCTATTCTTGATGTGTTCATTCAGTGCTTTCTCCGTGTCACCCTGTCAGGTTTGGTATCCTCGAGCGTTGTAAGGAGCTGGTGGAAGCCGGATATGACGTCAGGCAGCCGGACAAAGAGAACGTCACTATGCTTCACTGGGCGGCCATCAACAACCGCGTAGAGCTGGTGAAGTAAGAGTCGCACTTATCACGTCAGTCTCGTCACAGCTGACTCACCAGAGACACAAAAAACCTGTTTTTTTAACTTTCCACTGCAGGCATTTTAAACACGCAGGCTGTCTGTTCTGAGTAGTAGTAAGTAGTAGTAGTAATACCTTAGGCTGAAGTTTAGAGTTTAGATATCATTTTGGGTGTAAAGTCAGGAGACTCTTGGATATCCTGCCATGAAGTTTCATCCTGGAGATCATTCTTAGATTTTGATTGGTTAGATTAGATGAAATTAGGGTAAAACACTGTACTGTATATCAGTGAATTGTTAAAAATTCCTAATTCAAAGATGTATTGAAATTCATGACAAAGCTGTTTTCAAGTCATGATCACTCCACTGTATGTTAGCATAAATTACTCAAATTTAGAGTTACGTCAACCAAAGCAAGAGTAAGAGTTGATGTATTACGTCTTATTAAAAACAGCTTCAGTACAGTGAGTCCTTCCTCAGCGACCTTTCAGTGTCAGAGGCATATCAGATGTTGCGCAGTGCCTTCAGCAGTAATAACCAGCATCACAAGCAACATCCAGAAAAGAAATAGAACCCACTGAACAGAAATAAAACAAGCTCCAGCACAGTCGAAGCTCATTTGTCCTCTGCATCTTCCCTGCTGTTTCCTCACAGGTATTATATGTCGAAAGGGGCGATAGTTGATCAGCTTGGAGGAGATCTGAGCTCCACTCCTCTTCACTGGGCCATAAGGTGACTGAATGACCTCAAAGTGTTTCAATGCTAGAGTTTGCTTTGTTCTTCTCCTTATTATTTACATAACATGGTAAATGTCAAAGGAACGGTAGAAACAAAAAACAGCCTTTATTTTCAGCCCCTCAAGGCTGCCATTAAAACCATTTGCCATAAATGAACAGGGATTATATCATGTCATTATATTTGCATAAAATATACAGTAAAGACAAATGAATACATTAACATTAACCCAGAAGTTACCAGTGATGTAAAGAGAAACTCAGCTGTGGCAGTTAAATCATGGATCTGGTTGTGTTTGGCTGACGTTTTTTCTGCAAGGTTATGTGTTGGCTAGTTTTAAAACATAGTTCAGTACCTTCTCTATAAATCTGTCTTTGGCTTTTGTCCACGATGAGGCAGGGGCACCTCCCCATGGTGATCCAGCTGATGAGATACGGAGCAGATCCCTCCATCGCAGACGGAGAAGGCTACCGTGCTCTCCACCTCGCCATCCTCTTCCAGCACATGGCCATAGCAGCTTATCTTATGGCTAAAGGACAGGTCAGACCCCCACAATGACTTTACATCTGTAGAGGTCTTTTTCTCTTGGTTCAGACTGATTTTACTTATTTTTCTATCTTGATTTGTAATCCTTTCATTTGCCTGTCTGCCTGCAGGAAGTCGATGGGCCTGACTGTAACGGACAGACACCACTGATGTTAGCAGCCCAAAAGATTATTGGGTTAGTAAATATGTAAATGCCTAAATATGCTAGATGCTGTGATTGTCACATGTCTGTGAGGACATTTTCTATTTGCAGATGTAGTCCGTGTGTTAAAGTGATAGCTTATTAAAGGTGCGGTCAGTAATTCTAATCAATCATCTTTTAAGTACTTTTTTTTTTTTTGGTCAAATTCGATCAATATTTCCTCACACTCTTCTCAGCTCTGACTCTGTAAAAGGGAAACCACAGAGCCGCACACGATATTACAGCCAATCCGCAACGTGGAAACCGCCTACACTCTGACACTGCACAGCGGCATCTATAGTAGCCAGCAGAGGAAGAAGTCTCTTTAGTCTGATGAAGAGAAGTTTTGCTCGAAACATCACTACTTTGGTGTGTTAATGAGGTAGATATATGAGCCCTGCCGTGTGCGGGTTGGCTTATTGTTTTATGTTTTGCTCACTTTTAGCTCAGCGTCTGCTCATTCTGGTTTTATGTACGTGTACGCTCCTATTACTGCTGGCTACTCTCCCTCAGCCACGTCCTCACACAGTATCTGAGATGTCACGTGCCAACTTAGTATTAAAATATTTGACTTGCTATGGCAGATCTCACCTTCTTTCCTTTGGACTTGGACATATCGAGGCTTACTAACTCGCAGCCAGCAGTCGCTCTGGATTCCACTGTATTAATCATTTGGTCAACAAGCCCAGTTGTTGTTGTTGTTGTTGTTGTTGCCTTGGCAATGGTTGTCCATGAATTTGGGCTGAGGATGTTTTGAAGGAGCAGTGAGGGGATTAATGCATTTGTTTGGCTGTTGAGTTCCATTATCAAAAGTCTTTCCCCAGAATGACTTTTGACTTTTACAAACATTTGGTGTTTTGCTTTTTTCACTGGGGTGCATTTTTCAAGTTCTTCTTTGCCTTACTCATTAAAAAGGGTTTTTTTAGGTAAGAGTTTAAAATGCAGTACGTAAAATTTATGAAAAGCCTATGCAAATTAGAAAAGATGTTCTTGTGCAGCTGTCAAACTGCCTAAAATATAACAAATATTGTTTCCCGATTCTGTCTGTAGAGTCTGTAGTCTGATAACTATGAAATACAGACTTGAAGCCAATGCACGATCTACTTACATTACTGTCTAGAGATGATATCGGAAAAATAATCGACACATGTTGTTCTTCCGTTCTAGACCCGAACCCACAAACTTCTTAATCAAAAATAATGCCTCTGTCAGTGCTGTGGACAAAGTGAACAGGAACACTCCGCTGCACTGTGCCGTTTTGGCAGGAAACGTAGAGGCCGCCCACATCCTGCTGGAGGCCGGGGCCAGCGTGGACGCAGAAAACATCAACGTGAGCTTCACAGAACTTACACTGCAAAAGCAAGATGTCAGATAGTGTTGGTGTCAGTCTGCTGTCAGACTGGGAGTAACACGTCCCACTAGTTAGCAACTTGTATCTGTCATATCTGTTACAAGACCATCTGGCTGCAACAGTGAAGCCATGCAAAGTGCAAAATGTTGAAGACACATAAGGATTTGGCATACCTGGAATTATTAGAATTATTTAAAAATTATTTGTTTTATTGTCCGTTAACACCGACTCAGATAGACTGCAAGGTCCACATAAGTATGAAAATGTGTGGAGATGTTTCAGCTTCACTTTTGGGGCGCTGTCACGTCCTCAATTTTTTATATTCAGCCAATGGTTTAAAAGCAGCACATTTCTGAACAGTGGTTATCGTCTTACATTTGGAATTGAAACAATAATCTAACCCTTCTTCGTGATGTATTAATGCTTCTTCTTCAGGGTCACACGCCCATCGACTTGGCTCACCAAGTGCACAGCCCGCTGCTCATCCACATGCTCAACCACGTCAAACAGGAGAGGATTCGCTCCAACTCGCGCTGCGTGCGGATCGTCAACAGATACAGGGTACACGGACGCTAAAGACTACACAGAGACAAACAAATCTGGTCACACGTATTAAAAAAAAAACCCAGCAACCTCTCGAAACGCCATCTTATTTGCATTTACAGGTCTTTCTACAGTTTTTGCTCTGCACTGCCATGCTTGGAAGCGTAGGCGCCATAGTTGATATGAACTCAGAGTCCTGGCTGCTCAAAGGGATCCTGCTTGCCTGTGTGATAGGTGTGATCAATGTGGCCTCAAGGTGAGAGAGCCTTTCCTCTGAAGTTTCCTGACTGTTCATGAATGCAACTGTAGAAAGAGTAAACAACCCGCATATTTTGCTCATGTGTGCTCCATCTGTATGTTGTCTGCTTGTTTGTAATTTAATAAGAAATGTTTGTGTCTAAACAGGAACTTCCCAGGTCCAGCCTTTCAGTCTCTCCTACCTGCTACAACTCTCATGGCCTCAATCTTCTGGATGCTCGTCACCTGGTGCCTCTGGTTCCTTCCAGATATCCTTTCTTCAAAGGAAACAGCGCCGTAACAAGACAGTTATGTGGGTTGTTCAGGGCTTGTTTTTGCATTTCAGTGACATTTCACATTTTAATTGAGTTAAGACAAGTGTATGCCTTTTGAGATTTGTTTTAAAGGCATTCTTGGAAATGTAAGATGTTTGTGTCAGATGCATCAGTAATTGAGAAACAGGAAATAATAAAGAGATGTGAGCGCCGCACAAACACTGCTGTATTTAAGTGCACCGTACTACTTAATTGTTTTCCCTCATATTTGATATTCTACTCAAGCTCATAAAGGAAGAGTTCCTTAACCTGTAACCCCACATGGACCCAGCGCCACAGTTCAGGTCTTGTTCACTCTGAATGCCACTGCTCTGCTTTACTACTACTTCCGCACCTGCAGGACCGACCCAGGCTTCGTCAAGACAACCGAAGAAGAGAAGAAAATGGTGGGAATGCCGTAAAAGTTACCAAGTAATACAGTCTTACGTGTTAATGTCTAATACATAACTGAGCGGCACTTTGTTTGTTTACCAGAATGTGTTGGTGTTG
Organism: Acanthopagrus latus; assembly: GCF_904848185.1. NCBI lineage: Eukaryota > Metazoa > Chordata > Actinopteri > Spariformes > Sparidae > Acanthopagrus > Acanthopagrus latus. The sequence continues at coordinate 14,146,465 of NC_051042.1, read as the reverse complement.
GCTGAAGCCGGCTGTCTGGACCCCAGAATATTCTGCACTTCTTGCATGGTCAGCTTTTAACACACGACTTTTATGCTTGACTGCACTGTTCCACAAGCACCATGACAAACCCATGTTGTTTTAAACTGCTTCGTTCGCAGGCAAAGAAGCCAATGAGAACAAACCACTGCTTCTCCTGTGATGCCTGTGTGGCGAAGCAGGACCACCACTCCGTCTGGACCAACGGCTGCATCGGTACGGCAGATAGTGACAGCCACAAAATCAGTATCATGTGAAACGTCGCTGTAGTTTGAGAGCGCACACTTCACCGAGGATCAACAATCCTCAAATTTGTCATATAGTAATTAAACTATAAAGTATTGAAATGGGTCTGTCAGCAACACATTTTTTCATCCTCCAGGTGCGAGGAACCACCACTATTTCGTCCTCTTTCTGTTCTCCCTCATGATGATGGGAGCCTGGATGTTCTACGGTTGTATCGTATGTGAGTGACTCAACACTAACGGTCTAATAACAGAATCTGGCACAGTTTTAGATCTACACAGGGTGCAAATGCTTGGGCTTTGCGTGTTTTTCAGACTGGTCGATTCACTGCGTGCTGCACTATGAGGATCAGGGCCTGTGGGGAGTGGTCTCCGGCCTGGTCAGCTGCTCCCCATGGCTGCTCAGCATCCTCCTGCTGGCCTTCTATCACGTCTGCTGGTCCGGCTTGGTCCTGGTGATACAGCTCTACCAGGTGACTCGCTGCTTGTTCACAACTTGAAGAGAGTGAAGAGAGAATGAATGGAGTGTCTTCTCTGTACATGTGGTGACGGATGTGTTTCCTTTGTGTGGGAGCAGATCGCCTTCCTGGGACTGACCTCAGCCGAGAGGACGACCCTGACATTCCACCAGAGGAAACTCCGGCAATCTGTCTCCCTGAGACAGAATCCATACAAGTGAGTTCATCAGTGTGTTTACTACTTCAGAATATGCGCTGAATTAGTTTCTTCATGTGTTCTCTCTGGAATTCAAATTAGAGTTTGACCACAGTTTTTAAAACATATGTAAAACATTTTTTTTTGTACACATGTAGTGCAGCTCTATAATGTCATGTTCTTTATTTCAGTTTGCTAATGAATGTGTAATAACAGATGGTTCATGTCTTCACTTAACGGCTATGTTGTAATTATGATGCAGGGGGCACTTTATGCTCTTCAGTCAAGGTCTGGTGCATTAATGAACGTCTCCTGTACATTAGCTCTGATTTATTACTGATACCACCGTGCCAAATGTGATAGAAGTGTCTATGGAAAATCAGAAGTGAAGTCATATTGAACAACGTCCAAGCTGATGTTTGCAGTTGTCTGCTGAGAGGGCTGTGAAAGTGCAACTACATGTGCAAATTAAAACAGCAAACTGTAAAGCTGTACCTGCATCTGAAAATGAATCCGGTGGTTCGTTTTCAAATTACCACTTAATTTACAACTTCTCAGCATATCTCAGCACAATATTAAGAAAAAAAAAATATTCTTCTTCTCAGACGTTGTCAAACTATACATTTGACCAAAATAATATTCAGTCCTGTCAGGACCTTACATACATTTGTTGTGATTATTGACGCCCAGACTGGCAAAATCTGAAGAACTGTGACCTAATAAGCAGCCCCTTTTAGTGTCGACTTTAAATCAGTTGCAGTGATTCAAAATGAGTGATTTGAGGTATCTGGTTAGAAATGATTCCGTTTGAATGAGCTTTTTCTGTTTGCTGAGAATTGAACTGAAAGTGCTTTGCATGGTTTAGCCGGTTTCACAGGAAGTAAGCTCCCTCAGGCGTTAATTTATTTGCGTGAAATCTGGTTAGATAAGGCTGCAACTGTGGTTGTGAATAATAATGTAGGTGAAGCTCTTGCAAACAACGCTGGATCATGAGATTTAGTAACGTCTTGAGTTTCCTTTAGTTCCTCTCTTGTACCCTCTAAATGTGTACTACTTCAAAATATTTTATTTGGTACTCGTCGGGCCATTTGAGGAAGCAAACTTTGCAAACAGTTCTTTACCACACATGATAACAATAATAAAAAAAAGAAAATATGGTTCTGTCAGAAAAGGGTTGAATAAAAACAATATCCAACACCACAGGGGCGAATTATGTCAAAACGTTTAAGTCCTGAATCCTCTCCAACTGTCCCTCTGCAGTCTGGGCGTGGTGAAGAACCTGGTGTCGTTCTTCCAGCTGCGTTGCTGCGGCCTCTTCAAACCGGCCGTCATCGACTGGACGCAGCAGTTCCCGCCCGGCCGCGACCAGCCGATGTTCGGCCACACCGACATGGTCTGACCTCCCCGCCACGCCTCGCTCAGGGTCAACGGTCAGACTCTTACAGTGGTTCTGGACCAAAAGCACAAAGTGTATTTATTTATTTTTTTAATGGGTTGGCTCCTTGTGAAGAGAGACCACCGTATCAGAAGTCGGGAAAACACAAAGCATTGTGTAGATATTGTTGAAACGGATGCTCTTTGTACAGACTGCTGCTGCCTTATACTTGACCAATGTAAGTGAGATGAAAATCACAAATGTTTAAATTTGGGTAAGGTTAATCAAACCTTCAAACGCCTAAATTGTGATTGAAGTTTTGAGATTTTTTTTTTTTTTTTTTATGAACACATCAAGCCTATTTTGTATCATCTGTTCTGAGGAAAAAAAAGGATCTTTGTACGCGTCAACAGCTGGTTTTATGACTTTTGTAAAAGTTGCATGTGTTTAATAACGAATGACCACTATATTACTTCAATAAAGCAATGTTGTGCCTGTCTTTTTAACTGGCTCTGTGTGGACTCACGAGCGTCAACATAGGGGGGGTGGACAGTTTAACAGAAACACTGTACATCACATGTACGTGAACATCACTGTGGTGCAGATTGGTCAACTCAGCAGTAGTATTTTATAATCTTTTTCTACGTTAAAAAGAAAGTTAAGGGTTTGCTGCATGTGCACCATGTATTGGCAACTACTTTAAATCATAATCACAAATACAGATGTGCACTCTGACCGTATTAAATTGAAATCAAATTAGTAGTATGTGTTACTATCAACGGGTCTGAGAATCAGATTTTACATTTTAAAGCTACTTTCACATGTGAGTGAGTATTAACTAGTAATACTTGGGATAAATAGCAATTTCTGTTTTGATTGGCTTCTGTATTAATTTTTTCATTTATGTATATGTAATTATGTTGTATTTTGCATAATAAGAAGGGAGGAGAATACAGAAATCAATTCAGGTATAAATAATTAAATCAGTTTAAAAATGATAAAAGATAAGTACAAGAACAGAAGGGTTGATGAGTAGAGAAGCCAGCTGAAACAGAAATCTCAAGGTCACATATTCTAGATTATTAGTGCCATATCATTTATTTAGCAAGGTATTTATTGTGGCAGGTTTAGTCCTCCACAGTACATTGCCATGTAGTCCCGGGGAAAAACTTGTCTGGTTGGCCCCTGGAAATCCTTCTGATGGTATAAAGCAGCCACTGTGTTGAAAGTGTCTGCGGGTTTGTATTGATAACTTATAGGCACAAACTGTGTAACGGACAGAATCCTCTGCTGGAGGGACCTTTAAAAACAAAGGGAAAAAAAGTCCTCTGTGTCGTCATCTCTTCTAATTTAATAGAGTGAATCTAATACTGGCTGTGATATTAGTCTGACAGAGACATCTCATCCCAGCCTGCTCTGCACGGCTGCTCACACATAATTGTTTGGGAGAAATCAACTCATTCCACGTGTTAATCGCTTGTTGCCTTGATTATCCTAATTAATTATTGCGCAGAATATTTATGAATGCAAATCAATTCTATTAATAATTGACTTAAACGAGATGAGGCTCTGGGAATTGTCTCCTCACAGCAGGAAGTAACAGTGATGGAAATATGTTAATTGACTCGTAAACAGGGTCGAGCGAGTCATTGTGCAGTTGTAACCATCAACTATAATTAATAATCCAAATAAAATCAGCATCTAAAATCAGGGACATAGTCTAATAATGAGTTAGTAGCAGTCTAGCTCATTCCTGTATGTGATGTACAAAAAAATGTAACCAAAATGCCCCAGATTTAAAATTCTCTTTTCCCTTCCTTTAAAAAAAACTTTTTTCAGGATACATTTTCAGGTTTCAAAAGTTATTTTATTTCATACTCAAAATCAACACTTAAGTATTATGCAAAATTTTACCCAAATGTTCAAGATAATCTTGACTTCAAAGTATTGCTCGACCCTGCTGTTTGATACACGAGTCTCCACTGAAACAGCTGCCGTGTGACGTGACCACAAGACCACAAGCGCTCACTGTCGTTCCTCCAACATGGCCTCGTTCCCCAGCCCAAATCCTTTCGGGCCAAAGTTTTTGGCGTAGCAGACTGAAGAGAGAATTAGAAAACCATGTTGAGTTATTTTTTTCTACATTACTGTGCGTGTTCTGTGTGTGTGTGTGTGTGTGTGTGTGTGTGTGTGTGTGTGTGTGTGTGTGTGTGTGTACCTTTACAGTAAATCTCTCCATCCTTGTCTGTCACTGTGGTCGACTCCAGACTTTTACCACACAGGGCGCAACGGAAACAGGTTTTATGCCAGGGCTACACACGCACACACACACACACACACACACACACACACACACACACACACACACACACGTAGAGTTATTGATAATTATAACAACAGAGAAAAACAGAGCTGTCTAAGAGCTAAGACAGCAGTGTTGCTGCACTGTTAAACCCGAAGCAGCATGACACTAAACGGAGCCAAATTCATATTAAAAATTGTGCCTTTTCAAATGTGTGGACATAAGATAAAATACAATGGACAAAATGACATTAAAATCAAAGCCAATGATGAATCGGAGTGTCTCTGGACGGTCCTCACCTTCCCTGCTCCCATCACCTTCTCTGCTGCGTAGACGGCTTTGGAGCAGCGAGGGCATCGATCTGAACTTCCAAACTTCTGGGAAAACTTATTGGCAGTGGAGTTTGAAGCAGCTGGCTGGGCTTTGGAGCTAGAATGAGGGGGGGAAAAATCACTGTGTGATGATATTTCTGATCATTGGTGTTTGACTTTCTTACCTGTAGTTTATTTGTTCAGGTTTTGGGCATTCGGTAGATCTGTTTTTAACCAACTGACCGCAGATACTCTTTTATGTATTCACTAACTTGTAATAGTCTCATCACTTCGCTTCACTCATATCACACATATCTTACTTGCTTCTGTAGCTGTTTCAGACAGAAACCTTCATCATGCTGAAGTATGGTGAAATAAACCTCCAAACAATCAAAGGGCCAGTTCACTCAAATCCCTCAAAATTAAGGGCTATGATGAAGGGGCAACTGTATTGCTCAGCACAGCTCATGTTTTATATGTGATTTGGGTGAAATGACCCTTTAAAGAACACACACCTCTGAGGCTGCAGGTCTGCGTTCTGTCCAGGAGGATCAGAGCTCAGAGCTCCAGCTCCTTGCCCGTATCCGTAGCCTTTTGGCCCATATTTCTTGCCGTAACAGGACTTGCAGTAAATCTCGGACTCGTGCGCTGCGACCGTGGTGCTGTCCAGCCCTTTCCTGCAGCTCACTGTGCGAAAACACAAACAAGTAGAACATTTCAACCAGTTGTGTTTGGCTGTGTGTAAAAAAAAAAAAAAAAAAGGGCTCAGATCGTCCAGACTGGGGAGTGTCACGGTGGAGCAGTGGAGGTTAAATAAAGCCTCCACCTAGCTTGTTTTATCAGTCAGCGTTGGCGTTACACAAGGCCAGATGTCTTGTGTTTGCTATTTATAGGCGAGGAGGAGAGTGTTGGATGAATGTTTGAGTAAAGATGAACACTTAGCAGATGGATGAGCTTATCGCGGAGGCCTCTCAACGCTCCCGCTGGAACAGCCCAGCAGTCCCACAGATTCACGTCCAGCCAACTGCAGAGTGTTTGTTTGTGTTTGTGCGGAGAACAGCAAACACATATTAGGCGTCCAAACCGAGAACCGGGATTAGACCTAGACTGGCCGTACGACAACATTCTGCTGGGCCGCAACAAGCCAGAGAGCAGCGATTCACTTTCAAGAATATGTTACATTAGATAAGGGAGTTTTAAGGGTGAAAAAGTGAGCAATTGATGAGAGAACATAAAGTGCTGGCTAATTTGTAAAAAAAAAAAAAAAAAAATAGAAACAAAAGAGCAATAGGAGCAGTGAAGATTAGAAACAGCGAGACAAATATATAGAGAAAGTTGAAATTAAGATGAAATGAGGCAAGAAAGACAGGAATGATGCAAGGAACAATCTTTGAGGGAGGAGAGATTCAAGGAAGAACTTAACGAATGAAGGGGACATGCAAGAAAGGAAGCAAGTAAGAAAAGACGGAGGGAATAAAGACAACAGTTTGCAAGAGAGAAAAAGAAGGAAAAAAGGGGGAAAAGCAAAAGAGGTCAGAAGAAAAAGAAAGAAAGAAAAATATATGTTAAAAAGCATGGAGGGAAAAGGTGAAAATGGAATAAAAAGAAAACAAAGAGGGAAGTAAGTGAAAAAGAACAGGAAGAAAAGAGGAAGGAATAGATGGGGAAAAAAATCAACAAGACAGAAACTGAGTAAATTAAAGATGTGAAGGGATTATTGAAATATTAAAAAAGGCACACGTAAAACCCCAGTTCAGAATGTCTCAACAAATGTCTTCAAAAAATATCTCAGAAGTGTGACTCTGCCGATCCACCCCGACACTCTCCCTGTTGAACCGGTGAGGAGAGGAAACGAAGGCGTCCGCTCACTGCAGATGAAACAGGTCTTGTGGAAGCTCCTCCCGTTACACTGGATCTCCTCTGCGTGGTACGCCGTCTTCTCGCAGGCCGCACACTTGGCACCTCCTCCCCAGTTTGGCATCTTAGAGAAACAGAAAAACAACCTCAGAACCGCAGAACTGCTCAACTTTAGTCAATCTTCAGAGTACCGGCTCAAATGTAAAAGATTACACCCCAAACAGTTATTTAGAATCTAACGAATGACTACTTGGAACATTATTTTCTCAGCTACATGAGTTGTTTTAGGAGAAACGTGTCTTTAATCATTCTGCTGCAAACATGGCGCCTTTATATTGCTTGCTTTGTCTGACTAAAGCTGGCCCTATGAGGCCAAACCTCAAATAAATTCAGTTTATAGTGATGTAAAACAGATAAATGACTGCAAATGATCACACAACACAAAAATACAGTTGACTCTTTCACCATTCTACTCAAATTTCCTGATAAATCTTGTCGTTTTTTTCGCCTCGCTTTGACTCCATGGTCCCTGATGATGTGTCGGTCCTGCCCTTCTGATCTTTTGAGTGCCACGCCAGTTTCCACTCGTATCAGAGGCTGAGCACCACCTCACAGGACTGGTATGTGATATTCCAAGAATAGAGGCTTCACTGAGACATCACGCAGACAAAAAGCCGCGCTGCCTCGGCATCAAACGTGGAGTTTCTGATTTTTGTTCGAGAATGACCAGCAGTCTCACAGAAAAGTGTCTCTTGATGTTTATGTTCATGTAGAAAATAACAAAAGTCTAATACAGTAAATATAATTCCATCTGCAGAGTTAATATTCAAACCAGAACACAACACGTCCCCCCTGCGGTACAACAAAGAACTCAACCTCTAACAAGAAGCTTCAAGGAAACCAGTCCTACCTTGAATCCACGCCTGTGTGCTTCGGTCCTGAAGTGTGGCAGTGAACTCTCCTGGGCAGTTTAAATACCGTCCGTCTCTCCATCACCCGCGGGCCACCGGTGACGCTTCGATGAAACTATCCTCCTAAAATAACCCGTGACAGAGCAAAGCCCTCTGACCCTTCATCACAGGCTGAAAGAGGCCTGAACATCAGCCCCTCACACATTTGTTCTGGACCCACAGCCATGTGACAGCTGCATGCAGGGGCCATGTTACATGATAATGTATAGAAATGAGGGGAACTCAAAGCATGTTAATGACAGCTACACACCTGAATACGTTTTTGAGTTACACCACTTTTCAGTTTTTTTTTTTTTGTTTTTTTTTTCCTCTTTGGATTCCTGTGTTGATTTTTCATGGCACTCGTTTGATGAGCAGGAAAAATGTTATATTTTCTACTTTGGTACAGAGTACAGCAACGATCCTGCTGAAATAAAACTTTTCGGAATTTAAATTTTTTGGAAAATATGACTCATCGTGCAGGCTGCGGTCTCGAGAGTGGCATGGTTAAGCTTGCTGCTCAGGGTCTAGCGTTAGAAAAGCAGCCAAAAACACAGTGACCTGATTAGCAAGTGAAACACATCATCCCAGCAGTTTACCCCGGGGACTCTGTGATGCTCCCTACATGCCAGGAAAAAAAAACTAAATGAGTTGCTTGGGTCAGGTGGGTGAAACGTGGAGAAAGGCCTCAGTAATGTTGAGACATTTCATGCTAAATTCAAATCATATCGCACAGAAATTAAACTTGTTTAGCCACGTGGGAAAACAGCCTGTTTCCAGATCTCTTAATCACCACCCACACTTCAGATCTGTCCAGCAGTTCATACGGACATTAATGTTCTGAAAGACATCTCCCACTTAAACTCAAGAGGTCAAGATTAGCAAGTCAAATCCTCCAGTCAGCTGAGTCCTCAAGAGATACTGAGAATGTGTTTTGGATAAAGACGCTCCAGTAAGATATTCAGTGAACATCAACTGAAACGTGCTGTAGGAAAATAGAATCGTGCGAACAGACAAATGTATATCGAGTTTCAGACCAATGCTATCAGTCCAGTCAGCTGGTGAAGATGAGCAACAGTTGGAGACACTGTGGATGATTAAGGCCGGACTTATATGTCCTGACCGCCGTGCACTTGCACTGACAGTTTAATTGTCTTGAGGTACAGTCAAAGTGCAGCTTGTCAGACTTTGCTCAACTTGCAGTAGTGCCAGTCAGCGCCCTGCCAGCCTGAGCTGCCAATCTAAACTTTTCATCCTGGGCTTTTGGAGATTGTTCTCTGAAAATGGCCGCCTGCCGCAGAAGAGGTTCTCTGTAGGTTTATCACAGGAGGCATTCCTTTCACATTGTCTTCATAATGTCTTTATTCTAGCTGCATTATCTCGTAGCTCCTTGGCCCTTATGGTACATTTATATCAGCATTAATGGAGCTTTCCCCCTTGTGGCAGTTTGGTTTCTCTGCCATATGTGCTCAATAGTTGCTGTTGGCAGCTTCTCTCTTCAGTTCTAACATTTTGACAAATCATACAGCAACAGGTGTGTCTTTGCAGGGTGTCTCCACAGACACCTCACTAAAATACTCTGGCAGCAAGAGGCATTATCAGCGATGCATGACCTTGTTAGGCAATGGCTTGAATGCAAGGCTTTCATTAGTAGGTAACAATCATCTGATTAGTTGATGGACAAAAAAATGAAGTATAATCTTGATAATCAATTGATCATTCAGTCTTTTATCAAGGGCAAGACACTGTCTGTCCTGTTTCTCATAATATAATTCAAAGCCTTCTCTGTTCGTATCCTTGTAAACTGAGTACCTTTGAGTTTCTGCCAATATTTAGACAAAACAAGCAATCTGGAGATGTTATTTCGCTGACTATACAACCAGTTACCCTATAATAAAAGTCCTCTCTAGTATCAGCTGCATATGTCTGCTCTCATAACAATCCAATAGTTGTGAAGGAGTGTAACTGTAGACCAAAACGCACATGAACGCCACATGATGTTCTTACAAAAATGTATTGTATTAAAATTCAATTAACATTTTACATTTAGCAGGACATCAAACATGAAGGCAATCTCCTTATAAATTAAACTTATCAAAATGTCTGATTAGTCTTAAAATGAATCACATATTCACATTTCTTGACAATTCCATTTGAACAGGGGTAACAGTTTACATGTACATATGTGCAAACATCATTTAACAAAATGATCAATCAACAATGTTGCCAATCAAACTCATCTTTCAGTCGAAAAACATCCATCTGACATGTTCTTTATAGTTGACTTTTACAACTCTTGGTAATTTCAAGAAAAAAAAAAAAAACGATGGTTGTGTGATGTAACTAAAGACAAACAAACAGACAAAGAAATCCAAATTCCCTCCATTAGATTTTGCAACTTAAATCCTACCAGCATGACAATAGTGTTCATGAGCATCTGCTGAACTTGCTTAGAAATCAAGTTCCCACGTGTCCACAGGGACACAGTTGAAGTCTGCATTGCAGCTATTTTTAGAGCGGCCTTTGAGTGGAGGCAGTGAGTCCGCTGCGAAAGGTTCAGAGGTAATGAAGACTGTAAAATGATAAACCAACAGAAAATAAAGACACCCAAAACACACACACACACACAGCACACAGAAATCCCTTCAGGAGTCCTCAGTGGCAACGTCCAGCTTCCTCTGAGGGATGTAAACAGTTTTGGGGGCCAGGTGTCCACCGGTGGTTACCATGGCAGCCAGAGGGGAGAGCTGGACCGGTGTGTGGAAGAAGCTGTGCTGGGGGAGCCCGCCGCCTTTGGGGGTGGTCATCAGAGGCTGGACGAGAGACAGCGGTCAGTTAGTCTCTAAATTTAGACTTGTTACTTAGAAACTAATAAATAATAAGATTAATGTGGACCAAAATAACCGGGAACTACTTTCTTCCAAACAAACAGCCCTCTAGTTAGATACACATTACTCAAAATCCAAACACATAACTATCCACAAATGAATTGATTTAAAAACTGAACCCTTTGTCAAGTGTTTCAATCAACTTGTCAGTGTCTTCATCTTATCAAGTCGATGTCTAACATAAAAGAGCAGCATTAGTATTTCACTCCCATGAAGTTGCGGCACTACCAGTTAAGTACTATTACTCAAGTGGCATTTCTGACAAAGCTCCTCCAGAATCACAGAAGACCTAAAACAGTTTGTTCCCTACCTGTTGCACACTGAACAGAGCCACTGGTTGCCCGTTTACAGACTGCTGGATTGGCACAGGGGACACAGGTTTGATGAAGACCATGCCTCTCTGCTGCAGACCCAGTGGGCCAGGCAGCGGGCTGTGTAGGGTGTTGCTGGCACACTCTGGAGTCTGGGGGACAGTGAAGCTGTTTCCTGGGCTGGAGCCTGAGATCAGACCCAGGTTCTGCAGGGTGAAGTTGAGGATGGCAGGACTGGGGCTGTTGTGGCGGTGGGCCTGCTGAAGGACGTGTGGCGAGGCAGTAGCGGGTTTGTGAAGGCGGATGCTGGTGGGTGTAATCTCCTGGGCCAGGGAAGGTCTGGAGCCTGTTTATGACAAAATAAAATGATTCCGATCCTCCTTTACTGTAATCTGCAGTTTTTAAAAGCAATTTGAAATATTTAAAGACATTTGGGGACATATTTACCTGCGGTCGGCGTCTGGTAAATGTTGTAAGTTTGAGTTGTAGCCTTGCTGCTTTCTCTCAGTGAAACTTGAACTTCCTTGTCGCTGATGAAGGACTGCTGGGAGATTGGGATGAGGTATCCAGCCGGTACTAAAGTCTGGAGGCAGAGAAATAAATGTCATGAACTGCTGTTCAATCGACTGACACCAGAGTTTTAAAAGCGCTTCTGCTGTTTAGTTGAAGCCGTGTCGGTGTTTTTACCTCTGTGTTGAGTTGTCCTGGTGTTAGAGGCACAGCTCTAACCGGTGTTAGCCCTGCCTCGCTGTCAGAGTTTGCCGTCTTGTCCTCTCTGTCCAGGAAGGTTTCCAAGCTCTGCTCTAGTGTCTGAGTGACTGCAGCACCACCAGGGGTGTTTACAAACTCCGGGTCCAGGTGGAGGGCGCGAGGCGAGGGCCGGCTTGAGAGCTGACTGGCGCGATGGGCCTTCAGGCGGGCCTGCAGGATATCACACAGCTTTGGAGAGGTGTCCTACGGGAGGCCAATTAGAAGAGTGAGGAAAGCATTTTAAAATGTTTTAGGTAAGAAAAATGTTCCTCCATCACCCAGAGTTCTGTAAATCTACCATGCAGGAGGTCATATAGTTTATTTTCCATTTTTTACCTTAAAGTTGGGGTCTGTCCTCTTGGCTTTGGAAGGGCTGCTCTCCGAGACTGAATCTGCACGCAGCCGTTTGAGCGTATACTGGCCCGTCGGGCTCTGCCCAGTCTTATCCTCAAAGGTCATAGAGCGCACAGCAAAGCTGGATGGCTGCGGCCTGGCCAGAGGGTTCGGCCTGGGGGAAGAGGGCTGCAAATACACAGCGTAGGGCCCGCCCCCTCGCTGCTGCGGTAACAACACGGGGATCAGGGATGAACACTGTGCAGGGATGTATGCAACAGAGCCCGCAGGCAGCGCCGCCAGCGGGGTGTGTGGGGTGAGGTGAACAGTAGTGTTGACTCCGGGCTCCTGGGTCGGGGCTAGTGACGGTGCCTGAGGTGGCTCCATTGAACCAGAGGAGGTCGGCTCTACCCTCACAGCAGCAGGTTTTTGAAGTTTGGGTCCAGTCCTGGAACAGATGCAGGATGCTCATTTATCACTCAAATCTAAATGCAAATCTACAACAACCTTTAAATTAAAACTATGGTTGGGAGCTGAACTTGACGTATATTCTCTTGTTCTAGATTCAGGTCATCTAGACAATTCAGATTTATGATTTTGAAGACCTGTTTAAGATAATTTAAGGTTAAGTTTTGGTCAAATCATCTTTTTCTTATTGAAGTTTGCAGTTGGTTTTGTTGTTTCTTGACTAACAACAAGTCATGCTGCTCCTGACAGCAGCATTCTTACCAACCACATCGGCGCCACTAATAGACAGATGCAGCAGACTGGATTTATAGAATCCTAAACAGTTATGAATTAGTTTAAATGGAACCAAACTTACACTGACTCCTGGTCAAGTTGGATCTTACAAATGGCAGCAAGTTGGGCCATTTTGTTAGGGAAGTCACTGTTTGACGATTCACCTGAAGACGAAAGAAGAGACAAAATTTTACATCAGCGTCACCACTTCATTAATAAACAAACAGCACAATAGTAACCTTGTATTAAGAAACATGATCTGTACTCACTGAGAGAACTCTTGACAGGACTGCTGGGGGCTGAGTTGATCTTGCGGCGGTCTTCCTGAATGCTCTTGGCCAGCTTTATGAGGGAGGGGTGTCGGGTGAAGCTGCGTTTAGCTCCAGGTGATGAAAAAAGGTTTTTGGCACAGTTTTCTACAGATGAACGGGACTCCAGGATGCCTTTATTCTTGGATTGGCATTCGGATGTGGAGTCTTCCAGGTCTGAAACACAAATGAAATGTTTAGTCAACTGAAGTAATATTTTGAACACACTATCAGAAACTCTGGCATCCAGTTTTTAAAATGTTTCAACTCAAAAAACAGTTTTAACCATGTCCAAAATTCTTCCCATCATTGAACCGAGATACTAACAATCCTAACTAAATGGGAAAAGAAGTCCAGCGATACCTTTGACTTGTGGGAATTCTTCTGGGCCGACCCATTCAAAGGCTGGTTTCCTCCCCCTCTCTGCCGTCACGTGGACTTTCTCGATGAGCTTCAGGCTCCGGAGCACGTTAGCTATATCATACAGCCGCCGCACTTTGGCTGCAAACACGTGAGCAAACAGCAAGATTATACACTCTGAGGTCTTTAAATCTTTGTAACATCTGCACGTGTCTCCACGCCGTCCACACTATTAACATCTACCATCCGATATTAAAACACTGCATGAAAAACAAAACAAAACAAAACACGTTGAACATATTGGCACTGACATAGCCTCAAGTCAGCTGCTCTTCAAGATGAGTGTAAACTCTATCTGGGGCTCAGTACTCACTCTTGAACTTGTTCTTGTCTTGATCTGCACCCTGGTCCTCTCCGATCAAAATCTTGGCGGCCACATCCAAACTGACAACCCGGGGATTAGACACCAGGAAGAGCATGACAAACTTCTGGCTCATCACCCTCAGAGATTTGTCCTTTCGACTGTTAACAGAGGCTGGACAAGACAAACAGGAACTTAGAAATTCTGATTACTGTGCATTAAACAAAAAAATAATAACTATAAACAGACTGAGTTCCGGAACATTTGTATGACTTTTTGTTCAGGAGGGGCAGTAAATATTTTTTCGAAGACCATTATTGCTTGTTATACCCAGGAATAACCAAAAAGACTAAAATAGACAGGCTCTAGCACCTTCTTCGGGTCTAAAATCTAACAGAACTCCAGATCATCACCTGCTTTGAACTCTACTCCTGGAAGCTCCACAAAGAAGAGCTCCCTCTGGCCCTGCTCCCCACTCTCTGGGTCCACCACCACGTCCTTGTTCTCCTTCTCCTCCCCGTCAAACTCAAACTCCTTATCCAGGAGACGCTGCCGGATCTGTTGCATCTGCTGGCCGTACCGGTGCTCCTCGCCCACCTGCTTTAAAATGGCCAGAGTCTGGGCCAGTTTGCTCCGGCCATGCCACGTGTAGCGATTCTTGGCCGAGCGGCTCACCATGTGGAGGCTCTCCAGCACGTTCATGATGTCGTAGATGCGCCTGCGTTCTACATCTGTATGGAAAACACACACAGAATTGCCTCAAGTTAATACATTAATGGGTATCATTATCAGTAAAATATCTGATTGCAGTAAAGGAACTCGAACCAACAGCAATAAGTCATACAAGACTAAAATAGACAAACAACATTACCTCATGATTACTAGTGGTATCATTAACTGACCATTGAAACAAGAACACTCATACAAAGTGTTTAGTAATGAAAGCAACCAAAAGCTATGAGGTATGTGACATTCACTGTGATCACTGTGGTTGGATATTGTGTAATTCAATTTGTTAAGATGGCAAAAAAGCAGACGTACTGAGCTCAGTGGCCACATCATCCAGGCAGATGTCGTTGTTGAGGGCCGGGTTCGGGCAGTCTGGGTAGCGTGAGAGAAATTTATGACAGAGCAAACCCAGACTCTTGTCTTTCCTGCTGATCCATTTCTCAGACTCTTCTCCATTCTCAGTGTCCTACAGGAAGATAATAGAAATCAACAGATAAGAAATTTGTTAATTTGAACCGATCAAAGTTTTAGCGCCGTTTTAGTGTTTTTTGTACCTGTGTAGGGTCGACACCCTCCCGCCCGTCGTTGTCCATGCACAGCTCCTTCTCCCTGTTCCTGATGTCTGGACTAGCTGCACTGATGAGCATTTTGAGGTTGGAGGTGGGTGTCCAGGGATCAACTGAACCTGCTTCCCTTCCTTTTTTAGGTGTAGCGAGGGGACCCATGGTTGGATGGTTCTCCGTTAACACTGCACACTAAGCAAATAATTTCCTGAGTATTTGCTGGTGCTACAAAGCCATCATCCTAGAGGGATTAAAAAAAGATTAAAAAAAACAAAACCAAAAAAAACATCATTTCTACTGAGGTATATCTGGATTCATGACAAAAAAGTGAATAAGCGATTCAAACTCTCTACTCATATTTTCCATGTTAGATTTTATGTTATATATTACATTCCGTGTATATTTTCCACCTTATCATAGGAAGATAATATGAATTATACTGGCTCATCCTCCTAATAAATGACATTCATTTAAGGAGCGATGTCAAAAACCTTCAAATCCACTTAACTTAGCTGCATTTTGCCTTGACCTCCAAGTTAACTATTAACCTAAACTTGTTCACATCGTTACATTTGAAAAATCAATGGCCTAGTTTTTATCGTATGTTATTCCCCACAATAATCTGTACCAGTAGTCGCACATCTACATTAATTCATTCTTCACTCCTACATAAAGTTCTTACAGCACATATTTTCACAGACAGTCTTACCGCTTTTTGCCGAAATATTTGTCGGGTACCAACAATTAAAAGCAACCAAGCGTTAAAACTATGTACCGACAATTAAGTTAGATATTAATTTGCTCCGTGCCTTTCACGAATGCTAAGATTAATCACAAAATCAGTTTAAATCTAATCAAAACACCAGATTTTTTATTGGCGGTAACTGACGTACGTTCCAACGAATCGCCGGGCCTAACGGACGCGCCGGTCCCGCCCTTTTTGTTGGAAGCAACCAATCGGAGCGCCGCGCCGGACAGCGTAGCGGAAGTGGTAACACTGTCCCGCGCAGGTAAACTGTTTTTGAAATCCTTGGCGCGGAACGTCTGTACGGTACCAGCCGGCAAGCTCGCTTTAAACTTCCAAACGCTGTTTCAAAGTCTGAATCCTCGCTACAAGGGGAGGGTTTCATTTCTATGATAACACGTTTGAAAAAGCGCGCAAGTTCTCCCAAAAGTTAATGTTTGTTGTCATGCAGACAGCAGTGACCGCCCGCCGTCTGGTGAGGTTCAGGGTTTAAATTAACTTGCATAACAAAACACAGCGAAACCAGATAATCTAGAAACGTTACACACATCAGCAGCTTTGGTTTAATTAATTCACTGTTACTATATATAAGTTACACGACCTGCAAGTGTAAGTAGCAGTTCACGCAGAGGAGGCGGTAACCCAGCGACACTGAAACCAAAGCTGTAGTTAGTTTAAACATACAAATAAAGACTTCTGATCAAACGTTAGCTACACCGATTGCACAGATACACGTAGACTTACCCAAATACGAAAAAAAAGCCTCCCTCTAGAAGAGACGTCCCATCGTCACGGCGATGTGTTGTGGGTATCAGAAACGTTCCTTCCAAAAGGCGAGTCCGGGGCGCTAAAACGTGGATTTAAATACGAAACCTTGAGGTTCCACGCAAAGATAAGTCAGAGTCCGACATGCAGTAGTACACACTGGGTGAAGCTCTCACTCTTCTGCTTTCCCGGCAGCGGCCCTCTTGGTCAACTTTTCTACAGTGGTGAAAAGTTTGCCCAGTTGTGTCGGTGACCACTCGTCACCATTTGGCCCGCCCAGTCGGAGCATGCGCTCTGACGTCAACCGAGCTCCCAACCCCGCACTTCCTCCCTGCGTGATACAGGCGGGCCCGGATCATCAGATACTGTATGTCCCTCACATCTGTATTCCAGATTGACATAATGATGGTGAACTAATTCAGTGTGAGGCCAGATGAATATTCAGCAGTGATCATTTCCAGACTGTTCATGTATTGAGATCTGAATCTGCCATGATCATGGACGCCTATTATATAGTAATCCTACAGGGGACATATGGCTGGATTATCTCTTTAGGGGTCCCTGGGGAACAGTTTGCTGTTGGGCCCCCGATGATCACCTACCATCCAGAACTAACAGACCCACCACACTCACACTGTTGAACGATACTGTAGGCGATGTAAAAGCAGGATTCTGATGTTATATACGTGGTTAAGATGGAGCTTAGTTGGACCATTTAATACAGGGCTGATTATTTTAATTGTTAAAACATGGATTCAAACGTTGTGCATTGCATTATATTTAACAGGGTAAATTGCACATGTCTTTTGTAGAGTATGTTCAAGTATTTCCTATATTGTCTTCACTTTTGTATGATATCATATGACCATCATATGATCAGATGACCCCTTTAGTTATATTCCACCTCTATCAAAACCTGATCTGCATGGCACTAATTTCTACTCTGTTCCAATTTGGCACCCAAAATAGCACTCGCTTCTCCTGCCGACTTGACTCAGTGGTTATGAATCTTGGATGGAAAAGGCTCTGTAATCTCTCCACCAGCACCTAAAAACTGTGAAAGATTAAGGTTTGCCACACCATCTCATTTGCCCTAATGATAACTTAGCGACGACAGAGAAGGAGACCTACATACGCACAAGCTGTTGTAAACAAAGTAGCCCGAGGACGTAGGCAGCATGACAAAATGATTGGCCTTTTGGATTGGATCTCTTGCAGAAAGACGGGGGGATGAGTTGAAACAAATAACTCACAGTTTAGGTCCACTGTGAATCCCGAATCACCAGTAAATAACCTCATTTGTTTGGTTTAAGCCTTTGAATACATTGTGGTTAATGTGGATTTGCATTATCTGAGTGTTGGGGTATTTCCTAAACTGTTTGGCTGCTTATAGGAAACTAGTAGCAGCACAAAATAAGAGAATGGAGGGACGCTGCTGCGAGCCTTGAGTATAGAGCAACTGTCACAGAAGCCCAGGCTCACAAAGTGTCACAGATTAACTGCGGGTTTGAGTCATTTTCCTCAATTGTAGATTTGTTTTCACCATTTGAGTACAATATAAAGTAATGCAAACCCTGCTGGCCCTGTGTCAGTTGTGTGTCTGGTAGCTGATTTGTTTCTGTTGGACTCAGTCTTCAGCTGTCATTGCGATGTCTCTGTGTCGGCGCTAGGTGGCGGTAGAGCTCTCCTAGCCGGGAGTCGCCATGGAAACCGACGGGCGCCTTCAAGGATGTTGCGAGAGAACGGCGGAGCTTCAAGTACCCACTGACGTCATGTTAGGGATGTGAGGGAGAGCTAGTGGGACCTTGATGCTGCCTTCAGGTACCCCCCGTAAGTTACTGACTGATAAGTACTCATATAGCCAAAGGGGTTCAATTAAAAGATCTGTGCATAAGATTAGAATCTTTTTTTTTTTTTTAACATTATACTTTTATATTATCACTCAGGTTTCTGATTGCTAAACAAGGTTTGTTTTTAAAAGGTAACAAATCTAACACTAGCAGAGGTAGGGATCGAGTTGTAATTCCATTTCCCAAGAGTAGGCAATATGTCGGTTAGTAAAAATTCATTTTGGATAGATTGTGAAGTGAGAAACAGGCTAGATAATAGCTATTACTGAGGGAAACTGTTAGACAACAACACAAACGGCCATGAAAAGGTGAAAAATGGATTACACTCTCCCTTCTCACTCCTAAAATCAACATGAAATGAACTTTAAAAAGGGTCAGAGAGGGCATAACAATATACAGAACACTACATCAGTCTGGTTAGAGAAATGGGGATAAATCCAAAGAGTATAAAAGATAACAAAACCAACAACCTCAAGCTGAAACGATAATATTAACTTAAAACAACAAGATAAAACACGTTTTACATGTGATTTTTAAAGAAGAAAATGGTTTTGGTGCAAAAAATAAATAAACAAATAAATAATTGAAGCGACAGCGTCAGGGCGTGGAGATTCCGACAGCGCCTGAACGTAGCAGCTGGCTGCTCCGCTCGCAGCCGGAGGAACGGACAGCGCTGCACACGAGGCAGGGACCATCTCCACCGGGAAGGACAGAAACAGACAAGTGCGAGGTGAGCACCATTTCTTAGCACACACACTGAGCCCTAACGTCTATTTCCTCTCACAGTTCATTCATTGTTGTTTAACTGGGGCTACGAGGAACAGTTTGCAGAGAGCTCAGAGCTGCAGCCAGCCTGTCACGCAGCCTTACGAGGTCTCAGATCCTCCTGTAGGGATGCTGCAGCAGCTCGAAACCTTCGGCAAGCAGCTTTGGTCCAGATTGTAACTCCTGAGATAGTGTTGTTGTTTTTGTCAGGCGCAGGCTCGGTAGTCGCGTTCACTACAGTGCTCACTACAAAAAAAGAAGTGAAAAGCACGACAGCAAGTTTTGGACCCCTAAAAAGTTGTTTGCTAAATAAGTGTTTTCTCCGTGTTGTGAATGGTGAACGCTCACACCTGCAAACTGGCGGTTTGTTGAGACCCACTCTGTTTTTTTTTCATACAGGCATTACAGACAGGTTGTTGTACCTGCCAGCATTTAAATACGTGGCAAGTCAAGCAGAACTTCAAAAATAATTTGAACATTCCTGATTTGGTTTGTCCAGACTGCATTAAAGGTGCACCATGTAGCTTTGAAGAAGACATTTTAGTCAGAAGAGAAAGTTCTTTACTGCCTGATTTATTTTTCATATACCTAGACCAACCAGACCTTAAAGTTTTACTTTGTTTATATTCTGGGGGCCTTGTTTTGGACTGAGAACATCTTTTTTATTCAATTATGGAAAACAACAACAACAACAACAACAACAACAAAAAAAACAATCTGAGTTTGTGCAATTTCCCCATTAATATTGTAAATATAAAAATTCTGATTTCAAAATGTCTTCTCCAAAAACATGCTGTCTGTAGGTTGCTGAATATGTGTCTCAGCTTGTTTTTGACACCTCAGCCTTTTGCTTGATTGCCTCAGTTTGACTCTGTTTTCCCTCTCAACACAAGCCCCTGTCAGGATGCCACCCCTTGACCTTTCAGCTGTGAGTGACGGCAGCTCTGCTTTCTCTGGACATTTCTTGCTTTCCCTTTCATAAATTGGTGGATCCTTCCTGGAAAACTGACAAATTATATGCACAATTTGCTGCATAAAACCTGAAACCTGCCCACTTCTTCCTCTTTTTTTTTTCTTCCAGTGGCAGACAGATTGAAACTCAGCCTGTGGAGAGGGATCAGGATGATGAAATCTCCATGGCAGCAGTGATGGTTTTGAGAGAGCGAACAGTCCTGGTTATCTCAGGTTTCCGTTCTGTCCCCAGCCCCTCAGGACATAGAGCTGCGAAGAGAAACCACCAAGAAGCGATATGACTGAGACGAGGTGTGTGGCTGAGGTTGCATCCTCCCAGAGATTGGGTGTCACCTTTTTCATGAAGCAAAGTTGATGGACAGACAGTTTTTCCTATTTTTGCAGAGACATTCATGCACCACAACTGGGAACCAAGTGGGAAGGGGACTTAAATACTTCAAACAGGTACTTCCCTGTCATAAAGGCTGGATTTTAAGCAGTGGCAAAGTACTCACTCACTTATGGGAAGATGGAGGCAGGAGCAGAGGCTAGTCCACAACAGCACCCGAGGAGGAAACCTGTGCTGCACTGCTTGGAGGACCAGAAAAGGGTGAGTTAACGACTGATCCTCCTTATCTACCAGACCTGTCTGTCTCCTCTGTGTTGTGTGATGGCGTAAGAGTACAAACAAGGCTGATTTAGTGCTCTTGCGTGGACAAGCAAGCTTTGGAGTACTGAGTTGAGCCTGGGACAGGCTGATACATGGGAGATCAACGTGCAAAGCATAATACATACACAGCTGACTACTCTAGAACGCCTTCTCTGGTAAATATATATCTGTTTTGAAAGGTTTGAGAACATCCCCTAACCCGAGGTCTCTGAAAGCTTACACTTAGATCCAAAAGAAGATTAAAAAAACAGTCTCATTGCAAAGACAAAAATGCCTTTACTTTGTCAGGGAGGAGTTCTAAGTATCTGCACAAGTCTTTTGCATCCTTGCATTGTGACCTAGTCTGACCTTCACCAGGAAAACCAACTGAGCTGTCAAAGGAAGCATGACTGTTTGATTAAAAGCCAAAGTCTGTGAAGTCTTCTTTGATGGTTTGTGGTTGTGTAGAATTACCTGAGCTGTCTGCATTAGGATTGATGGAGCACTTGATACCGGGACTAATTTTCCCAGTTCCAGCTTCGCTCTGCATTTTCCACACAGTGTTGATGTGGTGCCACAGCTGTATGCAAACCTCGCAGCTCTAGTTTGACTGTGGATGAAAGGAATGCATGTGTGTGTGCTGAAAAGCCTCGACAGCTCCTCTTCTTTGGTGTATGAACCCTTTTCCATGTTATCAGACACATTCAGAAAATCTTGCTTCACTTCTTACAGTTAAGCTGATGCTTGGGAGATACAAGGTTTTCACTCAACTCTGACGATGTGCAATTGTGAAAGATGGGTACAAAGGCACCGGGTGCAAAGGATGGATAGATGTCTAAGTCAGAGCACACCAGGCACACTGAATTTATTCTGCTCGCTTGAAATGAAAGCTGATTCAGCTACATTGATGCTACATTCAGTGCTCTGCCATCAGTGCCGCACTGGACAGCGCCTGTTGGCGGCTTTTTGGCGGGTTGTGGATTTAGAGTTTTTAGCTGTGAGAGAAACCACTCTGAATGGCTGGTCAGGGAAGTGGACCAGTGTCAGTGACAGTCTTTTGAGCCTGTCACTCTAGTATTCATGATTCATGTCTTATTTCCTCCACCTATTCACCAGTGCCATTTGCAACTTTTTGCCAGATGTATTCTCGATTCGAAGCAGCATGTTAGTGAAAGTGGTGTCAAAAAGGCTGCTTAACCATTTACAAAGGTTGTATACCCACAGAGGGGTATTTCTGTTCGTGCAGGCACAGAACACTTGTTTGCCACCGGCTGTAATTTTTTGGCTCAAGTAGACATGAGTCAGCCTTTGCACACAAGTCAGACGGCAAATAGTCCGGGTTGGGTGACCTCACCTGAGTTTCCAAAATGTGGGGTCCCCTGCCCAGGGCAGCTGGGTCAAAGCATGCATGTCAGAGTTGGAAGTCTGGTTCTGATCTAAATGTATGGGGATCCTGTGGCTTTACTCCCTCTGGTACAGGTGTGCTGGGGATCACATTTGATAAGAAGGTTTATTTCTCTTCTCATTTCTTTGCTGTCCTTCCTGGTCCTCCCCCTGTAAATAATTGATTTGATCAGGTGTGTTAAATTAGTCACTTGGGATTATGTAGAACATGAATATTAATTGATGCGACCATAGTCCCAGCTGCTGTTTTCCAATTTTCCACACTGCAGAGCTGCTCTCAGGATGCTAAGTGACACACTGTGCAGAAAAAGGACAACATTTCTATCCAGTGGTTGGTTCAAGCATGACGCCCACCGTTTATGAATCCCACCCGGACAAGTTTTTTTGTCAGCATTGTTGTTGCTATGGTAACCAACCCTGATACCATTCATAAATTCAGTTTTCGCGCTCTGCATGATCAATGACTTATCAGCAGCGACATGTCTAAATTTTATTAGAAGTCTCAGTTGCAGCTGCAAAAGTGGCGGCATCATCAATCGGATCCCAGACGAGGCCAGACGCTCTGAGCTCTCCAGGGAAGAGGGGTTGTGCCAGACTGAGCCAGTACTCACCTTCCCTCTTAATGGACATCAGCCGACTTAAATAAATTGAAAGCACTGAGGTATTAACGTGGACACACGGGCTTCCATTGTCGGAGAATTACCTGAGGCTTCCATGCAGCAAGGTGCAATGTCCCCAGACAATTACCCAGGCTGCGTGAGTTCAAGATGCTATATGTGATACTCATCCCGGTAGGAGGTAATTGGATTTTGTTCCCTTTTGTAGATTTACTCTCTCACATGTCCCGAGCTCTATATATTAATGTTCATTGAGCAATCATGAACCTACATGGGAAAGCAGAAGTGAATCAGGGATGTATTATGTTGTGGTGAATGAGGGCTCAGTGTTTGATGGAGCAGAACTGCAGACTTTGCTCCAATCAGAAACCTGTCCATTTGTACTTTGTTGGGATTGAAATAGGTTTCAGTGAGATTGGATCTATAACATTATGAATTTTCCATCTGCAGACAGGAAATTATTAAATAACGTACGGTATGTACCTTGTTGTAGCTCTAACTGGCAGAAGGGAATCCCGTGGAGCATAATGTAACCTTTTCAGAACCTGTTAAAAACCTTGATCGACACTGAACAATGCATTAAAAGAGAGTAAAAGTATGTTTATAATACCATGTCCCCGTGAAGCACCGGGATTAGAAGTTGTTCAGTTTGACCAAAATGTATTTGGTTCCTGATAATCAGATGATTCTTGGGAGGACAGTGACCACACCAGCAGGCCAACATCCAGAAACATCTGTCATCATCGTCAGTATGAAGAGCCAGAAGTCAAGACCTCAACTCCTTCTAACATTATAGTCAAATGATTAAGTGACCTCAAGCATTTAATGTTGTAAATCTGATAGAACTGTACCGGCTGTCCTTTCTTGTGGTGTGAGCTGTAATTTAAAAAGAGATAACATTTATTTGCACCTTTCTCCCTGTAAATAATCACTTTTGTGATTCAAGGAATTAGATTAAAATGTATAATTGGAAATTAAATGAACGGACACCAGTGCCACCAG
The DNA here is from genome assembly GCF_904848185.1 of Acanthopagrus latus. Lineage (NCBI taxonomy): Eukaryota > Metazoa > Chordata > Actinopteri > Spariformes > Sparidae > Acanthopagrus > Acanthopagrus latus. The sequence continues at coordinate 14,122,661 of NC_051042.1, read as the reverse complement.
TGTAAAAAGGCTAAAATAAAATGATTAATCGGAATACATATTCATCAGTCTAGTGATTCACTGGACAGAATAAGCAATGGCTAAACACTAACGCATACGGTGCTGAAATGCTGAATAGTTCGTTAGATTAAAATGTGAATTTTCGTAATGTTTACATCCCTCTTTTTTCATTAAATTCTGGCTTTGAGTCTAAAAAAAGAGATTTCCTTTCTTAGCTGCTTAAAATCGACTTTTGTTTGACCATAAACCACATATTCATCCTTTTTGATTCATTCATTGTGTCTCCTCTCCATCACAGATTTATGTGAGCCAGCGTGAAATTCAGTTGGAAAGATTTGAATGCCTGTGAACCAGGTTTAGACAGGCATGCTTAATTTATTGGAGCACAGTCAAAGAAAAGGAGCTGTGAGCTGATTTTGATTAACAATGTCTGAGCATCATATTGGACAGTTGGCATATCGCTGCCTCCCATACAGCCTGGATCCTGGGAGAGCGCTAATGAAACACTCAATTCTATGTTACTGAACTGCTCTTTGATTTATAGCCTGACCTCACAGCGAGTTGTTGTGGATATAGTACAGATTTACAGCACTGATGTTGAACATAGTGTTGACATAACCCTGTGTTTCCCTTTAGTCATGTTTTGAAGTTGCCTCAGTGTTTGGTGAGAAAGCAGTGCTCACAATATCTTTATTATCCAGGGTGTCAGAACACGAGCTGGGTTTCGTTACGCTGAGAAAGTGCGAGGTCCTCAAACAGGCAATCAGGAGAACATAAAGACTGAGTTTGACAGCAGAGCTCAACCCCTCTCGCTGGCGTCTGTGAGAGATGACGAAGGGCACTCACAAGGTGACGGAGAGCATTCTGTAATGGAATGTATTATTGATTCAGCCCATTGACGATGAAAGGGATTTGACACTAATTGCTCAATCAGGACCATTTGAAATTATGTATTTGTTTTCACCGGTCGTTTCTGACTGCTCATTAACCGGCGTTTGATACGGTTGGGTGGGGTTCTGTAGGATAATGAGGTGTTTACAGTGGTTGTGTGTGCTGCTCTGCTGCAGTTATTCTCTAACAGTCTCATAATTAGCTCAGAGACACAGATGAGTAGGAAATCCTACATGGCTTTGTTTATTTCCTTCACATGATGGACTTAATCCTGAACCCCAGGATACAGTTTGTACCCCGCAGGAGAAGCCTGCTTCAGGGTTTCTTCCCATGGCTGCCAGGCTCTAGTGATTTCCAGCCTGGGAAGACTCATGAATGTCCTTTTTTAATGATCTTAATATGGTAAGCTATCAAACATAATGTACAGCATGCTGACATGCACACCAGCAACACCTCCATTCATCCATCTATCCAAACATTGTCACAGTGCCACCAGACTAAGAATGGAAGCCAAATCACAAGTTTTCCCTAGCTACATTCCTCCAACTCCTTCTGGGGTATCTCATATTGGATATGTCATTTCTCCAGAAATAGAGGTTACATGAAATATTACATAACGACTAATGCTCTCTGTGGACAATCCTTGGAATACCTCCACAAGGAGGTATAAAGGAAGCATCCTTATCAGATGATGAACTGCTTTAACTGGCTTATTCTGCTACAAAGCTGCTGCATCTCTACTCCTGTATCCCTTCTAGCTCGGGTAACCTGAAGGTTCAGTTGTTTGTACCAACAGTCTTTGGCTTGTCGTACACTGAAAAACAGATCAGTTTCACATACATTAATCACTTATTATGTGTAATGCAGTTGCCTAATTACATTTAAGTTGATTTTGAAAATAACCTATAATGGTAACGCTGTGAGCATCCACACTGATGAATGAAAATATTCCATAGACAGTGGTGCCAAGCTTGAGTTGCTGTAGCCTACATTGCAAGGAGAAACAAAAAGAGAACAGAAAGATGAGTTCATGAAACCCTACAGAGATGAGACACTCAAACAGATCATTTTTATTTATTTATCAGTTATCTTGACAGTCATCAGAAAGGACATCAGTAAAGACAGAATGAACTTCAGGGACCCCATCAGCACTGTTTGGCAGTACGTCTCAGGTAATATGTAGCCTGATATTACATTATATAAGTGTTTAAGAAGTGGACGTGATGGTCTGTAGATTCAAATTCAGATTCAAATTTTTTGGCTGTCTGAGTTCATCAAACTGCTCTGAAAGGGATCCAAATAATGTTGTTTGCCACGGCTGCTGTAGTTGTGGTGTGGACTCCACCATCCACCAGAGACAGAACGATTTTTAAAGCAGTCTATTTTAAGTTTGTGTTAAAGTTATTGTACTTTAGTGCCCTTTAGTGGGCTTTTAAGGATTATGGAGGTAACCACCTTTTTTTTTTTTTTTTTTACATTTCCTGCTTTCTCTACAGTGTTTCCTCTAACAGGGGACACTTAGCCAGACATATGGGCAAGGTCACTGTGGCCGTACCCTCCCTGAGCTGCCAACCTGCTCATTAGGACTGCAACATCTGTGCTTTCCACCACTCAGATTGCTGCAGTCAGTTCCCTCTGACATCATTCTCTTAAACAAGCTAACAAATACTGAAGGTCAAACCTTTTCCACTAGTTGTGATCATTTGTTGCTGACACCTGAACACATTTGAATAATGACGGGTATCTATGCTCTCAGCGAGATTTGACGCTCAACTCCAACCTCAAGTCGTGACATCCATTAGATTTGTTGATCACCGCCGCGAATCGTCTCTCCACTGTTACATTGGCTTGTTGCCTAGATATGGAGAGCGACCAGAGAGTTGACAATTTGTCATTGACAGGGTTTGATTGATGATGTGTGCTAGCCTCTCTGCACTGCTGGTATTGAAAACTAATTGAATGTAATACCAGAGAGATAGGATAGCATGATGACAAACGAGCAGCCTTGTGAGGTTATTTAGAACCTATTGTGGACATTAGCCCCCTTTAACAGTTGTGTCCTTTCCTGACTGGATCTCTCTGATAAGTGATTACCATCTTTAGTGATCGTAGTGGCTGACCCTTGTTATCTTATTTAGCCCAGGATGCTATGTTGCCCAAGCTGACGTCAACCACTTTCTTTTAAAGGTTTTCAGTTAACCAGTAAAGAATCGGCATGAGTAGCCGGTTCTGGCACTTTGTGATAGTGAAAATCTCATGAAAGCTGTTTCGCCAGTAGAGATGAGGGCTCTTTTAGGCTCTGGTTAAGCTTTTCTTGCAAACCAAGGCAGCTGCAGAGGAGAGACAGGGGATTTATTTTGGTGAAGGACTGTGTTTGTCCAGTCATGCAGCACTGACGAGCGCTGGGGCTCAGGGGTTTGGATTGGGGAAGGGGAGGAGGGGTTCAGAGGGTGGAGGTGGGCCCAGGCAAGTAGCTCTGAGGCTGGGGGTGGGGAGGATGCTGCACTCAGGATGCTGCTTGGCCCTCAAGAGCCATCTGGCCCTTACCCTCTCCCAGCGCCCTGAGGGAGGGTGAAGGACAGGTGGCAGGGGCTGGTGGGATGGCCTGGACTTCGGCTATGGGGCAACACGATTGGCTAGCTGGGCCCCCTAAAACACGACCCCACACATACCAAACGCCTTCGCAGCTTCGTGTCAGGAAGGACATCCTCGATGACCCTAGAAAGAAAATCTTCTGGCTTCAGTCTGAATTCAGTCATCCTTTGGTACTTTATAAATGCATTTACAATTTATACTACACAGATAAATAATTATAAATAATATAAATAGTTCTATTAGTTTTAGACATCTGAATAGTTTGGTAATGAGACCCATTTTGCCCCTTTTTCTTTGAGCAGCAGCAGCTTAATCTGCTGTACGTGCGTACACATTTGTAGCACAGCGATTGTAGTGAAACACAAAAATGACAGTTGTGTCAAAATATGACAGTTTAACAAAATAAAAGATACACTAAGTGCTATCTCATCTAATTTTATGTAACAAAGTAAAAGATGGAATAACCAATTGAGATGCAAGTGTACACAAAAAAGCTGCATATTTCCCCGCTCATTTTAATTGCATGAACAGTTTTCTTTTATTAAAGACAGGATTTTTGCCCGAAGCCTCCATAAATTTTTAGCTCTAATGGAAAAAAAGGCTGGTGATGACTTGTTCTGTTTCATAAGGCTGTATTGGTAAAAGAAAGCCAACACACAGCTGAATTTGGACTCTACAAATCAACAAGATATCGGCATTTTTAGTTGAGTTGTGACCGAAGTTACCGTGGGCGACAGCTCGAGCCTATACAACTGGAAAAATGATGTCGTCAGTATAACACCCAGCAGGGTGTGTGATGGTCCGGCTGTCCTGACTCGCACAACATTGTAATCCCCGTCTGGGGGTCAGTGGCCAGGATCTGGTTCAGTCTGGTTCAGGGGAGGTGCTCTGCTGATGAACAGGTGCTCCAGCTCGCTCCTGTGGCGACAGGATTTCCTCTCTGCCGTTGTATTCATATACAAACACACACACACACGGAGAACAGCACATCTTTTTAATTCTTAATTATTTCAGCGGGTGGCCTTAATTGGGATCAGTCTTTGAGGACTCTTCGATCTTTAGTTTAATTTCATTGAATAATGAAGCGATAATTAAAGCTGAGAACCAGGGTTTGTCATATAAGCTGTCTACCCCCCATCAGACATAAAGGCTGCTTCCACGTTCACTGATTAATTATTATCACTTTTAAAGTCAATTAGATGGATTCTTGCCAGTGGTTATATTTGGAATTATTAGATATGCATTTGTTTTTTCATTTCAAGCTCATAAGAAATATAGAATTCATGTGCAGCTCCTGTGAGAATAGCTTCAGGCTCAGGTTGTGTGTGACTGGAATAGATAGAAACAGGTAGGCGAGACTTAAGAGATTTAAACACATTGCATCTCTTGTTGCTGCTGGCATCTGAATACATGCCAAAGCCCAGTGCCTCCAGATCAGCATGTATGATACTGTAAGTGGGTCTTTCTTGCCTCATTGGCTTAATGTGAGTCCACTTCAGCCTTTGTTCTAGAAAGACAGGGTTATCTTGTGTCTGCAGTGTGTGTGTGTGTGTGTGTGTGTGTGTGTGTGTGTGTGTGTGTGTGTGTGTGAGGGATTGAGTGGTTGTCCCAGCCTCTCCAGGTTATGTTTTCTCCAATCCATGCCCTCATCTTCATCCTGGGAAATACAGTTGGAATTGAATTTTACACACCAGGAATTTTCCAAGTGATAAGGAGGGATGAGGGGTAGAAAAGGTGCTGCTTTTTATCTGTAGCCCCAAATGTGGAGCTGGAGGTTCTTCATGTTCCTCCAGCCAATTCCCGACATACATACACGCATACACACAAACTCCACAGCCTCTTAACCTCAAACCTACCTCTGTCATTGTGCCCCAATAGCCAAGGCTGTGTTGGAGGCTGCAGACAAAGGAACATGGAGGAGACGGAAGGTGGACAAGCTTTCTTTACACCAGCCTTCTTTTGTTACAAGAAATAGAGATTTCTGTCATGTCTTGTTCGATGAAATATTGCTGGACAGTGTTTGCCTGCAGGGCTCTGGGCACACAAATGGCATCCCGATGATGAACAGTGGTACTAAGGGAACATGGGACCTTGTTTTAAAATTTGCTGCAGGCCTGTTTTTCTACAAGGAAAATTACGTTCAAAATGCTGTTATCATTAAATTATGTATTTATTTTGAGCCCACTTTTTTCCTTTTACCTTGGAGAATTCAGGAACATGGCACCATCAGGGTTTATATTAGACCAAGAAACAGAACCATATGGTAAAAAACAAGTTATATTGCAATTACTTTGATAGATAATGCTAATTTGCTGTTGGCTGTACCACATAAAGCTGTTTTCTTACATCTGGAGAACAGGGCATCTCTGCAGCACTGCAGTACCTCATTATAATGCTGTTTTGTCACACATTTAGATTTGAAAACTTTGATATGGTGTTTATTTTATTATAATGGTACAGCCCAAGCCAAGACTAGAACCAAAAAAACATACATCCACAGCTACACAGATAACATGGCTCTCAAATGGTAATTGGTTGCATCTTTATGAAATCCAAGCCCTTCATTATAGTGCCTGTTTTGTAGCTTCCGTGAGATAATTTGAGATAATTTATCTGCCATCCTACCGAGGGATTAGACCTCAATGCTTGTTTTATCTTTCTTAATAAATAATCCTGTTTTATTCATGAAACATATTTTACACCAGTGTCTCTCCCAGCATGTAATCCGCTGAACATGAAGTGATGAATCAGACAATGATTTCCTGTCTCCAGCACCTTCCCCCAGCCTCTCTCCACCTTCCCAGACACCGCTGTTGCTTTTCTCTGCATTTTAATGCACTCTCTAGTCGATGCGCTGCAAGGGAGTCAGGGGTGGTGGTGAATGTGGAGGATAAATAGGTACACAACATGCAGAGGTGGGAAGTAGCTAATTACAACTGCTTGTTGCTGTACTCCAGGAATAATGCTTGTAGCTTGGGGGTGTTTTTATTTCTTTTGCATATTGGGTAGCAGACCGACTATGTATGTTTCATTAGAAATGGTTATATCACCGCAACAGTTTGATGATTGGGAAACATTCTAAGCTGCATCCGACCTGTTGTCAATTGATTCAGCTGATGAATTGTGAAGCAAAAACAGCTTAATCTTGCTCAGCAGTTGCTCTTTGGCAACAAATTGAAAGATAAATCTGATAAAATACAAGTCTATTTTTTTGTACTTCACTTCATTTCATGCAGCTGTTTGAAAACAACACATGAACTTGTAATAGATTGACCATCAAAAACTTGTTTTCTTGGTCCACTTGGGGGCAGTGGACACAACATGACATATCATCACTTTGTCAAATGTAAACTTGAGTTTCATTCCTTTTTTTGAGGTGTTGTTGGTTGCTACCAACTCTTCAGTGAAATGTCTGGCTTGAGCTGCTAAATATTCCACTATGTTTTACCAGCTATTTGCTAACTGTCTGTCTGACAGTTGGTGCTGAGCAGGTAGTGTAAGGTGGGGTTTTAGAGGGCTGTCATTGGAAACCATTGCATACTGTGGCCTGAAACAATACTATGGGAGCACTGAGTGTGAAGAAGATGGTAACGGCCAAGGCAGCAAAACAACAAGTTGAAATTCACCCAAGTTCAGTAAGCCAACGGGAGCTGCAGATTCTGATGATGATTCTCTGCAGGTTCTGAACTACTCTCAGGTTGTTTTCATCCGGTATACATTTATTGATAATAGCTGCTTTGACAAATGGTCGTTGTGATGGCAGACAGTAGAGACTACGCTGTTTGGTCCCTCTATGTGAGATTAGTGTGAATGTGATGCTTTTTTTAGTTTAAATAGGTGAAATGTGTGCACATGTCTGACAGCTTTAATTTTAGTTGTAAGAGCACGGAGTGCATTTATTTAATCAGCTACATTTAGGGCATTTAGTAGACGCTTTTGTCCCAGGTAATTCATACATACATTCAGACATTGATTTCGGCTGCTATCATGCAAGGTGCCAACCTGCACAACAGGAGCAGTTTGGGGTTCAGTATCTTGCCCAAGGGCACTTTGACATGCAGGGAATAAAAAAATCTAGATATTAATGACCCTTTTAATCATAGACACATTATTTAGTCTACTCTGAGCAGGTAGTTGATTAGATTACAACATGCACTAAGTGGTGATGATTTGTGCATTTTTTTGTTAAATTGGAGTCCTGTGCTGCCATCTGCACAGCTGATTTCATATTCGAGTAAGATTTGACTGTCTACATTTCAGTTGTAAGCTTAATGGCTCATTAGTAGAGTTACCACAGATTACACACAGCATTGTGTTTATGCAGATATTTAATATTTTTGTCACAGTGGATCAGGATCCAGAGTTTCTTCTCCCAGGAGAGTGTGTAGTGTCGTGTCCCTGTGACGGCTGCTGGATGCTGCCTCAGCACTATTTTGGCGGGCAGTGCTGCAGTCATGGAGCTCTGCCGTAATTGAGCCATTCAATTCCTGGGAGAGCACTACGCTTGGTGTTAGAACAGATGTTTTTCATGTGACTCTGTCTATAGTTAAGACACAATCAATGTAAATAACAAGCAGCTGGGATGACGGGAGGGACAGGGTTTCTGTTTCAGGAGGAAGGGGGACCTGTTAGGAAATATGTAGATATTACAAAAATTAATATGAGGATATTTGTTTTCATTTACACTATTAGAATTTTGAATTTTCAAATACTCATGCCCTGCTGTGTGCTGCATCGACAAAACTGAAGTCTTCCAGTGGGTGACAAACTCTCACAGGAAATGTTTTAATCTGGAGGACATCGTGTAAACTCAGGCTGTTTGTGAATGACTCTTGATATGGATGGTTCTAACCAAAGAAATACAACATGCAAACAGAAAGTTGTGCTTTTGCAGTCAGTCATTTACATTCATTTGACGCACTGAAGGCTAATGAGGCATAAATATCCATTTTTGTGTGATGATTTGGAAATGATTACATTTGCACCAAAACATCAGCAGAAAAATCTGAGAATGAAGACAGTCCACAAACATGTTTTCTGCCACAGTAAATAAACAGTCTCCACACACTTCACAAAACTGAAGCAACATATAATGGCAATATATTAATTACGGGTAAAGGGGTTCTAGGTTTGAGTGTTTTTATCAGGTTGCTTTCTTTTTGTAGGTAGAATTGGCTGAAGTGTAAATAGATTTTGAACTTTTGACATCAGTGGTTTTCCTGCATCACCTCTTGGATTGCGACATATCTGAAAACTGTAGATGTATGCGTGAGACATCAGGACCAACCATGCAAAAATATCCCCACTTATAATTAACATGTAGAAGCTAAAATGTAAGTTATTTTCCAGTGTGCAGCATGCAGTTTCTTACAGAACTAAATACAGAGTAATGGAGGAATAGCACATAATTTCATAGGGGTTTGGTACAGTTCAACATCTTTAAACATGCCTGACTTGAAACATTTTTTTTTAGATATCATGGGTGATGGGAGCCGGTTGTGACGCAGTAGACTGAGTCTTGTCTGAAGACTTGCTGGATTTCTGAAAATGCTGTGACCTGTATTGAATTATAATGATTAGCCCTACCATGCTTTTGAGAATTTATCAAGGTAATAATGTGTATCGTGTATTGTGGCCTCCAAATATTGCAACAAATATTTGAAGGTCACATCATCCAGCCCTATATTTGATAACATGCATATAAAAATGATAACCCACCCTCACATATTAAGATTTTGTAAGATGATCTTTGATGTTTGCTATTGATGGATAATCCCGTCTTGGAGCAACACCAGACCCAGACACTTAACTTCTTCATTTGGCATTGTGATATATGCAGCTATCGATCAACAAACTCTCTGGACACAGTAGGTAGATAATCCAGGATATCAAAACTGTCTTGGTGAAAATGCAGCTCGTGTTGGTAATTAGATGAAGGTCTTGTATGAGGTGAAGTGAGACTGGTCTGTTGCAAGGGGTCAGTCCAGGACACAGGGTGGACATATGGAAGCCTTGGAATTCAAGGGTCAACCTGTATTGGATGATATGGTAGCAGAATACACACACACACGCACGCACGCGGGCACGCACGCACACACGCGGACACGCACACACGCGGACACGCATGCACGCACACACACGCACGCACACACACACACACACACACACACACTCTTGGGTCACCACAAGGCTGTATTCCTGTTACCCTAATCCAGGCCTCCCATCTCCCCCATCTCTCCTCCTCTTCCACAGCAACCCCCATCCTCGTATCACTTACAAACATAATCAATACAGGCTCTCTGCTGTTATTGATCCAGCAACGGTGTATACACAGCTGCTGCGCCCAGACTCTGGCCTCCTGCCTGGAATCAAGGACCCAGAAAAGGACACTTGATCGCCCGCACCTGGTTCTCCTCGGCCATCTCCAAGATGTGCCGAGCACAGGGGGATCGAGGGTGAATACGAACATCAAAGGCTCCGACAATTAATCAGTGTTTGTTAGGAAATCTGTTTGTCACAGATCAATGACCCGCATTCACAATATAATGAAGTGTGCTCTTGAATTGTAACTCCAAGGCTTTGTAAAGACTGATGAGTAACTTCGAGTGCTGACCTTTTGATTAGCAATCAAAACATTGCGGATGGTTTCAGTGCCTGAATCTTTTCTGCCAGTGTCAGCCTCTGAAAGTGATATTTAACATAACTACTATGATGACATATCCTCTGTAGATTCATGAATAAGGTCTGAAGCACCAAAAACAAAAAACACCAATCAAGAATACCCTAAAATGTACATCTGTGTCCTTTGTGCCAGGAAAAAAACGCTGTTTCTTCTTGACACTAAAGAAGATCACCTCCATCATGCTGAGAAAATGTTACACGTACTGGGATCCTGCCAGTATAACTAACTGGCTCGTTGACAGGGGCAGTTTGTCCAATAAAAGAGCTGCTGATGAGGCTGCTGGAGCTTTGTGCACATGCCAGAGATATAAAATTATGTAGATGAGTTATAAGTGCAGTACTTCCATGAAGGGCCACCTACTCTGCCGGGAACCTTTTTTTGTGTTGTACAATTCAGTCCTTTAACCAGCTCATTTTCCACCAGTTAATTACGTTATTGTGTTGCCTTGACTGGAGGCAGAAGGCACCATTAGTTCATCCGACAGCAGTGGATGTGGCCCTAAACAATGTCAGCTAGTTGGTCAAATCAGTTTCTCACAGTATTTGTACACTGAGCATTCTGTTATGAGTTAAATTTGAATTATAGCTCCACAAAGACACACACACAAATGTCTTTGCTGAAATACTGTATATGACAACTTCTCTGTTTTGTACAGAGCGCGTTGAATGGCAGTGTGAAATATAAATTAGGTAACATCACTAACATCTGTAAAAGACTAACCCTGTGCAGTGTTTCCTCCACATAGACTTGACTAGGGTGGGAAACACTATTACGTAAAATTACATACCGTGCATGGTATTCTAACTATGGTGTCGTTGTGCTACTATTTGCCTGTTTTACAATATATACAGTGTGTATACAAACAAACTGCAAAAATGCTCCAAAGTAAACTCTTATGAGGTTTGGTCTAAAGAAATCAAACTGCCGGTGTGATTGCATCACCCTCTGTGATTGATGGTTGCCTGAAGGCTCTTGTATAGCTTGGTGATAGGATTGAATATTGCCTGGAGGATCTGAAGGCAGCTCTGCCCATAATGACAGCAGGCTGGAACTGCACCCTGGGAATTCAATTATCTTTAATTTTACCTTTCCCACTTGGACATATTACCCTCTGTCAGAGCCAATCAGTGTAATCACGTCAAATCAAATATGATGTGTTTTCCTCCGATTGATTCATGCATGAATTGGACGGGCTGCTTTGGCGTAATGAAATTGTTGCAATAACCTGCAAGAGCTGTAAGTCCTCACTATTTCAGATGTGGTATTGGCGTGAATTTAATCAGAGGACCTGTGGTAATGCAACACTGTCAGATGTTTTTGATCAATCGGAAATGATACAAGGATTAGTGAAAAATGATAAGGTCTTGAAGGAGTTGGATGGCATTAATGGGCTTGGTTTGATTTGTCGCAGAGAAAGGATGCATCACTGACTCCCATCCACAGAGTGTAACCCCAGAGACTGGAGTTCAATCCCTGCATCAGCACTTTGCCTCTCTGTGTTCTCCTTTCATCTCTCTCCACTTTGGTTTCTTACTTAAAGGGACAGTTCTTCTTACCTGTAGTGCTGTTTATCTATCGAATGATTTTGTTGTGAGCAGCTGAGTTTATTGGAGGGATTGGCTGGAGAGGTGTCTGCCCTCTCTCAGATATAATTGAACAAGATGGCAGTTGGCTCATGGTGCTCAAAGTGGTGATGATGCTCTCTTGCAAGAAATCATGACCCAGTTACTCAAGATAATCCTGACCCTGAACAGTTTCATGTAGGGACCATTTTCTTTATACGGAATTACACCCATCAGCCGTATATGTATGCAGAACGACACGTCCATCTACTCATGGATAAGAGTGAGTCTTAAATGAACACATTACTAGTGTCCTCCTGAGCTAAGCTGTTATTTTAGCTAGCTTGGTTAACTAGCCTCTCATCCGTGAGTAGATGCACGCTTCCTTCTTCGATTTGATAAGGACATGAGAAAGTTCCGAATTGAAATTCACAGCAAGGTCTGAGAGGGGCAGACCTCTCTAAAGCCGATATTTCAGAGGAGATCATTTGTCACCCGAGAAACGAAATGGCTCCTTTAATGTCAGTAGCTGAAAAAATGTGTCAGACTTCTTTGGTTTTGTTTAGTTTTCAGAAGCTCATTACATTCCTGCCTTGTTTTCATTTTACTACTCATTTGTGACCTGATGAAATCATGCCCCGTTTTTTCACTGGGTTAGTAGTTGTTGGGGCGTTTTGCTGTTTTCATACTTGGAATTACTCTGCATCCTAAACATGCAGCCTCTTCATTTGTGTCAGCGGCTCTGATAGAAAGAAGGTTATTTTTTAACTTGATCTGTGAACTTCCCAGAGATGATAAAATAAAATGCATCGTAGTGTTAGAAAACGGTGCTTTTGCTTCAGAATGCATTTGTTATACTGGATATAATGGTTCCTATTTCATTTGGCACCTGTCATAACACGCCTACACCTGCAGTCCCTGGACTTTTCCAAAGCAGTGCTGTTTTTCTCTAAACTGAGCCTTATCCCCAACAGTTGGTGCTAATGCATTGCTGACTCTATTTGATTTTTACAGCGGTGTCACGTCAGGATTAAGCGTTTCACCTCGTCACAATATTACTTGTGCGATGATCAGATTAAAGTGTCAAACAAGACTCTTTCCTCTCCATTATGAACCACACGTGCCACACATGCACACACACATCTGTGTTGTGGTGGTGGTTCCCATCACTTTTGAAGGCAGGGGTGCTTGTGTAAGCACTACAGCAGGGGTCACCCAACATGGGGCTCAAGGACGTCGCACTAATGTAATCTTAGCTGTTAATAGGACTCTGAGGGAGGGTATGATAGCCTAAGAGTGGGAAAGCACTGTAATCTGATACTGGGTACTTACTGTATATACACCACAGGGCATGCACGCACACATGCACGCACCCGCACACACACACACACAAACGCATCTTTTTTCGTTTATCTGTACTATCAGTGCTGTTCTTTGAACAACCTCACAATTGTCTCATTACAAAACACGTAAGTGGAGCTAAATGGTTTAAGCCTTTAACCTTTCATTCTGATTTGACATTCAGAGGTTACAAGAGTGTGTGTGTGTGTGTGTGTGTGTGTGTGTGTGTGTGTGTGTGTGTGTGTGTGTGTGTGTGTGTGTGTGTGTGGGTTCATCTTAACAGTGATCACAGTCAGGAGGGATCGATAAGGAGCGGATGAAGGCTCCAATCAATACCCATCAGAGTTCCGCTGATCAAATATTTATCCTGAAAGAGAGTTGAGAATAGACTCCCTGTCTGCCTGTTGCTAATTTTCTTTTCCGGGTTTGTCTGCATGAGCCTGGCCTATATGTCTTTGTAATATCAGTCAGCCTCTGGGCCTGCAGTGCCTGTTGACACAGAGATGCTTCACAGAGATGCTTCACTCAGGAGGAGAACTTAGTTCAAGGGTTTGTAACTCTTAGTGCTGAGTTGGGGTAGGGCAGCACTGTGACTTGGCCTTGTTTTTGTGTCACTGGGCACAAGATGACAGAAGTTGAAACTAGTTAATGTTTTTGAGGAGATGTGTCTTTGATTGCTTGCCAAACCACAGCAGGCAACCAGTGAGTGACAGGAGATCCTGGAAAAACAGAATTTTTCATTGTGGTCGCCCACAACTCCTGTCTCTGTCTTTCTCTACCCCTCTTTCTCGTCCATTCTGTCTTAAAGGGGATGTAGATGTGCTTAGAAGAAATTCAATTAATATGAAAGTGGAAAGTGTCTTTCAAATGTGCTTCTATGGAGCTTTGTGCCTGTTGAAGGGATCCAAGATGCTTTTGGTGCACATATGTAAAGATGGGAAGAGTGAAGTCTTTCTCCACGTTCTGTTTTTAATGTTATGTATTTATTTTGCACATAATTACAACAAAAGAAATGAAGAATGATGCGAGTGAGATTTAGAAAAGCAACCTCACCTCAAGATGAGTACAAGCAAATACAAAAGTCAAGTAATCTGTAAAAACAGCTAAAAAGGCAACCATAAGCTAAACACCAAGCATATCTTTGTATTCCTTTCTCTTTATTATGATAACCGGGTACCTGCTTTAAAAGAAAACCCGGGCACATTGTCAGATATAGATCTGAGGATCATATCTTCACATTCAGTCTAATTAATTTGCTCTGACTTCCCTGTGTAAAGCTTTACTGCTCAGTTGTTCATCCATCTATAGCACTGTTTTGTCAGGCGGGGATCAACGCATTAGCAGCTCCTCCTCAAACACGTTTCATCCAAAACGCACATGATAACAGCATGTAAAAACATGTTAATTTATTGGCTGTTGGGAGCATTGTCTCCCCATCTCCCGTGTCTCCCTCGCTGGGGGAAAAAAAGGATTACTCCGAAATCCGGATGGATGGAAATGTTGGGCGAGGTGATTACATGGCTGCTCTGCTGTCCTGATTACGTTAATAGGTGTGTATTTATTCATGTTTTTCTGCCCACTCCATCTCCAGCCATCTCCAGCAGGTTTAATGCTGCTTGGTTGTCAGGTTCAGGGGGTTAATTCAGTGCTCATGTTTTCTCTCCCATTGAGCTTCTCCTTCCAGCTGTTTCAGCTATTGGCAGGCGGCGGCTCTTAACGCTCTTACATCAGCCCTCCCGAGCTCGCTGAACTGTGGAGCTGGCAAAAGTGAGTGGCGAGGGGAGGAGGTGCTGCAGGAGAGCGGGAGTTGGTGCCAGTTGGCTGAAGCAGCGAGAAAGTGAGGGTTTTTTTTCCGCTAAAGAGACCCCCTGTAGCTGCAGTGATAACACAATGATAGTGTGTGAGTCGGAGGCAGAGGGGCTGTGTACCTTGATGCAGTGTTGAGCATGAGATAAGACGCACTCACTCTGACACATGAAAGCAGCATGTTTGGAGATGTGTGTGTGTCTGAAGTGGTCGAATAGTGTGACAGCAGCAGTGCGGAACATACAGACTTGAATTGCGTACAAAAGCGACTGGGGAGTGTGTGTGTGTGTGTGTGTGTGTGTGTGTGCTGTAACAACATTCTACAGAACAAGCAGCTCCACTTATTTAACTTAAATATTCTACCTTTCCTCCTCGCTTTCTTTGTCAACCCTCCTTCTCTCACTAGAAGCTAATGAATTGCCTCGATCTTAATGAAGCTGATATTAAAAATACATGAGAGCACAAGTTAAGAACCACAATACTAATTGCTGAGCTCGTATTATTTACTGATATTGACTTATTGCGTCTTTATTGGCCTGAGTGTATGTCAGCAGATGTGGGGAAACACTGCAGCACATAAATGTTTCGAAAGCGGTTTTAGTATATATACTTATTTGATCATTATTTTATGAAGTTTTGAAGTTGAATACAGATTTATTTATTTTTTTGCTTTTTTTTTCAGTGCAACCGATACTCAATCTCAGGGGGCGACACAGATGTAAACATTGGGAATAAAAACATCTAGGTTTTGTCAGGCGGCTATTCGGCAGGTTCAAGCTGTTTTCTCTTTCCAGGCTTTGAGGTACAAACATTTGGTACTTTTGGCGCCCCCTATTGTTTGGGCTCAAAATTATTTGGTAGGCTTAGTCCCAACCTTAACCTGAAGATATGTTCCAAATTGTATGATGACTTGTTCAAAAGTTTGTGCTGATATGTTTCAAATGTCATGACAGTATAACCACTGTATTGTTTATTGGGTCATAGGCCACGCCCCATTACACCAATCAATATGTGACTGTACATAAAAGCAATACCATATTGGGCATGTTGGGCTTGAACCCTGATGATCAGATTCAATGCACAGAGCGAGAGATATCAGCCTTTTTGTTCCAAGCATTTTTTTTTCCTTTTCAAAACCTGCTTCCTACGTTACCCACAATGCAACTTAGCAGCTGGAGACAGTTAATTAGATTAAGTGCATCTTCCTCTTGAGCCACAACATTTTTTATAGTACTTTTTTTTCAGATATGCAGTCGTAAGTAGACCTGTAAACACACTGACATTTGTGATGTAACCCTTTATTTTGAGTCTTTTTTTTTAAATGCATGTATGGAATGTTGTGATCGAATACAGTGTTGTCTCTGCAATGTAATGGATGATGTGGTCGATTCCTCTTTGTGTCAGTATTCAGTTTCACACATTGCCTATCTTTACTCCACTGCCCTCCTGTACCTGCTCCTTTCACTGCATCATCCTCTTTGCATCAGAGGTTTTAACTGCAGTGCTGTGAATCCTGCTGGTAACTCCTGTAAAATCCCCCCATCTGTCTGTTTCCCTCTGTAAATCTCTCAGTTTGAGGTGGAGGGTTTCACAAATCACAGAGAGGTTTAGTGGCTGTTTATAACAGTGACTTAAATTTGTGTTTCCAGGTGACAGAGGTTGGAAGGCTCTAAAGCCGGGATAGTCTCTGAAATTCAAAAATGCTTTGTGATTGCAATCTTGGACAAGTCTTGGAATCTTTTTGAATTCTAGCCAGCGCGATGCAACAATTGTGTCATAGGAATCAGTTTAGGAGGTGAACCCTCCCCCCCTAGAAAATGACCAACCATGCCAAGTGTGGCTTATTTGTGGCTTTAGAAATGAAAAATTCACCTTTTTATTTTTTTTTTCCAAAGCCAGATTGATTTTTTTTTCCTTTCTATTACATTAGTCTCTCTGTAGGCGTAATTTCTTTATGGTCACAGCCAAAAAAATGACATTTCTAGCTGTGAAGGTGCAGATCCTTTGTAATTCTGTCAGTAAGGCTAAACCTATTTCCCACACAGCATGTGTGCTGTATTCAACCACAATATGAAAGCACATTTGTTTCCATCCTACCTGCAGTTACATGAAGGAGTTTGATACAGAATCAACTGGGTTTCTTTTTATTTGGAGCGCTTCATCAAGGTCAGCTTGGGCTCCGCAGCACCTGCCAAAATTTGACGGCTTTGCCTCATCCAGAATGCAAATGAGGCAGCTTGGGTGTTCGCATATCTTAATTTAGACTATAGTAAGCAGTTTTGTCGAAAGGTTAACTTAGATTTGGAAGCCCAGCCTGCAGGCAGCTGAGTTTCAGCTCTTTTAGAGTGATGCAGTATTCACAGGAGACGACGGGAGTGTGTGCTCTCTGTTTGTGCACATTTGTATATTTGTGTGCATGCAGACGTGTGTCTATGCGTGTGCATGCGTGTGTGAACGGGTGGTGCAACGAAAGAAAAAGCTCATTTATCACAACATGCTCTGGAACCTTCCAGGGGTCAGCCCGCTGTCCAAGTCTTCTCTAATGAAGAACACAGCTGAGCCAATCAGAGCTCGCTCCCAATGAGACGGCCCCAGCTGCCAGCCAATCAAACACGTGAGGTTCAGCGGAGCGACGGGCAGAATTGATGAGAGGAGTAAGTCCTAGTGAAGGATCACCATAAGCTGCCTGAGATAACACTACAGCGGAGCCGAGAAACACTCAGCTCCATGGAAATGCAATAAAGGCCGAACCATATCTCACTGTTGGGCGATGGGGGATAACAGGTCTATAGTGGAGTATGGAAAATAGCCCATTGAAATGCAGTGTGAAATACAGCACTGTCGGAGCTATACATGTAGAGCAATGGAAATGGGATGATGTGTGAAAGCAATTGGTGTGCAGTATTACCTTTTGGTACATAATCTTCTCTAACAGGACAAAGAATGAGCAGCTGTGGTGATTTGTTAAATCATCGTTGTGGAGCTGGTGCACCGAGGGCCTCTGCTGCTCCTGTGAGCAGAATACAGATTAAAGTTTGGCCTCATAGTTCACGCTGAGGGCACACTGACGCTCAACATTTTTGTTTGTCTTGTTTTTAGGAATGTAAACTCCTGCTACATTACTTTTGTGCCATTTGCAAGCACTTGTCTGAAGGATGGACCTGGGACTCTCAAGTCGAATCATGAATGCAAGAGATGAGCAACAGTGTGAAAACGGTCAAAATCTTTAATTAAACAACAAAGGTACTAGTCTGTGTAAAGGAGAGATGTCAACTAGAACTCCTTAGAGCCTTCTTGGTGAGAAACATCCAATCATTTTGTTTAAAATTCTGTGTGCAACTCCTACAAGCTAAAGATTATGCGTTGTAGAAATGAGATAAAGAATTCAGCAGTATGAATTTGTTACAGATAGATAGATTTTTCTCAAATGTGCATCTTTTCGGCTATATAGAAACACTTGACTTGAAACAACATAAAAGCACAAAGATTTATGGGTAAGAGGAGGATGATGGGGATATCTGATAGCCAGGAGTTCTTCATGCTCTGAAAACAGAGCATAACAAAATGAAGATACATACACCCTCCTTAAATTACAAAGGTTGTCCTCACATTAAAGCATTTTCTCAGGCTTGCTTTGACATGATTAATGATTCTTGGTTTGTGAGCCCTGACCAATGATTACTGGACCGTTGCGTCTCTTATCTTATCAACCTGCCAAGATGCTGCTAGTCTGGATAAAGGTGTCGGTCACAGGAGAAAACTTCTCAAGGAAAGTCAAGGACTTCTCATGGTGTGTTGACTTGTGTAAAAGTGTGTCAGGAGAGCAAACTCCAGCAGCTGTTTTTCCTCACAGAATCATGGCCTCGTTTTTACAAGGGCTTTCATGATGGAGGGTTTACAGGCATTACAAATGAGACCTGGAAGACCAGTCTCTGTGGTCCAGTTGTTTTATTTTGGGGAGTCCTGGTTTTATGCTCCATAATGATTTGTCTTATTGAAGAAAATTGGGGTGAATGCTATTCATTTTCTAGACCAAAAGCATGTAATGATGGAAGTGCTGAAGCAGCAGACTGGACTAGTTTGTTAAATGGGGATCCTGTTCATACACTCACAGTGCTTTATATAGTGGTCTCTTTGAAATAGAGACATTTTTTTAAATGATTCCTTCCTTGGAGTTTTCTTGTGTGTTTACATCAGAGACAAATGGTCAGATGTGCCTCGCCTGTGTTGTTACATTAGCAGCTTTTCGCAGCTTCAGTTCTGTAATGCGCGTGTGAGATACTTGAAGAGAGAAAAACGGCCATCGATATCGACTGGAGTGCAGAGGCACTGTCGCCGGCTGATGATGTATGAGGTGAGGAGAAGCGTTCATCAACGAGTGGGAAGATTACTCCTCCATCCCGAGACACCTCTCTCTCTCTCTCACTCTGTCTCTGTGAGGATCCATCACCCTCTCCTCCTCTGCACATCATAGTGCTTCCTCTCAGACACTTTTCACTGGGCTCTGTCCCTGGATGTTTATTGATCCCTTCATTTTTATTTTCCTCCGTCTTGATCAGAGGTTATTGACCCTCTGTAAATTCCCACACCAGCAAATTCGTATTTATCCAGCTTGTGTCACAGATTCCAATATTACAGAATGATTATATGCATCAAAAACATATCTAACAGGATTTGAAGTGAAGGGACTGGAAGCAGCTCGGAGTGTGTTTGTATGTTTTGTATCTGATGCAGGCTGTTGGTGGGAGTTAAGAGATAGTGCACGCAGTAGGCTGGTGAGTCTTTTTGTGTCAGTCAGCACAATCAGACCTGTGGTAAACGCTGTCACTACTGTGAGGTAAAGGTACTAGGAAGCTAGGAAACAAGAAATTAAATGAATTTAAAAGACCTTGTCTTTTTTCAAATGGTTAATCCAGCCATCCATTTAATGTGTTAAACACTGGGAATTAACTAGTGGAAAAAATAGATTCAGTAGAATAATCAATTAAGAGTATTATTATTACTTGCAGTTCTAGTCTGCAGTTAGTAACAGAATGTAAATAACCTGTATGCTATGAAATAAGGAGAGCCTCGCTGCATCTGTCAAACATTTATGTAGTAGATTGAGCAGTCTGTGTTTATGTAATGAAAATCTCAGTATTTTATAAAGTATTCATATTTATCATGCGCTGCATCTTCAGTGAAAGCACACAAATCTAAGTTGTCTACAATCTAGAATGTGTTTGTGCAGAATCTGGCCATAATGTTCCTAATGGCAAGAAACAGCAGCATCAACACCAGTAACTCAGAGAAAGCATTTAACACGGCCTCCATTTTTAATCATGATCCATCAGAGTTAGATTGATTAAAGCGGGTTTGCAATCCAAACTAAGGCATCTTGTAGTAAAACTCAGAACACTTTGGTTGTATGATCACTTGGTTTCCTCATCTTGTCTTTTATCTTTGTTTCTTTTGGCAAAATCCTTCCCAGGACTCCCATGTGATGAATGTATAGTACCCTGTCAAGAGTGAGATGTATGTTGTTAGCACACATACATGCTCTGTAAGCACACACTTCACTTGTACATTTACCACATCAGCATTTCTGTCACCTGGTCCCCTCAGGGTAAAGGTCAGCAGACTTGCTGGTCATCAACCCCCCAATCATAGTCTCCCTTTAAAGGACCGTATCACCATTTTAACTGCATTTCCTTTTATCTTTTCAGAGCGTGACAGGCCTGAGGGCTTCTCCATTACACTTGTCATTAATGGTGGGAATCATCGCTTTTTGGGCGGCTCTGCTTGCCACAATTCCAATGCTTAGTGATGCAATCAGAGGCCAAGCAGTAGCAAGAAAACCTCAGTTCAACCCCGAGACCTTGAATCTTTTTCTCAGTCAGGCAACACTGTGAGACTTTGAAACCAGTAAAGATAAAGTTAGAATTTTAAACCAGGGAAGCAGAAGTTAGACTTTGAAACCAATGTTTTGTTGCTACTGCTCGTCCTGTGACACATTGATAACCTTTACCATAGAGGCTTCTGTCATGTGAAGAGTTGCGTTGAGCATATAGACCGTAAAGTAGAGTGCAGGTAGATAGATTGAAAATAAGTGAAGTGGTCTCTGAAATTCAAGTCAGGTCAGAGTCTGACTGACTGGAAACCTCTCACTCCCTCTTGCTGTTTGTGTACTGTCATTACCCCTGTTAAAATCTCTCTCTTTCTCTGCATCATTAGTACAACACCTTAATGTATTTTGTGTAATTGAGAAATTCACAAACTTAAGTAGGGGTAGATGAGAGGTAGTGAAGGACCGATGATGTAAATTACAGCACTTCAAAATCACTCCTGAACCACATTTAGTATTAGAGACTGGTCGTGTCTGTATCTCTGTGGACAAGATTTCCCTCGTGGAAGCTTCTCATACAAGAGCTGTTGTTGTCAAGCAGTGACTTCCAGCCCGAACACTTACATAACAGTCTCCTTCATGCAGACAAAATGAATGCTAAACTGGTTGAGTTGCTGGAAATTTTTTGAAACTTTAGTGACATGCCTCTTGCAGTCATGATGTCATTGTCTTTTTTCACCAATGTACTGTGTTTTGGTTTTGTGCTTTTAAATACTTAAAAAAACTGATCAGTGATATTTGAAAGTCATTCATTATCACCAGTCCAAATGACTTTGGCCATGCTCTAATTTTTGCCGCTGTACTATACAGTGGCCTTTCCTTGGGTGCAAGTCACCAGGCCTGGCTACTAGTGGTAAACATCTCAGTCACAACTTTGTCTATATACTCCACCTGATGTGGTAGCTGCCGCCATACTTGTCCAATTTGTCTACCTAACACAGCAAGCACACAGCATGAACAATAACTTTATTGGTACCTGAATCCCCTTATTGAAGAAACGTCAGCTTTTATCTATCTATCTCTTTTATTGGGTTATATTCCCATCAGTGTGATTTACAATATCAGGGTTGACAGTGAGATGAAAGATGTGGATTTTTTTTTTTCAGTAGTCAATAGATGAGTTTATGGTCAGCCTGCTGATCGTGAGATAGGAAATTCTTTAATTATACAATTAGTCTTTCTTCGTACAAACTCGCACCTCTCTGCAGGCTGTACAAACACCTGTTTAGAGCCTCTTTTTAATCCGTGGCTTCCACCAATACTATTGTCTTTTATTTTCCCTCATTTACTTCTCAAAACAAACACAATGGGTACAAGCTGTGTTGGCTCCAGGACGGCGTATTTGCCAAGTTAGCTTTGGCATCAAAATGTTTGAGGGAACACAATTCTGTTCAGGAAGGTGTACAACAACAAAAACTGCGCGGCGACAGAAAAAAGTCTCATCTCTGTCTGTGGATGTGTTTGACCGAGAGAATACAAAGCAGAGACACAAATACGTACACTCTAGTGATTCTTTTGTAAAAAAAATGAGCCAAGATCATTAAGGGCCAAGGTTTTCCAGAGTCTAATGGTTTCCCCTCCAATCAAATGCAAAACGAGCTAATTTCACCATCAGCCGGTGACAAGGAGCCTATCAGTGAAATCAGCTGGTATAGATTGTGGTTGGAGAGCAAACCTCTCCGGCTCTGCTGCCAAGTAATTACTCTCCCTGAGACACACATGCAGATTGACTGTCTCCATTTATTTATCTTATGTACACACAACCACACAATATTACCTATATGAGAACATGGTGTGTAAATATTTCTTTTATCCATAGATTTATAATTCTCTTTTTAGCGATTTGTCTCAGTCCAACCATGTAAAATCAGCTCATTTGAATATTAATGAGCATTTTGAAATTCCATACGTCCACTGAACTGCCTGCGAGACCTCTCCAAAGATAAATGAATAAATGGATATGTAAATAAGTGGAGGTGGAGGTGAGGTAAATAGAGTCTGGGAAGGAAGAGGCATGAGCTGTGCATGTTCCAAATTGATTTCCGCTTCCCTGCACTTTAACTCATTTTCTCAGCTCAGGGAATACCTTATGAACCCTTGGAAATCCTTGCTCAGGTGTCTGTGCATGTATGTATTTATGTGCATACACATTCAGAGTCTCTATAAGCCTTGAATTTGTGCTAGGGTTGGACACTGAGGACTGGTTCTTAATTGTAACTGGTTAGAAAACCTGATTTATGATTGTGCTTTTTTTAATTCCTGAAAAGGACATTTCGACCTTCTATTTGTTGGTTAGGCATGTGTCAGCAGACTATATAGTGTGGCCCTTTAACACCCTCAAGTCTGGCTTTTTGCTCATTTTTTTAGTTGGCTTATTTGCCCATTCATTGGTTACATCTGTCAATATGCGCAAAAAATATGGAAGCCCTATTTGGCCATAGGTCAAACATATTTCCTCAGTTTTCCCTTGATAACGAGTTGAATTGTATGTGTTTTCTCGAGACCATAAAATATTTATTTCCGAAACACGGAATAACAAATGTTGTGCAATAGATAGTGCATCAGGAATTTCTATTGAAAAAGCCTGGCCCCATAGCACTTCGCTTTGTTTTTATTTTCATCTAATTATAATTCTTGTATGGTGGCACTATTTGGTGGACTGAACAAGCTGATGCAGTAGTGATGCAGCAAAATGTAATCACTGTGCAAATACATCTCCAAGGACTCCATGACTACGATGAATGACAGGATATTGCACTTGTCCATATTGCGATTTTGCTAGTATTTTGATTAGTTGTGCAGCCTTAATCACTTAATTCAAGGAGCAAATCTTTCAGAGGCATTTCCTGCAGCATTTTTGATGATGCGTCCTTTTTCTGGCTCACTTCAGGACTGCCTGCTTTCACTTTTTGCTTCATATACCATACAACTGAACAGATTTATGGCACCTCTAAAATGAGAAATAAAGCAATTTTGCCTTTATGCATCACTTGAATGCTTCATCGAAGCCAGTAAGGTGTTGAACACTGAAAGCAGCGACTGCATTTTGAATTGTTTTTTTGTTCCTTTTTTACATTGGTGGAGTCGGTGATTAATGATAGTAGTATTTCAATGTATCCTACTTACAGAACATTAGGGAGACCTTTCTACATGACAGACCCATTTCAGATTATTCATGCCTTAATCATCTTTCTTTAACCGTCTCCCATCTTTTACATCCATCTCCTCTTTGATTTCCCTCGTTTCCACGCCATTTTACGAATGAAGATACCTCAGCAGATGAAATCAATAAAGCATCATAACTTTCATCTTGAATCCCAGCTGCTCAGGAGGTTTTATGTGAGAACAGGTGGTCCTGATATTGTCTTGACAGTCTGCATACTTGACGCAGATGTGTGCTATGAAGCCTCTGTAGTCTTTCCTTGCAATCTGATTTAAAAACTGAGACACAGGGAGTGGTATCCAGAAAACGTCCTGCACAGCAGTTACATTCTTGTTTTGTTTCCCTCCCTGTTAATTAATTTTACTTATCAGCAGGTTATCTTAAAACCTTAATGGCAAATATCCATGGTAGATGAGACTTGCCAAAGAACAAAGAACAAAGGGATTCTTTAAAGGCTAAGAAATCAATTTGTATGTAGGTTTAACAGTAAGTTGAAGAACTGTTCATACAAACATTCATGCTGTCTGAATTTCTTCTTGCTCCTTCTGTTGTTTTCTTTCTTCTCACACATTTCTTTCTTCTCATTGAGAATATTCTTTCCTTGCGTCCCATTGTGGGCAGGCAGATGTTACTGCAGACCGCTTACTGTGTGGCCTTCTGGTAATTGGGGGTTAGGGGATGTTGTGTGATGTGAAGAAGTAGCATCCAGCAGCAGGTGTTGTTAAGGTAGAACACCATGCAGCTGACTGACAAAGGTGTGTGCTTTTGATGTTTGTAGTAGCATTCTCTGCTCTCCCCGTCTCTCGTTTTCTGTTCATTTGCTCTGGCTGCTCGCTGTGAGCCTGTTATAGAGTGAATAAATGCAAATGAATGGAAATGCTCCAGAGTGTGTGTGTGCTGCAGTGCTGAGAGAGATGGCAGATATCTGGCTGTTAATAAATCAGCACAGAGACTGTGTGTGTGTGTGTGTGTGTGTGTGTGTGTGTGTGTGTGTGTGTGTGTGTGTGTGTGTGTGTGTGCACGCGTCTCCTGTGTTTTCAATTCTTTCTGCTTGTTTTTGTATCTGTTCTGCATGAATGGAAGCTACCAGCAAATACAAAGTTAACATCTGACTCTGATTAAATTTCTCAAACATGAACTTCATGTGTGTACACTCTTACAAGTAAAACCTGTATTCATATGTAAATCATTGCAGCCAGATTACTGTTGTAACAACATTTTTCAGTCTAAAATGTGCAGCTTCGATATCTGCAAGGAGTCTTCCTGTCAAGGTATTTTGCATACCTCACCTGGGAGGGGACCCTGGGGCAAACCCAGAATATACATCTGGTCTGGGAACACCTCCGGATCCCCAAGGATCCTCGAGGATGTGGCTAGAGAGAGAAGGACGTCAGGGTTTACTTAGCTTTGCCAACTGCCAACGACACCTAGACCCAGATAAATGGTAAAAACTGATACATGGATAAAGAAGATTTGCATCAATGTACATTTTGACTAATTCAGTTAAGATGAGATCTACTGGAATGGTAAAAATAATTTATCACACAGCGGTGCCAAGTTTGGGTGTCGTCCTGCATGTTGACTGTTAAAAAAATACAAATCATAAAGGTTTACTTGAGTTACTTGAGTTTTTTTCTTGAAAGCAGTAAGAATTACACTCTAGGAGTCAGCACCTGGGAAGGTGTCATTGTATCAGAACTATCAGAAACGTGTATTTTAATAAGCCAGAATATTTTTATATAGTATTGTATCTGAGATTTCACATTGTCTGCTGAAAATATATTCACCTTAACCTGCCTCTCTCCATCGTTTTCCCTCTCTTCCACCTTCTTCCCATTCTCTTCCCCTTTTGCTCGTTTTCCCCGCTTCATCGTGTTGTTTTATTTTCCCCTTCATTCGTTGTGCTGTCGTCTGTCTTTCGCCGGAGGCCATTCATGTTTCTGAAGGGGTTCCCTCTCCCATTGATTTCCTGCGAGCCCTCTCGCTGAGAGAGAGACACTCCGGGCCCCTCACCCCACTGTGCTGATTTACTCGGGCTGTAATAGCATAATGTTTTTGAGACACACACCCCCTTGATTCCCGCACACACAAACACACCCCTCCCAGTTGTGTTGGCTCATGTCGCGGGCTCCTGGCGGCGTGCTGGCAAGACGGGATCAGGACACCTGGCTGAGGTATTAACATTGTTATGAACCAGCCGTGCTCCGGCTCCACTGAGACGCAGCGTGGGGCTTCAAATGTGAACACACACGCATGCTGAGATTTTTTTGCTATGTCTGGGAGGACATTACACATGTACTCCCTCAGCATTTCTCCACACATGCAGCCGCAAATAAAAAAGAAGCAGCATGGTATCAGCTGTTTTAGATTGAAATTGGCACCACAAGGATACTGTTGGCATCAGAGGTGCAAAGTGACAACAAGTGGGGCGTTGATTGGGGACTCATTTAACATTTATGCGTACCCTTTACATCCATTCAATTTACTCACGGTTTAAACATTATAATTAAACAACAGGTCATATTATTATAAAGATAAAAGGTTATTTTATAAGACTTATGATTAGACACCTTTATTAAAGTTGCTCCACGCTTTAGGGAATGCTGTCGATCACAACAGCCCCAGTAAATCCCTTAAATTTCCTCCCAGCTCACCTTTGATATTTTGAACCTCATTTGTGAGCTGTTTGGGGATTTAGGGACACTATTTGGCACCAAATAGGCTAGATGAGTAGGCCTCTTAGTGTTAAACCCAACGTATCCTCATAACTAAAAGGCTGAATAGGTTGAGTGCTGATGAGCATGTCGGCATGTCTTGCTTGGCAGCCTCTGCCATAAATGTATGAATGTGTGTGTGAATGGGTGAAGTTGTTTAATGCTCTCAGCGCTCAGTAGACTGGAAAAGCACAAGAAATGCAAATCCATTTTCAACAACATATATGTCCTGTCACAAAACAATCACCACTGTAGCATAACAGTGACAGGCGTATTGGATCTTCCTCATATGGTCACAGTTTGGATAAGTTTAGGCATGAAAACTGCTTGGTTAGGCTTCGAATAACATTGGGGTTTGGGCTAGAATAACTACACAACCACTGTAACTAACCCATTACGACTTCGGTTTAGTTATGTTGATGACAAAAGTTCACTGTGATAGTAAGTTAGAGGGGCACTGTTGGCTTTACAACCCTGCTGAGTGTGTGCCAGCTGTAGTTTGGCTCTGGTGAACATGCTGCTGTTTGATGTATGATAATTCAATTTAATGTTCCCGACATTCAAACTGTGTTCTTATTGTTGAGCAATCTTGTGGAGTGGCATTAAGCGGACCTCATTCACCCTCATTTCACCCTCTGATGAAATTTTTGAGTGAGCACTTTTAAATCTGCGCAAACTTTCCTCTACTCTGAAGTGGTGTGTTTGCTTCTGAAGTGGCTCTGTGTCTGTGCAGAGGAGGAAGGGAGGCCACACTGGACCAGCCCTCAGCCAGCGTCCACACATCTGAGGGGAGTCCTACACCGGCCTTCATTCATCCTCCGCAAAGGACCTGCGCAGAGTGGAGGACCTGCGTCTCCTGCCTGCAGAGACGCGCTGGGCTTTGTCCTGAAAACACACCAGAGAGCTCTGAAAATGAAACAGTCACGCTCCTGAATACACAATGGACTCGCGGTGTAAACTCGAGGCACACATTTTCTCCATTCTACCTCACTTCTACTTCTCTCCTTTCTTTTTTTCCTCATCTCTTTGTCGTCCTTTCCTCCCCCCCTGGGTTATTGTGAGGACCCAGACGCTGCAACCTCGCCAGAATATCAACACACTCTTAATGCCATCTCACTCAAATTCTCCTGAGAGCTGGTGTGAGGAGAAGAATGTGGAGGGGAGATGAAGCTGAAGGCAGATCCAGACGCTGATAGTGTTGGTTAGAGACTAAAAAGAATCAGTATGCATGAGTGTACGTGCAGGGCATTTTGACTATTGTGTCTTGAAATCGTATTTTATTTTTCATCTCTCATTTTGAATTCTCTTATCGCTCTAAATGGCTCTCAGCAGCTCTCAACAGCTTTCCACTGTGCGTGTTATTTTTGGAAAATCAAAGATTTTAGCAAGATGTACAGACTATGACAGGAATTTAACCAGATTTTTTTTGAGTCATGGACCATTAGATGATTTTGCAGTTATAATTTAAGTGATTCAGTCAGGGCTCAGTGTACTCCATCATATTTTAGGTGAGAGGCTCCGAGCTGATTAGCGATGAGAGCTGCTCTTCACCTTCAGCTGTTACCTTGTACATGCAGCAACATCCTCAGTAGGCAGACAATTTGTAGTTTTCTCTTTTCCTCTCATTTAGAAGCCTCCATATCTGAGTGAAACATAAAACAAGGGCTCTTGTTTTAAATCTTTTGATTTGTTTTTAACTCACAGGTCATGATGGGTCAGTATGTTATATCCTTCTAAAGAGACACTAGAATGGAACATTAGTCGAAGCCAAGGCAGTAAAGGACAATGCTCATATTTTAAACTTTAGATGTTTTAGTATTTCTTTTTAATACAAAAACCATCCATCCATCCATCCATCCATCATCTGTACATATTCTATGTACGCCGCTTAATCCTCTGCAGGGTCGCGGGGTAATACAAAAACCAATTGCCAAAATAAATGTTAGCTAAGTACATATCTGCAAACCACACATCAATTCAAGCTTTATGTTTCTCTATGTTTGTTTAGGTTGAATTTTTTAGCTCTATTTTTAGTAACAACATCGAGGCTCAGAAACACTTGGTTATGGTCAGGAAAGCATCGTGGTTTTGGCTTAAAATGTGTGTTTTGTTGGCACAAATACGGCTGGAAATGTCCTGAGATGTCCTTAAAGACACCCAATAAACACTCCTTGAGTATATCCAGTGCTGTCATGCTTACACCACCGTTATAAAGCCTTGGTCCATTGTCGAAAATATCAAGTAGTTTCTCACCGACAAATCTGAATTCAGATCGATGGCAGTTTTACAACGTGAACCTGAGCTCATGTAGTGATATCTTTTATAAAATCATGTTTCCCAAAATGAACCTCAGCCCTTCCTTGCCTGTGAGCAACAGGTGAGCCTTTTGAGGATGCACCTGTTTACCTGTGGTTCGTTCCAAACAGGTGTTTGTTCCACAGCTGTCCCAGTCTCATGTTGCTGCTCTCCCAACTTGTTTGAAGATTGTTGCTGACATAAATTGTAAGATAAGCATATATTTACAAAAATCAATGATGGTAAAACAGTAGATATACTGTCTGTGGACTGTTTATAACTGAGCATATGTCAAGAGGAAATCATCACATTGTTTTTTATTTTTTACATCCTTACTGCATTTTTTGGAATCAGGTTTGTAAAGTAACTTTTTGTTGACTAGGAGGAAACCAGTATTCCCTTTTCCATATGTTGGGTTATTCTTTTTAGCCTTTTGGTTTCCGTGGTAGAAAACAGACTGTTTACCCTGACAGAAACTTCCCTAGCTGAAAAACAAAATTAACAAAACAGGAAGGAGCACACAGACTTGTTGAAAGTCATAGAAAAGTCACCGAAGCCTTGAAGTTTATGGAGAACACTCAATAATTCATTATGTGGAGAGGAGATGCGAGAGAAGTTTGAGGGAAGTTGCCATGTGTGGTATACAGGTTTTTCTGCTGCCGTTTTTCTTTTTCCCTTTCTTGTCTCCTCACTCCTCACTCCCCTCTTCCTGTGCTGCAGCCACAACCTGGAGGTTTTCTCTAGTTCTATCGATTGCTGTGCTTGAGACGTGCTGTTTATCAGGCAATCAACTCCGCACTGCAGGGGTAACAAGACTGGTGTGTACACACTCCAAATATTCTACTGCCTAGTGCATCCCTGTGTGCTCAGGTAATGAGAGGAGGTGAGTTAGGGTAAAGCCAATCAATATTCTGCACACGGACTGCTGGTACAGACAGCATCAAGGTAATCTTTGGTCGGAGACAAAGAGAGCAAAATGAATTTCTCTATTTTTCTTCCTCTCCTGCTCTGCATACCAAAGCCCCTTTCTGTCTCGTGTCTTGCTATCATCCTCGCCTTGACTGCTCATTTAGGACGTTTCACTCTGGACAACAGTTTATTAGAACTGTTGATGGTGGTTAATGGAAATCGTCTTTTATCTATTTCCTATCCTGTGTCCTGTGTAAGGCGGACTCATTGGCTTTTGAAAGTATGGTTAAATGGGAAAACACATGGAAAGCCAAAATTTAAAAATTTGCCTCACTATCTTGAATTTTGTTTCCTTTATATCATAGTAAATATTATTTATATAATAATATATTTGTAATTTTGGTCAAATAGTCAAACTATTAAGTGTCTTAAATGACCACAGGGCTTAATCATCTAACACTGAAAACACACAAATTAGTCAATTAGTTGCATTCACAGTACAGCTCTTCTCACATTGTTTATCAATGACATCAACTTGTCAATAACCAATACTTCATTAAAGTCCATGAGTGTCTCCATTTATTGGGCAATCGACAAGTCGTTTCAACCTTAGTTTAGATGCCTGATGGTCTGTGTACATTAATTGCTGTGCTACTCTCAGTCTCAGTTGAATGAGCACACAGCCATCCGTTGCAACTTATTCCAGGACCGTACTATTCAGCTTTGTTCTCCCTTGTGCCATTCCAGGAAGGTGAGGGGGGGCAGAACATCTTTGCAGGGATTGCCTGTATAAAGGGAGAGTGAAGGTGGATCGAGGGTTAGGTACTTGAAGTAAAAAGGAGAATTAAGGTGTTTTCAGACTTGTAGTTCATTTGCTTTGTAACGTTTCAGGAACAAATTTGATACAGTTATTGCAGCAAAACGATCTATCAAGTCAACTTGATGAGTTGGCTGTAGTAAAGTGAAAGACCGTCCCATCAGGAAATCTGTCAGTTGTTTTGGATGGTACAGTCATCTGAGCTCTGACTGCCAACAAAACACCACAGAGTTTGAGTGGAGCCTATTTCGCCCCTCATCTGAGTGTGATAGCTGTGTGTTGTAAAAGCCCAAACCAAACCTGGAGTTAAAAAAAACTCTCCAAACGAGCTAGTTGTGAATACACCGTAAGACATAAATAAACCTGATGGAGTGTGATTTAAAAACAGAAGAGTTTCCTAATTATGAGAGCTGCAATTATAAACAGTGTCATCTAATCTGATTACTGAAATGACTATCATCACATGAAGTGTATCATCTTGAACAGTAGTTAATTAAGGTTATGATTTGGGCAAACTGCCAAAGACAACGATGTGTTTGAATGGCATTTGAAAAAATCGAGAGTGGAACAATTCCCTTTGGAAGTGGTGAGTCTTTCTCTCGGCTAAAAATATTCACTGATTTCATCAAATTCTTTTCAGGTGGGTACCAACTAGTTAAGTCGTCCATTGTGAATGAGCACTGTCACATTTGACCGATAGTCAGAATTTAAACTTCAGAACACATCACAGGTTACAGCTCGGAGGCGACTGGCATCTACATTTTTGAGTATTCATTGGTTTTCTGTTTATGTAGTATCTCACCAAATGTTGGCAAGATGTGTGTATTTTCCTATGATAAACAAAGTATTAGCACTGATGTAAACAGTGATAGACGAAGGTAAAAACAACACTAAATGAAAGAGTTAATTTGTGCTTGATGACAAGTCGACCCATCATAAATATCCTGGTAAATAATTACAGGTGAAGTCTCAAATGCCTGAAAAACTTGTTTTACACATTTTCACGTTCACATTTCGGGCCATTTCACAGCGTTGTAGCAAGTGAAGGGAGCTTCTGAATCCCCTCATTATCACCTTCTTTTCTCTTTTTGTGCATTCTGGTCTGTAGAATTTCTTCCTCGCTCTTCTCTCACCTGCGAAGGTTTTGCTTCTAAGTCCTCCCACTCTGCCGCTCAGCCTCACACGCTCACACACCAGATGCCCGGAGCTGAACAGGTTTATCTAATAACGGGAAATTTTCCACATATTGAAATTCATAAGCCATAACCGTTCCTACGTGTTGGCGCCAGCATGCTTCGGTCTGTGTGATAGCAAAACATTTTTCTTCTCATACGATGTTTGTGCATCTTTTCTTGTTATGTGTTTTCTATCTTCTTTTCATTGCTTTGTGAAGGAATGGTTATTGAAGTCTAAGTTAGTTCTAAGTAAGGCTGTCAGCTAAATGGGTTTGCTTGAGATTTGGTTGGAAAGTCTTTGGAAAACATTGTTGTGGCGATCCTTAATTGGGATTTTCTATCTTTAAAAATGTTGTGATTCATTATGTTTTTGTTTGTTATTGTGCTGGTGGGAAGGCCACGTTGAACACATTGTACCTACATGTTATCATTACTGTATTGTAGGTGTTGTTAGTCTGATTCTCAAAGTAGAAACAGAATGGAAGCACTGGAGGTTGGAAATAGAGGACAGAGGTAGGACTGCATCTGAGATCATCTTTGTTGTCGATTAATCCGTGGTTTATTTTCTTGATTAGTTGTTTGGTCTGTGAAATGCCATAAACCTGTGAAAATGTCAATGAAATTCTCTCAAAGCCAAAGATGGCGTCCTGAAATGTCTTGCTTTGTCCTCAAACCACAAAGAATACTGACAACGTTTGTGTGTTAAAGAAGCACCAAACTCTCTGCAGACCTGTTGCAAACAACACTGACTCCTGTCTGTGACTTGTAGGTACAACCACAGCTCTTTGGTTCCTCCTCTTCTTCTTTTTGTATTTTCTCATCCCCTTTCTTACCGGCTGGGCACGCTGGATCTGCATGAGAAGCGCGTCACAGGCATCCAGTGTGTAACCTGTTTACGTGGACGCTGGGTCTTACTCTCACCTGAAAAAGCAGAGCTCAGTTGTGGAGTGCTGCCAGAGCTCCTGTGAGCCTACCATCTGTTGGATTACACTTTCCTGACCCAGACTGTAAAAATGATTGACGCCAGGCGCTGTCACAGTCTCTGCTCCCTCTCTGTCAGGATATCGACTGATTGGCAGGGATAGCGGATGAGACTAATAAAATATTAAAACGCAGAGGCCGGCGTCTGTGTTAGGCCCCATAACGTGGTGACATGAGCTATTGAATTCAGGCTTTTATCACCGCTGCGGAAGATCGCACAAAGTCACAGCATTGATTTTGAGTTTCTTTTTTTACTGCTTATTTTTTACGACTTAGGCACTTTTGGCGAAAGTCCATTCAAGCCTCGTGGTGTTGCATCATTTCAAACAGTGAAGCCACTGCACCAGTTGCTGCCCGTGTTGAAAAGCCACATCCCGGCAGATACACACTTTCAGTGGCAGTGCGAGTATGTGTGTGTGTGTGGGAGTGAATGAATGGAGCGGCTACGGGACTCCAGCCAACAACGAGCCCGGCATCCTGGAAACCTCATCCTCTTTATGAATTATAAAACAAGCATCGTAAAAAAAAGAGAAAGGAAAAAAAAAAAAAAAAAAAAATCAGCCCTCACTCACGTTCTGCCAGCCAGCCTGCCTGACTGCACTGCTCCATTATATATTTATTATAGGATCTCTTTATGTGTCTGTTGTTCGGCAGAGGGCAGGTGATGGCATTGCCCCGCTATCAAGGCCGAGTCTTTTTATCAGGCTGGAATGCAGAGATGCACCCATTAAGAGTCTGATGGAATTCAATGGAATTCAGTCATTTTCTCCTCCTGCACAGGAGTCTCAATTAATCTGCTGGTCAAAGATAAATAATTCTTGGAGCAAACCTTGCTCTGTGCATTTCAAACCTGTATTTCCTGCCACACACATTGGAAGAAGAAACCTGAAGTGCCACCAACGAGACAAAGAGAGTGATTAAAATGGAGACCGATCACCTTCCACAGCTGACCTGACCTTTAAGAGCAAAGAAAATGGGGTCTTGGTGAAAAATGGAGGGTCGGTTTAGAAAGGAGAGGAGGAGATCACCACCCTTGCCCCGCCCCCCACAGGTTGCAGGAGGGTTTTGATAAAGTGTGAGGTTAAAGCAGAGAGACAATGCAATGTATGCAATGTCACACTCATTCCAGATTAAACAGTTAAAACAGCTTTAATTTCTGGGCTCATTTTGTGTCCGGATACCTGGTCAAAACATGACTGATGTGATGTTACATGCACATATAATTAGCAGTCGTTGGTACTGGAAGTTTTCTTTTGTGATTTTCTCACATCCAGCTCCCCCTGCACTACCACACTTGTCTCTGCAAACTCGAAAGTCAGACATCTACCTCAGCTTCTTTTCACCTGCCAGCAAAGAAGCTTTACCTGGAGGGTGTAATATGCTGGAGGGTGATGTTGTCCCAGGTGTTCCTTTCAACTGGCAGGAGCTGGTAGTGAACTGATATGAACTCTCACTGTCTTCCTTGAATTTATTATTGGATTTTGAGTAGTTTTATGTCTCCAAAAACGCAATGTGAGTTATAGCAACATGGGGGATGAGGAGCTTGTGCCAAAACAGAACTCTCTTAAAGGGATAATCCAAATATTTAAAGGTTTTAACTTACCACGTGAATATGCCTCTTCAGACTTCCCCCCCATGTCTCTTTCCTAATCTGTCTGTCTCTCCTTTACCCTTCATTTGACAGCCTATTCTCTCGTGAAGTTAATTGTCGGCTTCCATCACTGACACGTAGGCGCATATCATCTCCAGCTGTGCTCGGTGCACTCAGTGGTGAGATCCACGCGTGGGCTGTCGTCAGTGTGTGTCTGTGCGCGTCTCATTGTTGTGATGCGCTGTTACGGCTCTCCTCAGGGCTTCTTTGTGTGTGTGTGACCCGTCTCGATGTCAAACTGCGTCCACGGAATGCTGTTCTTCTTTCGTGCCCTTGAGCGCTCTCTGGGTGTGTGCGAGGTGGGTGGCTGGTGGCGGGGGGTCGTAGAGCAGGTGGTACACCTCAGGGTATGGCACTGCACGCCTGCAATAATTTGGGAGTGAGACTCGTGCTGCCTGACAATAGATTATCGTTCGTCCTTCTAGTTCCAATTCTTGTACTTGCTGGAGCCGAGCATACACAACGCACTCCTGACCTCACTGCAGCGAAGAACACTTGGACGAGGAGGATAATTGCAATCCAGCGCAGTAACTTTAAATTGGAAGCGGCTTACCAGCGCCAAATGCCCGCAGACATGCCTGGAAATTTTCTTTCGGCGAGTTAACAAGCAAACTGAAGAGAAGGGGTTGACAGGCCAGGCACAGCTAATCTTCATGGTAAACAGTGTGCATCTCCAGCCTCTGCCTTTTTGACTTCCGATCCATCACATTCTCTGAACTCTTGCTGTTCTACAACTAGAGTGAAAATATATGCATCTGCCAGTGTTATAGCTGGGACACTGGCAAGGAAGCACACCTTTTCTAGAGCAAGCAATGCAATGATTGATGCCCGAAAGAAATATTTGTGTGTTGTAGTTTTTGCCCCAGAAGAAAGAATTGTTGCAACAAGTACAAAAAGGAGTCCACGTGATTAAGAAATACATCACAATGAGATTGAGAAATGTCTCTAATGTGTTCCACATAAGTTTTATAATTATGATCAAAGGTGAGGATGTATTACTCTTTACACGGAGGAAGCTACAGGTTTCAAATTATCGTTTTCCCCCCCCTTTTTTTACACATCGATTCATGAATAACCTTAATTTTTTGTCAGCCATGTGATTTGCAGTTTAAGAAAAGAAATGGTGAATAGACAGTGTGTAATCCCTTCTGCCTGCTGTTGTGGCTTCCTCTTGTTTCATGGAGGTTGGGTGGTCCCTCAGTGTGGTCCAGGATCAGTGGCAGACTCGAGATGTTTGAGGGGCAACGGCAAAAAAATAAAAAAAACGGCCACCAGCTGTATGCGATGGGGCACCAGCGTGCAGAGAGGGCACTGGGAGGGCAACACTTGAGGGCACTTTATCATATTATTTTGTCCACCATTTGCTCTGCATTTTTTCCAACATGAGGGCACCACCTGAGCCCGCCAATGTTGCGGACACCTGCGAAAAGAATGCAGATGTGATCTGATTGATCGGATCGTGAATGCATCCCGATGTATCTTGTAGGTGTTCACAACTATACTTTGAGCTGTCCGCTTGTGTTTGGATCACTCACGACACATTGATGCCAGGTCTGAACAGCCTAGCTGAGCCTGTCCTAGATCATCTGAGGGGTCTGAGTGCATTATAATGGACAACTAAATCAGAAATGCTTTAGAGATTGAGTGTAGTCGTTATTTACACATTTTTCATGTATTTCGTATCACCTGTTCCCAAAGTGCAGTCTGACACCTTCAGATTGCAGTCAGCTCTTGTGATTTAAACCAACAGAAGTAGCTTGACATGGATCCCTCTGTAGGCCTTGTTGAACTTTTCCTGCCTGTGCCGCTTTTTAGAAATGCTCATGCATTCAAGGAAGATTTTATAGTTAAGAGCGCGTTGCTAAGTATTTACAGGAGCTCAACGATGCACGATTCCCTGCAGAAATCACCCCACTTCTATCTTTAATATTCTCCTATTCCTCATCCATCACAGGGAAAGGGCTGTCAGGGCCTCACATCCCAGCACTACCTCCCGTCCTTACCCTCCCCCTTTCAGTACCTCTAAGCCCTCCCTCTTCCCCTCTCCTGAGCGAGGGAGCCCTCATTAATGGTGACAGGTGAGCAACCCCCCAGAGGGATGGAACGAGTCAGGCCAGAGGGGTGGATGAGGATTTCGATGGAGGTGATGGGGAGATGAACACGGGGAGGATGTGCTCTATATGATCCCGTAAAGGGTGCAAAATAAACTGTCCCCGGTGGGGGGCCATTATGGGGCGCCGATGCTTTCCAAAGGGAGGAGCGCCTAGGCAGTGAAAGCAGTTAGTGTTTTCTTACTCGATACAATACTTCATACACTCAATATGTCCACATAACTTCAGTTAAATCTGGAAATTGTGAGTCCAGGAGAGAAGGTTGTTCAAACACACAAACAAGCAAACAAAAAAACTCTGTACAAACTGAAAAACTGCCAAAACTAAAGGAAAACAGATCATCGATCTATCATCACCAATCCAGTACTGGTGATGATAGAGTGGGGTTTTCTCAACTTAACTTCAAAGTATCTGACAGTGTCTGACTGCAGAGTCTATTTTTTCTTTATGAAAAATAACAATTTAGTGTGTTTTAGCCA
Organism: Acanthopagrus latus; assembly: GCF_904848185.1. Lineage (NCBI taxonomy): Eukaryota > Metazoa > Chordata > Actinopteri > Spariformes > Sparidae > Acanthopagrus > Acanthopagrus latus. Next base: position 14,085,605 of record NC_051042.1, on the reverse strand, counting down.
GAAGAAAAAATGTGTTTTCAGATGTAGCCACCTTCATCTGGATGTGGTGTCAGACACAAACACAGTGAAGATTCGAGAAACTGATAAAAGCTTGGCACACATCTGCATACAAACAAAACACTGCTGCCGTTAATAGGGACATACAATAATAACACAACGTGCATACAAATGCTGGAGGCGGTCACTGCCGAGCGCACCCTCACGTGCGCCATCGCACGCTCCTGCAGTGCCGATCAGATGCTTGGCTCTGTATTTGCTGTGATTCTGCTGCAGGGCCAGTGTGAGGAGATCAGAGGCTGCCGATAACCTCCCATCCACCGAGGAGTGGTGTTTTGATGGAGAGGAGGGTTCGAGGGAGGGGAGCATCTGGAAACTGACAGAATAACAGATTGACACACAGCACCTTGGGTTAATTTTAGCCGCTGACACTTTCTTTTGGGAAAAAAAGAAAAAAAAAAGATATTCCACCAGGGCGAGTCATTTAAAAACAGATTTTCATCTTTACAGCTTTTCATCTTCCCGTTTGCATTAATTTAGCCTCGCTGTCAACACACTGTCTGTGGTTGCTGCTGGGTGGAAATATTGATCTGACTCTGTGCAGAGAGAGATGGAGAAAACTAATTCACGGTTTCAATCCTCTTTGCATGGAGGCTTTTACTCCCAACCTGGAAGTAATGTAGTGTTTTATGGCGAGTCATTTCCATGTGAAAGGTTCTCCTTTTAATGAAACCCTCCTATGCTGTAATGGAGTGGTGTTATCCTTGTTGCTCTGCCATTCTGCAAGCGTTTGCTCAGCACCACAAAGGAGTAACGGTGGTCCGGTTTCTCCAGCCCACAGGTTTGACCGTGGTAATTCCACACTGGCGACATGTCACCTCCACTGCAGACCACAAGACTGTATTTTTCAGCCTCAGTGGCTGTTGTCTCTGTCGGCTTACTGAATGGAAAGCTGTGGTTCACGCTGTTTGGGGGCCACCTACATAGTGTGTATATAACACCAGCTCGAGCCACCGACCCGTGGAGGCTGTTTTTAATTACCTGTTTGATGAGACAGCATGGAAAGTGTCAGCGGGCATTTCTCACCGCGAGGTTTGCCAGCCTGGAGATGGAGGAGCAGAGTGGGGGGGGTGTGAGTTCCTCTGGGCTGTTGTAGAGGCACATGTTGAATATATTTTGTACCTGGCATCAACTCATATTCTATTTCATACTTACACTTAAATGTAGAGAAAGCGATTCTGAAGCAAGATGGTTGATTGTTGAGTCTCATTACCAAACAGTCGAATACCAACGCTCTGAGTTGGTATCCTGCCCGAAAGCTTCAGTACTGGATGACCTGGGAATGAGATTCAACAGTCAAACTGACTCTCTCCAGAATTTTCTTCCCTACATTTAATACTTAACTGGTCTTGAGCCATATTTCAGGCAAAAACGTGTACATGGAAGGTCCACAAGATGCCCGACATGGTGTTATGTCTCTGCTGTAATTTTCTAGTGTCCACTGGAAGAATTTCAGTGATGTCATCAAGCAGCCAGTTGTTCCACAGTCAGTGGGTTTTTGCTTCATCTCTTTCTCTCTCTCTCTCTCTCTCTCTCTCTCTCTCTCTCTCTCTCTCTCTCTCTCTCTCTCTCGTCACGTGAACATTTCAGTGTCTCGGACAAATAAGATAATTTCTAGACAAATGATATGCGTGTTTATTGAGTTTAAAAACAATTCAGTAAGGCATGTAGTTTGATGTCGGTTCTCTCTTGTACAGTTGCTGTGAACGAACGAGACAAACGACAGGCACGTGAACGAAAAAGTCAGTGAAATAAGCTGATCTCAAAGATCCCAAAAGCTTTTCTCAGCTTTCAAATGCATCAAATGGTCTTCCTCAGTGACTGGCTCAGCTGGTTTATCATGACCGTGAAGTGGCACAAACACATACAGATATAGTGGCTGTGAGGTTTAATCCATTCATCTTGTAGTCTATAAATGTAAAAAAAAGAGAGAAGAAGACTCAAATATTCTCATCACAAATCCAAGAACCCAACATGACATGCTGAAATTGCTTAATTTGTCCAACCAACAGCCCAAAACCCAAAGGCATGTTATTTACCACCACAAATGACAAAGAATATCACCTAACTTAAACAATTACTCAATTATCAAAATAGTTGTCAGTAATTCTAATGACTAATAGCTGATCAGTATATCCATAAGTTCAGGTGTGAGCTTTGAATTGCTGTTAGGGGCCCAGATTCATCTTTTGTATCTGCCCATAATACCTTCCATTACTTCTGGCTAATGTTGCTCTGTCCAAATGTGGTTTACTGTGAAACTGGATGACTGTGTCACGTGGTGAATTTGTTGAGGGCTGGGAAATCTCTGAATACATTCAGATCCACCAGGACACTCACACATGCCGCCCAGATGCTGGAAGCTCCTCGGTGAGATCCACAGGAATTAGAGACTGCTTCTCCTCATACCTGCAGGGAACTACAAAGACTTCCCCCTGCTGCTGGCTGCACACATTACCACCAGAGCCAGTTTACAGCCCGCACACTGCCGCCAGCCTCACCGGGCGAACTCCCCTTTGTTGTACATTCCTCATGAATCCCATGATTCACTTCCAGACATGCTACTGTTGAAAGTTGCACACCATTATTAGACACAATGCAGGAAATGCACTCATGTGTTTCTACATGTACGGTATGTGGACGGCTTAACAGGCAGCTCTACAGTCTGTAGTGCTGAAAGAAGTCCTTTATTAAAGTAGAAATAGCAACACCAGCCTGTCAAAACACTATGAGTATTATTAAGTGATTGGCAGAAAATAACTGCCAGCTTTTTTTGCTCTTGTAATTGCTTAAGTGATTTTTCAAGATAAAAATGGCAACCATTACTTAGTTTGTTTATTGTTTTGGTGGGTCTTCATAGTGAACTGACTCTGACTGGTTTTTGGACTATTGTATGGATAAAAGTTGAAAGGCGTCTGATTGGACTTCTTCAAGACTTCTTCTTTTTTGACTAAATCAATGAATCGATAATAAAAATAATTATTAGTTGGAGCCCTTAAAATACTCCCGTTACAAGTAAAAGCCCTGCATTCTTGACTACTAGTAAGTCAAAGTATGAACAGCAAAATGCACTTGAGTATCAAAACTGAAAGCACTGCATGTTGAATTGCACCTTTTAGTGTGTTTCATTGATTTTTTGGATTATTAGTGTTGCCTGAAGGTGTTAGAAGCGTTTTAATGTCTCATGCTGATATGTAGCCAATTTCAACCATGAGCTAATTTATACTGTAGAAGTAGTTTAATCTAGAATCTAGAATGGCACTCAGTAGAATGCATCCCTCGGCCAAGGCCCAACAGTCTTTTTTTAATTGAATGATGCCAAATCAGATGTCACATAAAACCTACTTTCCAAAACTGACAGGCTCAAAATATGAAGGTGTTCTTGTGTCAGGCCTCTTTGCATATTGAAGTTGTTACTCCTCCTTTGCTCCCACCTCCTCTGAACCCACACACAGTGTTCCTCCTCATAAGTACAGTACATATATTGGATGAGTTCCATGCTATTGTTTCGGAGAAGCTGTGGTTAATTAACTTCGCTCTTCCTGTTTTCCTTTGTATGAATCCCGCACTTGAATTTAGAATCCAGAAAACTGATGTTAATGTATTACTGTGAGATGCAATTCACAGCCATTCAGGCCTAGACCATCTGTGTATGCATACATGTATATATGCATTTATTTAACCCCCAACACACACACATACGCATACACACACACATAAAATACACTGCCAAGCATTGTGACACAGCTGAGCCTAACAGCTGGTGTCTGTATCCTGTGGTGTGTGTTTGTGCGTTGCGGGTGTTGAAGGGGGTTGTTGGCAGGCTAGATGGCTGGAGATGGCAACGAAGCAGCAGTCCGGATTAAGGGATCAGTGCTGGTGTCAGACAAACATTGGATTAGCGCTGTAATCTCGCCCTTGCTGGCCCGAACCTGAAACTTAGAACCAGGACACTCCTCGCCCTGCATTTACACACCTGCCTGGATTAACACAGGATCGAGGCGGGCCTCGTTAAGACCTCTGGCCTCTCATCCTGTAATGAGAATAGTAATTGATTGCAGGACCATAACTTTGCCCATGAATGTCAATCACTGTGCCCCAGGGGTAGGTACGCCAGGAGGTTGACGATGAGCGCTGCTGTGTGTTGCATAATGTGTTCATACATTTTAAATGGCAGGTTTGCCATTTACCCTGGCATAGAGACAACAAGGTGGAAAGCTCCGACCACATGTCGGGGATAATTGCTTTTGTGCTAATTTTTCGTTTGTGACGCTGCATTTCTAAACAGTGGATCACGTCTCGCAAGCTGGCTGTAATCATAAAATAGGCCTTTAATCAATCAAACATTATCACAGTCGAATCACATCTGCTTAGCCGAGACATCAACATCTGAGTGATTTAAAATGATTCACTCACAAGCTGAAGTAATTTACAAGTGCTCATGTTTTGCACTGTTGTTACTGCTAGATGAAACTGCGGAATGTTGCAGGAAAAGCAATTGTATTAGCATCCTGTGGTAGCATTGCGATCGAAAAACTGTCTCCATAATGTGGAAATCCTGTAAGTTTTCCAATTGGCCTGTCAGCAACAATCCTATTTTTGGTCCATCCAAATAATGTAAAACTAGTGTTGGGGGGGGAATGCAGAACTACTTCAGAATCCCATGCTGTGCAGTGTGATTGCCTTTTAGCCTCAAGGGAAACTTTTCGGAGTTTCCAAGTTTACCTTCTGACTTCTGTGTGTCAATCAACAAAAAAAAAAAAAAGAACCTTAACTGCACAGACTTTCCAGGTCATTTTCACTTGAGGGGGCATTCACGTTTATTTTCCCCGTTCGGTAACACATTTTTCTGATAATTCCAACCCCACGTGAATGTGCTTTAAAGCCACACACATAGGCCTGTATGCTTGAACTCTTTCCACTCCATCAAAGAAGAGAGTCAGAGTTGACGTTGCAGCCCGGGTCTAATGCACAATGTTCTTTACTGGCCTTTAGAGAGGCAAGTCACTGTCACACGCACTGCTCAGGGGTTTCTACTCGGCCATGACATTTGCCTCAGCCCCCTCTTGTCTCCCCCATTCAATAGTCTGAATGTAACAGCGGAGGGGCGCTTGAGGGGCAGAACATAACAAACTTCACGACTTCCAACAATGTCACCGCTCCACAACGCTGCCATTTACAGTAGACCCTGAGAGCTGCCGTCTTTTCTTTGGAATAAACCCAGTTGGGGAACTTTCTCAGTTCTAAGATGCACTTCAGTCCTGGTGTGGACAATTCTGCATTGATGCAGTATTGTAGAATATTGAGGATGCCATACATAAAGATACATGGAGAGCTGTTGTACATCGGAATGCTGAAATTAGTTGAATCCTAATATAATCGTGTGGCCAGTGAAGATTCATACCTCTAACTGAAATGTATGCATGTGAAAATTAAAGATGTCCGTAAGGATTGGTTCGGGGTTTATTGGTCAAAACTGTCATGATGCCAGTAACTAGAACAAAGGTGTAACAGTGGCAGCAGTGCTGTCATGTTTCAGCACAGGGACGTGACTTGGCAGACATCTGTCTTTTGGCCGAAGTTATGTTTGATCGCTTGGCTTGGATTTGCTGCTAGTTGTGGCAGAGATGTTTGGCAGACCATCGAGATTGGCTCAGCCACTGCGCAACCATTTGGCGATGTGTATGTAAGAGTACGGTAGAGATGCATTCAAATGACATAGGTAATTAGCAGCCTGCAGAGTAGCTGATAGTCGGGCTGACAGTGAAGCAGCTGGGATACTCAGAGCTGTCAGCCAGACTGATGAGGGAATGTCTTAATGTGGTGACTGAGCGGCTGATAGGCTGTGACTTAAACACGTCCAGTCTATCCCTGGTTATCCTGATTTGGCATTTTGAAAACTTTTTGTACACGTACCCATAGCAACGCAGCTTGTGCATGTCCAGTATTAGTGGTAAATGTGTTTCTAATTCAGACTGTGACCTTAAGCTAGCCTAATTGGTACCTATTGCCAAAAACGTCAAAGTGACCCATCCGCTGCCCCCCTGGAGAGACACAGTCCCTGACATTAGTATTTTGGCTTCGTATACAGTAAGTGTTTTCGTCTTAATAACGGCTGCTTGTTCCACATTTACGGTATGGATATGGAACCTATCCATATACAATACGTACGTTATTTCTTGCATGTTTGAAGACATCCTTCTGCTTTTAAACATAAAAGTGCAAGAAGTGTCTCTAAATTACAGTTGCCATCCTTTTCACTCTCCATTTTTAGGTCTTTGTTTTAGTCACCTGTTTGACCTGTTCAGTTTGGTCAACGTTTCTCATTTGAACATTAAGCCTAAATTTGGTCTTTAGCAATAATACAGTTATATCGTCATTGTAAGTTAAAGTAATGAAACCAAATATTAACAGAAATATTAATCTTCTAAAAGTTGATCATGAGATATTAAACAAACCTGGGCAACAAGTAAAAATTCAGCTCACCTTGAAAGGTCATCCTGTTTCGACCACGTACGGTTGCTTATTCTTTTTGTACTGAAAAAAAGACATTCACATTAAGTACACAGATACACTCAGGTGGATAGATAGTTACTCCAGAGAGAGGTTGATGATAAAAATCTAAATAAAGCCAAAATAACAAAGGCTGCATGTGCCTTTTGTGCACACCGAAATCTCAGAGTAGATGCATGTTCATCCATCTTGTAATTAAAATGGGCTTAATGCTCAATTAGCCTGTGTGAAGCATCGAGAGACGACAGAGAGGTTGGGGAAGGTCGTCGTCATCACCGTATGAGTCATACGTGAGTGATGCTGTGGGACTGTAAGAACTCATTCACTCACACACAAACAGAAACACTGATGAAAAAGAAGACGAGGCAGGACACCCAGGAGCTCAAACCTGTAATCATACTTTCAGTATCAGAGGTCACAATCGTGCTTTGACTCAGGAATGCATGAAATCATACAGAAAGGAGGAGGTCGACCGTGTTTAATATTGAATGATGCTGGAGGCAGAAGAAGCGTCGCTGATATCAACTCCTGAAATAACCAGCGAGAGTTTTTACAACGAATATTCATATATCAGTGTGTTATAACCTTAGAAGACTCTAAGTCTTTGCCAATTTAATTTTACATTCAAAAACTAGGTAGAAATTGAACAAAATCTGTCTGGACCAACCTGTAATGTAATGTAACCTGTTTGTAATTATGAGTAAATCTGGCCAGTGCAGCAAAATCCTTTAAGATATATTATTTATTTTTATTTCTCTTAATGTTTTCAGCTTCTGACCACTTGAAACAAAGTCTGCATCCTTTCCTGTTTCCCTCCTGCCATGGCCTGTGCTCACTGCAGCTTCTGATCTCTGTCGCCTGCTCTCTGGCCCTCAGTTTGTTGATTTGGTAGCACGCTGTGAGGTCCATCATCCCTGTTTGACTCCTCTTTTTCTCCACCAGTGCCCCTGCCTAACTTGCCTTGAACCTTGAACATCTGTCATAATTTCAGAGCATTCGATGAGTGAGAATTGTGGGTTTATGTTTGTGCCTTGTCAACCTTCCCCTTAGGCAGGTTTCCAGAGAGTTTGAATGATTCTCCTTCATTTCATGCAGTTTGTAAGGCACAGACCCAATACCCCCCTTGCCCCTACCACACCTCCAATTAGGTGGGGTAGGATGTTCTAATTTATGCTGGGATGGAGTGGTTTAAGGCTCCAAACGATGGTTTTAAAGAGGCACACTGCAAACTGAGGGTTATGAAACTCTGTTACCTCAATGTATTACGGCTCTTTTCTTTGTAACAAGCCCAAAACAGTCGCTACTTGTTTGCTGATTATTTGACAGTGAAAAAACTAGCAAGCTTACTTTCCATTGTTATTGCTGAATTCCATGACAGTCCTGTATTTGTTTGTTATTCAGTGTAGTTTTCTTCCTCTTTGCAGGCATATACACCCACAGTTTAAGGATAGAAGCTAAATATAAATCACTGTTAGTGTCCAGGTAATGAAGAAGTGTTTTCTTTTTTATCTGATTACTTGATTGATCTTGTGAAGTTGTGAACATATTGCAAGTGTCCACTCTTTTCTATCTCCATTAGATGAATGCAAAAGACACTTTGATGATAAGGTGGGTAACTTAAACAGAAATCAGCACACCTGAAGGCGGCATATTGGAAATGTCCACTTGCCTCTTTTTTTACAGAAACACCGTCAACAACAACTGATGACGGATGAGGGGGATGCAGGGTTGTCCAATTTCATAGGGAGAGATTTCGACCAATAACTCCAGTAACTCTGTTCTGTAGGGCCAAGAGGACACTTGAAAACGAGACGTAGGGGTAACAATTGGAAAAAAAGGAATTGAGCTTAAGTGTGACAGCAGTGTGTATGAAACTACAGGATGTCAAAGGGGCTGAGCTGTCTCCTGAAGCAGTGGCCTGTAGAGCCATAATGGTGACTGGCCACTCAGCCCGAGCAGCCTACTCATTACCCCGCCTGTTAGTGACTGGCTTATTACGTGGAGGTGACAGCTCGAGGCAGGAGACGAGATAGGGTGGGATATGCCCATTTAACAACCTCCGACTGAGATAAAGAGTATGGGGAAGACTGGCAGTGCACAGGAAGATGGATATGTTCTGCCAGCTCAACTGAATCATGATTTCAGCCATATGTACTGCATATTTTTAAAACTGACACAAGTCTGGGATTTTCCTTTTAACTGGTTAGGATTACGCTGTACTTTCTAGGATAATTATTTTAAAGTATCCAGATTTCATCCTTTTCTATTTTTCTTCTTATAGGCTGCATTCTACATTAGCACGTCCAGCCACGATACATCAAAACAGGAAGAAAACTAGTGTAAAAGAGGACCATGTTCTTCTTGTTCACAGACAGGCAAACAGATATAGCTCAAGATTTATTTTGCAGTGGTTCAGAACATGTATGTCAGGAAAAAAAATGGAAGTGTCAGCCACAATAAACTAATATCTGTGTTATCTCTCCTTCTTTTGCTAGATTGCGAGTGGTATTAGTGTTCCAGGTGTTCACACAGTGTTATGCTGCTGTTTTTGAAGGCTAATCCAAGTTACATTCTACAAAAATCGCTTCTAACATCCCAAGAAAAGATATCATTTCATTTTTTTCTCTCACACGACAAAACCGCTACTTGTGCTACAGTATTTGGGTGTGCAGATAGGAATGTGTGCTCTGCCTTTTATGTGTCATAAAAAGGATAAACCGTCTCTTGTCGATACTGACTTTGATATTCGAAGCATTTTTGTGTGTCTGTAAGCCCTTGGGTGACTTGTGGGTTGTGCGAGGCAGCTGTACAGACAGCAACAGCAGCTGGAGAGCTGATGATCTTTAAAATATGAATTCTGCACAGTTACCGCACCAGAAATAATCCTGATTAATTTCATAACTGATTAAATTGAGACTAAACTGTCCTGCTTGTAAAGGACCTTACCAGGATTCTCAGTATGTACAGGGATTCCAATACCTGAATTTGGATATCTGCTGATACAAAGTGACAATCTGACACCAGTGGTTATTTAAGAAGCATAAACCTCACTGAGTGGAAGTGAGGTATGCTGATATCAGCATTGGATCAGTGCATTCAGAGTAGCAGTTGCATGGATTGGTGGATTTTCAACCAATTCCTCTATTGATTTTTGGATTGATGCCAAATTTGGAATAATTTGTCAGTGAAGAGTAGTTTTTTTATCATTTAAAATCCGCCTGTCTGTCTCTAACAGTGTCGCTGTGTTTCCAGATCTCGATGCTTACGTTCGAGAGCACAAATGCTAGTGCGACTGCCAACAATACTCACAGGAATGGTGGCAAAACGCATGGAAACAACACCCAGGTTGTTTGGTAAACAACTTACTGTCGTGCTGTTATCTCACCGCAGCATACAGCCGGGGTCAGTGATCACAGGATTGTGCTTGTAGTCTGTCTAGAAGCAGCAGCACACAGTACTTAGAAAGCTGTCTCTCTCCTCCGTCGCGTATTTACATTCTCTCTCTGAACTTCTCACTCCAGAGACTTTCTTTTTTAAACACAGAGTGTTTGTTGTTTTTGCAGCACAATAACTCCCACCGTGTCGGGGCGGCTGCCTCTCTCGTTGCCAGAGAGATGGTTGCCGGGGTAACGTGCATTTGACAGCTGTTATTACTTTGGGTTCCCATCGCTGCCGAACTGTGAGAGTGCACAGTGGAGATCCGGGAGCACATTATTGGCAGCCTTTAGATCAACAAAGTGAGTGAAGCCACCTCAGGTTCCTGGCTAATTAGCGCCAACTGGAACAGGTCAGACTTTAGCACGTTCTGAAAAGGGAGCTGCTAAATTGAGGGGAGCAACTTGTGCACCGCCTCCCAGTCAGGGCGCTTGGATGTGTGACTGACCACGCTGCCGCGCCGTCTGAAGGCCGGTGGCCAACTGCAGAGCATTTAGAGACTGTCTGATGGCTCTTTGTGGCTTTGTCGCGAGCTAATGAAGGCTCCCGAGAGATTTACGTGTCCAAGGTCGTTTTTCTATTCACACAGAGGCCAGCGGGGCCCGGCGCATCCACAGCTCCTGTTCATCCGTCGCGCTGCTTTATGATAGATCCTAACAGGCTAATAAATCACAGCGCGGGTCATTACTGCTACAGCTCCGTGCAGGTCTCGCACAAAATAACTTGAACGTGCAGCATCTTGTTGTCATTGTTGAACTGCATAATAAAACGGTTGTTGGCTCGTTTTGGGCATGCTTTTTTTTTTTTTTTTCCACTTCGTTCGAACATGGAGGACTGTCGCGTCCTTGCAAACGGCTTCTTTGCTCTCCTCTTGTGATCCTCGTTATTCGATTCTCGGCCATTGTTTTAAGAAGCATCCACTTAGTGTCCCTGTGCTGTGTGTCCCTCTCGTCCTCTCCCACCCCCACCGCTCCTCTCCCGCCTACCAAGGCCTCACAGTGGCGCAGATGATGAAGAGTAGAGACTGTCGCCGTGCCATATAGGCTCTAATCACGCAGCTCTAATTCAATTAGCCTTGGATTCAGAGGGAACAGAGCGGCGGATAGACAGAGAATTAAGGAGGGAGGAGAATGAGCAGTGAATCCCTCTTCCTTTGTCAAACACCATCATATCATGGCCGATATCTATTATTCCCACCCGAGCTGTAATATGTGCCCTTTTTTTCCCCGCCAGTAATCTGCGCACAGATGTAAATGGTTCAGTCGAAGCTTATTTCGAGAAAATTTGTATGCTATCACTCTCAGAATACGGCAAATTAAATCAATTAGCTTGTAATGAAGTCTCCAGTGAGCTCTTTTGTCTCCCCCCCCCCCCACCCAAACGCCATATTACAGCACCTACAGTGAATGCACCAGAGTCCTCATTAAACAGTAAATACCTCATTTAGAACGTATGCTGTTGTGGTGTTCAGGTGTGCACGAGTGTGCGGGCAACAGTGCACGTGTGTGTGTGTGTGTGTGTGTGTGTGTGTGTGTCAGAGTGAGAAAGTGAAGGATGAAAGCATGAGAAGAGAGAAGGAGGTAGATAAAGCAGTATCCTCTTAAGCCTGTGATCCCTTAATTATCAGGCATCAATATTAAATAAGACCAAGCTGGTCTTTAATTATCTTGCGCGTAATGCAGCTCAGGTTGGCTGATAGTCTTTAACTCTTGCACATGATTGCTAAGGTGGCAGCTTTAGTGCGGACTCGCTTGGCGTCTTGGTGAAAAACAGAAATGATTTTGTCCCCAGATGCCTCATCAACCTCGAGGAACTTTGGGTTTTGTTTTGAAAGTATAATCCGTGCTTAAATACAAACACTGACGATAAACAGCTGTAGGCGGTTTGCCCTGTATGTCTGGGCAATATTCAGATCAGATGACATTGCTTCGTGTGTTCTCGTTCGAATCACGGTGGAGTTCAACTGCATTAAAGTGTTTCTTTGAAATCTACATCATCAAAGGGAAGCTTGTTCACTGGTTAAACTTGTAGAAGGGGCACGGAGGAGAAATGTGCACAGTGAGGGGAACAGGAATGCGATGAAGCCACGCGACATGTTGGGTTGTGACTGTGCTTGTGATTAAGACCTAGACCCAAAACTGAGTACGTCTCACGCTGTTCCTCACTTTTCCTCACTTTTCCTCACCTGCTCTCTTGCAATGAACACATGGTGAGAACAAAATGACACCACAGAGTGCACTTCAAATCAGCCAGATAGAATTTGTTATGAGTAAGACAAGAAGTGCATTTATACGCCACAGGAATGGGAGCTGAAAATAATGACAGCAGCTCAGTGTTAGTAAGCCTTCGCGTCGGGTGAGCTGCTTCCAGCACTTTGAAGCCAGAACAGAGAAGAACTTTAACCAAGATGAGCGAGCGCAGGGGCCTCGGAGTGACGGGGCGGCAAATTGTCTCGACAGAGGATCACAGTAGTCTTGCCAGAATGTAATGTAGAGTTTGACCGTAGCTTTGAGGTAGGAAGGAACGGTTCCTCTCACCACCCTGAGGGCCAGCACCAGTTTGAAAAAAATCATATTTCATATGGGTTTTTCTGCTGTCCAGACTTCCTGAAATGCATCTGGATACAATCTGGATATGCTAAGGACCTATACTTTGTCTGGGACGTTCACCCTTAAGGCTTACATTTTGTGTTCGGCAACTGAGGTGATCCACTTGACCAGCTTCAAACTTTTTTGTACCTATAAATCATTTACACGTCAAATGAATCTAAACACAGAGCGCAGGTTAGAATGAGAGTCTGAATGACTGGGAGAGTAACTCATTTTCATTTACACGGCAGTCCGTCTAACCTGCTGACATGTCTAGCTCGCCATTATCAGGCTCAGGAGATTATTTTCTCACGACTAAAAGTTTAATTTTGTCTTCATTTATTGTGACAATGAGAATTGGACTGAAGACACAGAGACGAGCTTAAAACACAGTTTGTCTTTTCATCCTTGTGTGACTCCTGGTAGAAACATTTCTGCCTGGTTTGATATTCCTGTTCTCAGTTAGCGGTTTGATGGAAGATCCACCCGTGTTTATAGCGCCGCAGTGTTTCTCACACATCTTCTATTTGTGGATATTCATATGTAGAATTGTATTTTTTCCCCCCCTTTTGTCTGAAGACCGGCTCTGCTGCTTTGAATACTGCCCGAGAGGAACTGAAGTCAGAGTGCTGATTTGGCACACAGCAGCCCGTCATTTCATTTCATTTCATTGTGTTTTCTTTCTCCTGCCATTGATGTGTTGGTTTTTATTGTATGATGTCATCTTCCGACCGACCTCCGTGTCATCATCCTTGTTAACATTTAACTCTGCTCACTCTGCCAGTTTGGAGCGAAACAGGAAACAGCAGTCAGAAATCTCAGTTTTTAAGGTCCAAGTTCAAATCAGCGGCTGCTGCTGATTGGTTGCTCGTAAAGTTTTGAATCTAAATAGTGAGGTCACTGATTAGACCAGGAAGGAGCTCCGGCGTTCAAGCCTCTGATATCCTCACTCCGTTCAGTACACTTACTCCTACCCAGACTTGAATTTGGTAAGCAGTATTTTGCATTTTCTGTTCCTAATCTTTGCTGCTTCTCTGTCACCTCAGCCACTGCTGTGTGGTTTTGAAGCTACTGTAGGAGCTCAAAGAGATTCGTTTCACTCCAGGGAAGCTTTTGTTCCCTGAGTATAACTGACAGCCTCTGTCTTTTTGATGGGATTTAAGAATTTGGCCACCTCTGTGTTACTTAACAAGAGCTAATTTGGGCAGTCTCTTGGATTTGTGAAAGAAGGGAGTGTATTGTACGTGGGTGTGTTTTTTGACTTGTATGTCTTCCAGCTGCGACACTGTAACGCACTTGGTGGCGATGCTCCGCTGGATGTGCTCCTTGTGCCCCACACAGATTTAATTATGTGTCCCAGGGAGGCACCGTCACCCGTGGGAAAAAGAGGAAATCCCAGGGGTGGGAGGGTCACTGTCATGTGAAAAGAGCAAGTGAGAAGCTAAGGCGATGGACAGTCTTTGAAGGCTTTGTCTTTTTGTCTTTTGGAGCAGCACAGAGGGACTGAGAAAGGGAAAGCTATTTTTTTTGTGTGTCCGATCTAAATGGTCATGTCTGGACATCATCTGGGCGTTGTAACGAGCTGATTTCTCCCCCATAGCTGGGAGTGAACACTGACGAAGAGGGGAAAAAAAAAAAGAGGGAAGGAAATGAAAGACCAAAGAAGTGGGAATTGAATAAATGCATAATTCAGAAGAGAGGAGGAAGAAAGCGAGGTAGAGAGATCACCTTGATCTCACCACCTCGATACCTTTTTAATGTGACGCTGATGCCTTTACTGTACTGTCACAACCAATGACAAGAGAGGATGGCAGGCAGGGAGAGGATGGGAGAGGCAAAGGCAATTTTATTTATTTAGCTCACTCGGACTAAAATCAAACATTGGGGATTGAGGAAGAGTGCTTAAGAAGATAGTGAGGCACATTTTCTAAACAATTTAGCTTCCTTAATTATATATATTTCTACTTTGTAGCTGCACTGTCTTCCATGATCATGTCTGATGAGGTTTTCAGCATTCATACCACGACTGGTCTTCAAGTGAACAAGAAGTCTATTGCAGCATCTGGTCACATGCTCAGGTGTCAAAAAAGATGGAAAGAGTCCCATTTGGCCTGAACACTGTGGAGTGGACTGGAGTAATGATACAGGACTTACATCAAGAATTTATCTGTAAGAAAAAGCCCCTGTAGATATACCTAATTTGACTAGCAGTGGATATCTTATGCCAGATTTAATTCCTACAGCATAATATTGCAGGCACGGAGCTAAGTATTAAGAGTTAACAATGCAGCCAACCTGCATTTTTAATGAAGAAAGCTTTAATGACGGCCAGTAAATGGAACAGAGCTGCACTGGTTTAAAACATAGGCTGCACCTAAAGATTATTGATTATTTCTTATTATCTTGACTGATAAATATTGATTGGTCCATTAAGGTTAAGTAGTGAAACTTTATTACCTTTGCCAGTGGCAGAGCACACATGTTTTGGGGGGTCAAATTCAGTGCTTTTTAACAAATAGTGCACCTCAACAAATATAACACATTTGTTAATTCTTTCAGCAAAAAAAAGGACATTTATGGATCCCTAATGTATCTCATCATTTGACTTGTAAAAATGGTGCCTGCTTACCCTGTGAAGAATCCACACCGCCTCAGCCCTTTGTGATTTCCGAGTTTTCAGCTTCCACTCCAACAGTCTCTTATGTGGAAGTCTTTGAGCACAAATTACACCCTGCCTCATTTCCTGCCGGTGCCGACCACCTCGAAAACTCGTCTTCCTTCAACCATTTGTCATTAAACCTCATCTTGGGTCATCTCTAGCAACCTTGACTGACGATTATAACACCAAACAAAAGTAAACCATGAAATGAAAGCTTTGATGTAAGAATATAGCATCTTTGTGACAGTTCAGTAATTATGCACATTTTATCTTTAATAAGTAGATTCATGAGACACCAGAGCAAAGCACAAACACCCTGTCGTCCTGCTTCTCTGCTGATGTTTCACCGCCTGCCGTTCATACTCGGCTGCTGACGTACCTTGGCTGCCTTGTGAGAATTTCTGTCTTTGCAGTAGTCAGCTGAAAACTCGTGGGACCTCTGCTTTCTTATGTATTCAGACCAAGCTGATGGAACATTAAAGATAATTTTAATAGAGAGCTACCTGCGCCTGGAGGGGATCTGATCTCTCCCCCGTGTCCCGCACCTACACATCCCACCCACACTCGGGCTGGAGGCTGTGTGTTTGTGTTTGAATTTTACATTTCTGCATACGCTGGCACGAAAGCTCATGCGCAGACGATGTCCCATGGTGGCCAAAATCAGCGGGCTGCGCCGTTGTCTCCTCTCCCAGTCCTCTTGATTGGTTTTTTCGGGGATTCTCTCTTCAATTTTAGCTTCGCTGGAGGTGCAGCGTCTGTGTCTGTGTGATCTTGAATATAAATGAGTGCCCCCCACATACGCACACACACACACACACACACACACACACACACCTCCCAGACGCTGCTTTCCTGTCCCATTCTCCACGTTCTGGTTGCCTGGCTGGGACCCCTGGCAATGCTCATAAAAAGATTCCGCATGCAAGGCAAACTTCAAAGGTGAAAGTGTGCAACATGATGAGTGTGTCTGAGGATAGAGGGGGTTCAGGGGTTGATAAAGTGAAAATGGGGGTCGCAAGCAAATTCTCAGGTGAGTTAAAGACTTTACAAATGGGTGCTGGCAGTCACATTAATTCTGTCTGCTTTCCCTTTGTCTCCCTGTGTCTTCAGATGTCTTTTTCGTTGCCCCATTTCATCATCTCTCTCATGTCCTCTATAAGTCATATTTGATCTTTTCAGTAAAGGGAATGACAGTCTTTTATCTCGCGGTGTTACCACTTCCCATTTCTTTTCCCTTTCTTGACATTCAGCCATCCTTGTGCTTCCCCCTGTAACCCCTACTTATTTCCCTGCTCAGACGGAAACGTCCTTTGTGCCGCGCAGATGAAATAATGGACGGCATGTCTTTTTCTGCTGTCTCTATGTACTCTCGCTCTCTCTCTGTCTGACAATCTCCCTGTCAAATGTCACGGGATTGCTGGCTCGTGCGTCCTCTGGCTTTGCGGATGCAGGCAGCAGGGAGCTGGAGCTCTCATGTGGAACAGCCTCAGGGAAACCAGGAGGAAACTGATTTCACTTCCTGGAATGAGGAGTCTTGACACCGCTGCTCCCACCATCCACCCATCATCCATCACCTTTGCTTTTATCTCCTTTCTCCTTGTGTCTCTTGTGCTTGACTCCCCCGTGTCCTGGTCTCTGTTGGGACAAGAGGGTCTTACTTTTATGCGCATCGTCTTAATTTCTAACTTCCTTTAATTTCTAAAGGTGTTCAGATAATCCTCATCTGTCACTTCCCATTTATGGTCTTGAGACTGCAAAAGTGAATACAGTTTCAAACAATCCCTACATCTTTTCACGAAGAAATCATCAACAGGAAGAACACTTGTCACATTCCTCAATTACTTCAGCTTTCTACATAAAATAAAAACATTTCTCATTTTATCAGATAAAGTCAAATCAAGTCTCATCACAACCACCCAGCTTCCTTGTAACTGTAGTGAAGACTTCGCCTTCAAATGGACTTTTCAGGCAGCATTTGCCCGTTTGATCATTTCTTTATGGAGCTTGCGTGCACAGAAGCAGATGTGGCCGGGAGTGAGTTGACCAGTCGGTAAACTGTCGGTGCTCACTGACAGGAATGCCCATGAGCTTCTCATATTTGCCCACTGAAATAACTTCACCTACATAAATAATCAGCAATGTTTTGCGTCAATTCTTTTATTCAATCACAGTTTTCTTTTACAGTTGACACTTTATACATTTCTTCACCATATGGTTGTGCAAAAGAACACAAATTCAAGATCTGTTTTTTAAAACTACAGTAAATTCAGTCATTTTTGGTAGCTATAATTATATAAAACCCCCTCAATATCCTGAGGAGGTTGAATAATTGGGCTCTTACTAGTCCTGTGTGATTGCTCTTTTGTGATCCCCCATGTATATGGATTGTACTGTAAAGCTACACTGAATATGAGTCACCTGCTCGTGAGAATGGGGCAACCAAAATTTGAATGGAAACAATTCAGAATTTTCCTGAAGTCATGGAGTGTCACTGCCTGTCAGGCTTCTCGGAACCCCTGTTGACTCCAGGTGCCCTGTGGCAGCTGTTTACAGTCGACGAGCTCCAGTGTTTACCCAGTGTACAGTCCAATTACAGGACCGAGACATGTCTGCCACTCGTGTTAGCTCAGACTCCCCTCTGAGACCCGCGGAGGAAACTCCCTTAGAGTGCCATGGCGAGTTCACATGGCTTGACTCGCCGCCTCCGTAACACTGTAATGATATCGCTGCCATAGAAGCTGAGCGTCCATCATTAGCATCGTGGCAAGTGTGGAACCGGAAAGGGCAAGCTTGTTGGGTGCTGAATATTATTTCTCCTAACAGTTGTTAGATGATGCGCTGTGGTGTGTCTCCTGCTCCTGCAGTGTGGTGACAGTCTGTGCCTCTGCTCTCAGGGTGCAGAGGGAATAATACTGCCAGGGAGGCTTTTTTAATAAATCCTCAATATGTCCAGAGTGCCCTGTCTCTATGGTAACTGAGGCTTGCATTGTGTATTTCTGTGCTTTTGTCTTTTGTGTGTATTTTCTTGATAGGCCTGTGGTTTCTATACAGCGACTGGCGTACAGTACTCTCTTCCCTTTACTTCTTTATTTGCTAAATCCTTTCAAAAGGTACAATTCATGATATTTCATTTACTGGTCTGCACTCAAAGCCATCCGTAAATAATAATTATACTAATGCAGTGTGTATCCTCTTGGTTGTGCTTTAGCAATGCTGATGGACACCAGTCCCATTTAACTCTAAGCTATTTTAATTAAGTTTATGTGGCAGTTTAGTCCTTGCAAATTAAAAGCATTCAATTTTGATTTGTGCCTACAGTAAATTGAATGTTTACACCTGCCTTATCGACAGAATACGATTGTCTGCATGGAAATAACTGGGAATAAGTGACCTTATAGCAATCCAGAGATAGCCTAATACTACAACAACATATGCAAAACATAATGTCACATTACTTTTTAATTGTTTTTATGGTAGTCGGGCTTCAAATGTTTTATGGCAGCAGGAAGGAGCACTAAGGCTAATTGCAGTTTGTATGTGGTGTTTCTGACATGCAGCGATCTGAAGCGGTGTGTGAGGCGGTGTTTACGTGCCCCAGCATGCCACATCATGAAAGTGTGAAATTGGGAATTATCCCTCTAAGCCACGCGTCATGAACAGAGGTGGGAATAAAGATCACAGTATCAGCTGAGCCACGTTGCTGATGTGAGTTATGAACCTCATTGAAGTGAATAACATTTTTAAGCCTTTTGTTGTGTGGCGGCCAACGTGAGGAGATCTGTGTCCATGAGGCGTCTTCCCCTCTGTGATATGGAGGGACGTGCATACAGCTGTGTGGGTTGCTGTGCTGTGATCAGCTGTGATCTCATCCTGTGATGCACAGTGAGAGCTTCATTCCCTCTTTTACCAGCCCGTTCACTCCTTGGTTTCTTTACTTTTGCTGTTCTTGTCAAACATTTACCTTTAACATTTACACTGATCTGCTGACAGGGGCACATTTCTTGTTTCAGTTAACTGTAAAGACAGTATACTGAATATCTTTGTGTTGTGGACATAAGACATTTAAGGAGGTCATACTGGGCTTTGGAAAACACAGATCTTCTTTTTACATTTTTTAGACCCAACATCTAATTGATTTACTACATAAAAGAAATCTACCGATTGATCGACGTTTGAAATTATTGCTATTTGTTCTGTTGAAATATGTGAAACCTCGGCCAGAGGGCAACTTCATTACATCAAGAGTTTGTAGTTTGCATGCACCAAGGTTGACTTAGTCCAAATTGTCTATAACTTCTTCACAAAACGCCTTTGGTGGTTTGCTGGTGAAAAGTTTTCAGTGTAAAGCGGCACTGAGAAGTCCCCAGTACATGGCAAAGTAGGGTGGTTTAAAAACCACGAGAGATATTAGATTAAAGGAAGAAGAGGAACCTGCAGAGTTGAGTCTTGACAGATATTTTATTTTAGATCTGGTTCCATAACAATTAATCACCTGCGTCTCTTTTTTATTACAAATATCAGTGTAGAAATCATTCAGTTTAGGTGTTCTTTGAACGTCAGTCTTTGAACCTAGTATTTATTGGTTAATTATTAAGTTATTTATAGTTTTTGGTACCTATTTGTCATTGAAAGATAAACTGAACAAGTTTATTGTGGGGGGCAAAGTGATTTGGGGTTTGTTAAACAGAATCGGTGCTGAATTTAGATTTGATAAAATGCTATTAAGCTAAAGAGAAGGACAGCAACAGCTTCTGAACCTTAATATTCCTAAAAGTGTTGCTTTCTTCTTAGATGCCTGCTTCACCGCAGATGCTGAACCCCTCACTTTGCCGCTATCAGTGATGTGTGCATTTTGTGCATGAGGTTACTCCACAGCAGGATCTTCCTCTGCTGCACCGCGCTGCAGTACAGAGGAGGCACTGAAGCAATTAGAGGCCAATAAGTTCTGATGAAGAAGAGCCTGCAGTTTAATTTAAAGTAATTTGTATGTACAGGGCGAAAAAGCAGGGACACACATATAACACACACACACGCACATATACCTGACACACACTGGGATAATAAAGTTTTATTGCAAATTGTACACACTGTCAAATAAGGGGCTGAATAAATCATTATTTTACAGTAAGTCCCAGCCTGGGATTTATTTTAATGACAGCAATTACAGGAAAGCCTGCCATTGGATAGACCATGCACTGCTGTATATAAATATCTTCAGGTTATCTTTTATGTCTATGTAAAAGGGAGGCTCCAGAAACAAAACCTCTATCTTCTATTCTGAGGGACAGACTCAAAAAAACAGATATTTTGGATCAGTGAAACGCCAGTGTACCTGCTATAAATACGTTGACATGATCAGTGTTCTGAGAATAGACCAAACACAGTCAACCAGACAGAAAAAGCCTACAATCTAAGATCAATAACCAACAGATATTTTTAGAGAAGCTGTT
This sequence comes from Acanthopagrus latus, assembly GCF_904848185.1. Classification (NCBI taxonomy): domain Eukaryota; kingdom Metazoa; phylum Chordata; class Actinopteri; order Spariformes; family Sparidae; genus Acanthopagrus; species Acanthopagrus latus. Next base: position 14,064,903 of record NC_051042.1, on the reverse strand, counting down.
TCCTTTTATATCTTGCTGGGTAGCAATTCTCTTGTGCCAGACATTAAAGTGAAGCTGTTTTTTTGCGAGAGTGCAACTTAAAAACATATTCTAAAACCCATGTTTTGGCTTCAAAACGCCGCGCCACTTTGCTGCCAAACTTCACCAGCTAATATAAAACGACCAAAAGTCGAGTAAATACAAAGAAAATCCTGCACAGCAGTGACTTGCTACATCGCTCTGTTGTCACTCCTCTCTTTTCTAAGCTATCTTCTGCCTGCCTCCGTTTTCACCTCGACTAACACATATCTGGCTAAAATAAGCATGTGTCTGCATTTTAATTAAAAGACAGTGCACACACAGACGGGTGATGTGAGAAACCTGTCAGAAGTCCCTGGCGGTGGTACAGTGAAAGCCTTAAAGGGCCGTGTCACTTCAGTGGAATATTTGCACAAATTAGCACACCTACCATCGTGTGATTCAGCTGCTGAAATAGCTCTGGTTCATAGTGATGTTCAGTGTTAGTTCTTCTTACTCCTTTCATCTTCAGGTAAACTGTAGCTTAAGACACAGTATGTACAGTATTATTAGGCTCCAGTGTCCAGTGTACATCATGGTGCCACTCTAGAGTTTATTGGGGATGAATCATGAATCCATCTTCTCGCTGCAGCAGGCTTCTCCGGACCGGTGTTATTTGGAGATGTTCATGGAGCTGGTTCTGTTCTCCTTGAACAAACTCGGTTATACTTTCACAAACTATCGAGCCCAAAAATCCATTATGGGTCTGACTCTAATGGCAACAATTTAAATAGACTGGTATACAAACTATTATGTCCACTGTAAATTTATATATATTTACAATAGAAAAGCAGTCTAGAGCTTATACAGGGTCATGGTAGAACACAATTTTACGATTTCAGAAAAAAATACATGTTGCACAGGCATCGTCTTCAGAAGTCTCCAGTTCTGAAGGTTAAAATGATTGTTTTGCTATTTGACGCTCAGCTTTAATCACCACAGGCAATGTTCCCAAAGATTCTCAGGAGAAATCTGTGTTTTCCATGTCACAAACACAGCATCTTGACAGTTCTCATAACAAAATGCCAGGCGTGTCTGCAGTCATGACAGCCTTTTCCTAAATATGTCAAGGTATTTGCAGAAAGATCGTCTCTTGTCTTTGTTTTGTTCTAACAGTGTCAAACTTTTTGCTTGAAAACTCGTACAGCATAATTGAGGGAGGAGAGAAGTAGGTGATCAGGAGGGATCAGCAAGATGTGACCAGGCAGTTCCTGCGATTGATCATGGTCACTGACGGTTATTCAAAAGACCCAAATTATCAGTTAGGATTAGGAAGTCTTTGGGCAGTCTTAAATTAATGGGATTCAGGGTGAATGGTGGCGTACAAGTCCACAGCATTCCTGTGATTAAAGAATTTTATTCATTAACTCATTAGATATTCATGCCTGAATGCTGCTGTTGGTTGCCACACTCAACAAAGATTCTGTGTCATCCTTCTGGCTGAAAAGAAAGATACTTGATCTGAAAACACAAATGAAACGTGTTGTGAGAGCACAGAGACAAGTGCTTTAAAACTGTGGCCTCCAACTGTACATGTTGCTGCATTAAAGGTGCAATAGCTAGCAGTTACTCTGGTTATGTTCTGCCATCTGCTTGTTGAAAAATGTTATGGTTTGAGTTTTTAAGAAGTCAGTAGTTGAAAGGTGGAAAATAGGTGATGCAACATTTAATTTCAAAGAAGAGCTGTACACTGCAAAACTCTTATGACTCTCCCCTCTTCATAATTTGTTCTAAAAAAAAAAAGTCTGAGAAACAGCCAACAATGTAATGTAAAGAATTAAACACATAACTAAGTTCTAACCCCGGTCATAATCCATATTTCATGAGCAGTACAACCAGTGCTCCCATTGCTCCAACCCCCAACCAGTGCCGTAGCCCAGAAAGGCAAGAGTGTTGCAACAACGACACTGAAAGTGCTCAGCTCCTGCTCTGATAGAAACACAACCAGTGTACCATGACCACTGAAACACATCACATGACAAGATGGGTTACTTCAACCCTGTAAACAGGAATCTGTGTGTCCCACCAGCGGGAGGAGGGAGGTGAGGACAGTGACAGACTCTCTGCAGCCATGATTTTCTTACTGGTCTGTGACAGACAAGACGCACCAGACTGTACACAACCTGTCAGACGGGGATGACAGAATTCAGTGGGGTGTTGGTACCCAACCACCTTTTTCCACACAAACGCCTGAACACACGCAGCTTTTCTCTTTCTTGTTCGGTCTTTCAGGCTCCATTATCTACCATTTGCTCTATGATGGTCTCATATAGGTCTCAGAGATACGAGCGGCTGAGCAGCAGCAGCAGCAGCAGTAATGGCCGTGTTCTCAGAGCAGAGTGGGGCCACCATATACAGTAATGACATGCTGCTGTAATCACTGAGGAGGACAGCTCACTAGGCGCAAGCAAAGGAAGACAGCTGCTGAGTTGAGAGATTTCTGCATGCTAAGGCCTTCAGTGTACGTGTGTGAGGATAAATGGTGATACAGGAAGAATAAAACAATCATTAGTAAGTACATTTCTCCTGGTGAAGAAGCCACGGCTCCACCCAAGGTGACTCCTCTGCGCGCCTCTGCTGTCACGAGCCAGGTGATTTATAACTCCTTCAGGGGAGGAGGTGAGGGTGGAGGGGGGATGTAGATGCTCCTGGCCTGAAGGCCTCGCCCGCTCGAGATCCAGTGATGGAGGCCCCCCGTGACAGGCTCTCTGCTCCCCAGAGAGCAGTGCTGTCACCAGGGTGCTGCCAGACCGCCACTACATCTCGTCCCATTTGAGGCTAATCGCTACATTATGAGGCTGTTAGTGCTGTCGTCACTGTGCCCCTGCTCCATAAAAGCTCCATCACTGCAGCTGTGCAATCCTGTCGGAGTGCCGCCTGCGTGTCTGCATGATTACTGCCAATTTTATTTCACTTATGCCAATTTCAATTGTGTTAGGGCGCTTTTTATATGCACCACCAAAGTGCATTTTGCGTATTGTTCGGAGGTGAAATTATGGTAAAACAGATACAGCAGCGCTCCGTCTCTGAAAGACTCGATGGTCATGACAGCTTGGCTCCTGGAGTGGACAGGGGTAGTCTGAGGAATAAACTGGATCAATGCTAAGTGATGTGTCTACAACCTGAAATTGACTTACTGTAAAGGAATAATGTTAAGATGGATTCTTGTCAGGATCGGCTATAATGGAGGACAAATATTGTCTGTCTTTGGGGTGAAGGTTGCCGTTTTGATGTCATTGTTTTGTTGTTACTATCTTACTGTTATTTAAAACTCTCAATGGGAAGCACTCTGTGACCTTTGTTGTGAAAAGTGCTTTTATAAATAGATATTAACTTACATATGTAGTGCTTGAGTCACAAAGTTGTCGGTCCTTCCTGCCAAAAAAGCCTTTGTCCCCTTACTACACCACAAGTTTCCTTTTTCAGTATACAGTTGGGGAATAAAATGAGGAATGGGGCAATATAAGATTTTAGCAAAGTTAACAGTAAAAACACTTGTTGATCATGGTGAATTTACATTATTCGGATTATCTAAACTCAAAATAATTGTAAATATCTTCACATCAGTGACTCGAAAAAGCTTTATAGCTCGATAATGTAAAGTCCTTTATTGATTTCCTGATTTATTTTGAATTGGATGTCCACTGAAAGAAACTGTGTGTCCTATCTGTGGTGCCATTTTTAGGATTTTAAGAACATTTTGATGATTATTGGAATGATATCCTGACTTTCAATTGTTTTTGTTGTATCTGAGCAGTCTCCAGTTCTCATTTCAGATATAAACTTCTCACACCACAATGACTCATTCTCATCTTCTTATTCCCCGTGCTCATAAAAGCACTTTTCACAACAAACACAAACATTTCACAAACATGGTGAGATGTGATATCACGGTGAAGATATCACATTTCATTTTCCTCCTTTCGCTTTTTGTTGCTGCTGCAATATTTCACAATCTGCTTCCTGTCAGTCACCAACCACACAGCATGTCACCTTACAGTGCTTATCATCACATACATGTTTCATGACTAGAGTTATTTATAGCTAAGACAGCAGTTAATTTGAAAATAGGTGTGACACCTAAAGGTGTTGCTGCGCCCTCAGTGCCTGTGTGCTTCGAAGTTGGCTGTTAGGGAACTGTAGAAACTGTAGAACTAGCAGCTATGTTTAACTTGAAATTGTGTTAGTTACAATGGAGTCCAACAATCCCTGTGAATACTAATTAAAGCGCTAACGATGCTTCCCCTAGCTGATTCATGTCCTCGCTGTCCGTCCAGGTGCTCAGCGTGTTCCAAACAGTCATTGTTTTCACAAAATAAGCCCCAAATCTATTTTACGAGAACAGCTTTAAATGCCTGACTTGAAAAAACGTATGTAAATGAAATCTCGTGTGTTTGGCATGAATTTTAAGAAGTTGAGGAAAATGTGACATCGGCAGAAGCGAGTGGGCTGTAACACACACACACACACACACACACACACACACACACACACACACACACACACACACACACACACACACACACACACACACACACACACACACACACTCCTTTTCAAACTTTCTTCATGTTGTCACTGCACGGGGCTGAGACGGGCCTTTCATATGCAATGAAAGTGGAGGCGTTACTTTGCAGAACAGCGAGAAAAATCTGCCGCATGTTAAGCTTAGCTACACTTATTTTGTGAAAACCTGGTAAATCCAGTTTTTGTCATGTATATATGACACGTCGAGGGAGTATACAGGTCTTCTGGCAGGAACAAATTGTGCGCTCATAACTATTCCAAAAAAGCAGTTTTTTTCTGCTTTGTGCTTTTGGTTAGTTGTCCTTTTTGTTTTCTTGGCGCCATGTTTTTGTGACAGCTTATATTGCATTTTCTTGTTTTATTGCAACAACTTTGTCGACGCTAATGAAATAAAGGATTACTGCGATCACCATAAGAAGTGTACATGGAGAGCTTAGGGGAAATCAGAGGAAATAACAAGCTAAATCTACTGTCACAACCCATTTCCTCTTAGAGCAACGCGCGCCCACACGTCCCTTTCGATGAACATTCCAAGCCGTGACTGTGCTCGACAAATCGCCCGTGGACCGATGTCCGTGATGAATATCCGACACCGCTTCCAGTCTCAGTTTCACCTCTCCTTCCTCATTTAGTTGCTCAGTTGCTCCTTCCTTTCTTTCCTCCCACCTCCTTTTGATTGGACGACACCTCACACAGAATGACAAGAGATGCTATCGAGCAGCAGTTGTCACAGTTCCAGAGGAGGCTCACGATTGAAGGGTGTGATTTAGAAGACAGCTTACGTCATCGCTTTCATCTCCTTGGGGGGGAGGTTGAGGATAACAAAAGTCAGCCAAAGTTTATTTTTCCACCATTTGGAGATTTGGAGAGGCCTCGCTGCAGAACTGCTTACAGTGCAGATATCGTCCCGGATGAGCAAGCGCATTTTCGGTATTGTGCACAGTTGCATGACCTTGTATGTTAAATATTTTACCTGCGTGCGTACCTGTTGGGTCGTCCCCTCCCTGCCGTTTCCGTTGGCCTGTTTCCCTGCTGACACATCACTAAGGATTTGTGCGTAGTGATTGGTTGAGCTCTGTCGGACAGTGCTGCTGCGATTGCTGCTGTGACGTGACTGTTGCTCGACGTCAGAGGCTGTCTGCCCACACTCAGTGACTCCGTGACTCACATGTACGTAATGCTGATGGATGGCACGGACATGGAGGATGCAGACGTTGCACTCGATGTTGACGCAGGAAGCGGGCGCAGTCGGTGTGTTTGAAATTTCATTTAAAGGTTAGATTTGATGTGAATGTGCCATAACCTTTTCAAGAACATTTGTACAGCTGAGAGATTTTTCTTACAGCATTCAGGAGACTGCACTGTATATCAGCAGATAAAGGTTTTAAGATCATGAGGTTGAAAAATATTCTTGTTCACTTGAAGGGAATATAATTCGAAAGAGTTACTAAATCAAAGTTAAACCAACATTTTTTTATTATTGTGTCGGGGCGCCATCAGACTTATAATATGCCCCAAACGGCAGAATCTGAAGGCTTCAAGTTTATAAAGGAAAAAGGATCTGGACGAGCAGAGTTAGAAAGGATCCTCTGTAGCCCGCTCCACCTTTCTGCTTGAGGCCGCTACCAGCATAACACACTCAGATCTTCAACCATATTATTGGATTCTTTGGATTTGGTCTTTTTTTCCTTTGTGAATGTTACAGGACTGCAAAACGTTATTGCTGGGTCACTCTTTGAAACCGCTTGAACGGCAAACCATAGTGTTTCCTCGCATACTGTGCCTAAATAACACTGTAAAAAGCATACATTTGCTGTAGTTGTAAACGGGTATGTGCACTCATCCACACTTTCATGCATTGACACGCGACTTCACAAATGCTTGACTCCCACGGAAAAATTTCAGCCGCATAGAAAGAAGGTTGTTGTTGCAGTGAACTGATGGAGACAGAGTAATGAAAAGGGACAAAAGGCTCTTGACTTATGAAAGGGTATGTGGCAAAATGGTGTGTGTGGTTATGCCTCCTGTCTCATGACTAACCTTTGCATGAAAACTTGAAATCAAGTCTGTAAATCCATTTGGAAGTGATTGACCTTTTTTTGATAGGTTTGGGTTAGCCCATTGGCATAAACACATTCTCACACGCGCATCCTAGAGTAACAACTGTGGCCATCAAAAGGGTGAGGGAATTTTTGTGGACCGACCTGTAGAGCTGCCAGTTGCAGCTGAAAAATATCAAATGTAAGTTATTTTTCAAGGCAACGTGGGGGTGATCTCTGGGGACCGTAGTTCAGAGGCAGCGCAGAAAGCAACCAATACGGGATCATAAAGCATAGAATGCTTTAAGATGATTGTCTGATGGCGGTTTGAAACGTGTTTCAGCTGAGAGAGAAGACATTACTGATTCACTTTACTCCGCCTGTATTTGCCCAGCCAGTCACACTGCTCCTGCTGACATGGATGATGGATGATGATGATGGCGAGGCCGATGTAGGTGATGATGGATGGCGGATGATGATGACTGTGATAACGGTGATGATGGTGATTTTTTTTTTCCCATTTTATTCTGGGCTGCACTGCGCTCTGGTGCTGAGTATCCGAACTCTATCCCAGCTCCCATACATCATGCCTCTCATCCGGCCCGCCGCGGCCCCTACAGGTGTACCACCCCAACTGCCTGAATGACCTCATCCGTCCTCATTATGTCCACATCATTACACAGGCATGGACTTGCACACATAAATACTCCACACGTGTATAAATAGTAAACTAGGTCAGAATATCTCAACGGTTTTGGTTTTGGGAAGAGTAGGTTTTAGATTTTCTGTTTTTTATTCATTTTCCGTCCTTATTTTCTGCCCCCCCGTGTGATTCTCCACCACCAAACCTCTGAACGTTTCCCTCCAGCACTCCAGCTTTTCCACCCCTCCTCTGCTGCCTGTTATCTGGACAGGCAGGGTCATCCATCTAGGGTCACAGTCTTGGTGTGGAGACCCCCCCATTTATTAGCTCCTCGTGTTGTTGCGGCTCAGAAAGGCCACCGAATCAATTGTGTGCATTAAAGGCCGGCTGGCTGTCAGCAGGCCGGCAGCGAAGAGGAGGACGTGGAGTCGGAGAGGGCTGCCCTGTCAGCCGGAGAAATGGAATTTTATCTGGATGAATCGTCGGATCGTTCAGCAAGAATGGGGAAGAATAGGATCCGGTGTCACCAGTGTTAGAATTAATGACAAAAAGCAGCCGCAGAGAATCAATGGAGGAAGTCAGGAAGGCGGCGTTTGCTTTTGTGCTCGCTGTCACGAAGTAAAAAGGAATCCCCTGCTCCATTTAAAAGTGAAAAGAAGCCATGTTTGGGTAAAATGTGATTAAGTTCTTACACCGGTAAATGGATTTAGAAAAAATTCTCCTTGTGGATGTTGTGGTATTTCCAGGAGGGAATCGGAGGGGATGGGAGGATGGGTGGTGGAAGGAAAAGGATTGGCAATGGGAATTTCATGTAATCCCATTTGGGATGGAGGGGATGCTCTGAGGGAAATCCTCACTGGCACAAACAAGGAGACAGCTGCGGAGACGGCAGGGAATAAGGAAGCAGCAAGTAAACACTGAGAGGGAAGGATGAAAATTTGAGAAAATTATGAAAAGAATAGAAAAGGGGGTGAAAGGGAGAAGAAGAAAGATTCATGTTTCATTTTCATGAGCTTAAACTAACCGTGGGTGCTGCTGCTGCAGCTGCAGCTGCAGACATCACGGGGTACCGCAAGTTTAATTTGCTCACACTGTAGATGTTTGTAAATGTGGATGTTGGTGTGTTTGAGGTATGCGCCTCCCTGGGTCCAACAGTCTTCCAGTTGAGTCTTTTGTTGGCGATGCCTGATGTCTGTCTGGTGAATTATTCATAAAGGCCAGAGAGCGCTGCAGCCTTATACAGTCGAGGAAAAGATAGGGTAGCCATAACAGGGGGGTAAAAGAGGGGAAAGATGCAAAGGAGTAAATGGGAAGCTGAGGGCGAAAGGATTGATAGAGGTTAAGGGAGAGAAGAGGGAACAAGATTAGAAAGTCGGTGCCGCTTAGATCAGACGAGTGGGAGAGAGCTTTGGTTCCAGGCTCAGAGGATCAAGCTCTGATTTGTGTCCAACGAGCCACTCCTTAGGAAGGCTTAGAGCTGAAGAGCTGCACACAGCCAGGATCTGTTTGTTTCAGCTGGCTCAGATGTGCTTGATTGCAGTAACAGACTCTCGGGCGTCCTCAGAGGAACAAAAAGATAGTTCTTTGACAATTAATCCAGCAACTATCTTTTTCTAAACGAGATTCAGCAGTGCTGTTTAGAGAGTAAGTTAGAGTGCCAAGTGTTGGAAGAGCCAGTCTGGCTTGTCTCCTGACATGTATGATGTGAAGTTCAGCCATTTACAAGTCATACCCATAACGGCTAGTTAACCGTTTACAGATTTGTGTTTTACACCTCAAATCAAGTCATGACAGAGCAGCGACACACTGCCTGGACCAAAACAATGTGTGCTGAAAACAATAAAGGTGCAACATAAATGGATGTTTGCGCATGTGTGTCTGAGCAGTCTGGTATTTGTCTAAAAAAAAAAAAAAAAAATCAAACCAGAAAGTTGTTTTCCGACAAAACAACTTCTCTCTCACTGTTGGATAAAGACAAACTCGTCTTTTCTTTCAGCTGAACAAACTGTTGAACCTTTTTTCTTTTTGTCCAATACATTTCAGTTTTTTCATGACTCCAGAGACAGATTGTTAGTTGAGGCACAACGTATTTAGCAGTTGAGAACAAACACACACATGCGCGCACAGACGCATAAAAAAATCAGTGATTTTTACAGGCTGCTGCCTATTACAGCAGATTGCTTCCATATTGATACCACCAAGAAGTCGAGTTTCAAATGAGCCTCTATGCAGCTGGAGTATGTCTCCAAACAAAAAAAAAAACTGTGAATGAACTGAAATTCACTACTGATGTACAGTCGGTGGCCAGTTCATTAGGTACCCCTGTGCAAATGAATGCAGTCAAGTACAATATAATTGTTTTTATACCTCTGCACTGGCAATAGCCTTGTCTAAAGGCAGTGGGTTATTGGGTTGCCCATCCCTTTCTTGTGAAAGTCATATGTCAAGAACGACTTGTGGATATGTCTTCAAATTTCGCACACATTTCAGAATTTGGTGGCGTTAGAGGTGTTAACTGCAGTGTCATAGTTGATGCTGTTGTTGCACTGGCCTGCATTATAATCAGAGGTGTTTCTGCCCTCCCAGTGTATTTAAATAGGGACAACAAATTAAGCACCTCAATGAAAATCAGGCCAGCGAAACATCATCAGAAGTCATCTTTGACTAAGAACTTACACTAGTCCGACAGCATCAACAATATCTGGTCAATATAGAAACACCTTTCCACCTCCACACAGTGAGGTGTTGTAGACCATCGGAGAAATCAGTTGCATTCTTATTTTGCTACACATTACTGGATGTTTTTGTGGGGAAATAATATTTTTTTGTGGAAACATGTAGCTTGATATATTCACAGTCAAATTCATGTTCATTTTTTTACATTTAATATGTGTGGTGCCAATCCCTGTTTTACACAACATAAAAATATAGTAAATATGTATTGTCTGTAGCAAACTGTATGCAATGTTAGACTGGTAGATCTTAATAAATGGGCTGTAATTCTTCTGTAGTTATGAAAAATGTGTTTACTCTTTTCTCAATTCTGGCATTGTGCCTTGGTGTGTATGGATACCTGGTATCACGTGTGTGTGTGTGTGTGTGTGTGTGTGTGTGTGTGTGTGTGTGTGTGTGTGTGTGTGTGTGTGTGTGTGTGTGTGTGTATGTGTGTGTGTGTGCGTGTGCGTCCCAGCTGTGTGTTTTGTGCTGGTATGGAGCTGTCATTGAGCAGCCGGAGACAGCAGACAGATGGGGAAGGAGGGAGAGGCGTCTGCAGAGAGCATGTCAACAGCACCAGCCAGCAGATTTCCATTAGATGCTCAGGTGCTTTATATAGTGGTGAGACTGTGTTTTCATGAAGGGGGAAAAAAAGAAACAAGTCTGGCAACAGACACGGCAAAAAATACAGCCAGACTACAGCTCTGAATGTTCAGACTGTGTGTGCAGATCCAGATGAGACAGATTACAGCTCAACATGTGGCTCAGGTGCTTTTTGAGTTACGACTCGTGTTCATATTATGTTTGCAATTCACCTTTGATTCACCTTTTTGGGATTCTCTCACTACTGCTAATCAAAATCAATACGTAATAATGCAAGCCAAACAATTATTAGTCATTATCAATATCGACTGCAACTTCAGGGAGGTTTACATGCTGTGTGGATTTGCAGTGCAAAGTTGTACAGGTTGTAAAGAAAAAAATGAGGCTTCAGGAGTGAAATAATGCAGTGTAGAAGAAAATAATCTGGTGCTCCTCCAGGGTGGGGTAATAGTCGAGTAAAAATATGAAAAACATTGTGTCCATTTTACATATAAGTGAAATCTATAGTTTATACATAACTTTGTAAAAGATATTCAATATTATCAGAATGCAATGGTGTCTTTGTCAGGCTGCTGCTCTGTACTACAGACTTCCAGTACAAGTAATAGGTTGTACTGTAAAGGTGCAATTGGAATTTTTGCTGAGAAAATAGTCAGAATAATATGAAATACTGTTACGTTGTTGAATAACAGTTATGATGTTATGTCAGTGATGTTTATGTTTTGTGTTGCAGATGTACCTACTGAATTTAGCATGCTAAGCCGCTAGCCTTATCTGTTTTGTACCTCAAGAGTCTGTTAGTGAACAATCCAACACCGATTCTGACAAATTGTACCTTTAATGTGACTAAGGATCTGTGTTTCACAAAGCGCCGCTCCTGGTCACATGGCGGCCCGTCTAACTTGGAAATAAGGCTTACGTGATTTTATATCAGGTCCCATTAGGAACTTACTAACTGTAATTTGGTGTGTCTTATTTTTAGATCAGATCAGAATCTGGGCTGTTGTATCTTTCCATGTGCGATTGCATTCCTCTGCGGTGTTGGATGTTGAGTGTTCTCAAGCACCAAAAAGACAAGAAGATGCAGCAACTGTAGCATAATAACCCAAACTATCAGCTGACCAGTACAGCACGAAAAAGACTCAAGCTCCTACTACGTAGCAATCATTTCTTGTGTCATTTAAACCTTTTTTTTTAATATCAGACAACTATCTGATCTGCTCAAATTTTTGGGATTTAGTGTCACGTGAAATCAGTGCTACCTCCTCCATCTGCATCTCCATACACACACCCTGAGCTGCCTCCACCTGTGATCACTCAACGCACATTCCCTTGATAAGTTACAGATAAATGACGTACATTTTCTGCCTGTCATAGGTCTATCAGACCGCATGTGGCTCTGCTAGCACTGTACAGTGTTTTCATCCAGGGTGACCTATGTGCTGTCAAGCTCTGTCTCTTCACATGCGAATGATTAGCTAGCATAGATCAATGTAATGCAGAACGCTTTGAAGCCGACTGGCTAAACACAGCTTTCAGTGCATTTTAATGTAATGTGATCCATGGCTTTTCTACCGTGTGTGTGTGTGTGCGTGTGTGTGTGTGTGTGTATGTGTGTGTGTGTGTCTGTGGAGTGTGATAAACTTTCCTCGAGCAGCTCTTCATAAGAAATCTGCGATGTTGGTGCAGTCCAGGTGACCTTTCAGCAAGTTAAAGGGAGAGAATTTAATAATGAAATGACTTATATTACTTACTACAGAATGAGTATGTAGAACAACACACACACAGAATACATCATCTCTCATTGAGACAAATAAAAACACCCATGCACACACAGGTCTGATAACTCCATTCAGGAGAGGGGAGAAGGAGAGGAAATGATGAAATCAGGAGAGGAGAAGGGGAAAACTAGAATGCAGACTAGACAGCGGAGGGGAGGGGTGGAAAAGAAAATTAGCGGAATAAATAGGAGAAGAAAAAGGGGATAAAGGAGAGGTTGGTGGTGAAGGTGGAGACTGAAATGCAGGAGATGAGAGGATGGTTAGTGGGTCAGACGGCAGAACAAAAGGCAGTAAAATCTTTAATCATTAAACAATAATTTAGCCACTCCTTATCCTACAGTTTGCAGTAAAACTTAATTATCCCTGTGTCTGTGCCTGTGTAGTTGTGTCGCTCTGCTAGCCTGAGGCACTGGGAGGCCAGTAATGGTTTCATTAGACCGGACCTGGGGTACCTGTTTTATTCCCAGAGGCAGGGCAGCAGTGGTCAGTTAACCTGCTGCAACACCCGTATCAACCCCCTATAACTGTCCATCCTGTCCATTCCTCACACCCACTGACTCGCTTTTAGCAGCACTGGTGCACAGTAAGACAGCAGGGCAGCTTTTAAAGGCACAATCCTTCCAATTGCATTGTATCCTCAATATTTTATATAACGCCAAACCACATTTTTGATTGTATTCTGTACTTGGGCTGTAATTGTTCATTGTTACTCTTACTCTTTACCTCAATGACGCCTTATTTATTCGTTTATTTGCAATAACCACAAACCTTCCCTTCCCCATGAAAGAGTCCTGTCAGCCCACATTTTGTTTGGCTGTGCTGTAAACTCTTGGTAGATGAGTTGCTCTTCTTCTGTGTTGTATTTTGACGTAGAGGCTGTCCCTGGTGTCTGGTACACATGCCATCCGGGACCTGCGCCACTAAAACTCACTTGTCATCACCGGCGGTAATCACAGGTGCTGCCAAGTCAGGAGGATTATACCTTTAGGAACACTTCCCATACCCATAAACACTCTATAGCCCCTGGAGCTGAGCCCCCCCCACTGCATCCTTATAACTCATGACCGTTGGAGAAGGAGGCTAACAAGGGTGTACAGAGAGTCACTTGAGGGTTGGGACTTCAGGAAACCCCTCTGCCCTCACTTTCAGGTTTCCAAGACTACCTGGATTCCCCCTCCATATGTACTGTATCTCTCTCTTCCTCCTATACCCTCCCCCTCTCCCCCTCTCCCTCTCTCCCCCTCCCCGTGTCTCTCTGTGTCACTTGCTTACCCAAGCGTACTGGTACTAAAACATCACCAGGGCTCTTTAATTGGCTCTGTCCTGCAGGAGGAAAAACCTGTCTATGTGTGAACACTGACATGAGAGGTAGAGGGGGCAGTGGTGGGGTTTTGTGTGTGTGTGTGTGTGTGTGTGTGTCTGATTGCGTGATTGTGCATGTGTGTCAGAATGAGGTAATGGGCTGCCTGAACAACTCTCCTCTGGAAGCCCCTTTTCATGTGTTGTATTTCCCACAGACCTTCTAATGGATCGAGCTATGTTATCTTCCTTTTTTTGAGGAGTGACCTCTCTGCACCGCCCCACTCCACTACACAGAAAAGGACACTTCACCCTGTGCTGGGGTCTGTTTGTGTGTGTGTGTGTGTGTGTGTGTGTGTGTGTGTGTGTGTGTGAGATTCGGTTTTGAGTGCCCGCTCCTCCTTCTGTCTGCTCTGCTGTCGAAGCAGAGATGCTGATGTCTTGGGAGTGGGTGTGGGTTTAGAGGCCGTCTCGGCTCGCTACATTATTTATCCCTTCTTACTACAAACCATTACTCCTCGTGACGTTTGTACTGGTGATGCTGGGCAGAGAAAGGATAACATACATCTGTCCTTCGCCAAGGAGACGTCTTTTCTCCAGTCCCATCAGTCACTGATCTCACAGCGTTCACGCTGCTCCTTTTGTGACTTTGTTCGGTGTCAGTTAAACACATTCATTAACCGGGATGAAGAGGTTTGTTTACATTTGCAGATTTACAAAACCAAGCATCCATTCAACACAAATTCCAGGCAAATCACTGTGGTCAAGCTGATACTCAGTCAAGCATCAGTCTATTTGCTCCCACCTAGTGGTGGTTCATGCTCAGCACAGATTGTGGTAATTTAAAACAAGTACAATTCTTTTTTTTTCTTCTTCTTCTTTTTTTCTGGTTTAAAATGAAAAAGAGACTAAGCCAGATGTTCCTGCAGTGCAGTTTGGCATAGTTCCATGACTCAACGGACTATAATACATGTTTTATGTTTTAATGTTCACTTGTTTTTTCTAAAGCACATGAAGAAGTAGATTTTTTATTTTATCACCTTAATTATTGTTAATTACTTAACTGTGGGCACATATTTGTTGCTTTCATGGTTTTTAACAATAAATTTTGACATCTATCCATTCCGAATTCGTAAAGCTTGATATTTAGAAGAAATTCACACAGCTCAAGTTATCAAGAATCAGAATCAGAAATTAAAGATGAGGAATGTAGCTTTTTTCTCATTTTGAAGTCATAGAAAGTAATATAATTGTGAGAGTAGTTTAGCAAAAGAGTCTTGATGCTTTGAAGTACATCACCCGCTGTCCATCAGCAAAAACTGTCAAGCCAGCAGACTGAGTTGTGAGAACACAACCTGACATCGTGGTGCCAGCCTGAAGTGGGATGTTTTCGTTCTGTGCACCTTTCATCTTTTGAAAATTGAGACATTCTTAGAATATTTGTAAAGTATTGACAAATGTTCGCTTACACAAAGAAAAATTTGGGTAAAGTGTGTTTGAAATGGGCATCACCACATTACTGATGTGTGTCATTTTAAGTGTATCGTTGTGTGGGATCTTCCTGTAAAGAAAGATTTAATATCATCAGTTAGATGCAATCGCTGATGTGCAGTTTGGGCTCTAGATGAGTCTGTGCCAGCCTATTTCTCAGTCCTCATCTGAGCTCTGTGTAGAATTTTGCGTCTTCACTGGGAACGTGACAGCGACGAAGACTGACTCGGTAGCGGTTAATCCTTTTTGTCTGCAAAAACAATGAGTGTGAAATCACACCGTGCACGGGTGTCTTCAGGCAGACTTTAATCGCGTTACAGCCCAGCGCTCAAGGGGGACCTTGAATTTGCGCGTGTTGTGTCTGCTGTGTGCTCATGCATGTGTGTGTCTATAGCAGAAGATCATATTTAATGTCTTAATTAAGGGTATATTTATGCAAATTAGGGAATTCTATGCTATTTCCCTCCAAGGCTGTTTTTTTTTTTTTTTTAAATCCAATCTGGGGGTGTGTAGAGAGATTTTAGGGCCTCCCGAATAAAAAAAAAAAAAGATACATAATTGTGCACTCGCTGAGATAAGAGATAATTGAATTAAAGTAGCTCCCAGGGCAAGATCTGCTGGAATATGATGGTTTATTTTGTGTGATTGAAAGCAAAAACAAGGACTGTGGCTCAGCTTCCTCTTCAGAAATCTGTATACATATTTTCAACTTGAACGACTGCTTTATATATTATTTGTCAGAAAAAAATATTTTTGCGTCTCATTCCCAACTCGTCAAATAATAACACGGCCTACTATTCTAAGGTGTCTTTATTTGACAAGTTGTGTAATGAAACTCCAACATAAACTTGCGAAGGAGGCATTGATGAAGTTAATGAGAGGAAGGAAAAAGAAGGTGTGATAAAATCCTAAATTGTTACACTTTTCACTAAATTCTTCTTCATACTCCCTGCTGTGTTTTTTGCAGCTGCATTCAGCGGCAGAGTCTTCAGGTCTGAATGGTGGGAATGAGCTCACAGGTCTTAGCTCGGCCACTCTCCACCTTTTCACACGTCCTGTATTGTTTCAGAAGCTGCTGGTTGTTTGAATGGCTCGAGCTGGAAGGTGAATACGCAATGTGCGCTTTAATATTTCAACGCTGCAGACCTTCACACAATAGAGACTGTTTTGGAGCAGACTTCAATATTTACCGTCTGCAGGGGGACGTTTGTTTTGGACCGCAGCTCTCTGGCTCCGCTGTGAGTCGGATCAAACTGGCAGAACTCAATTTAAACACCCTGAGAAAGGGGAAGAGCTCGATTCATGTTCCTGTAGAGGGTCCCCCCCACGACAGAGCCTGTGTTTACACAATGTGGGTCAAGTTTTGCTGATTCTGGACGAAACAGATGTTTCAAAACTAAGTTCACATGTTTTCTATTCCTTATTAATTTGTCCAGCATTTTTTATATTAGATACAACTCTTAGTTTCTGCCCACTGACTGTAGGATTTTGGAGTAAAACTGTACTTATACTGTACATATATTTATATTAATTGTCTGGATTATCAATAGTCACATGCTGCATCCTCTGTTAGAATTTTGTGCATTTGTTTAAATTGACCACTGGAGGCCACTGTAATCCATTTCTGTTTCTTCGATCACCTGCTTGAGTTTTCAAGAGTCAATAAAATGAGCTGGTACTGTTCTAACCCTGAAAGCAGTTTCTTTTTTCTCATGATATGCCACAAAGATATTGATTTTGCCAGGCTAATTTCTGCATCATTAGTCCCTAAAGTCCCCCAAATAGTGAAACGTTTGAGATGAGATTGTTTTCCACAACAGATCCACAAATTAAACATGTATGACAGTGCAGTAATTTACTTAATTCTGCCCTTCTGAGTTTGATGTTAATCATTTCACTTGTATGTACTTGGACAATTGGAGTTTGGGACTAGGCAACATCTCCGAGGCCTCAGAAAATGCCAAATAATTCAGTCATTTCCCCCCTGTTGTTGAATCTCTTGACCTTCACACTGAGTAAATATTTGCAGATTTTAGCAGGTTTACAGCAAAACTCAAATCTGCAGTGTCATCTCTGGTTTTGGGGGAGTTCCCTTTTCCACAGTTTGTCTTGTGAACCGCATTGTTTTGAGTTTCTTCAGTTGCCTCTCATTTGTGACTTAGGTCTTCTACTTACTGGGTGATGCGGCTTTGCAGGAGGCCAGAGACTCTAATCAAGTATAAATGAACATCGAGGTCCTGTGACTCCATGGGGTTTATTTTGGTCATTTTGGTCCGTGAAGCAATCTCTCCCTGACTTGTGCCTTACGTCCGCCCCCATCGTCCTGTTATAACGTCTAACAGAGAGACCCTTCTGAGTTGCAGTTGTAAATTAATGTTTGCTTCAGAATTTGTCTTCAAAATAATTTGTCTTCAGTTGTGCATGTCTATTTAGAGAAAGAGATCTAATTCACCCCAGTTACCTAATTGTAAGCTAACTGCACGTGAGGACGTCAGAGGGTGTAGATTAGAAACTAAAGCCTTCCCATTAATCTTGGCCATCACTGAGGGCAGTTGGGTGCTTAAGGCAACAACGATAAAGAGATAGAGGAAATTACATGTGTTTGTGTGTATGTGTGTGTGTGTGTGTGTGTGTGTGTGTGTGTGTGTGTGTGTGTGTGTGTGTGTGTTTGTCTGGGCTACCCTCCCACCCCTACGCTGAATCAGCTCAATCTCAGGTGAACGTCTCTCTAAGGGAAACATCTCTGGAGTTCTTACTCTGCATCTTCAGATGTTCAGATTGTTTCTGGTTTGTTCAAAGACTGGTTGAGGTCTGCTTGAGTTCACGGTGGTTTTTCAAATAGAGGCAGTGTGTGTGTGTGTGTGTGTGTGTGTGTGTGTGTGTGTGTGTGTGTGTGTGAAACCATCCCTGTAATTGGCAGTAAGTGGCTTAGCGGTATCTCCACCCTGTTTCTACTGATAAGGCTGCGTTCTGTCTACCATTTCTTGTAAGACTGATAAGAACGCTTCTCCGTCTCACTGTGGAACAAAACCACCCGCTCTGACCTGTGCAGAGCACCCAAACAAATCACGATCGTAATCGGATTAAATGAGCACACTGTATGTTTACACCCCCGCTTAGATTTTTAACATGTTGATGTTACAAAATCTCTTACATCACTAACAGTACAGTGGTACCTTAATCAGCCATAATCAGCCTATTAGATATGTTTCCTGTTCCAAATTGAGGCGTGAGGATCCTTCTAAACTGGCCAGGCCATTGTTGGTCCATCTTGTGAGGTGGTGTGTGATGTGTTGGTTACACAACCGTCATTGAAACCGATCCATTCATTTTTTTGTAATGTCATAGCTTAGCGACCCTGGGGAAATGAACAGGATGCTGAGCACATGGGAGAAGTTATCCTTCTAAACACATGCTTGTGAAAGGGTGCATTTTAACCCGAGCCATGTTTTCCTAAACTTAAGTGTTTAAGTTCCGTAAACCTAACCAAACAAAACAAACTGAAAAGAAATGGAATATATGTCTTAGATATCTTTCAGGGGGGTGGGGGGCACCCATCCATCCTTCGTCTGTAACCGCTTATCTTTTCTGGCTGGGCTGGTGCTGATCCCAGTTGACATTGGGCCCTGGTCAGGTCAGGCTGACATATAGGGACAAACAAACACTTCATCCAAAGGGCAATTTCGAGTGACCATTTAACCTAACTTGCGTGACCCTGCCCCAGCTGGATCTTGAACCCAAGACCTTGATTGCTGTGAGGCCACAGCACCAACCACTGAGGCACCATGCTGTGTCCTGCGAGCGACTCATATCTTAGCCCACTCGGCTTCGACAGACTGCTCCAAAGTGACCACATGTATGACATCACAATTACTTGACGATCAGTTACAATGAGGGTGCTGGAGCAACATTAATTAGTTCCAGGACCAACACAGTGATATCAGTTAGGCCTTGCACTGCCATGTTTCTGAAGCTGCCCTGGAATGGACAAACCAAACACTGCCTGTAGAGTGGGCTTTTCACATTTTTAGCAGCCACTACATGGGAGGGGTATTCAGTTGGTTGCAAACTGAAACCTTACAGGTAAATGCCATTCAATCCTACACACTGGACATTTTAGCAAATATCTGCTTACAGCGGGTACAAGTTTATTAATTAATGTTTAATGAATTAATAGATATTTCTCTCAGGAGTTGGTGCCGACTAGCAAGAGCTGAAATAGCAGTGAATAATGGACACAAACATGATTAACGATGATTGATTATGCTCAGTTTTCAGCTTAGATACCCCAGGCTCTGACATCAAATAAACTGCTTTTCTAGATTAGTTGAGCGTGGACTGACTGTCACGTCCACCCGTCAGCTCTTGACTCATTTGATATTCTGCTGTCACTCCTGCTGACGCTGGAGCGACGGCCGCTCTGGGCTCGAACTGAAAGGTGTTTGCATCGCAGAGGCTGTGCGCAGATGTGCAGTGTGGGAGTGTAACCGCTGCAGCATCTAATAAAAACTCTGCCTTTTATCTTAGTGTGGGACACTTGAAACTCTGGCACAAAGTCGGGCTTAATGTGAGACGCCCAGGGTGGTGACGGCTTGTGATGTCAGAGCCCGAACATGTAGATAAATTCACTGTAACTAAATAATCACATATGCTTGTGTACGTGACACAAGAGGTTAAGAGAAGACGTCTAATGCAAGTGCAGATTTACTGCAAGGTTATGGCAAAATGATATAAGTGAATATATGGAGTGTTTATATGCAGGTTAACGACTGGTCTTTTTGGTTTTAACGTGTTTTAAATGGTTTTACAAATCTGCCAGAGAGTGCGTTTTCATGGTGTGATTACCAAAAGAGGATTCCTCGTTTCTGTCCGCTTTGCTGTAGCGTTTCAGTGCTTCTATCCGTACATCTTCAGTAGTTTACATCTGCTTCTGAATTCTGCAGTCTCACCTTCACTGTAACCAACCCTTCACCCTCTTACCCCAAATGTCAGGTCTTTACTATGTCTGTGTATGTGTGTGTGTGTGTGTGTGCATGTGTGTGTTTGCGTGTCGCGTTGGTCTTTGCTGGTGGTCCCTGAAACCCCGGGAGTCCACCCACATGGCCGTGTGTTTACCCAGCAGCCCACTCTCTCCCAAACACTGCTGCTATGCCTTTAAATCAACAGGTAATGCGATGAAAGGTTGCGTCCACTCTTCCTCTCTGTCTCTTTCTCACCGCTGCAGGACTTTATTTGCATTCAGCCTCCGTGTCGGCTTGTTGCTTATTGCTTTTGTTGGAAACTAAGGCTCGTACCAGAACAACCAAATAAGTCCGTCATTCACCGCAGAGCTGTGTGCACTGCAGCTGCAGCCAAGGAAAGCACTGCCCTGTGTTTTATGGCAGGTCTAAATACTTTAGAATATAGTCCGCTCAGTGTGTTCCCTTTATTTGATTTTCTCTTTTCCTTAAGAGAACGATGAGTGCTTCATTTAATTTGCTGTGCGCACCACACCCGGTGTCCTCTTGTCGTGCGCCTCTTGTCTCTTCTCTTGCCTCTTACCCCTGATGCCTCATTACCCGCAGGTCTATTTATATACCTTGTTATCCGTGAGTGAAGCTTTCCTGGCAGGAGGCACTGAGTGGTGCCAGCCCGGGAAAGAATGCCCTTCCTGGACCTCCGCGGAGGGCACGGCCCCGGTCCCTGGAAGAAATACTCAATGCTACTCTTGTCTTCCATAGTTGGTTATGTAAGCGGCTTACCTACTCAAGCTGACACAATATGATGAATCAGCGCGCGAACTGTTGGCGGTAAACAGTGGAAGTCTTTGCGGAGCCCCAAAATGTCTTTTTTTATTTTGTTTTATGAGTTGTAGTTTCTTGTCATATGACTTTGGCTGCACTCCTCAAAAGTCAAAGTATTTTCTTGCCACATTGTATTTTCGTGCTCAGGAAGAGTTACTCTTGTAGTGAATTAAATTGACCGAAAGGTACAAAACACGAGTTACACAGTGATTGAAAGTGTACATTATGATGTGGCCAATACAACGAGAAATCGCTTTCAAAAGCCGCATGAACCCACTGCTACACTGAACTCTACCGGACATTACCTGGATGAGCGGAATATGTGAATTTGTTGAACTGGTCTTCAAACGGACCGTAAGCTGCCTGCTCCCTGGTACTAGTCCACGTAATGTCCGATTGAGCTCATGTGTGAATACAGCAGTCGTCCTTGTCCAGCGAATACCTGGGTTCGAGCAAGCGGACGTGATGATTCAAACTCTCACTGCTTGCATGTGTATTGCCTTTACACTCTGTCGCTGATAATGTATGTATGTCCAAATACCTACAGTGTTGATATCAAGGCGAACAGTCATCATAGTTCACATAACAAGAGGGCAGTGACACTTTCTGGCCTGGATTTTAGTTGCTCTTCAAAGGTACAGATTTAGAATATGTTCAGTGCCTCATCCCTGCAGTTGCCTTCATCAACAGCCTTTTTAAGAACCCACACTGATGGAAACCTACTTACAGAAGAGTCGAACTGGGTTAAGACTTCTCTCCAACAGCTGAAACTCAGTAAGCAGGTCAGGCTGAGGGGCGAAGGAGAAACGAGAACCTCATGTACCGCAGTGGAAGTGATGCTGTTAGTGACATTGTGGAAGGGGGAGCGGGCTAATTGGAGGAGAAGGAGGCGGCAGAGGATGAGGGTGTTGAACACCAGATGTTGAGCTATATGGTTCAAATGGAAAATGGCCCAAGTGGAACCTAAGTTGTGACGCCGGTTGATTCCCTTTATGTGGCTTCGCTCCCTCCCACCTCACAGCCTTCCATTAGAGGTTTTGGGGACGTTTTGCATGGAAATAAGGACTCAATTTTGCGTCATTCCCTTAATATAAATAAACCACTGTGTCTGGACACTTGAAGCATGTATAGGCGTTAACTTGCGTGTGTGCGCGTGCGAGACTTTACACTTGTGTGATGCCGTGGCAGGTTGCCAGGACTGTCTTCCTCTCTGCATCAGAGCTCCTTCACCACTATTCATTGTGTCACACGCACAGTGCCAGCTGTTACGGGGAATGGCTCCCCGGTGTATGATGAATAAAACAAAACGTTAATAAAGTAGTAATCGACTTTCAATAAAATGAAATAGACGATGACTAACTGCTCGAAGAACAGCTTGTGGCTTTCTCCAGATGATTTGTGTGTTGGTCCGGGCCCCCTTGAGAGACAGGGTGACCAGTGTTGGCACTGGGATCAGCTGGTACCATCCAGCGTAAGCCGCGTGGAAGTAGATGAAATGGAAGTAATCTCCGGAGGGTTTTCTTTCCTCTGTCTCCTCATCCCTGTGTTTTCATCTGAGTGGGCTTTCTGTCTGGCATGTCCTTAATTTACCCTGCCTTGCTCACCAAGTTTCCCCTCTCTGCACTACTGCCCTTAAAGGGAGATACCGCACTATACCACCACCGCCACACACTAAAATGCCTAAAACAGTTACACTCATTGTTGTGATAAGTGCAGGCAGGGCTGGATGATAATTTGATGTTGCCATTCATAGTTTTTCATTCTAATCGTATTTTGATGAGAAACAACACAATATGGATCACTCCTTTAATGTCAAAATCGCTGTTTTTCAATCCCATTCCTTTGGCTTGGTGACGAGCTCATCATTTGAATCGGGTGTGCTGGAGCAGAGAAACATTTGAAACATGCAGGGCAGGGGTCTGCTGAACCAGGGTGGAAAAATACTCATAGATTATTTGGGGGGCAAGAAACTGTTATGTCTGAAGTTACAGAGAATGGAGTCAAAAAAGAAAACTAGAATCAGGTTACGTGGGGTTCCCAATAAGCGATTTTTTTTTTAATCTCAAAGTTGACCTGAATGGTATTTTAAATATAATGTTTAGTCGTCCTCTGTCATGTAATTGGAACATAATGCGTCGGTGTGTGAAATCAACATGAACATGTGAGCAACTGAAGTTTTCAAAACTGCTTCTGAATTAAAATTAGAGGAATAGAACCTTGTTTGTGTTTCATTCAACCTCCTCTCCACCGTCCTCAGAACACAGTCAAGTAATGTAATAGTGAAATAATATTATCCTTAATTTTGTAGAGGACCCCACTCAGGGCTCCTTGGTGGTCCTTGAACCCCCCGGTTTGGAAACTGCTGCAGCACCTCCAACCACAACACGACCAGCACGTGCGTCACTCAGGCACTAATAAAAACACGACAGCCACTACTTTTCCTTCTCGCTGGCATGTGTCTGCGTTACTGCGAGCGTTAATCCAGCTGTTTAGGCTGTTTGTGCAGAGAATAGAACTTAAAAGCGCGCAAACTCTGTGCTCAGTCATTGATTTTAGCTGTGTATGTAGAAAACAAATAATGTAACGTTTAAGATTTTTTATGTTACGATAAAAAAGATGGATTTGTTCCTTTCATGTGATGCCGCTGCACATGTAGTACACTGTAATGAACTTTATATTTATTGCTGCAGCTGCTGATTTCTGTGAAAGTGTCCCCGTAAATCAGTACAAAATAAAACATTTTTTTGTGTCTGCGGGGTGGTAGAGGATTCCTCTTCATAACTTTGATCCTGTTGAGCGCTTGCCTCACCATAAAGGACTTTAACAGCGTTACTGTTTTATTAAAATGCCCAATTTCCCCCACAAGGCAACATTTATTGCTGCCACTAGTCATAGTAAAGCACATTTTACTTCACATCTCACCTCATTAAGGCTTCTTCCCTGTACATTCAGAAATATAGCCGTAGTTAAAATGGAAATATGCAGGTGGAATGAAATGGGAACTGTGAGAGCTGCCGTCGTGCTGCTCTTGGAGCATATTGATATTTATTAGCACATATTTCCAGTGTTGTTGCAGTGTAAAACCGTCGAAGCAATTGAAGTTGCCACCATTGAATTTAATCACAGCATGTTTCAGATTTTTACTGTCGTTGCAGGACCTGCATTCAGGACTGACTGTCACTGCTGACTGCAGGAATTGATTCTCGGTTTAGACTTGTGTCCGTGTGTGGAAGGATATTAAGGCTCTAAGGAACTTCTGTCTGTTGCTGCCACACTGAGCGCCTAATGAGCAGAAATAGCTCTCCCTCCTCTTTTCAACCTTTTTCAGCCCGTTTCATCGATACGCTGCGTAGCGAGGCGGCACGTTGCCATGGAAACAGCAGACAAAGACGACAAACAGGGGTGTATGGGAGCGGTAGAGAGGCCTCCCTCGACTACTGGTGTGTGTGCATGTTTGCATAAGGAATCTGGAGTTCCACGTCACAGGTATCACTTTCAGCAGTGCCCCTCTCCTGCAACGTTTCGTGGACACTGCCCTCAGTCCTATCAGGGGACACAAGGTGGTGATATTCAGCAGTGCGTTGCAGGACAGTACTGTAGAAGCCATCTGTCAGCTTTATTTTCCCAGTGAGACATTTTCAAAGGGCATTACAAGACAGGACCATCAGTCATGTTAATGACAGCAGTGTTTCTGGGGACATGTGTCCTCCTCCTCCTCCTCCACTGACACCTTCTCTGTTTGTCATCTACCCATCAAACATGTGACACGATGTTTAGAGACAAATTTCAGGATGACGACAAAGCCGTCCATTATCGTGATGGACAGGTTATAATTAGATCATATCCAATTGGCTTTTCACGTGGCTGATCCGTTGAGCTTATAGTTTGAAGATGAGCGTCATGTGAACATGTCAGAGCTGAACAGAGCTGAATCAGTTTACTTCCATGGCACTGAGCTCACATTCCTCCCAGTGACTGGAAAGTGATCATTTCCTGTGCATTTCTGGATTGTTTGCTCCTTTTCCAGGTCAAAATATTCAGTTATTATTTATTGTATTTGTTTTCTGTATATAAGAACATAATTCACATCAGGAGATGAGGAGAGGGTATGAGGAAATAGCACATTTTCTGTATATTCAATTAGTAAGTAATGTAATATAAAATGGCCACATGGAAAGGTCAAGTTCTTATTAGGTTTTGGATCATATAGTCGACCAATTAAAGATACTCACTTAAATCTGATTATTTTTCTCCATTTAAATGAGAGGTAAAAGAGATAAAAGTACATTTTTCTGGTCTGTGTCAGACTTTAAATACCTGAACCATGTCCATGCCTCAGAAGTTGCCCTTCACTTACAAGCTTTTTATTTTGTCTTGGCTGGTTGGACTCATGTTCTCTCCTGTTTGTATTCACCCCGTTCTGTGTCGGGTCCACTCTCCTTCACGTTTGCTAGTTGTTGCTTGATAGACATTGTTTTTGCTTTTGTCTTGTGAAAGAACGGAAAGTGTGGTCCAAAAGACAAAATATGTTGGCGTAAAGAATGTGATTTGTGACACAATGAAATAAACAGTAAGATTATAATATGAAAGGATAGACGACCACATATAAAATCATAAAAGACTATGACCCAGATCAGATCTGATGCAGAGATATTCATAAGAAGATATACAATGCGCAATACACCTGCCTTAAATTGCCCCCCCGGGGACAAATGAAGTGTTTTGAATTGAATTGGATTTGAAATATGCAGTTCAGGCAGAGATATTCAGTGTCAGTGCAATGTACATAATGAGAGTATACACGCAATATCAAATGACAAAAAGTCTGTAAACACACAGTGGGTAGTTGTCTGTTAGCGTGTATCTGCATGGTTATGTCTGTATGCAGGGCGGGTGCGGCTGGCTAAAACAAGGCTGTGTGTATGGTGAGGTGGGTGAGGGTGGCGGCAGGGACGGTGGAGTAGATCTGCTGATGAGTCTGATGGCCTGAGGATAAATGGAGCTGTGCATTCTGTGTTCAGTCTTCGCAAGATGGAGACGTCTCATGGTGGTGCGCATTTGAGACTGGTAGTGTGTGAGAGAAAATGGTCTTATTTCGTGTTGACTGAATTCTAAGCTTGATTGGTTCCTCCGTTCAGGTTCAACAGGCTCAATCAGCCCGAGGCCACAGTAACCCTCCCCCCCCCGCCGACACTTATCAGTACAGGGCCCATAGAGAGTAGGAGGAATGGCCTCATCAAGATATAAAAAGAAGAGGAATGACAGAAGGAGTTTTTTTTTTGTTGACTGGTAGAAATGTACATTCTTGCAGATGACTCTTCAACCATCGTCCTCCCACGGACAGAACATGCCACCTTCTGTGTGACGGTGATGCGTACAGATTGGCCTCGTCATGTTAGTTATTCTCCATGTTGAACACATTAATTACTCCGTTTTTGCTGCACGAGATGTTGGAGATGGAGATCTCAGGAGGAGGAGAGTCGAGCTGATTAAATCAGATTTGAGTCACGCCTCTCAGCTGTTATCATCATGTACCAGTTTTACTGACAGCCGCGAGGAAACATGGTGACATCTCTATCAGGGAGCTCCTCCAATTTGATGTGCTTGTTTCCAAAGGGGTCAGCCTAATTTAATTTTCCAGACAGGTTTGAATCAGAAATGCCTGTTAAATTGAATATCAGCGTCGGAGTCATGGGAGCAGATCTTGAAAGGAGGGCTAATGAGAGACCAGTGAGATCGTTTTTCAGGGACAAAGACATTATACATTACCCAGTATCGCCATGATCTCTGCGACACAAACCTCACTGTGTCTCAACTCATTTTTTGACAATCATCTGTTGAATTTTTTTGACGCAGTAATGCTGATTACGTGCCAAGATTTATGGCTTGTTTGAGACATCGTCACATGCCAACGTTCTCACTGGCAACATTAGGTTCAACACATGAACCTGAACGCAGTTGGAAAGGATCATTTCTCAAAATCCTTGGAGAGTTTCCTGCAGTAGCTCCAGATAAACCACTCAATGAGGATGGGAGCTAGATGTGCCACGGGTAACCCTGACCCGAGTCTCTCTCTTACAAAGCCTTCTGAGCATTTAAAGCATACACTATTTGCCAAGTTGCGTTTCCTTCCAACAACCGATCCTCTCCTGGGGATAGAATGGATTAAAGGTAGCTATGAAAGCTTTGGAAAGCATTTAGTTAGCCTCCCCTGGTTTACGCTCGTCTCTGTAAGCTCTCACTGTGTACTGCACAGCTCTGCACAGTGGCTGGAGAGTCCAGTGGAGCTGTGCCAGCTAAGCAGAGGCACTGCTGGGACATAGCCAGTGGCTGCAGTCTGGGACCGGCTCCAGAGTGAGCCATCAAACCTCCTTAAATCTATATGGAAATCTCCCGGTAAGCACCGGGCCCCCCCACTTAACTCCAGGAGTGGAATTATCCTTTGTTTTGTGATGATGTAGTAATCTGCTCACTTCCTCGCAGTAATTTCTTATATTTCTGAGAATGCCTCTCAAAAAAAATCCTCTACGAGGAGGCTATGGCTATGTCCCACTCTTTACTATATACAGTACACATTAGTGTAAGGGTTCTCAAGGTTTTGATGACTCAGTGCCAATTTTGTGAGTCAGCATATAATTGAGGGCAGCACAGGAAAGCCCTTGACCATTTTGTTGTGATGTGTCTCATAATGGCGTAAAATTAAATTCCCCAAGCACATCATTTACCTGTTTCCAGGAGAGAAAAATCACTTTGTATGTCCCCTGTGGCCATAGTTGTTATTGGTGAAGCTTGTTATGGGGACACAGTTTGCAGAGTAGTGTATGGGAGGTAGGCCATTGCAAGTGAAAGCGTTGAAATGAAATGATTAGTATATAGTGCCTCCATTTTATGTCATGTTCAAACGCCCCTACACCTGTCGATGCTGGAGTCTGGTGTACAGTATATGGAATAGTGAACAAGGGAGGAGTTTGAAAGCACGCCTGCTTTTTAAATGCAGCAGAGAGCAGCTGAGTTGTGTGACTGCTTATCCTATGGCTATCTTAATTGTTTTTAGAAAACCTGTTGCTTAAATTGATGAATTCAAACAACTGAAGTATTTATTTTTTTTGTATATTAAAGGAGAAATATGTACGAATTTAAGTGGCAAATGTTCACACATTGAGTAAAACAATGAGCAGGAGGTGAGGAAATAGCAGTTTTGACATTATGACATATATGTATTGTGTACATACAGTATATGTCATTATGTCAGATAGAAGTCTAGCAAATTTAGCATGCTAGCCAGACAGCTCTGGCCCGTCATCGTCCAAAGCTCCTGTGCTAGCGGTTTAAACACATACGCTCCCGTGATCCCTGAGCTCCCAGTCCTAGAACCAGCTGCATGGCTACCTGTGCTAAGTAGCTAACGGGAGCTGCAGTTAGCAGCATTTAGCAGTTAACTCTGAGAATATGCTTCCACCTTTGTTTTAATTATGACTTTGACAGGTGGACAATTGCATATTGCACCTTCAAAGTTTGGTCTCTGGATAAAAGTTGTAAGCAAGGAACACTACTGCAATAAAATCAGTCAGTTCTTTACCCAGCTCTCAACCGTCCTGACTTCATTGAATTATATTGCTAAACTAAAAGCGATAAAATATGTTGTGAATCAGCATTCACTGTGAGAATATTACTGAAATCCAGAACAATGTTGCAGTAAATACATTATTTGCAACCATAGATGTTTAAGAAATGAACCACTGGACATTTGGAGATGCTCGCTCAAGTAAAAATGTTCACAAATTTCTTCCCTCACTGTCAACTAGTCAGAGAAACCTCCAGAGATCAGTTTGTGGACGAGTGAGGGACCAGAGAACAGTCTGCTGATGCCCTGTTGTCTTGGCTGGTCACGCACACACAGCAGATGGTCTGCCTTTCTCCTCTTCGGTGGATTTGTCTGTGAATTACTCAGTGTTAAATGTCAGCTTACGAAGAAACGCCGGTGATCTTTGATTCGGAGGGGCTGATGCCAAAACTTGACATTTCCCATTGATGCATCAGTTAACTTGTTTACACTTTTATTCTCCCCAACAAAGCATCCACGAGGGAGCACTTGATAGAGTTCATGGCTGAGATTAAAGCCTTAATTCAGCTTTTGTGTCCGTTTGAGGTCGTTCGCCTTCCTTCCTCTTCTCTCGGGGGTCATATGAAGTCCTGAGCTCAGCAGTAGCAGGGGTCGCAGAGATGTCATACTCACTTGGCTTTAGGGCAAGAGGAGAAAGCTGGCCCCTCATCAGGCTGGCATTCATGTTCGGGGGTTTCCCGGGGTCAATGCGGACCGATGACCAAGCAGGATCACAGTGAAGCCGCCTGTACTTTATGATCCAATATATATACCTGTTATGGATTTCCCATCGGAGATTATCTCCTGTCACTTTGTATTTCCTGTGATTGGGTCCCTGCTGCCCGAGGGCCGTGTAAATAATAACTCTCATAACAGCTCTGTTCCAGCGGAGCCTCCCATAAACACAGCGAACGGCCGGGTGTGGTTTCTGTTGAGCCGGCTCAGTTAATTGCAAAGTACAAGTTGACCACATTGGAGCTGACATTCATGCTTGCGTTTTTTTCTCCACACGCGTAATCCCATTCAGGGTCATAGCAGGGGGTGCTGGAGCCTGTCCCAGCATGCACTGGGCAGCAGGCAGGGAAACACTCCCCCTGCGCAGGTTGCCAGTTCATTGCATGTCCTCAAGTTGACATGAGAGGCCAGTACGAACACACTGTGGCTTTCCTAAACCCGCAGTTGGAATTCCACGAGGGAAACATTTGATGAGATGATTCCACTGTGGATTCAACTCATAAAATGACAGTTTCCCCATTTGTTGGATAATCAACCTTTTCACTTGTAATCATCCCAACTTTCTAGAATTTGGCAAGCAGCGAGATGAATATGGTGAGTCATCTATCAGGAATAGTCAGAGGAGTCCCTCCTCTCCCATCAAGCCCTCTAGGAATACTTTCCTCTTTTCCTCTGAAACCAATTATTCCAGACAGCGCTGCTCAACAAGAAAAAGAAAGGGAGAGGAGGGAGCGCGTCTCTGACTTCCCCCCCGGTGAACGAACCAATCTATTATTGTCCCACGTGATTCAGCCTGGTATTGAGATAGGGAAATGTTATTGTCCAAATAAATTCATCTAGGCTGCACAGAAGCGAGCCGCTGCTCCAAGACTTCATTTAAAATCACTGCATGCTCCTCTACTGCTGCCAATGGACGCCAGCTGAATAGTTTCTGAAGAGCTGCCTCGGGGTGACTACTAGTGGATGGTGGATGGTCCCAGACCGCAGAGAGGCGTTTGACAGTGAGCAGCTCTTCCGCTGTTTCATCTAAACTGTTGTGGTGCTCATCAAAAGTTTTTCCTTGCTGCGGCTGGTTGGAGTTAATGAATTCAGCTCGTTGCCTCCGCTGTATGCTGGGAGGCACAATCAGTTTGCCTGCATACTCATACCGCCACACTGTTATACTGGTAACACAGCAAAAAGGGAATTATATATATATATATATATATATATATATATATATATATATATATATATATATATATATATATATATATATATATATATATATATGTATATATATATATATGTATATGGTGTGGCAAATGCTCTGAGCTAGATTTTAGCATCAAGAGAGCACTTTAGCTTTGACATAATAGTTGGATTGTAATGTACATCCTCAGAACGGAGGCTGCTGCTCTGCTAGTGTGCGCTCCTCCTCAGAAAAGTTTAGCCCTTCTTATTAGAGAGAGAGAGAGTAATAGATAGGGCAGTAATAGAAAGGCACTGAGCTGAACTGGGTCACGTGTGATGGTGATAGAGGGAGCAGGAGAGAGAGAGAGGAGTAAAAAGCGATGGGAGGACGGTAACCGAGAGTATTTGTGGCGAAATCCTCAGGGAAGGGACTGCCAATCACTCTCAGCATCACAAACGATTCAGCCACCAATCCTGCTTACCTCCTCATAACCATGTTCAATACAAGGGATGGTGTGTGTGTGTGTGTGTGTGTGTGTGTGTGTGTGTGCGTGTGTGCGTGTGTGTGTGTGTCTGTCTGTGTGTTCTCTAAGCGATTGCTGTGAAATTGGACCACAGGGGATGCAGGATAAGGGGGGAGATAAGTTAAGGTTCAAGGAAAGCACCTCACGATGGCATTTTTCAAGGGTCGTCTGTGTTTGAGCACAGAAGTCTATGTAGCTCTTTTGTGTTCTTGTGTTGGTGTTTGCGTGCGTGTGCACGACTGTGTATTTTTCCATGAGTGCGGAGGGCGGGAAAGGAGCTGGCAGCGACGCTGATGTGATCTGACATGGTTGAGGCTTGTAAAGGACGCTCGGGGCCTCCGTGGCTCCCAGTGTGGACCAGCAAGATCCATCCCCCCTTCCTTCTCCTTTCCTCGCTCGCTGTTCTCTCTCTGCCTTTCCATCCCCTCTTCTTTGCCCTCACAGCATTCCTCTGTCCATCTCCATCCTCTCTCCCTCTATTTATTTAGGCATTTTGCCTTTCGGCTGTCTTGTGGGATATTTTCAGAGCTATTTAGATCGGGTGTCTTCGGGTGTATCTGTGTGTTTTTTCCTCTAATTCTCTGTCCTTCTCTTTTGTATCTTACACTGCCTCTCTACTGTTTGCCCCTTTCCATTGCAATGATCACCCGCTGTCAGCTAGTGTGACTGCTGTGTGGTGATGAGAAGGTGCAGGCCTGGCCTCTTTATCTGTCACAGTCACTTCACTGTGAGTAAATCTGCTGTGGGTAAAGGCAAACCAAGGATATCCGCTGGTTAAACAACTGCAGAGGAACACAACAGAGCCTGTTTTTCAACTTTTAACCTTTGCTATGCAACATTTTAGCTCCTCTGTGAAACACACCAGCGGGACCTGGAACCAGGATCAGTATTCTGATCGTGAGGAGTTCTACACAGCCTGTGAAATGTTTTGCATAATGTCTCCCGTGGCTCTGAAGAAGCTTTACCAAGTCTGAGAAAACAACTCTGATGAAATCATCAGAGTCTCCTTGGCTAATGCCTTGGCATCAAATGTTCACGGCATCAGGATGATTGTATGATTACAGATTTGGTTGTGTGAGGATTAAGATACTGAGAGTGGATGACATTTCACCATTTCTGTTTATTCTGGGTCTTCTTTTGAATCCATTTTCTGAAAAACACCTTGAGGGATTTTATTTTCTTTTTTTTAATTTGGCACAAACATCCACTCAAGGATGAACTGATTGTGTTGGTCAAAGGTCAAGGTAACTGTGACTTCATGACCTCCCATCTCCGTGAACATGAACACCTCATGAATGTCTCACAAACGTGTCGAGCTGTTTACTTCAGATTTGTCACAAACGTCCACTTGTGCTTGAGGATGAAATGAACAGATTTTGGTGGTCAAGGGTCAAAGTCAAGGTCACTGACATGGATGTTACATATCGGAGCTTTCAGAGAATTCAGCATATCCCTGTTGCGAATAACGACCGTTTAGAAACTGCCAGTGAGAGGAGTTTGAAAAATGTGGAAATTTAACAAGCCTTGCTAAAGACGTTATCGAGTTGTGGGTTGAATGATTCTGGGTGTAATGAATGTGACCCATCAAAGGTCAGGTTGAAATTAATGGTCAAGTGTTGCATGGATTTTGACCTTTTAAGTCCCCCCTCTACCCGTTTGCATGTTTAGAATTAACATGCAGGATCAAGTATCACAAAAGATACACTACAGACTCTGGTCGATGGAAAAATTCAGCAAACAGAACACATACGATCCAAATATTTGCATGGTTTACTTGTCAGCTAACAGCTAAACATAATTGCAGCAGCTGGTAGAAACATTACTTATATGAAATGTATATATCATTTTTCACCCATCTCATCGCCTTGACCTTGTGCCCAAATGAAAAGTGAAATAAAAATGTAAAAAAAAGAAAAAAAGTCGAGTAGAATGAAATTGAATTTTTATTTCCTCAAGGCGAATAAAAGCTGCAAAAACCTTGAACGCCTCACTCAACCTTCTACTTTCTTTGAGCATTCAACATTCAGTACTCAATGACGACTGCATGCTTTAGGTTATAAAGTCAGAATATAAAAAAAAACAAAAAAACAGGCACTGCTGCTCCGTGGCCTTCAGCACGCCTCTTCAGCTGAGTCCTGCTCAATCCTTTACCCCTTGTTGTCATCACAAGGATAAACACACTCATCCTCTGTGTCTTTCCTTTCCCTCTCCGTGCCCTGTGCGGCTGTATCTGTGGCTGAATGTTTGGCGCCGGGTTGGCATGAATTCTGTGCAGAAAACAGGATTAGCGTGGAGCGAAGAGTGGGCGACGTGGAGTGGGTGCCTTCCTGACCCGGCACGCCGTCAGAGGCAGCCCGGGCACACACACGCTAAGCTCTTTAGAGGATTGCTGACTGATAAAGAGCACACCTTCTAATCTGATCTCCAGATTGCCACTGTCAGAAACAGTAGAGGTGCATTCAAAGTGGCACCTGCTGCAAGAAAAGCACCACTGGCTCGCTGAACAGCAAGCAAGTTGTTATTACTTTCGGTTGAATTAGTAGTCAAGGACGATGTCATTAGGATTTGAATGTGAGGGCAGGGTTTGATTTGAAATGCAACTACTGTGTTATTCAGATTTGGATAATTAGATTTTCTTAATCTTATTTGGATGTTTTGTGTGTTAATGAAATTAACAAAACCAAAGGGTTGAACCAGACCGCTTCCTTTGTGGAAGTGACAGCAGGTATGTGTGTGACAACCAGCGAGAGAAGCAACATTTCATTTGAAAACAACAGTGGCTACAGCATCTGTTGTATGTTTAAATAAAAGAAGCTCCCTTATGTATGGAAGCCGGAACGATCATATTACTTCCTCCTATTTTCCCGTGATAACAAATTAAATTCGATTAATTTTCTGCCAGCGATCACGTGTTGATTAATTCATCGTCTCTTAGGAAGTGATGCTTTCCTAAGATAACGAGATTGTTTGCAATATTAAATTGAACTATTTAAGTAGACCCTCAACTACTTTTTTAATCGTTTGGTACCTTCTAAATCCAAGTAAATTTGTAACAGTTAATGTTCCATCACAATGCTGGTAAATCTTTTTTTTTTTTTCTTTTATGTGGGGTTTTATGAATCAACGTTTTGGCAGGTTTTTTATTATTGTGAAAATAAAACACTTTTATGCCGCGTATCACAAGATTATATGTTCAGTCCTCCGATCCAAACAACATTATCATGTTGTTCCATCCAAACAGCACTACCGCGTTCTCATGAGACACATAAAAGGAGTGAGAGAATGAGCTTCCCTGTACTGAGTTTCTTGTTGCATCTGTTCTGGAGTGCACCGGTGTAAAGAGGGTGGTGAATACATCCGCATGTCAACGGAGTAACCTTCGCCCACAGTCTCTTTCACAGTGTGCGAGCGGGGAAGGTACATTCAGACTGTCGTGACTGTGGGCCCCGGTGCCTCTGTGTGGAGGCAGATTGATCACGGCCAAGCTGGCTCACGTTGAGCTGTGGCGAGAATGCTGCAGACCTTTTTAGCTTTATTCCGGGGAGTTTCCGCTCCCAGCCTCCATCGGTAGTTTTGGCCAGTTAGCGGCTCTGAATAGCGATGTTGATGCTTTAATGCCAAGTGTGTGTGTGTGTGTGTGTGTGTGTGTGTGTGTGTGTTTCCATCTGAGCCCTCTGCAAACTGCACTCTTTGAAAGAACAGCATGCGCATAACTTCACACACATGCAAAATGTTCATTCTATCGTGTCGGTAAATGCTTCGGTGTACAGAGCTCAGTTTTCTAGTGTTTGGGGCAGGATGCTGCTCTTTGTTTTCACCCGGCACCGGCTTGTGGTGCAGCTCGTCTATTAGAAACATCCCTGCCAACCTCTGCCAAATTAGAGCCTTTAATTGCCGTTCCATTTTGTGGCTTGGAGTCAGTGTGTTTCCTCTTTCCAAGCTGTTAGGCTTTGAACATTTAAAAGTCCTGCTTTCAAACTTGTAACGTTTTTTTTACAACATTGCATAAAATTCCGTTTGTAACCCTTGAGTTTCCATCAAAGCCCCCGGGGGCAGGAAATGAGGCCTTAGACTTGATTTCCTCTCGTTCTATCCAGCATGCTTACATTAGGACTCTTATTTGTTGTTTGTGGTGGGGCTCATTTCCTGTTTTGCCTGCGTATGTTTGTCCCACGACGTGTCTGTTGTTCCTCGGTACGAACGGATCATAAGTTTCCCTCTGTTAAAACAGGTGTGTGAGTGCTTCACATTAAGTTTGAATTTTTAGGGTTTTTTTATTGGCTTTACATCACCGTGCAAACAGCTTTACCTATCAAATGGAAGCTGTGAGTAAGTGGGGCTACGCTGGGTGGGCAGCACTTGGCAGCACATCTCAGCCTTGACACCCCGCAGGCAGAAACAGGCTGTAAACGTGAAGGGTGGCTCCCCCAATGATTTCAGCTGGTCCGGGGCCAAACACGCCTCCCTGTTTGCTGATACAGTTCCTCAAGTTTGCCTCTCCGCTGCTGAATGATGAATTAACTTTTGACTTATCGATTTTAACATCTTGTCTCCGCCTCAGCTCCCTCTTTCCCCCTGGACGGCGGATCAAAGCTGTTACGTGTGCTGTTCCGCAACATCAGGCATTCCTCATAATTATTTTGCAGGATTATTTTCTTTTTAATGTGTTTCAGTTGTTTTATGACTCAGTTGTACCTAAATCATTAAAAGCACCAGAGGTTTAACAGAGGAATGGGAACGTGAGTCGATAAATATGTCTTTCAGCCGTCTCGGGGA
The DNA here is from genome assembly GCF_904848185.1 of Acanthopagrus latus. Taxonomy (NCBI): domain Eukaryota; kingdom Metazoa; phylum Chordata; class Actinopteri; order Spariformes; family Sparidae; genus Acanthopagrus; species Acanthopagrus latus. The sequence continues at coordinate 14,029,154 of NC_051042.1, read as the reverse complement.
GTGAAATGTAATGGATATTACAGATTCTGAAATCCAAAAGAAGTTTTTGGGAGAATTCCCTATTAAAATTTGAAGCATTGCTTTTGTATAACTGCCCATGACTAACATTTACTTCTCCTCTCTCCTTTTCTCCTCTCCTCCCCTCTTTCTCTCCTGCTCCCGATCTGTCCTTCCCGCGTGATGCTGTGACCTTCTTGTCGCAGGTAAGAAGTGCTTCTGCTTGCTTGCTTGTTTCCCTGTCCCCGTGTTATTTCCTCAGCTGCGTTTTAGATTCGGCCGAGCGTGAGTTTCTGTCAAACACTGGGTCTCTCAACACAAGGTCGCATATGTGTGCCAGATGGAGGGTTGAGCACAGTAAGAGGGTGCTGTGAGATGAATCTTAAAATGGGCGTGCGTACTGTATGCGCGCATCGACGCGACCCATCTGCGATGCCGTGTGTGTCAGCATGTGCGCGCAAGTGTTGGAGTATTTTGTGCGGAGTACCCGCCCACGGGGGTCCGTCAGGGCGGAGGAGCTTCCTGCGAGTTCAGCGTGTAGCGACAACTGTGAGACATTTTGGTTTAGTAAACAGAATAAAAACGACTTTGTCTGTTGTTGCTAATGTAAAGATGAGGTAATGGTGGTGTTAAAGGGTGTGTTATTCTTGGCTGAAAATCAAAACTACTGCAAATAACATCTCTTCTCTCCCCACATGGACTTTCCTGAACTTTATACCATAGCTTTCCACTGTTCTCTTATGTCGGCCTCCTACATTTGCTGTGTTGTATAAGTACTGACTAATGTCGAGTATGTGCGGTGAGCAGCAACCATGCTAGAATTAGAGTGCCATAAATTGTACGCATGGCTTTTACTTTACTATCATTCCAAGGATGTCCGTTTTGAACTCGCATCAGGAGCTTGGGATGAAATAACAGGTACAATCTACTGTCTGCCTTCTGAAGCAGCTTTTAAAAGTGTTTCTTGATGTGACGCGTCCTTTGGTGAGACAGTATGGTTTCTCAGTGTCTTCCAAAAGCTCTTTACAACTCCCATAACTAATGACTGATATTAATATTTCCCTGACCTGACACCTTTACGGTTGGGCTTTGGTTCAGTTAAGGCACAAAACTGACTTGGTTAGAAAAAGATGACGGGTAAAACAAACCAACATTGACTTTTAGTAGAAAACATGAAGCAAAATTAAGTTTCAGGCTTGGACAACCAATGCATCTATGCTGATGTCCATCGGATGTCCATTTTTTTGTGTTTTTTTTTTGTCTTTTTTTGTCTCTTGTAAAGTCATGCTACTCTCACCATTGCTTCATGAAAGACAGTAGTGGTGAGTCACACCAGAGACAGAAACTTAAACATTTGAATGTGAAGTGGAGAATTGGATTCTGCTGTGGGACTTGTTTGCAAATTCAGTATGGACAATTTAATACTTTTTTCCACAGTGTAAAACTCACCATTGGGATCTGCTGTAAATTAAATTAATTCAAGCTGGCATTACCTGCTTTCCTCTGCGAAGAAAACGATCAGTTTTACAGGCACCTGCACGCCTGCAGGGGACAAGTGTTTGATATTAGTGTGATTCTGGGTGGAGTATCACTTCAAATTTTACTGCTCTATAAACAGCACAGCTCACATTGTGTGGTGGAGCATTTCACTGTCTCGAGATCTTCATCTGTAGTGTCTGAATATGATGCTTCTGTTGAGTTCTGTACATTAAGTTACCAGGAACAGATAAAAACATCTGACCACACAATGTTGATTCTTCTGGGAAGCAGAAACGTTTAATGAGCTGCGTGCTTTATTGACATTTCTGAGATACGTGTGGTATCGTGTTCACATTACATTTTTATGACCTGTCTTTCATATTATGAGGTGGAGGGGGATGGTATCGGAGTTACATTACAGGTGAGAAGGCTGCCAAGCCTGAGAACACAGTCGGAGACTACATGTCAACATTTCTAAGTGTGAAACCAGTGGATATTTTTGATGTGGGACCATGGCGTTTCAGCATCTGAATGCAGGGCACCAGTGGACATGTTTAAGGTGGCCCTGGGATAATTTCCAGATGTGTTTGTGTTACAAAAACAGTGTTTTGACAGAAGGGTCAGGACCAGCTTCTGTTTCTGGTAACCAAAGCAAGTAAACTGTATTAAGTCACATCTTTTCCTCACCCTAACCATGTGGCTTTTGTGCCTAAACCTAATAAGAATATAAGCACTGCGCTGTCACAACTTAAGGTTGAATATTTAATCTAACGAAAGTTGCAACACAAAGAAATGTAGAAACACACATTGCCAACATTTATTCCGATCTATCTGTCAGGCCTACATGGGGCGATGACATGCAGGTCATGTAGATAGTTTTGAATCCCGAGGGTTGTAAATGTCTGGCCTCCAAATTTGACTTTAAAAGTCTTCCAGTATTTGCAAATGACTTAAACTGCCTGAAGTATCCTGAGCTTCACATAGCAGACAGGTCACATTGAACTCACACTCATTGCACCTTCACACTTGTGGTAATGGAGCCAAGTAGAAGATCATAGGAGCATTCTTATTTCTGCAGTGTTGAGAACCAACACAAAATGCAAATGCCGACTGCTTAGTAGCCTCCGATGAATAATGCATCAGCACAAACAATCACCTCGAAAAAACCCGGACCAAATTTTTCCAGCACTTTGTTTGGTGAATCCCATTAGCATTTTTTTTTTTTTTTAAAATCTCTCTAACCCTAACCCATCTACTTATCGGTGATCTCTGCTCCCTTCAGCCCGTGCATTCAGTCTGCCAACAATGCAGTTTCCTCTAACTGGCCCGGCCTCTCTCTCTGTAAATGTGTTTGTTGGTGGAAAGAGATACACTGAAAGCCCTCTGTATACATGAGATGTTTTTATTCAGCCTGTGCAGTCTATTTTATCAAGCGGCTGACATGATTTTTAGTTGCAGGCATCAGCAGGCATTCTATTAGTAATGCTCTGCTGGATATACTGTATCTGTACTGTATGCACTGCATGACCGGGCTTGATGCTTGTTTAATAGCATTGGAAGCCTGAGTTTGTGGGAAATTCTCATCTGCTGTATTTGTTTTTCCCTTCCCATTTTTCATCCCTGCGTCCAAACCGCCCGCTAATGAGCCATTAGTTGTTTACATGCGCTCTAGAAAGTTCTGTTGGATAAGGCTCGGCGTGGATGTATGGATTTGATAATTGGCTGTGTATTCTCATGTGGCCAACACAGCTCAGGGAGAAATGTGTATGTGAAAAGAGTGTGTTTTAAACATGCAAGTACATTCTGGATGTCTCCTCATTACCATCCTGTCTCCTCAGTGCCAGAGAAACTGACTCTGACTGCAAATCAGTGTGACTTTAAGAGATTTTTTTGGCTTTGGTCACATGTTGCATTTTTCTGACTTAAAATGTACATTTGCATCAGTCTGTTTTCATAAACTGTTTGTCTTAAAAAAAAAAAAAGAAAGAAAGAAAAAGCTGAAAGAAAGCCACAATAAGAAGTATGCTCTAATGAGGGGGAAAAGTTGGTGCCTGAAAGGGCTGACAGACACATAATTCTGAGTTTAATCCTGTTTAATATTGTTGTTTTTGCGCGTCTCTTGAAAAAATGAAAACGTCCCATGGGGTGTGTTTGTGTGGACAGAGGAGACTAATTGCTTAGAAAATAAATGTAATGGCATCTTCGTGAGGAAGCGGCAATGAAGTGTAGGTGATGTGTGGCCTTTGTGCTTGAGGCTAATCATGCTTCTTTTAAGTTGCTTGGGACAAAACCATTTGCTGATTGAATGTCATGTGATGCATGATGGACCAGAGTAACAGATACTTATTTAATTCACACAACATTGTGCTGGATAGAAACGTGAAGCAATTTGCATTTTATTTGACAAAATTCAGAAAAATGTCAAATGTTGCCATACCTGCCGTGTTTCCCCAGTTTTTATCAATCTGTGCTCAGTGTCCACAATTAAAGTGACCTAACCCCACCAACACACAGGAGCATTGTAAAAAAATGTAAAGGGTGATGCCACCAGTTTTGCACATCAAGTGTGTTTACAGGTCTTAGAGAGTACCACTGCTCCTGATAACTAGTTGAGATAAGCAGAAACTCATTTGATTTTTCCAGTCAGTCAAAATATGAGGCTTCAGCGCAAATATTCCTGAACTTTTCCACAATTTATTTTCAATTCAGGAATGATAAATCTGTGAAATCAAAAAATAGATAAATAAATAAAAATCACTTTGTCATGTTGAGCCACACGTCTTGACAGTTTGGTATGAAGAGTTTCCACCGCTAACAGAACATCAGTGTCTGTGTTTGTTTCCCACATCCCACCTTGTCATCCTGTGCGCACCTTCAAATCAAGTTTATGGGATCCACGTTTAACAGCCAAACGAAAACATATTTATTAAACCGGGACATGTGCGGATAAGAGTGACTCTCCATCCCTCAGCTCTCTGTACTTTATGCTGCGTCTCCTCCTCTTCTCTCTCTTCTGACCCCTCCTCGAGCTGTTCTATTCTACGTCTATATCTCCTTTCCCCTCTTCTCTTTCTCTCTCTTTCACAAAACCATATCCGACCTCGTCTGTCTCCCTTTCCTGTCCTATTTCGTCAGTGAGAAAAAGGCAGTAAGTGGTTTTATGTCACAGCAGTTGGGGGGGGGGGGGGGGGGGTAATTGCTATTTAAGCCTCGGGGCCCACATAACACAGGCTGCTTTATTGCTACCGTGTTACGTGACACAATTGTTTAATCTTACCCATATTGATTATTCTCTTTCTCTGCTCAGGAATAGAATCTGATGTAGTTGAATGTGACTTGCTGGTAGATTGGGGGGGGGGCTGTATGTTTTTGTGTATTTAGGCCAAGCACCAGCTTCTCAGCAGGACTTAAACTGAACACTGGAAAGCACAAAGGAGGTCAGATTAGCTAATATTGACTCATGGACATTGAATATATCATTCCTGGCTTCCTGGCTCTCATTTATGCTCTCAGACATTAGTTGTCCTCTCCTTCACCCTCTTTCATTCATAAAATATTTACTGCTGTCCCTCTTTGTTGAGTAAGAGGGGATAAAACAGCGCTTCATGTTTCCAAATGTTCACATCAAATAAGGGATTCCTACGAGTTGCAACTCTATTAATTATCAGGAGGAAAAACACGTCCATCATGTAACATGTTCACATGTAATTCCGCCTTCAGCTAATGGGTATTAAATGAGCTATTAAAGCCTGATTAGAGCTGGTTAATAATGGAGGCTTCATTTAGGAGCGAATAAGGAGACAGTTTATTGTGTTTCTGCTTCACTATCTCAGGCAGAAAACGACAGTTTTCTGACCAAAAGTAGGGCTGTAGACCACATGGGAATATTATCCTCCTCATGTCCACGCACGCACGCAGACACACGAAAACACACACACACATACACACACACGCACACACACACACCTCGAAGCTGTGGCCATGCTGACTTCTCCCGGGTTTCCTTATCTGTCACCTCAGTTTACTGTGGAGAGTCTGTTGTTTGGGTGCTGCTGTCTCCACTGTCTCGCCTCTGCCCTGTGTGTCTGACTCTGTGTGGGTGTGTGTGCTGTGCATGTGTGTAATGTGTATAATTTTATCACCATGTTTTATCACAGTTTCTGCTGTTCACGCTACCCAGGCTGTGTTGTCTTTTTGCGATGAATTCGAGTCCTCCATGTGTGTTTCTGCTCTGCTTCTTCCACTTTTGTCTCTTTTGGGGGCCGATATGATTTTGAAACCTTGTAAGTGAGGACATCCCGTCAGCTCTTTAAAGGTCCACATCTTGTGCTCTTAAGTTTGGGTTAATACTGAGGTTCAGGTAAGGGCCGGCGATTAGAGGCGACGGACTGCGTAATGTTAATGATGATCCTCATTAGTGTGTATCTGTGGAAATAATCTTGACTGCACTGATTGAAATATCAGGTCTCACTTGTGTCCTAAAATCTTATTTTCTTTACACAAGAATGATACGATTTTATTTCTAGAATGAATTTCCGTCTAATATATATCCTGGTATTCAAGTGTAGAAATGGTTTGAATGGGCAGGGGCCCTCTTTTCCTGTCTCCCATCCACTGTCATTATCTAGCAAAGGCATTAAACTCTGAAAAGCACCAATTTAACAAAGTGTGATGACAGCGACACAAGAAGAGAAAGTGCACCGCAAGCAAGTGCAATTACACCATCAGTCTGTTGGCAGAATTTGTTCTCATTTTCAAGGATAATTATGGTTTGTAATGACTTGGGTGTGCTTGTTTAATATTTCGTTCCAACAGTCCAATCATATACTTACAGTTGTAACATTATCTGTTCGCCATTGACCACGTTTATTGCCTGGAAGGTCAGATAATCTGATGGGGTGGAAACAAAGCTACAGGTCTGTGGAAAAATGATCATCCAAACTCTCTCTTGCTAACATCAGTCTTGGTTTAAATATCAACTCCCTGCTGTTCCCACTGTAGTTGTGTACACACAAAGTTTTTCTTTATGCGAAGAGGGATTATCTCTGACATGTCAGATATGCTCACTTTCTGTTTCCCCCCCAAATAAAGTGGTTTAGATACCCTGGCTGAACTGCTGTTTACAACCTGTCTGATTGTATGAGCGCTCGAGTTTTGTTCCCTGTTGTGATGCTGCTGTGGTCCTGGATCGCAGCAACTACTTTGATGTTACTGCATTATAATCACTGATTATGATGACTAGGAAAGATGGTGATAAAAAATTAAAATAACGTCTAAGTTGGCAGAAACTGAAATTTCCCTTTATAATAAAAAGCTGTACAGACTGTACTTGAGTTTAAATTAATTGTTAAGATTGCTTATATAGATTGCTTATATAGTGTGAGTGTAAGTGTGTGTGTGTGTGTGTGTGTGTGTGTGTGTGTGTGTGTGTGTGGTGTTCTGCTCTCTCTGAACAGACAGTCGGCTCACAGTGATGACCTGTCTAGGTGACTTGTGACAGGAAAGTGACAGCACGTCCCCCCCGTCGCCCCAGAGACCCATTTAGATCACACACACACACACGCACACACACGTGCCACAGCTGGAACTAGGCGAGGGCAAAAACACACTCAGCAGGATCCAAACTGGCACACATACTCGCTCTCCTGTCAGCTAACTATCCTTATTCACTCACCCGTGTATCAAAGTCTCATTTCATGTTTCATAAACAAAACGGACTCGTTTTCCTCCCTCAGCTCATCCCCCTTGTGCTGGATTGTGTTGAATATGTAGTAGGTGCGTTGTTGTGGTTTCTGTGTTTGTGTGTTTGTCCTGACACTCTGCTGTGTGTATTGTGTTACCCAGCGCCACTTGAGCCATGCCAGAGCCCTGCTGGGCTTTCATGGTACTCGGCTCCTCTCCCCTCTGCGTTCCAGCCTTACAGCACTGCCACTGTTCATTATCGTAAATAACTTTGTCTGTGTGTTTGTGTGCGCGCACGCGGATGTGTGCGTAAGGAAATAGACCAGTGTGTGTAGGTCAAGTTGTAGATCCTGTGCTGTCACGGTGGAAATGTCAGACCGTTGCTCCAGTTAGCCCTGCTCTTGTCAGTGAGAGCCCACTCGTTCTGCTCTGCTAACTCTGCTAATGAAAACAATCAGGAAAGGAAGGGAGTGTGTGTGTGTGTGTGTGTGTGTGTGTGTGTGGAGTTTCATTTCATCTGTGGTGCATACATGTATAGTTGTAGAACTGCCTGGATGAAGGAATTGGAAAGGGATCTGTGCCACAGGACTGATTGAATACGTACATTCTGATGCTGTCCTGATGTCATTCAGTGGAATTTTGAAAAATATATTTTCATAAATAATAAATCACTTCAGAGTTATTGACTTTTTACTCTACTCTGTCCTCTCTTAAATCAATTTATGTTTTCTCAGGGTAGATTGGGCCCTTGGAAATCTGTAGCTAAGAAAAAAAAAATACACTGACAAAAAGAAAAACCCAAAACACTGAAGTTGTTCTAACTCACTGAAGTTTAACTTATTTATTTATTTATGATCCAACTGTGAAACTTGAAACCAATCAAATAGTTTACACCTTCACCAAGGCAACACAGTGCTTCTAAATTTATAATTTGTAATCCTATATATATATATATGTATATATATATATATATATATATATATATATATATATATATATATATGTATATATATATATATATATATATATATATATATATATATATATATATATATACATAAAAGAGGAACTATGTCTTTTTGTCTTTTTTGTTGCGTGTGAAGCCCCTCTGTGGAAAGAAGTAGTATGAGCAACATATCTTGATCTGAGTAGTGCGAGCACGTATTATTTTTGTTTTTTATGGGCTATAAGTTCACCTTAAAACACAGAATGAAACATTTGCTCTGGCACACAGGCCAAAACCTTAAATGTTTTTAATTTTCTATTTTTTTTTTAACTCAAAAGGAAACATCAGTCCCTGGGCGGAGATAAATATCTGCACGATAAATCTGTAACAGTGCAGGTGAGAAAGAAAATCGGCCTTCTCAATTATTTCAGTGAGACTATAGTGTAGACACAGTGGGGGCGGTGACATCACAGCAAATGCGGCAATGAAGTTGAACCTGCAGCACTTTGTAATGATATCTGTTCTTAGGTCACGCCGTTGTTTGGACGGCGTATTTTTACTGTTTACTCAGTGATCACCGAGAGGGAGGGTGGAGCGATCGCCAACATGATACAGTCATTCTCCACAGTTGTAATATCCTGTCTCATACATTGTAAAACCTCAGTGCAGTGGTTTGGCATCTGATAAGCCCTTTAAATTCATGGACCTTTTACTAAAACTGGACCTCAGAGATTGTATTTCATCGTCTCACCGACACCTGAAGCAACACGCCTCTTCTTACGTGCCCCCTCGCATTTTCTTTAACTGCTGTTTTCGGTTCGAGTGCCCGGGTAAGACCAAAACTCACGTCAGAGAGGATTTATCCGGAGCTGGTCCGCTATTAAATTTACAGTCCTGCTATATCCCTGATGTTGATAATTCAGTACTTCATTATCTATGCAGTTCATATATAACCTCTGCTGACACTAATCTCATTCTAAAGCTACATAGCTCGCAGCAAACACCCACCATCTACCCCACACGAATGTTTATTATTCTAAGAAGTACAGTATAAACATAGAGCAGAGCAGGCAGTGGGTGTCCTAGTTATTACTGTCAATACCACCCATTTTCAGCCAAACTGGCTCTATTATTAGCCTGCACTGTACTGTCATCAGGTATCTTCAAAGGTGGTTACATAAATCGCACATGACTGTTTTTCTTTACTGCCCCGTTAGGTTCAGTGTTGTAATCTGCCAAGATCTCGAACATGTTTACCATCACAAAGGATCGTAGAAAAATAATGGAAGTTTCCCTTGTTATGCTGCGCTGTGTATGTTTTTCCTCTTTCCATTTCATAAATGACAGATCGAGATCTGAGGCTAGCTGGGTGGAGTTAATGTATTTTCCTATATGTTTCAGCCAGCAAGCCCATGTTTGTTTTGGTGTCAGGATATGGGTGTGCAGCCTGGCTCTGCACATCGGACCAGATACAGCAATAGCTGTGTTTTCATGGAGCCGCTTATTATGTTTATAATCATTTTAACATTCCAACTGAAATAAAAGTGATGCATATAAACACCTCAATCAAACCAAATGAAATTTCAGTCAGTTGTAGAGTGTTAATTCATACCTATTCATAGACTGATCACGATAAAATGTGGCCTGTGTAAACAATGTAATCAGATTATTTTGCAGCTGCGTTCTTTCTTAATGCCGAGCGCTGTACCTTTCTCCACTTACCAAAGATGGCAGCCATGAAGGTAGACTGGTCTACTTCCAAAATTCTATCAATATAAAAGTCTGATCAAACACGTGAAGACTAATACCTTACGTAACATCACTTTTTGCACATCACACAGCTGTTGTTGCGTGTAAACACCATGTAAACAGCCGACCCAAAATCTTCAGTTTGAAGACTTCAATCAGACTGAAGACGAACTGTCCATGAAAACATACAGGAGCTGTCAGTAGTTTGTGACAAGGTGGAATATCTGTGACCTGCAGATTGTGATAATCATATGGTAAATATGAAATTGTAGCTTCTCAAGTAAACTACTAATAAGGTGCAATCTACAGCATACTAGATTTATATCAAAGCAATATGTCAGGCTAAATCAACATGTAATCTACCTGAAATGGTGCTGGGGCAGGAATACTGCAAAGCATCCAGAACACATCGATTCACAGTCATTGACGTTGATTAGAAAACTGATCACTGCCTAACTTGGGCAGTGATAGAAAAAAAAAACAGACCTTCAAATCTATAATCACATAACATGTTTCAAATCTTCAGACCCTCAGCACCACGTCTCTACACACACTTACACACACACACTACATTAAATCGTAATCAGATATTAGAATTTGCATAATTTAGTATTAATGTAACAGGATTAAGATTAACATACTAACTACACCCTCTCCTGGATTAAGTCATTGCTCCTATAAATTCTATGTTAAGAGTCTTTGTGTGTGTGTGTGTGTGTGTGTGTGTGTGTGTGTGTGTGTGTGTGTGTGTGTGTGCGCGCGCGCGCGTGTGTGTAGCTGCAGCATGATCTGAGACGATCTTTCCACATTGAACTGGAATACAGAACAGCACTCTGTTTAGTGACCTCCGATCTGCAGTGCTGCTAATTTGTTTGGTTTGAATTGTGGAAAGCAGCTACTGTGCTCAAGATGGTTTCTGTGTCATTTCAAGAAAGCAGGCTTCAGATGAAATGACTTGTTGGGATGGATTTCCTTTTGCCGCATTTTATTTCCGCAGCATTCTGTTCAAACAGAATCAAAAAATCAAAAAAATTAATCATCACTGAAAGCTGGCATCACTTTTGGCCAAATACACACTTTGATTTTGATACACAACTGTTATATGGCTGTTATGTCCTAATCACGTCAAAGTTCAGTTAGAAGATGATTGAGACTCAAATTAATGTCCCTGTGTGGATATCTGGTGTCATGCACGCTCTTTGGCTCTCACCCAGCCAAATGACCCATAATCAGATGAAATTCACACAAGTTTCATTAAATGGCACAGTACCCACTGTGGCTTTAAAATGAGTTCGGGAGTTAACTGTTTACAAATCTGGATTTGCATACAAATCTATATGTAAATTCGTACATTAACTGGTGATGGCAGAGAAGAGGAGAAACTGCACAACCTTCCCTCCCAGGTCTCTTTTTCTTTGGTTCTGCACCAGGATTTGAGTTGACACCTCGGCAGCTTCAGTAAGCCTGCAGGGAGTCGGGCTGATCTGACACAAGTCCACTAATTGGCCAAACTCATACGTAAAAAGAGAGGAAGCTTAATGCAGTCAGAGGAGGGGGAGAAGACAGAGAATAGAGCCTATTAATGCGGTGTTTTCAGTGTCAGTGCCAGTGTTATACTCTGCTTTATGAAATGAAGAAGCAGCACGTGAAGCACGACACACTGACTATCACAGTTAACTGACCCACTAACTGTCAGTTAACTAACTATGTAGAGCTTGGTATTTAAAATATCAAGGTGTCTCTCATTAGTGGTTCTGTAGGATCTCTTGTGTATTTTGCTATTTTAGCCTGTGAAGCTTTTTTGGGGAGTAAAGGACTTGAGATGACCTGGTTTCTGTCTTTCCCTTTTAAATTTTGAATCATTTTTCCATCATCATGATTTCATCTGTTTGGTAAACCTGGTCATTCATTGCATTGTCACATTTTATTTTCATTTGTTAACAGTTTATTATTGAATTCATATATAGACAATGTAGAGCGCAGTACCCTTTTAATTGGAACACATTTTGTAGTTGGTCGGCATTCATGTGAGGTAAAAAGTCAACAGCCATGCTAGCAGCTCTTTAAGGCTGTCTCACTTTAAGCCAATGTGATGCTTCAAAATGCACATAAATAAAACACTGATGGAAACCCACCTAATGACGATGTAATATGCTGCTGCTTTGCAGGAATGATGCATGTTTACCAACTTTCATTTTGCATGTGACCATTTTAATACTTGCTAAACTGCAGTAAACACAATTACAGCTGAGGTTGATAGGGTGCTGATTAGTTTTGCAAGTATGTCGCCATAAACCAAAGTACCTGCTGATGGCGCTAGAGGAAAAGCTAAGCAATCAGCAAAGTTATTACAGTTAATCCTGAGGGGGCCATGAATGTCTGTACCAAATCTCATGCCAATCCATCCAGTAGTTTTTTAATGGTATGTCGCTCAAAATCTCAAACACAAAACTTAATGGTGGTGCCATAGAAAATGTCAGGGGACTTCGAAAGTCACCCAGATACATCCTCTGAGAATCATCAATATCTATACCAAAGGTTTGGGCACCCCAATCAGTAAATGCTGAAACCTTAAACCTCCTAGCGCTAGATTGAAAAGCTAGGGAGTCATCAGAGTCAGCATGCTCCTTCCTCTGGGGGACATGGCATGACTGTCTTTACATGCCCCTATCATGGCTTGTTTACTCATCAAATGTAGATCATGTCCTATGTTTGGACACGTTACACCTACATTAGGCTTTGTACGAATCAAGGTTTTGTTAAATTACTCCTAAGATCCATTTTTTTCAAGTAGATATGTTTTTTTTAATTGCCATGGAACTGTGGCACACATGGATACTTGACTAAAATACATTGTCAGTTCTTTCACCAGCAAATGAAAATGATCGCACTAAACCGGCAAACCGGAACGACAATTTTGAGTCCGACAGTCATCTTTGTGAGACATACAGGTAAAAGCAGGTTGCAGGAACATACTGAGTAGATGTGTTGAGCCCTTCTCCACATATGTCAGCCCTGATCTAAGCCACACCTGCTGCTAACCACGACTTACCCAGAGAGGGAGAGGGAGAGGGAGAGAGGCAGCAGAGTACAGCGTGTTTCAGGCTGTGCAGTCACAGGCTGAGCAGTCGCTGAAGCGAGCGGTCGCATTGTCGCTGCTGCCTTTTTTCTTTTTTCTCTCCGTTTCTCGATCTCTGTTTCCCGTCTCTCCTCTCCTCGCCGGAGCTCGGTCCTTCCTCCTGTCATCCTGCAGCAATGGTCTAATTAACGGGGCTCTGTGGGAGAGGAGCTGCTCTGCGTCCTATAGGAGCCTTTTGCCAAATGCTGACTCTCTGTCAGTGCTGGGAGTAAATGGAGGGGAACACTCGCTCTGCCACCAGGCAACTGGGGATTCCTCTTACTATGAAGTGGGATTTTTGACTTTCTTTCCTGGACTTCGCAGAGTGGATTTTCTCATTTCTATCAGGACACATTTTCTTACTGAACACTCTGAGGCGGATTTGTTCTTTTTCTACATGATATAAAGAGCTGAAGGAAAACAGGTGGCATTGGTGGGTTTTAAACCCCCTCCGCTGCATGTTGGGGAGCTCAGCTCACCCCCCTGCTGAGATCCAGCAGGAGCAGCCAAGACCTGGACACCGACAAATTACACACATTACTTCAACCAGGTGAAAACTGCACGTGTCTTTTTATTCAATCTGGTAACACCTTCACACTCACAGAAGTAGCTGTGTCATATGTGAGTCTGTCCAGCTGGTAGCAGGATTTCCACCTCAGTGCAAAGAGGGAGGGGAGCGTGCAGTCATCAGGTGGCCCAAGGAGAAGATGCCAGCCATCCTCGTGGCCTCAAACATGAAGTCAGGACTCCCCAAACCCAAACCGGTGCACAGTGCCTTGCCCATTCCCCAGACCCACAGCAGGCCGGCAGCTCTAGCACTTCCTCCGGCACCCGTCAAGACCCACATCCCTTCGCCGGGCAAGCAGACGGGGTCAGGACCCCCGAAAAGCACAGCAGGGCCAGACGCTGGAGTACACACTAAGGTCAGGATGTAAAACTGTTACCTCCACCAGTGCCTGCTGTGCCTGTTGTTTCATTAGATCTCCTCCACAGCCAACGACAATGAATGTATGCGCTCTTAGTGTCAGGTCATTGTTGCTCAAAAACAGTTTGATAGAAGGCAAATTTGTGCAGCCTTGCAAGGTTTATGATCTGGACTATAGTTCATTTTTCTGGATAGGATAATAAATGTCTCCTTAATAATCCTCTTTCCCAAAATCCTCAGTAATGGCTTCTGTGATTGATAACTATTCTCTCTTACAGGATCAAGCTGTCTGACAGGAGTTCAATAATGAAGGAAAATCAGTAACTCTTTTTGTCAGAAAACATTCAGTCTTGGCACCGAAAGTCACTTTGCAACAATATTGTCATTAGTCACTTCAGATTGTGTCAGTGTGTTTCTCTACCTTCTGTTTCCTCAGCCATGATGGCTCTTTGAATTTTTTAGTAAATAAATACGGAGGATTGTCAGTATCACCATACTTCCCCTGGCTCAGTTTAGCATAACGGAATCACAGAGCCAATTTCAGTGAGTTCCTGGAAGGAGCCGGAGCAGGCTGTGTCTCTGCTGTCCAGGATGGCAGCGTAGCAGGATATCAGGGTGGCTGTTTTGCTGTGTTTGTGAAATATTGGCTGTGCTTAGCAACCCCACACAAACGGCTGCAACGGCGAGAGGGATCGCTCTAATGCCATGTAAGGCAGTGAGGGGAAGGAGGTGTCTGTGTGTGTGTGTGTGTGTGTGTGTGTGTGTGTGTGTGTGTGTGTGTGTGTGTGTGTGTGTATTAGCGAGCCAGCAAGTGCATGCTTGGCAACCTATCTTGACAGTAAGCGTGACTTGGAGCCGCTGAGGCGTCCAGCACGCTGTTGTGTACGAGACAAATGTGATGATGACGGCGCGAGGAGGAGATACAGCAGCCCAGCGCCGTCGGACACGGCACGCGTCCTCCGCTGGTGTCGTTTGTTTTGTGGCTAATCACGTTTTCTCACTTGACCTACTTTCTGTGACTTTCTCTCTCTCCTCTGTGTCCTCCTTTCTCTCCCTCTCTCCATCCCCGTGGTGCTGATGAAGCTGCCGTCTTCACCCTCGGCTGGGTTAACCCTTGACCTTCCCGACCAGCAGCAGCGATGCGAATATTGCAGCCATGTGCTCATATCCATCTATGCTGACTCTGTGCTTGTGTGGGGGGACGTTTGTGTGAGTGTGTTCTGAATGTTTAGGCAAGGGAATCACATTACAGCTGCTGTTTTTATTGGCGCCGCAGATTGTCCTGTCTGCTTTTTAAGTCAGCGTTGCTCTTTTTTTTTTGTAACTACAGCACTGTTTAAGATATAGCTTAGCCTGTTCCATCAGGCAGTAGTCACTTAAAACTATAATTTCCGCATCATGACCAAGTAATAAAATGACAAACATAACAATTTCAAATGGATAGCTTTTCCAAAAATGTTGTCAGTTTTTTATAAAGAAAAAAAGTGGGATATCTATTTTAATGCATTCTTCAGAGGGGTTTTCAGTAAACCACCTGCAAAAAAAAAAAAAAATGTCAGAATAAGTGTGATTTCTACAGCAGAGTTCATTGACTGCAGACACGGAAACAGCTGTATACTACTGCTGCTGTGTGCATCCAACATCAAGCATCACAGTTTCTTTTACAAGTGTCCTTTACAAGAGATAAATAAGAAAACAGAAAAAAAAACACCTATGCAATAATAGAAGCAAAAAAACAAAGAGCTCTAAAGACAAAAGTTAAATAAAAACAATAAGAGGTCTGAAAAGATGCAATGAAGATCAGAATACATGTTCACGCACACGCAGTATCAGTGGTACGGGCTGTATTCTAACTTCATCTTTATATTGCATCTTCTTGCCCTTGCCTGAAAGAACTGACAGATTCTCTGATAGCCCAGGGTTAGACATCCCTTCAGCACAGGACAGGAGTGTTAGTTGCAGCTCAGTTTTATCATCCTCAATTGACTGTGTGAGCGAGGCTTCACCCCAGACACCGACTGAACTCGACGAAGGTCTGAGCGGCAGAATTGCAGACTCTGACTCTGAACCCCGTATTGCTGTCAGTGTGCAAACCCCTCTGTGGATTTCATGCAGATTTCAGCGTCACTGGTCCTCACTGTGAACCCAATCTGCTCTGAGGGCAGAGTGAGATGAGACGGGGCTCTCTGGAGACGTGGAGGCTGCTTTATGTTTTTGATGCTTTCCCTCTTTTTTTTTGTGTTGGCTTAACTGGGTTTCTTCACCGCCTTCGGCCAAAATAATCCGGCATTTCACGTCAATGTGATGTCAGGTTCTCAGGACGCGAGGGCTTCTTTCTGGAGCATTTTCAACAGAGAGAAAAATCCATCACTGAGGAGGTGGAGAGACCAATTTCAGCATCCAATATTGCAGCAAATAGACCAGAATCCAGTACAGTCATAAGAGTGGGTTGATGTTTGAGTCATTTCTCAGGAAAACATTCCCTCTTAGAATCTCTATCTATATCACTGTCAGTCTTTATTTTTATTTCACCCTAACCAGGGTGGACTCTTGACATCTAAATCCAAAACCAGAATCTAACCCACACAGGCAACACTTACGGAAGAGAAGCGAGGAAAGGAAAAAAATTGTAAATCAGTTTCTGAATCCAGGGATGTTTTCAAGCATTACAGTGTAAGTGCAGAAACATCTTAACATGCAGCGCCATTTAACACAACACAGGCAGCTACTAGCAGCACATGGTTGCAGTTATCCAAAGGATTAGTGGAGTCGTAGCGCAGGCTCTCGCAAACATCCAGCTGGATGGCCCAGTTGGCACTAAACACACAAACATGTTGTGTACACCTGTAACAAAGAGTTAATCTATAATGCAACGAAAGCAGCAGGAGGCAGAGACAAACATCCGTCTTTACAGAGTGGAGTGAGCACGCTACTTGTGTGTGTGTGTGTGTGTGTGTGTGTGTGTGTGTGTGAGCGTGATTGAAGTCTGGCACTTATGTGAAGGTGATAGTCTGGAAATGTGTTAATGGTATTTGAAGCTGGTTGCTCTCTCTCTGCCTGTGTGTGCGTGTGTGCGCGTGGTTGTGTGTAAGACACTATATGAAATGACAACCTCTTCTGACCTTTAACCTTCTACCATGCGGTCCTTGCAGTGAGTTAAGCCTTGCACAGATACTCTGCTGCCCTCTAGTGGCTGGTTTTCGCTTTACATCCTTTTTCATTCACAAACACTGACAGGAGGGAGAAAGAAAGTGTGTGTGTGTGTGTGTGTGTGTGTGTGTGTGTGTGTGTGTGTGTGTGCGCGTGTGTGTGTCTGTGTGTGTGCTGAAGTCATTCAAGGCCACAGTCTCTCCTATTCATCTTTAATGCCTCCGTTTTATTCCTGACCTCCTTCTCTCTCTCTCTCGCTCTCTCTCTCTCTCTCTCTCTCCGTCTCTCTGTTTTCACTCTCCCTCGTCCTCTTTCTTACTTTTTCATTTTTTTGCTCTTTGTAATCCAAGTGTTCATTGTTGCCAGCTCATTAATTTTCTGCTACAGTTTTGACACAAAAAAGGTTCAAACCAAGAATCTCTGAAAGCCACATGCACAGCAGGAGACCGTGAAAATGAATTCCCAAGCTACGTTGAGCCTGCATAGGACTTTATAAGTCATGTAGAACACACACACACACACACACACACACACACACACACACACACACACACACACACACACACACAGACGTGCGCACACATGCAGGCACAGATGCTTACTCACACATGAGCACACAGCCACAGAGCGAGGTTTGTCCATGTGCCGGTGAGATAAGGAGCTCCTATCTTAATAAGTATCTCTGCAAATAAAGGTTTTAGTCTGGCTCTGTGTAAAGACTGGCTTTATTAGGCTCATTATAGAAGCACATCACATCAGGGACCAGTGAAGAGGGCCATCTTTGCTAGTGTTTACCAAGACGATCTTGTCATAAATAAAACAAGATCCACAATATAGAAACGACCCCCATCCAGGAGAGGGGAGCTTAGTGTGGATGTGTTATATTACCACTGTATGATAGATGCATCAGTGATGCAGAGCTCCATTAAGTCAACATCCTTCATTTTTGAAGATGTGTAATTGCCCAAGATTAGAATTTCCCTAATTTGAATTATTCAAATTGGGTGTAATTTCATTCAGGGAACTGGTTTGACCATGAACCTACGTACGCAGTGATATGTGTGAACTCATTTAATTATTGTGGATTCAAAGTTAATTAAATGACCTCTAATGGCACACTATGGATCAGTGGCGATGGAGGGTGGAGATTAGACTCAGGCTGATATATTCAAGTTTGGTAAAAATCGGGCATGGAAAACCAGGAATGACATTATACTTTGTTTACTGGCTATTCATTGATGTTAATTCTAATTCTTAATTTAATCTTTCCCGTCTCACATTGAAAACATATTATAAGATAAGCCTTAAGCACTTTCTAACTCCAATCGAAAGCCATTGGTTCAGTTACATTACTGCTTTTCCAGTGTACGTTTCTGCACCACAGATCTGTACAAACTATGTTGTGCCGATCCTTTGCTCATGATTTGGTTAGGTGTAGGAAAAGATCAAACCACGTTCTGTCAGCATAAACGTGACTAGAAATTGTCCTGACATCTCGTCAAAAATATCCAGCTTTGTTGACACTAGCACACTGGAAAGAAAATCCCAGGTCTCATCCAAAAATATCCAGTAGTTTCACAGCTCACATCTTCAACTGTTGAAACCCCGTCTTGAACAGTGGTCTCTGGTATTACAGCTATTTCACTCATCTTTAATGCCACCATCCCCTTCTATCTCCCAACATTAACGTCAGCTCATACACTGTGCATGTGATGTGAATGTGATATGACACACACTGGAAAAAATGTCAATAAATTAGAACATATCAGTGGTCAGCAGAAACGTAAAATGCCGGCATACGGAGCTTTCTGCATGATACTGTACAGGCCAAGTTAAAACAGTTGGATGATGATGCAAAATATTTTACATCAGCATTTCTAGCCTGTGAATGTCAGCATCAACCTTTAAAACTCATCTCACTTGACCCCTAGAACAGATCTATGTCATGTCTCCAGCCACTCCCCTCCTCCCCAGCATCCTGTGAAAGGCAGTAATGCCTTTTTTTTCTTTTTTTTTTTACGGCTTTTCCATGCAGCCCAAGTCTCTTGAAGACTCCACCCAGCAGGTGAGAGTGAAAGGCAGTGCACCATCGTGCTGCATTCGATTGCTAATGCGCTCCCACCCGCCCAGAGGACAACATATTGGGTGGGGGGTCTGTGCAACTATATTGGTGCTTTTATTATTATTACCATGACAAAGGGCCACAAATACACATATGTCTCTTCAGGAGGCGCTGCAAGTTAAAGTCGGATTTAATGGATGTTTTAGTGATTCTTTGTTGGGGAGAGTTCATTGTTCAAAGGAATTACGGAGGTTTTAACAGACTACAAGAGGTCAGATAAAGAGCAAAGGGGAAAAAGGACTTGTCTTGTTAGGTCTTGTGAGTGATGGATTTAACACACGTGATTCATCATTTTGTGGTTGTATCTGTCAAAGTGGTCGCGTCGAAACTGCGTTTCCAAATCACAACGAGAAAAAGTGTCAAAAAAAGTCTGTTCATGTCGAGGTGAAATCAAGGCATCTTTCCTCAGTTCCTGAAAGCTGACAGTTTGGAGATAAGAGGTTTTCATTCAACAGCAACCGCACGTGTTACTATCAGCGTCGGGCAGGAGTTGCTGTTGATAAGAACGACAACACAACTCGGTGCCCTTCCTCAGAGAACACAGAGATGGTTGTCGGTACACACGCAGGCAGACTACGTTCAGGCGGTGACATAAGCTGTGGCTTTTATTAGGGGAAATAGAGGCAGGTTCTCTCTCCCATAGCTTTTTAGTGTAAATTGTCACAGAAGATACAGTTTGGTTCAGTGTTTCCTGCAGGATTTTTATAGATATTGAAAAAGTTTGGGTGTCTTGATCAACCTTTACTCCAGGATGTCTTTTGGCATATGTTTTAGTTTAAAGTATGGTTTAATTTGGATATTGGCTCTGTGCATTTATGAAACATGAAGAACTGTAGTCATGATTGTTTTTTTTAACAGTGTTTTTTTTTTATGGTTGTATTTAACTGAGAGACTTCTTCCCATTTGGAACATTTTTTTTAACTGACTTTATGTTTGATCTTTAATGTTAAATATTTTGCTTTCAAACAATTGGTGCACATTTTGTTGACCTTAAGCTTGTTTCTAGGAAACCTGTACTGATGTTGCTGGATTGGATTTGATGTTTTATAGTATGGAGCGATCTTCCTGTGACTGGATGGCAGGAAACCATAAAATTGCAAAACAAAGGGAATTACCCTGGGGCAAGAATCATCTCAGAAAAGTTCCCTAGTTTTATATTTAGTTTTTGTCTTTCACACATTCTGTTCTATATGATCTGTAGGAATAATACCTACATAAATAAATACAGTACTGGCAAAAAAGACTGTGATAAGCTCAGGTGTTTCTGAGGATATACGTGATCATATGGCAGTGGGCTCCAGTGGTAATGACCTCATCTCTGCCTAATGTGTCTCGATCAGATTCCACTTCCTGTGCGGGTTGTCCCGTCGCCTTCCTATGTGAGGTCATGGCTGAGGACATAACCATATTAATTAAGGCCGGGCATCTGCTTCTCCTGAGTCAACGTCCTTCCATTGATCTCCCCCCAAGGTGCCCTCCTCTCCTCGGTTTCTCTCTTTCGCTGCTTTCCTCGTGTTAGCTATCACAGGGAGCCCATTGGTGTAGACAAACGGGTCATTGTGAGTGGCGCCCCCTGGGGAATCGGCGCTGAAGAGGCGGTTAGACTAACACAATCAGCTCCATTTCTGTGAGGAAACAGAAGGCAGTGTGGAAAACGGAGGAGAGGCCAGGAGGTAGAGGTCAGCGGGACTGAAGTCACCGTCCCCAGAGGTCTGAGCCCAGGGTCAACAGGACTGAGAGTCAGGCTGGATAACTTCATGACCTCTGTGGTGCCAGCAGAGGGCCCATGATGTCTGTCTGCTTGTTGAGTTTTGATACAACAAATCAGAGTTTCAAGAATTAGAAACTGTAAATCATAGATGCTCTCTTTCAGTGTAAAAAATCAACATTGATGATGTACGGTGACCACAATTCAACCATAATCAAGGAAAATGAGCAGGCAGCAAACCCTAGCTTCTATTGTTGTCCCATCTAACCCACTTATTTAGAAGAGAAAACAAGGGGTGAATGTTGAAACAATTACCTTAACTGTCCTCCTATTCTTGTGATTAGTTTTAACTACCATACCTACTACGGCTGTGCAAGCACTCAGCATTTCAGTGCAATAAGTAACAGAGTACATTTTAAGATCCGTTTATCACAGACAGTGGATATACAGCAGATTGCCATATAATACCATGATTTGATACTATATATTTAGTGGTTCACACTGTGTTTGCAGCTGCTGAGGTCAGGTTGATTCTCAGCCTTGGGTTTGATGTGAATGTTGGGAGTAAACAGGCATGAAATATGTCTTGGTGTCACCTCGCTCCATCCAGCCAAGACACTCTCACTCCCAGCTCGTCAGAGTGTGGCAGCTCGGTCAGTAGCCCGAAGCTTCAAACTACGAGGCTTTACCTACCCTGCCAGTCAGGTTTTCAAGAAAATGTAAAACACAGCGAGTGGTAAAACTTTTACAATCAAGGTTGCAGACACACAGTTGACATAAAATAACATTATGTGATTCTTGAACCATATTTAACGTTGAAAGGATAATGCTTTGATTTAAAAATATTATGTTCAGTCTCATAACTCATGGCACATAAAGTAAATTAAGGTGTGTTGATTATGCATTAATTACGTAACATAACTCAAGAACAAACCACTCTTGAGTCTTTTCTCGCTCTTTATACTAATGCATCAAAGGGACACTTCGAGAAGTGAAGCTAGAGGGGCACCTTCGGCATCAGACTTAAGCCCTGGACCCCTGAGCAGGAAAAACAGGCTGATTGAACTGTGTTTCAAGCATCTTCAAGGTTTTTCTCAATCTGTTTCAGGCCTTTGTCCACTCAGATGCAGATATTTTCTCCACAAAAAGTATTTTAGTCCACGTAAACAGAGAATTTTTAGATACTTTCTAAAGTGCAGATTTGACTCAGGTTTCTGTGTCTGTGTGTGTCATCCCCTCAAACGGCCTTAGCCCATTGTTGTTTTGTGTAATGAGTGTGCGCCTGAAACAACAACAGCAACAGCCGGCTACCAGTTTATTTACATTTGGTTCGCTCTGTTAGTATTGCTACATCTAATTACAAGTCAGTGTACTGTGGTTAGAGATCCTTTCCATTCTCTGCTACTGAATATTGGATCTGTCCAGATGTTATATTCACCTCAGTCTGTAATGTAACTGCATTTGTTACGTGGTTATGAACATCTTTGTGATCAATTTGTCATCTTTACTGTTTGACTAGATGACATGCTCAATATAAGCATTAGGCATGTGATGTCTTTTGACATGATATAATTCCGTGCCACATTATAAAAAGGTAATGTATGTGACATGAAAGAAGAGAAGTCAATTAAAAGACGAATAAAGTAGTCAGTCCACCATTAACTCCGCAGCGGACCCCCATCAAATTGCTTTTGTGCTTGTCCCTTTACCCCTAGCGAGTCCATATGTCCCTCACCCCCACCCCTCTCCCAGAACGGAACAGCCAGGCAGCAGGTCCCTCCCTAACCCCCACCATCACCCCGATCTTTCTCCCCAGTCACGAAAAGCTCTGAGGTGGGGGTCCCCCAAAACAAAGGGCCCTTCCTTGCAGGGTTATCCCCCTATTGTGCGTGACACACTGAGGTTTATCTGGGACTGTGAAAGGAGCCATACTCAGCCCTTTCACCGGGGCTGCACTTAATGAGCTTGTTGAAGGCCTGTACTAAAACTGTTAAATACAAGCACTAAATGCTGACATATTCTGTCCATGTAGAGCCAGGTTGTCATTAAATCAATGCTGGTTAGGAGCAATGGGGGACTGATGTTTCTGTGATGTGCTGGGCTGAGTGGATGGGTTTCCTTTTGTGCCGTGTTACCTTGATGAGATACTGTATGGTATAGAAAAGGTACTGTTGTGTGCAGTGTGAGTTGGTGATTCTAAAGTAGAGTTTGATTTCCACAGCTGTGATGCTAACCTGCAAAATCCACTTTCATCCTCTGTGTTTATTACTTAATCTTTTTTTTTTTTTTTCTTTCGCAACGCCAGCACCGTGGCGTTGTGAGGTAGTCCGGATAATAACGTTTCATTTTATTCATCATATTTCCCAAAGGATGGATCGCACTGACTTTGATGATCCCTTGACTTTTCATGTCATGCTGAGTTCACACTACAGGACTGTAGCCCTGGCTTCCTACTCGTCGGCAGTTTTTTTCATCACCCAGCCTAAAACCCAGAGTCAGAGGCAAATCTGCGATAAAGTGTGTGAACTGTCCATTGCAATCCGAGAGCTTACCGATGCCTCATAGACGCCAGAAAAATATCTAGCAGGCAGAATAGCTGATCTGCGGTTGCTTTCTGAACCCGGTCCCATCATGCATCTATTCATATAGCGGGGGTCACAATATTATACAGTAGTCTCTATCAGAATACATTGGCATACACACAAGCTTCTCTGTGTTTGTGACCTTATCCTGCTTCTTGAACCGCAGTTCAGTATGAGCAGGCAGCTATACGTTTCCATTGCAAAAACATATATTCATCTCCAACTCTGCCAGATATCATGTTCTTAGTTTTTCTAAAATGAGCTGAAAAACAACTTGAACAACTTGTTTCTCGTAACTTCTCACATGTGTTTTTGTGACAAAATGTGGTTAGGAGACCAGACAGACTCGTCGAGGGTTTCTCTCGATGCTCACCCTCCGACGCAGACATGTAGTGTGCAAACCACAATGGCTTCAAGATTTCCAATTACAAGACAGAAAGTTGTGTCGTGTTCATCACTCTGGCGACTTAGTTGTCATGTAAGTGTAACTAATTCACAAGACCATCGCCAGGTCAAATTTTTAACCCATCCGGGGGAATATCCCAATATCTACTTTGTGAATTGGCACAACGTTTTGCACGGAAATCCACGGCTCAGTTAGCACCAGGACAGGGCAAATATCTGTGGTGGAGGGAACTGTTGACAGCTACTGGATGGATTGCAATGATATTTGTTACACACAGTCAGGATGATCATCGTCAAGTCAAATTCTTAATTTGTCCACTACTTTGGTTTATGACCAAATACCTGACATCCCCATCAGACTCAGCTGCACTTTGTCTTTTCTCCGAGCCTCACAGAGCTATTCGTCAAGGTTTTATTGTGATGTCCCCCTTGTTGGACATTCTGTTGAGTAAGTATGAGGGTCTTTTTAGTGAGACATTTTTCATTATTTCTTTGTTTCTGCTGGTTATTGCTGCTCACTTATTGCACATGCAGACATTTACTGTTAAAATACGCTGCAAGTCAAAGCTTCAAACCAGCGTTGGCCTTCATTTGAGAAAGCAAAAATTACACGCACAGAGCTCACACTTTTGCCCTGAGCTCATCTGCTTTGACATGCATCGTCGTCAGGTGAAATTCAGCGACGGTTGAACACTTTCACTTGTAGTTTGCGGTGCATATCAGCTGTGTTTTATGTTTTACTCAAGTTGTAAACATAACATGCATAATTACCCAGCACACAATCAGTGTCAAAGCCGCGTTTTACTATTTCGCACTAGAGAAGCAAAACAAATAACACAGGTCATTACTTTATATTGTCGACATGACTTCAGTATTATTGTTTTTTTTTGTTTTTTTTTCACGAAGCTTAAAGCATTTTTGTTCAGCCTGCTGGAAGTGATCAGGCATCCCCCTACTGTGGGAACTTTCTGTAAATCTTGGGCCTTTCCCAAAATTCAAATTCGGCTTGTAATTTGTGGTCGGTGGTGGGGTGTGTGTGTGTGTGCACAGGGGGTTGGAACACGCTCAAATGGACGGTATCCTGTGCTGTGGACTCTCTTACACACACACTCACACATACATAAATGCTTAGGTTATGAACCCGCCGTACACATGCACATAAATACACACACGCAGCTGCGACAATGTGATGTGGGTGACGGCTGATCAGAGAGTGGACCGCTCCGTCTCTGGTCGGGGGAAAAATAAAACTTGGCTTTTTTTAACGGACGGCAGAGGAGCTGGTTAAAGAAATAATAAATAGAAAGGAGGTGGTTAGTGTTGAGTTCTGCGTGGTTTGGCCCCTGAGCTCCGCGCTTCCCACTATATGGTCTGTCTACTGTTATCAAGGCTGCACTGATTGTTTCTCCTCACTTTTTTTTTTTTTTGTCAGGAGGGGGGCGATCGGGGGAGGGGTAGTCGTAGGTTAAGAGGTCTGTCCTTTTCTCTGTCTTTTCTCCTCCCCATATGACCGATGGTCCATTGAAGAGCAAAAGCACAATGTGTTGCCGTGGGCAGGAGAGGAGGGGAAGGGGGATCCACTCCTCCCCCTCCTCCTCCTCCCCCTCCTCCTCCTCCTCGTCCTCTTAGCGCGTTTGGTTTGGCTGCCTCTCAGAGCGGCAGCAGAGGCCGGGGAGCTCCTCTTGCCTTTTCGCCTCCTGCATTTATTTTTCCCTCCTCCGTGTCCCAAAGTGGGTGGAGTGAAGCTGGAGGCACTGATCTCTCACCTCCTCAGGCATACAGAGACCTGCTGGGGCTTGAGCAAGCGGCAGCTCTATACTACAGTATATCCTCTGGATCTACATGGTGCACTCATTCAGGACATTTAGCTCAAACCTGCAACTTCCTCCTCGGATTCATTTTTCTCTGTGGATTTCCTGTATGTTGCTGCAGCTGTGTTGGGTCCAGTTTAGTCTAGGCCCGGTTCTGATCGCTTATATCTGGGCCTGGTTGGCCAACCAGCAGCCCTCCCCAATGTGAGGCAGGTGTCTCTCAGGAAGGACGCTGCAAGAGGCAAGATGAGTTTGATGCTATGCCGCTGGGAACAGAAGAATTTCACCATGAAACTGGTAGGCTTAACACTTCCAGGTCATCACACAGGTCAAACACCTGGCGGCAATTTAAAATGTCTTGCGTTTCAGTTATTTACAGTGTATATTAACTATAACTATAAAATCAAAGGCCTATAGGCTTTTATCTGTTATTGCTGTCCTTTCATTACTACAGTGTTGACATCTTTGTCCAGCCTTTCTGTCCTGATGCTGCGGCTTCAGGACATGTCTCACTTGGATTTTTTTTTCCCTCTGTATGTTTACGTATCAGTGAAAATGCTTGTCTCATCAGCTCAAAGCCTTACAGTAGCCGCGGTGTTGGATTGCGGGCACGCAGTGGATTAGTGGCGGCCTTTTTTTTAATATCAGAGGAAAATGCTGAAGGCGTGGATCCTGGTTTTCCCCTCACCTGATACCAGCTTCACTTTGATGTCTGCATGGAAAGTTTAAATAGGCTTAGTGAGGACTTTAACCAGAGTTTCGCATCACATTTGTGTGTGTGTGTGTGTGTGTGTGTGTGTGTGTGTGTGTGCGTGCGTGCGTGCGTGCGTGTGTGCTCCATCTAAGCGCGTATAAGAAAAGGACAGTCTTTGGTTCTGCTTTACAGCCCGCTGTTTGGTGTGATAAAAGTACAATACCACAGAGATGGTAAATATTCAACAGGATCTGGGACACTGTGATAAAATACAGAGGGGGGTCAGGTGCAGATAGGTCATGTGGCGCAAGCAAGCGAGAAAAAAAAACATCTTTGTAATAGCTGATGTAGGTGATAAAACTAGGAAGCGGCAGATTTAATAAAGTCATTTGTTTAATGAGCACCCAATTGAGTTTACACACAACACAGGCGGACGGGACACTCTTTCTCTCTTTCTTTTCCCCTCTGCCTTCCTCTGTGTCTCTCTCTTTCTTTCCTCCGTGGGTCCTTATCTGGATCTGCTATGCGCCCACAGAGGAAAGGGAGATGGAAGCACAGGAGGTTATTACCAGAGTCTAGAGATGAGCCGATAAGAAGGCTAGTTTAATTACACACCGCTAACCTCCACAGCGTGACTGACAGGAGGCCGGCGGGCCACAGGGTCAGCGTGAGAATGAAAGAGAGAGAGAGAGAGAGAGCGAGAGAGCCAGGGTGAGAATGACAAAAGGGATCACTGGAATGCACACTTGAACATGTGCACACACTTCCAGAAATTAAAATGACCTCCACTTTTATTATGAAGTGTAGTCGATGTCCATAATCCTCTCTGTTCTCATACGGCTCTATCGATTCTTTGGTTCTTAGGTCAATATATGACTTGAGCACAATAAATCAAGACGCCTGATTTATGGGTTTCATCCTGTTCAGAGACATGTCATAAAACAGATGAATAAATAAATAAATAAATGGTACGTCAGTTGTTGATAGTTGAGCTCAGCAATAGCTGTAGTGTAGTTGTGGTGCATTGTGGCATGTCTGCTTTCAAGACTTAGGTAGCCACACCACACATGTAACTGCTAATTTTTTTTTCAGTCTTTTGATGACAGTGACGGAGCAAAGTCTTTGTACACTGACAAGGTTCATCTGAAGAAAGTTTAAGTCTTCATCCTGCAATGACTAGACAGACCGAGTTTTTTAAACTTTGTGTCCAGCGAGTTGGATTCAATTTTCTGTCGACAACATTTTCAGTTGTTTTTGTGCGATTTAACTTCTGTTATTTTCTTAGATGATTCTCTTATGATCTATCTGATATCACTGTGTTGGTGTTGTTCCTAGGAAATGGTAATTCATGTTGTTCTGGGAGCGTCATTTCAATTTAAGAATAACTGTCAGTTATCAGGTCAGTCAGCATCAAGCTGTGGAGGCTGAATGTGTTAGGAACTCACCCAGGAGATTTGTCTCCCATCTGAAACATGTTTGACTGTTCTTTAATTTTAACACAAATTTGACTCATTATTTCCTCATAAATTTCAGTTTTCTGTGGCTGTTTGGTTAGGTTCAGACAACATGAATTCTGGTTAGGTTTGGGGAAAACATGACTTGGGTCCAAGTGGACTCTTTCCCAACATTAAACATGTGTTATAAATGATAGCTTCTCCCCTTCGAGTCTTTTTCTAAAACTCTAAAACAGCTGTGACATTACAAAAATGTGATCAATCAGTTGCAATTCCGGTCCCGGAGCAACATTAATTAGGATGTTCCAGGAACAATGCAAACACAGTGATATCAGATTGTGCATTCACTTATTGCCGCGTGCAGCCGTGGTCTTGTGCTTGCACCTGCAGCTTTGGCGTGATAGATGGAACAACATTCGACCAAGCTAGATTGCAGCAGAATCCCAGATTTGCTTTTAATTACTAGGCAACAGGGTACACAGTCATCTCTGTGTGTATATGTCGTTTTGTCATACAGTATGTTGTTAAAGCAATGATATTACAGAGTTGTGGAGCTCAAGACTGTGTAAGATGCTGTGATAAGGATAAAGCCCACTCTAAAGGGTGACAGTGCATAGCGTGCAGACCGTCATTGCTCCTATACTACACGTGGATAGTGAGGACTTGATGTTTAAGGTGCACGAGGCATCTGTCTGATCATTTTATCTGCAGGGAACTCGTGTCCTTACGTATGTCTCGCGCACTCATACAACAGGACTATGAAGCTAAGCCCTCTTTAATGACACTTCTGGGTTGCCGTGCCCTCATGTGCATCAAGCTGCATGTCTCAGGATTTATTCTGATCATGTGTTGCATGGGCGACACTGTTGTGCCGCTTCAGCTGTGCTGCAGTCAAAGCACCAATTAAGGGGATTTAGAAGTCACGTATTCATGATTCAACATTATCATATTCTGGATTAACTTTTGAATATTTGGGCGTTGTCAGGTTGTCAGGGTAATGTTAAGCTTTTGCAATTCGTTATTCTTTCCACCAGCAGTTTATGTATCGCATGTAAAGGCGACCACACATGCGCACCCAGTCTCTTGGCTTTTCCGATGGTTGACTCTGTTACCCTTACTCTAAAACTGCAGGGCTCAGGCCAAGTCGTTTTGTCTAGCATGTGCTTGGTATGGCCTCCATGTCTCACAAAGCCACATGTCTTTCATGTGCCAAACAGAGAGCAAGCAGAGACATGAGGGCTCATTTAGAGTGGCCTGTTTCAGCTTTCTGCGGGCGAAAGCCACTTGAGAGGCCTGTGTGAGTACAACAGAGAACCGGGGGAGCGGGAGGAGCTTCCAGGGGCCCCATAGACCAAAATCCATCCCCGGTGGATCCCTCAGGGGTCCGAGAAGGAGAGGAAGCAGCTCCAGATGCAGTGGTGATGGAGAGGAAAGTAGTTGGGAGAAGTCAAATGTTTGCTGGTGCTATACCGGTTACTGTGTGAAGAACATGCAGCTTGTGTGTAAATGAACGAATGTCTCACACTGTCACTCTTTCTGTCAGTGCTGTCTTTCTCCGTCTCACTTTACATTTCTTCTCTCAGTCTTGTTGTCTGTCCCTTTTTATATGACGAAGATATCTCGTGTAGCCCTTTTCCTCTACAGGAGCGTAAACTCAGTAGTAGGGGAAGACATTGTCGAAGGTTCTGCGTGTGTGTCCGCTAAGCTCAACCTGTATATGGGAGTAGTTCCTGGATCTGAATTTTTAGTTTCAGGCAATTTCAGGAGTTGTTGATAATGCTGTGACAGTGGTGTAGCTGCTAGATGTAACAACGTTTTCTAAGAACAAGAACAACTTAAGAAAAAAAAAAACAAACAATGTCAAGAAATGGGGACAAAATGCACAAACACTTGAGCCAAAAATTCAAAAAGACTGGCAGATCTCGTATTCTTAAAATCCCAGGATTGATCTTACAAGGCTCTCTTTAACCACTTTACCAACAAATCTGGTTTTCAGACATTGTGGTATCAGTCCTGAAGTTTTCTGTAGTTTGACTTGCATCAGCCATCTTAACTACTATGACTATAAGTCTGTCTGACCAAACCAAGTATATAAACGTACGTTTGTATAAAATAAAAGGTTGACCATATCACTCGAGCCTGAATCAAAGCTGGTGTGAGTCAGCAGATCAGTGCCTGTTACTTACCCTGCTTTTTGAAGTTTAAAGGTGCGACTCTGAAAAGGCCCAGTGCAGCAGTTTGGACACATTTTTTGGACTTTCCCCCTTATCAGACAGTTTGAGGGGCTGGATAACGTGCATGGGACTCAGTCAGATAAGCCACCAGGACGCCTCTGTTCAGTTTGGGTTTGAGAAGTGAACCTGTCAGTGTTAGAGCACAGGGCTGCAGTCATCATGTCCAGTTTAAAGCATCACAGCAGCGCAGCAGCTGGCGGAGCAGACTGCCGTTTTCTGTTGTCATATCATACAGACCAGGGACGACGATTTCTCAGAGGCCATCTGTCCGTGCCTCCTAGAGAGATGATGATTCCCTTCACCCAGTGTTGACTTATTTAAGCAGAGGGGGGTCATGCATCCACAGTGTCTTGGGTGGACTCTTCATGTTAGGTGTGACAGAGAAAGTAGCACCTGGATAAGTGGAAGTCCATCACTTGCACCTATTCACCACTCCTTTCCCTCCCTGCATCCTTCTGTTAGAATACTGTGTGTTTGTGTGTGTGTGTGTGTGTGTGTGTGTGTGTGTGTGTGTGTGTGTGTGTGTGTGTGTGTGTGTGTGTGTGTGTGTGTGTGTATCCATCAGTACATCCATCATTCTCCCACCAGCCATCTGCTAGTCGGCACACACTGGGCCAGAGGGGATGTGCTGCCACATGTCACCCTCAGCCCGCAGAAGCATGGAGAGCTGCTGAGTCCTCATCGACGAGACTCAACGCGGTCCGTCAGACGACAAGAATATATGTTGGTCACTGCATATAACCCTTTGTGAGTTGTTCGAGTAATAGAGAACTACAACACTGGTAGTGAAAATGCGGTGAGGATGGCTCAGAAAACTGGAAGATTAATAGGATTGTGGAGTTCAAAGTAATTCTGTGACGATAAAGAAGTTGACCACGAGACAGGAAGATATGGGAATAATAGGAAGAATTGGTCAACTTGTTTATATTGTAGTCCTTGTCTGCGGTAGCCCGTCTGTCTTGTGTTGTTTCCTTTGAAATGTTAAAACAAAACTATGATGTGTCTAAGCCCCTATCTGACACCTTCTTGCCTAAGTTTGTGTGTCCCGCTCATGGTTCAGTCACAAAATCCCAGCATACCACGCAGCGTCTCTCCTGCGGGGTTGCTGACAGCGCTGTCATTCAAAGAGACGATCACAGTGGACGGCCGTGGAGGAGACCGTACCACCGCCTGGTACAGAAGTAGTTTAGCTGACTCCACTGACTGTAATCGCTGGAGCAGAGAGCAGCCAATAGACTTAACCCTGCCTCATGCTGTCTGCCATCATGCCGTCCTCTGTTTCTATCACTCTCCCGTCCATCACATTGAGTTCTGTGGTTCTTTTAAGTTTACAGCCCGCTGCGCAACAATGTGTGTTTCCATGAACAGTGACAGCAGTTTCTTGGATGTTCTGGGCTGCTTTTAGGTGTGAATTCACGTCAGTGTACGGATATGAAGAAGGGCAGCGCTGATGTAAGCACATCATTCTGCTGGTTAACGTGAAATAACCAGGTGACGTGAAACTAATGGCTGAATTCAAACGGTCTTACAGCCCTGCAAGGGAGACCATAGACCTCCCATGTGAACTTGAGTTTTATCTGTGTCAGTGTGTGTGTGTGTGTGTGTGTGTGTGTGTGTGTGTGTGGGCGGCTGCTGTAATGTACAGCGTCAGGTGTGTCAGAGGAAGAAGACACAGAAATGTCGGTAAGTTGGCACCAGGAGCTCCATCACATTGAGGAGGGACATCAATCACACCTACACTCGATGTCTTGGTCCCAGGGGAGCAGTAAAGAAAACTTTGCAAGACTGTGCGTTCTCTCTATCTTCTCTCTCTCTTTCCTGGATGGACATCATCGTGCTGAGCCAGTGTAGCACAACACACAGCGTGGTTGAAGGTAGTATACCGTTGTAGGTGAGCAGTGCTGCCTGGAAAGTAGACAATGTTGCTCGCCAGAACAGTTTTCCATCTAAATGTTCCGTCTCTGGGTTTTGTGTTGCTGGCCCGTCTCTCTATCAGCGGCAGAAGAGGGAACTGAGTCAGGGTGTCTGACTCAGACAGAGTGAATGACACTTTGAGAGAGAGGCTTAAACAGTGTCAAGGTATCTGAAGCCTCATTGTGAAGCAATGTGAAGGGGGTAGAGTGATAGAGGTAAGAGAGAGGTACGTACAGTTTAATGAGGAGTGAGGCATGTCGTGTTCAGACACACAGCGCTGTTGCAGAGAGGTGAGGGGGGCAGTTTTTGACAGCGTGGCTATATTTACCCACTCCCTCTCAGCTTTATGACAGAGCGCACTCGTCTTCAGGTCTCCTGGAAGTTTATGGAACTCTTGTTGTTTGCTCAGCCCGTTGCAGCTGTATTTGCTAATGTGATTGGCCAGCATGGCGGAGTATGGTGTCCTCAGAGTGCCGGTCAGGAGCTACAGCCGCTTCTCCTGCACAAACTACAAATTGGTAAGAAACCAGAGAGTTAAGGTTTTTTTTTGAGGTCATGGGTTACTAGGGTGTCGTGCATTAATCTTCGCTCAGGCATGCTGATGAAGAAGAATTTTGCATTGCATTTTGAGACCTGACAGCATCCGTGAAGTGAGCACACAGTGACAGAGAGGAATCCAGCAGAATTGAAATGACAGACGTTGTGACGGAGGTGCAGGGAGTTATGAGAGAAAGAGACTGAAGAGGAAGGGTCAGCTTGAAATAGAAACATCAGGGGCAGAGCCAGCTCTTCAAGAGCCGCCAGGAATTATTTTAGAAGCCCCCTGACAGCGGCGGGAACAAATGAAGGAATGAACGAGAGCTTTCTGTTGGGATTTGTCTCTACCTCGTAAACCTCTGGATGTCCTAAACATGGTCAGTGGAAGAGGCCTTCATCTTAACTGGCTTTGTGCTTGACGTTCAAAGGTGGATTTCCTTTGAAAAGGCAGAAGAAAGCACTGTTATCAGAGCATGTCTTTCGTAGACTCAGCACTCGGTTCAGTGCCATTACCTGAATTATAATGGGCACTGTTTCGGTTCTGGCTCACTATGAAAGCTTCTCGTGAGAGATAGCACTTTATAGCAGCTTTGGTCCTGCTGTGCTCTCTTTATAGTTCTTGCTCATATCTGTAGATTAGTTCATAATGGCGTGTTAAGTGCAGCGCTTTTTAGGTTGCTTACTGGACCCTGAAAGTAATAAGGCTAATAGTCCTGAAGTTATCAACATAATTGTTTTTTGGAAAGCCGTGCAGCATCAACATATGTGAGAAATGTGATGTGAGGTGTTGTTTTTTTTTTTTTTTTTTATCACGCTTGAACCTCAAAGGAGAGACTAAATGTTCCTTAACAGGTTGAGAAAATTCACAAGCCCAGAGGATGAATTATACATTTGTTACGTCATCGCCAAGCTAAAAATATAAGGCTTTATTGCTGCTGTCATGTGACAAATGAATGGCTCCGGTTTTGAGATTTTCACGAGTTTACAAAATGAAGAATTAAAAGGTATAGTATGCAGGAACAATGTATAGATGCATGCAAATGTAATCCCTCTCAAGACTGAGAGTGAAAGTAAATCAAAATATATTAACATGGACCTAAAAACTTTGAGCTGTTTTCCACCCAGCAGCAATGATGCAAGTTGTTTGTCAGCATCACTACAAAGACACAGCTGCTTTAGCTCCTCCTACTGGATGATCAGCCTCTGTCATGATATTTCGTGACATTTTCGAGACTTAGGCCTCTGCACCTGCAGCTGAGCCATCTGACCAAATCAAAAGACTCACTTTTCACTCTTCCCTCTTTGGAAAGTCCCCTTCAATTCAAGGGCAATCACCCAGTGTGATGCCCTGGCTGCCCTTACCGTCTCCCCACCCAGGCTGACCCAGAGCTGCGGGGATGGCTTGTGTGCGTCATGCCCATCTGTAGGCATCGCACACAAGCCTCATGACTCAGCGGACCGGGGCAGCGGGGATGCTGGATGTGAGGCAGATTTGTGTGTTTGTATGTGAAAAAAAAAAGTCACAGCTGTCCAACTGAGTGACTCATCGCTGCTTGTCACAGGCTTTGAAGAAGTGACTCTGTGTCATTTTTGGTAGGCTTGAATAGGACTTTATTATGTGAACATGTTCATGGGTCCAGGCTGTCCCACAATGCGTACTTGTGAATTAACAAGTCACGGTGGTTGTTTTCAGGTCTTCGTCTCTAATCCGAGTTCAGATGAAATGTCACAATGTCAGTTTAGTTGACATAGCTTCAGCCTGCGTTGTGGTTATTGTTTAAAGCAGACAGGCTTATATATGTTATATTTTTTGGATCTTTAGGATCCATATTAATTTACACAAAATGTACTCTTGTCATCCTGAGGTCCACACAAGTTAAGATATATATATATATATATATATATATATATATATATATATATATATATATATATATATATATATATATATATATATATATATATATATATATACATATATAAATGAATAAACACGGTTTTAGAAATCACAACATTAAACCAGACCGGGCAGATTTACCAAACATAAATGTCAATAACTCAGTGACCTTACTTCATGAATGAAAAACTAAATAATAAAGAATTATATATCAAATACAAGAATAATCTGTCAAAATATGACAAAAAATGTAATTCCAAGTATTCAGACAGTGAAATATTTTTGTTGTGTGGCTCTGCACTGCAGCACACTAACTAAAATGATACTGTGACAGTGTTGTGCTTCACTGTTCAACAATTCAAATACTACTGTATTTTTGGAAGGACCCTAGTTCTACACTCGCCGTCATGGATGTGGACAGACTTGAGGGAAAGCTAAAATTTGGCGGCGTGATCTCAGTCAAAATTATTACAAAGATTGTAACTGTGCAAACATGTAGAGATTGCACTGTCCACACCAGAACGGATGCAACATGGAGCCATATGTTGTCCATAACTGTGACAATTTCCCGAACCACAAGGTCAATATAGGCCATGTGTGACATTTTCCATAAGGCCCAGACAGCGTGAATGAGTCAGTGTCATGTTGCTTTCTCTGGTGGTGGGAATGTCCCTGACACTGGTACCAATTTACAGCTCCTAAAAAAGACCCTCAATCCCATGAGAAGAGGGTCGGGATTAGTGGGAGTTTCTGGGAATAGAGGGATTTTCCCTCTTGGATGATTTGTCTGTTGAACATTGCACATCGTACAGGTCGGTATGGATCTTTTAGTCGCTCACTGTTGACATAGGGATGTGAGTGCGTACTACAGTTTGATGCTTCCTATTTATTAACCTGTTTAGCACTTTTAAGAGACATTTGTGACTGATAACCACCCCAGAATGCACTGAGTCAAAATCCCTATGATATGTTGATTATATAATAAACTGTTAGACAAACAGTAAGTTTATTAAGAGGGTTTAGCACAGAGATGTAACCCAAATGAACAAGTGTACGTTACACAGAAATGTATCAGGATATTTTTACATTATTGTGACTGTTTTTTTGTTTTTTTTGTACTAACTCAGATACCATATTTCAAGGAATCTAATCATCAGTCATTTACATCCCTGGTGAGTTTGATTAAAATTCTA
The DNA here is from genome assembly GCF_904848185.1 of Acanthopagrus latus. Taxonomy (NCBI): domain Eukaryota; kingdom Metazoa; phylum Chordata; class Actinopteri; order Spariformes; family Sparidae; genus Acanthopagrus; species Acanthopagrus latus. The sequence goes on along the minus strand of NC_051042.1, from coordinate 13,993,557 downwards.
TTCAGTATGCAGAGTGATCTCCTCTGATGCGGACACTGGGCTGTTCTGCTCTGTCTGATAGATATGGAGTCAATTCTTCTCTTCACTAGCCAGACAGCTTATTAAAATGTCTCTAAAACTCAGATGCCTGCTTCTCATCAGCCCCGAACACGCCTTCTGTCCTTCTGTATTTTCAAGCAATATTCAGATCATAGACGCTACAATAAAGGAGTGGTAAGACACACATGATCCAGATTAATGCATTTACGATGTCTTTTTTTAAGGTTTCATTATTAACATGGTCTTTGATTCACAGGCATCTGACTGATGTTGAAACATTTGGTCTGTGGCTAGTTAGGCAATGTATCACCGGGGATGGCTCCATTATTAATGGCTACAAGTAATTCATTCCTTGTGTGAACATTTTGCATCTGCATGTGAGGCTTTCTGCTGCCCCCTTCAAGTCAAAAAAACAAGTTAAAAACTAGTTAAGATATGTGTTTCTGACAGTTATATTTTTCTAAATAGAAAATGTTTTGGCCATTATAGTCAGAAAAACTCCACAACAACCATGCAACAGTCTGATAAGGTTATTAAAGCAAGTGTGTTAGCTATCAATTAGCTAGCTATTTACACATTTAGCTAGCAACAGACATTCATATGGAGCAGCGCTGCTGCTCAACTTGTAAGTTCAGTATTTGCTCTATTTTAAGCTCTGTCTTAGTCTCCACCACCTGTAGAGAAAATAGTCCATCTCGCTCCTTAGCTTCTAGGTAGTCAACCACTAATTTATCTAGGTTAGCTAGTTGCTAATGTTGCAGTCTGTCTGCTGCTTGGTGCTGGGCTGAAAGTCATAATTCAATGGATATTTTTTCAAACTTTGACCAACCCATCCCGGTAGTTTGTAGCTGGTCAGTAAAAACTTTATGTTTTGTCTCCACCACCTGCATAGAAAGTCGACTATCTTTCTGCTTAGCTGCTAGGTAGTCAGACACTAAATAACTACTAACAACTGATTAGCTAGTCTCTAATGTTACCCGCTAACAGGCCACAATTTTGCTTGGTGCAGGGCAGCTACCTGCTGCTACTTGAAATAAGGTTTTTGAGAGAGGTGAAATGCAACTATTTAGTGAAACCAAAAAATCAGCCAAAAGAAGCTAAAAGAGTTGCAAAGTAGGTGAAAATGTGTGTCAGGCATTTCATAGTAGACATACCAATTTGATTTTCTTTTAATGAATTAAGTATTATTTTTAGTCTTTGAAGAAGTTAGACATATTCACTTTCATCACAGTGCTAACGCCTGCACGTGTACTCTTCAAAACTGCACCCCTGAATACCTGACATATCACATCCAAAGTTTGGACCCGAGAAGAAGACATCAGAGACACAGAATGTATTTTGAAAGTTTTCAGCACTTAGAAAGCAACCTGTTGTAACCTGCCCACTTCCCCCTTTCTTTCCTCTCACAACCTGCCCCTGCCCCTTTGTTGCCTTCAGGCTGTTTGACCCCCCTGACGTTTCCACCTCTGTGACTGACAGCTACCCATTTCACCTCAATTTTAATTACACTCCAACCCCTCAATTTACCTACCCGAAACTACTTCAAAGAAAGCTTAGACATGCACAAAGGCTCCTGCACACTGCACTTCCCTTTTCTCTATGACCAGCTGAGAGTGTGAATTGAAAGGATAGAGCCTAATCCTGCTGCTTTGAAGGCTTTTTTAGCTCAGTGTGTCACTCAGGAGTCAGATTATAACTGTGCATTTGTGTTTGGGTATGCAGCCTCTGTGATTTACACGTTGTTCAGAGGCTCTTCGTGTTTAATGTGTGGTCGTGCACTCTCATAAACCTTTAGCATCTGAGCTTGTGCGCAAACATGACTGTATGTGCGTGTGCGCGTCGGTGTGTCTTTGAAGTGCTCACACCTGTTGTAAGGCATCACGAGAGCGGTGATTCATCCGATGAGCGGCGTAGCAGAAAGCCTCCAGGTCTGTTTACAGTGCGAGTACAAAGAACCAGGGGGTCACAACCGTGTCACACACCTCACCGTGCATACTGGCTTTACATGTTTGACCTTAACAATGCTGCGCAACCATTCGGCACTAAGACATCCACTTGAATTTCACTGTAGTAAGAGAAAAGCTGACGTTCTTGGTGAAAGTTTACAGGCACATTATAAACCAGGAGAAACTGTGTTACACAGGAAATCAGGCAATACATGCTATCTGCTGGCTACTGTAAGACCTGTGTGTAAATGGTCAGTGGTCGGATTTCCCCGCCTACCCTCAACTTTACTTTGATTGGCTAGAGCTTACTTATTTTAAAAGTATTGTAAGAGAGTGGAGAGTTCTTTCCCTTGCAGTGAAAATATAGCAGAATTTTAAGAAAGTTCAGTAAAACAGACATATTCAAGTAGATTTTCTGGCTTTAGATTTCATTATTTTGAATCTAAGGTTGCATCACTATGAGTTTTATTTCTGATTATATATTTGGAATTTGTTTTATTCTGTGGACATAAACTCTATGCCAAAAAATATCATAGCACATTTTTTTTCAGGCATGATCACAATCACAATTCTCTTATCATGATTCTGTCTTGTGGCGGCTTTAGGATTATTTCACTTCAAACTGAACAGTAAAACCAAGCTAGTTTCTCTATTGAAATGACTATAGATATAGACAAAACATTATGTAATGTCATCATTATGCAATGCAACTGGATCCCTTACCTCTTTCTATTTTTGGCCTCTAACCTTTGTCTGCGTGGTTGTACTCAATGCGCTCACGGTTGGATCCTCTCACTGTTCCTCTCACAAATACGCAATTTTTTTTAGGGACCAACTTCTCTATGTTGTCATCCCTGCCACTATGTTGCCAAATAAACATTAGGAGTAGAAGAAATCCAAGACACCACCTATTGTTTGCTGCGCCTCTATTGAAGATTTCGCTGAGAAAAACAACTTTTGATGCATATTTGAGCTGCGGCGCTGCAACTGGACAATACATACATACCAATAACAATCTCTCTGTAAAGGCAGATCACTGAGCTATTTTAATCATTAATGATCTAGTGATCACTATGTAGTACATCCCAATTTACAGCCATCCTTTGTTTTTAGACCTATGTGTATGTGTAAAAAAAGCTGGAAAATCTGGCAACAGGAAGTGATGCTGAGGAGATCAGAAAACCGACAGTAACCCGGTTACTGAAACATACTGATTGCCTTTCCTCTGTCATCTTTCTCACCACACTGGCATCACAGTTTTCGTGTTTGTGTGAAAACAAGAGCGAGACGTAGAGGGAGAGGTGTCTTTTTTTAGCCGAGCTGTCGCAGATCGCTGTGGGGGTTAAAACCGCTCTGCAGTTACACTCGTTAAACAGACTTTCTGCTGTTTACCGACAGGTCTAGTGATGCTGCAAATCAAGATGATATCTAGAGTTCCCAGATCCTCAAAAATAACCTCTCCTTTATTCAGTATAAAGTTGTGTGCACCCTCTCTTCAACCTTTGCGTGCCCTTTTTTTATTTCACCAGAAATAGAAACTCACTTCTCCCGATGAGAGAGAGAGGGAGCAAAAGAGAAAGAGTTTGGCGACTAATTATGAAGGAAGCTATTCAGATTATTCAGATGCTTGCTCTGCCCCCCCTCCTCTCCACCCCCCCAGGCAGTGAAGGGTCTTTTCTGTCCCCAGAGAGTGATGTCAGCATGGCCCATTGAAAACAGCCGCCGTGCGCTCTGAGATGAATGCCCTGGCTGAGCACAATGGCCCCAATTTGAATACCACGCGGATATATGCCAGATCGGAGCCCCAACAAAAGAAAGAGGGCTACTCCGCTCCCATTCAACCATGTTGTTATTTTATTAGAGTCGTAAATTTGCTTCAACCATTTATACCTTTTGTAGTTTTCAAGTGTTTATGGAGTTTGAAACACGCGGATGACCTGACGGGGGGGTTTGCCCCTATTTTGGACCGGATTGTATTATTTTTGTTGGCTCGTAACTGAACGGCGCGTTTGTTTCTGACCGCAGATCTACACGGACTGGGCCAACCACTACCTTGCCAAGTCAGGACACAAGCGTCTCATCAAGGACCTGCAAACAGACGTCACAGACGGAGTGCTGCTGGCTGAGATCATCCAGGTCGTAGGTAAGGAAAACACGCACTTGATTACAAAATCTGAGGAAGGGAGCCAGCTCTGATCATGTGGTTGCCGAAGAAATGTGAAACATGTCATTGGCTGCTTTTAAAGACAGGACTGACCTTTAGCAAACACACTGAGGGAACTTTTTACAGAAAGAGGCACATCATCATCAAATTACAGTCTTTTCTTTAGAGTATTTTAAATCTATAAGCTGTTGAAATGTCAATTTCAGTACGAGTGATGCAAACAGTTCATTTATTCGAATAGATTTCTTCCGTAGTTTACTGATAGTCAGAAAGTCTTTCATGAGTCACAAGTCTTTCTTTTTCATGTTTGCTCTGGGGCTCATAAGTGAACATGAAGTAGTTGGATGCTTATGTGCCCCCAAAACCTTCTTGTTTCATTCAGAAACAATGAAAAAGTTGTATGCAGTGAGATTGTAACTACTGTATTATGAGTGGATTCATTCATTTTCACTGATGGTTAGTTTTAAGAAACCTGTGAAGTGTCTTCTACTGACATGTTAATTACCGTCCTTCTTTTGTTTTGGTATGGTGACACTAATCTGTGAAAATGAGTTGTTCAAGTTTTCAGGACCATCTCATTTTCACATTTACAAACATGCACTTTAAAGTTGATTTACTTCTGTCTCAGGACAGGGGTTGGACAGTGCAGCGGGGGCTGCTCCTCTGTGTTTTTGACCCCTCACACTCGTCTGTGTCATCCTCAGTCTTGTCATTTCGTCTGGCCGTCCTCAGCCTGTCATTTCATCTGCCGGCAGCCCCGAGGCTTGACGCTGGCTGACACCAGCTGACCGGTGACTCAGCATGTCACTGACTCTCTGCTCCCAGCTCTTCCTCCGTGTGTCTGACCCAGATTTAAACTTCCTTCTCTCCGTGCGGCTCCATCCTGCACAGAGAAGAGTCTCACTGTTCTCAAACTGTAGCTGTTGCATGTGATTTGGTTTTCAGAGTTAGAGCAGGCTTGCTGGCGTCAAAGGACACTTAATATACTGTATGTAATTGCATCACATGTTTTAGGGCCTCCACTTTCTACACTACCTCCAGCTTCCTGCTGTGATGTTGGCTGCTTAGGTTATTCAGATTTTTCCAGCGGTGTAGTCACTTGAACTACTTCATCTTTCACTCCTGCACGCCTGGATTTGGACCGTAGGGGAATACTTCTTTCACACTAGACAACAAACCCCACCGATGTCTGACTTTTGACTTCAGTGGGATAGGATGCAATTGCCATTCTTTCACAGTTCAGAGTTTCAAGTCTTTATTCAAGCAATCCTCAAACATTGGTCAGTTGTCGCGCAGTTTAAAAGAGGGAGACTTAAGTAAATGACACATAAAAATTATCACATTACCATTGTCACTAGCCTTCATGCCGCATTCCTTTCCCCAGTTTTCTGTCGTGATTGTTAGATCGAAAATTAAACACCAGAAAAAAATAACAACAAGCAGACTTTTGGAAAGGAATCAATTGCACATTTTTCTTTATTTATTCTGCTAATTTTGGTGTAAAAATGGTCGAATGAATCTTGCTGGAGTGGAATATAGTTGGCCCTTGGCCCTGAAATACTCCCATCAAACTATGCTCCAGGAACTGAGAGACAAGTTGTAATGCAACTTTTCAGCATCCCTGAAAATGTGCCTGTTGTTAAAAGTGCCAGATCATCCCATTCAGCCACTACTTTTCTGTATTCTCACAAAATCAAGCCTTTAAACAATATTTACACTCCAATGCCCACTGCTGTTGCGGACTGACGTTGCGGACGCTCTGCCCAGGCCTCTCTGCCGGTGACACTGGAGCAGGCTGCTGGTGTTAGAGCAGCCACACTGGGACGGGATGTGGCACCTGTTTAACTGTTTGATCAACGCACGCTCAAGGTCAGGACTGTGGCCAAAAGGACAATCTGCAGATCAAGGTTATCTGTAACGCTCCGCCAGGCAACTGTGAGGATAATCTGTCCAGCAAATTTCAGGACGATCTCTGACTTTTGAAGATACTTTGCACAGTCTTCAGCTCCCAGTCTGTGTCAGATTATTGTATATTATATTAAGCATTCCCATATGGGCGTCACCACAATGAGCAATTTGTCAGGCGGGAACCCACTGAACCACTGACCATTAACACGTTTCTTAAGGCTATTCTTATAAGCATGGGATGCTATATGCCATGCTTTTATTAATATACCATCATGGTGATTTTTTTGTTCATGTGTCTACTGTTAGTTACACATATGTGTGCTAGAAGGAGTTGAAAACATAAAAGACACTGCATATTTGTTCATCTTAAAGGAAGAACAGTATTTCCTCTCGCCGGGTAGGTGGTGCGATACGTGGTCCTGAGGTGGAGCTGCACTGTGAGCCACACCGAGCCTCCTGATGCAGGAGCTCCTGCTGTTGGCACAGTTGTCAGCTGTGAGCTGACGACCGTGTCTCAGCTGCTGTGGGCTGGGCCTCTAATAGACGGGAGGAATCCTTGACACCACACACACACGCCCAGCACACATCTCGGTCGGGCCCCCAGCGGCCCCGTTCCCATTTGCTGTGGCCAGATAGTGTTTCATGTCTCCACGGGAGGGGAGAGGAGGGGGGTCACAGTCACCGGCACGAACACCTCTGCTCTCCTCAGTCAGCCAGCAACTGTCTGGGACACACACACTGGATCTCCAGTGGAAATAAAAGAGAGGATTACTTCAACCAAACACGCCTGAAAAGAGTTTTCACCCTCTTCTTTTATCTCTCTGTCTCTGTCTCCTCTTTCCGTCTCTCCTCAGCCAATGAGAAGATTGATGATATCAATGGCTGTCCCAAGAGCCGTTCTCAGATGGTAAGTGACCTTCCATGTTTGTTTTGGCGGACTGCTGTGAAATGTACCTCTGTGTGTGTGTTTGTGAAGTAATACACCTCTTTGATGTCCCATTTCACCGACTCATGTGGCCCTCGCTGGGAGCTGCGGTCTATAAGCTGCTGGTTGTAGATGGTAATGGTTAGGCTATTTATTTTTACTTTTGTGGTCTTGCGGGCTGCCGTCCGTCAAACCTCTGGCTCAGACTTCTGGCAGCTGGCACTCAGTTGAAAGCATCACAGGCTTTGGTTTTGGGGCCAGTTTTGCCTCATCTTATTACACTTGCAAAGGAGTCAGCGCTCCTCTCATCTCCAGGAGTGAAAGCAGGCAGGAAGCATCAGCGCTGACGACAAAGGAGATGTTTACAGTCGGTTATTATGACGTGACATTTAGCAGGTATATAAGTGGGATTTCCTTTGTATTGCTGCTGCTGGTGATTTCAGTGTTTTCACAGTTTTGTGTTCTCTGTGGGAAATGAGGCGACGGTGCCGTGGGCAGGGCTGCCCTCAGCTGAATGTGAAGGGTCGTAAATTGGGCCAGTGTGCCAGCTGAGGGGGCTATTTTTGGCCACCAGCCAGACTACTGAAGCATCTCAGAGCACCAGAGAGAGAGGGAGAGGGATACACACCCGTAGTTAACAACTGAGGAGGAGGTGGAAGCACAGCTGATCCCTGAACCCTTCCTCTTTCAACACCAGCTTGGACCCATATTACTATACTTACGAGGACGTCCTGTTTCTAGTGCTTATTTTAGTGTTTCTAGTTCCACATTGTGCCGTGTTTTATAATTTGGGGCTGATTTATCTTGGGGAGCTACAGAAAATCCATTACCGTCTTAGATATTAAAAGCTCTAAAGTATATCAGTCAAGATTTTTATTAAACTCTCAATTCGTCATGGCTGAAAATAGAGCTGAGGCCTGAATCACACATCGAGCACGACGTAGTGTGGCTCTGTGTGGGTAACCTGGCTTCACTCACCATTGTTCATCTGGGATAAATGCTATGACAGTTTGTTATCCTGTCAGCTACAAGAGAGTTCATGTGAGAGTTGCTCATGCAGACATCTTCAGAACCACGAGTGAAGCAATTATGAAACAAGATTAACTCACATAAATGTAGTTATTGTAACGACAAAAACTGATGTTCGAGGAGGTGAAATGTAAAGAATGATCACATGTTGTTTTGTAAAGAATGAGTATCTGAAGGTTTTTTTTTTGTCTGACGATGGACTTTTGAATATGTAATGCAGGTCAGTGAGTTCAAAGTATTGTAAGACTGTTTCTATTGGCTAAGCAGAGACGAGAGAAGAGAAGAAGTTGAAGTCTGATTAGGTCTATGTGACGGCAATTTATAATTTACAGTGAGGTAATTAACAGTCTGTGGATCGTTTTTCTAATAAAAGACAACATACAGCATTTTTGATTTTCTAGTTATCATCACAAAGTCTCCTCATGTTGTTCTGAGCTGCAGTTTTAGTATAATAGTGTAAATGCTGACACTCAGAAATCCCCGTGGGAATTGATTCCATTTTTATGTTTAGGGTGATAAACTGTCTGTGTTTGTGTCTTAACACCTTATCAGTTACTTGTAAGTTTTTCACAAAGTCAGTTTTTTTGTCAGTGTCAGCATACAAGTTTCATGATAGCAGAAGGCTAGCTGGCTAACCTACAATAACCTTGATCACAAATGGTACAAATGTCATTGTAAGCAAACCTTTGACATCATCAGAAAACAGTCACTATTTACCATTCCTGCATATTTAAAAACCCACTTAGACAATTAATGTTGGATGCTTTCCTTTACAGTTGGATTACAAGTGCCTTTAACTTACAAAGAGAAAAAAGTTCAGGACCAACAAAGGTTGATTAGTTTATATACAAGCAGATTGTAAGCCCAAATCCATCGATCTCTATGAATTTTGATTTTAGTTTTCCTCATTTTGAATATTAATTTGCCATAGATGTTCCTCTTTGTCACTTCAGACATGTACTAACTCACACTTAAATATGGCTGACTTCCCTCTATACTTCCTGTCCCACTCACTATCAATTAGGCCTTTACCATTAGTGCTGATTACGCCCCCCCCGATGCCTGTAATTGAGCGTTTTGCACTCTTTCCACTCAGTGATCCGTGGTTTTGTCTCGCTGTTATCAACTTCCTGTGTAGCCTCTCTCACATTCTGCCATTCTGTCATCTGCAAGCACAGCATGTCATTAAATGTCTTTAAGGCATTAATGACAAGATGATATCCTGCAATCTTGTCTTTTTTTAATGACAAGAAGATTGCAGGATATTTCTGAGACAAATCGAGTTGTTCCAGATTTAAAAAAAAATAAAACATTTCCTTAATATTCATAGATGGTGTGTGTGTGCCAGTCAAGAGAGAGACAAAATGTTTTTTTTTAGTGTGCATTCATGCAATGTGATATTGTTTATTGGATAATGGCTGTCAAGATCTGCTTTTATTTTCAATTGGACAAGTTGAGATGTTGAGTATTTTTGGATCGCTGCATAAAGTCTCAGTAGGTTTGTCAGCTTTAAAGCAAAATCTGAAGCACTCAAGCAGTGCTAAGGGCAGGTGCAGCCGCAGTCATTATGCAAATGCCTGCTTTGTGTGTTGTCATGCTGTCAAAACAAACACACACACACACAAACACACGCAGGTCCTGAGAGTTTATTTGGCAGCTGGGTTGAAGGAGTAAGAGAGCCCACTTTTACTGCACTTTATTTCATTGCTTTCAAACCCCCAAAGCTTCCAAAGCTGCTGCCAATTACCACCACTTAACCTGACCTCCGTTTCTAAACGAATAAACATGGAAATAAGCTCCATCAGTGGAATAAACCACGGAACTCTCACCTTGCACCAACACCAGCTGATTAGCATGCTGGCTATCCGGGCCTTAGCCAGAGTCTGTTTTTACAACTGTCACAGCCTTGTTAAACGGACCCCCATCATCGGGTCATTTCTTTGCCACCCAGTCAGGCTGTGTGTATGTGTGTGTGTCTGTGTGTGTATTTGTTTGTGTGCCTGTGCGTGTGGGTGCAGCCCAGAGCGAGCCTGTTGATTTGACACCGAGCTGTTAAAACCACACAGGATTCCTCGTACACAGAGACACACAAACAAACACGCTTGGTTTCCCGTCCAAACTTCCCGCGTTACAAAGTAAAATCAAGTTCCAGAAGCTGTGACTCGTAAGAGCCGAGAAATTAAACGCCAGCCAAACATTTCCACATTCTCGTTTCATTCGGCACAATTAAAATCCGGTGCTGGATTCATTACCTTAATTTGCTTTGTACTTCCGATACTATGGGCCAACTTTTTTTTAGGGTAAGCAGAATTTGAGGGGACTAATCAATTGGCAGAAAGTAGATCAAATGCACACTGCTAGCAGCATACCAGGACACCTTCTCCAAAGAAAGCTTGCTGATGATTTTTTGAAATTCAATGCTGTAACAACTTTAATCCCTTTCACCTCCAGACAGCGTTCCTTCTCACATAGTTTCTCATCTAATGCGCTCAAACGATCGGATTAAATTGCAGATGCCAGCCACTTCTGCAGAACTTGGAAAATTACGTTTTTCTTATTGTGCACCTGCAACCTTGAACTATCCAGCTTTTCTTGCTTTTGTCGATTGATCTGTTTTTTTGTCTGATCTGTTTGTTTGAGATTTCAGTATTTTACAAATGCAGCTCTTTAGAATTTTTTTTGATCTAATGTTGCTGTGTATTTTCTTGCTCTGTAGAATCTTTTGCCTATTGTTTTACACTCAGGTTCCTCAGCGAACTGCACATTTTCTGCTGCTGCAGAAGGGAGAGCTTAGGTAGAAACCAGCAGGACCAGGTGTTTAATGAGCTCGATAAAAGACAGATTGAAGGATTCATCAGCAGCTATGTCGCGTCATGCCACTTCATGCCAGGCTCTTTGCTGATACGCTGTTTTTGTGTGTTCATGTGTAAACCGGCCAGACAATAGAGCTTTCCGTTTTCACTCACCCTGTTTTACCCTCAGGTGTGGTGTCACCTCACACACATTTTATAACACACTTAACCTGCGTGCGCACAGTTACATGTGTCTCTTGTGTGGTTTTGGTCAGAAGTCAAGACCACCTTGGTTTTCTGACACGGATCATTTTTTGTGTTTTTTGTCGATGGCAATGCTTCAGGCAGGTAAGCGGGACAAGACCCAAAAGATGTTGTGTTAATGATTCAACGGGCTGGTTAATGTTTGATCAAGGGGAGCGGTACTTTTTTCTGTGTGTGAGCCAAAGAGAAATCTCCAACTGTATCAGCCGGTCGAGAATCAACTGATAAGTGAAAACAAGCAAGCGATCACATAAACTGTTTTCACGCAACCAGCCGATCCTGACAGAAAGCTGATAGCATGATGCACAGCGAAACGTTCACATTATGTTGTTCACCCCTAAAAGACCCCAGAAGTTAGTCATCTGTTGCAGCAACAGTGTGTCTATTCATAGGAGATCTGACACACACTTCATTATGTAAGAGATGATTCCAGAAACCTCAACCATGGAAAATTCACTCTCCTTAGAATGGTAAGAAATTCACAAATGCCAAAGACAACGCTGTTTTTCATCGACAAATCGAAGCAGATTTCCCTTAATTATTTATTCTTTACACAATTCAGCAGGGAGATGTTGACATAGCTGGAGGAAATTGTTGTTTTATTTTATGATAGATGTCAGCCGGAGGATGATTAGGAAAATCAAAATTTAAAACGATATATCTTTTAAGGAGGTAACAGTAAGCAACGCATTTAAACATGATACATTTAAAGAGAAAATGCTTACTGTGAATGTGATTAACGTTATTAAAGAAAAAAAAGACGCACATGAAAAAAAAGCAGTACAACAGAATATGCTGGTTGAGGGTGATATTGCATCTTAATGTGAATCACAGCAGCAGGAGCGTCATTTTTCTTTAATCTCATAAGTGGTGAAAACCAGCGCTTCACCGAGGTGATGAAACCTCTGCATGCATGTTTCAGTCAGGAGAGAGAAAGAATTATTCGGTGAGAAGTCAGAGTTCAGCAGGTGAGCCGGTAGCCGTAATCTGTGAAACCTCCGCGCAGAGTGAAAGTAAGTGTGGGCAGATAGTGACAGATTTAACCACACAGTCAAACACACACACACACACACACACACACAAAAACACACACACACACACACACACACACAAACACACACACACACACACTGACACCACGTTGTCTCGCAGCCATCTAACGTGATCGGATTCCACAAGACCCAATAGTCAGAAAATCAAATGACAGAGCGCCTTCGGCAAGGAAGCTGTTGTCACGTTCCAGTCAGACTGATAGATCAGTTCCAACACAAGTGTTGTTTAGCCAGTGTGAAAGAGGTTAGCTCCTGATCTGAGGAGAAAAAAAATGAAATGCCTTCACTGTTGGGATTCTTGCATACTTTATTAATTCATAAACTTGTTCATCAATGCTTTTTTGGGAAATTAGTGCACCATTTAAAGAGTTCTTTGGGCTTTGGGCTTTTTTTTTGTAGTTTTGCCCATTCAGCAAGTGGGATGGAGACGTTCCCTAAAGACAAGTAAGACTGGCCAAGAACACAAGCAGTCAGATGATCGGACAGGTTTTTAAATAAACTTCCAGGTTAGCCAAATGTATTCAGAATCAAAAATATAGGCAAACAGTAATCATTAGCCAGAGTGTCCTCTGTAGATTGCATCACAATTTACAAGCCCACTTCTGATTCAACTTTGACCTTCCTTATCTACCAGTGAGATTAGAGATTGTTGGCGCCTTTTTTGTGTGCTTACTTTCAGTTTTGCCTTTAGATAAAGGGGTTTAGTCAATCTGCCCACACTGTTGGTTTGTTTGCACTGTGTTAGTGCATCAAACTACACATTTCATTTAAAACCAGATGTGAACCCCTGACTTTAAATTCTAATATTGACTAGTTGTGCTGTGCTTAAAGAATAGCTTAACTTGAATTTATCAGTTGAGTTTATTTTTATAGCTCAACATCACAGTCATGTTATCAGTGGGTTTCACAGACCCACAGCCTATCTATCAGTGTGGTTTAAATTGAGAGACTTTCTCATTTTGACAAAAACAAGGTCCAAAAATACACAGTTGTACCTGTGTTACCTGTGTTTTGATGTTCAAATTAGATACAGAAAATCATCGCTGAAGATATCTATGAGCAACTTTGATTCCAAAATATCGGCTTCAGTATCAGTCTTCAAAAAGCTCCTATCAGTCCGATCCTGCTTCAGACACATCGTGCTAACGCACACTCCCTCCCTTCCTCCCTCCCTCCCTCTCTCTCTGTAGTGCTTACTCTCTCTCTCTCTCTCTGTCTCTCTCTCTCTTTCTCTCACTCTTACGTCACACACACACACACACACACACACACACACACACACACACACACACACACACACAACAATGCCGTCCGTCGGATGGGAAGGTGTGTTTGCTCAGAGGGCTGCTGGCTGGCCAGCCCCGTGCTGCTGCCGGGAGCCGGAGCAGAGCAGGAGGTGATAGTGGCCTGGGTGGAGGTGTGAGGTCAGGCAGAGCAACCACACTACAGGAAGAGATCACACATCCAGGCAGGTAGGAGTTAACAGCCGTGAGTTTCTTTGGAGGGATTTTGTTCAGATGATCAGTAGGGTTTGAGCAGAAGATGGACAACAATAGTGTTTAGTGTTCTCTTTATTTGGTGGCCTCTTGATTGTGTATCTGCGGACTTACTCGCTTTACTTTTACTTGAGTATGTTTTGAGTCGCACATCAGCCAGTTGCCTTAACACTAATTTGGTGGAGAACAGGTGAGTGATGAAGCTTAAGAGTTGTCACAAAAAGCCTAAAATGACTTCTGCAGTCTTGCGGGAAATGGATACACATTATAGTGTTTGCTTATTTTATTTCAGCGGCTGTTCAATAATCAAAATGTTTTATTTAAAGTTATATTATATGATACAGGGAAAGCAAGGATATTTTTGCATTTGAGAAACTTTGTACAACATAACATCACCTATAATTCGTAGTTAAAGTGGTTTGCTAAACTGCTTGTCTGAGTTCTGTTCTCTATAGGTTTTAAATAGCCAGAGGTTTCAGTATTTCTACCCCCTGAGAGGCGGGGCTTGGGAGCATCTCGGCAGGATGGGGCCTGGCATTTGTGATGGGGTATTCCATTGAAGCATACTTGTGCGGGCTGTTGCTATTTAAACTTCATCTGTACCAGGGAATTTGGGGCAGTAGGGGAGTGGTTCGGTCACTCAGATGAAGTGTAGGCTGGGGGTATTAAGTCTTTGGGTATGTGAGGTTTATTTTTAAGGAGTTAGTGGTATTCCGAGACGGCCATAGTGGACATTCCTGCTGTCCCTAAGTTTTCTGCTGTATCACCTCAAAGGACAACACATGTCAGCCCCTCTAACAGCTGTTTCTGGGGTCAGAGGTTACGGAAATGACAGCAGGGGCAGCGCTGCTGCTTCAGCTCAGCCCGTGACCTGAAGTCCACCAGCCTCTTCACAAACTAACACAAGAGATGAGAGATAGAGATGAATTTGAACTAAAGGACGAATACAAAGTTGTAAATAAGTAGTAGACTGACGAATATCGATGTTGAACCATACCATAGTATCCCATAAAACAGATGTTGCGACAAGTAGTAATCGAACTAGTACTATTTAGATCTAGTTTACTAATGATCTGGTCGCGAATGAACTTTGATTCTAATAAATCTGGAAGTAACACAGTTATAAGTGATCAGACGGAGGATGAAGAAGTCTCATGAGTTAGGTACACATCTAGGAGGACATTTATGTCACTTTATATATACGGTGAAAGGTGTAACTATACATGCCATGGTAGTGGATAGAAGTAATGGCAGTTGTAGTAGAAACTAATAGTAATATGCTAGTGGGTTTATCTGATGAAAATATAATATTGGATGTAAACAATTGTAGATGCTGGTGGATTTACCAAACAGTAATGCAGCATGTAACTAAGTGATATTATCGATGTAATTAACAGTAATATGCTACTGAAAATTCAAAATGATACTGCAGTGTTTTACGCTGTAAAATGATAAGTGTTGATAGGTGTCTTTTATTATTGTCTTTTTAAAATCGTTTAAAAAGCACTTCATAAATGCAAGGATTGGTTGACAAACTATCACAACAGTTTTTGACCAAACACATCGATACCAGTGTTGCGACAGTATTGTAGGGATGACTTTCGTCGAGAAAATGACATCATTTAACTGTAATGCAGCCTTTCAATTTAGGAAAATGTCACCACAATGTAACAATTTCCAAAATCTAAGAGGATCTATAGTATTATGTAATATTACAATATTGCTCAGCCCTTGTTTCACTGATTTAATAAAATGATGATTGTGGATTAATAATATGGAAAGGGATGTAACTAGCACTAGTATGGTGATGAACAGAACTGAAATTAATGTAGTAGATGTGAATATGAATATGATAGCAGATGGAGCTATAGTAATACAGCAGCGTATGTAACTCACAGCTATATGAAAGTTTCCACTAACTAAATATGACATTCTAGTGGATGAAAATGAGATATATACACTTGTGGTTGTAACTAAAAAGAAGTATGTTTGTGGATGTGGGTAGCATTACAGTAGTCAGCCACAGTGGTTTTAGTATTATCATTGAAGGCGGTAGCTTTGGCTCAGTTGATTTACCTTTTATCTGCAGCCAGTGGACGTTCACATATTTCAACAGGGACGGATGTAAACGAGCTCTTACTTCAGCTTCTCACCTCACAGCCGGATACTTCCCAACAGGAGAACCACAGAGCGAGCTGTAGGTCAAGCTATATTTAGTCGGCGCATATTAAGTGTAATCATGTCATTAATCTTTAGTGAGCGGGACCCTCCCGGTTGCAGCCCACACCCGGTCTCATTTACAAAGGACACACTTCATATGTGTTTTAGTTTAGAAACCACTTGGAGTATCACTGCTCTATATCTGCTCTCCCTTGGCCGTGAGATTACATTTGAGCTGTTGTTCTTTCAACAAAGTGGGTTTGTTGTAGGTACATTTGGGCAGATTAGCGTCACTGTGTTATAAATCTACCATCCCTTGTAATAAATGTCATTCTAAAAGAGATTTATCACCTCTTTAACCTTTGTGCATACTGTAAAAAGCTTTTTAAAGTCGTTTTCATAGTCAGTTCCTTAGTTAATTGCCTCGCCTAGAGTGCCTTAATATAGTCTGTGTGTCATATGAGAGTGCAGCGGCTGTTCCATCTTGATATCTTTTGCGCTGTACCTGGTGTGTTTGCTCATCGAAAACAACAGTTGGTAAACTTTGATCGCTCAGTCATCTGCCGTGACTCTGCTTGATGATTTGTTTTATGTGGTTTGCTTTGTGATTACGTGGGCCAGCCAGCAGGCTTGGTGTATAATGGGGTCACATGGGCTCTAAACAAAGCCTGTCTGCCTATCAAATCCTCTCACAGTCCAGTGACAGCTCAGCAGTCTGCTCAGGTTGCCATGGCTGCTTTCATAGCAACTTAGTGGGTGTTTTTGATTCTCTGATGCGCTGCTGACGAAAGTCTGCTCGGTTTGAATCCTCTGTTGACTGCGTTATCATGTGGCCAATTTTAATATCCCATAACATTTCTGTATAGCTGGTTATAGCTTGTTTGACGCATCTACTTTGAGTAATTCTGCAAAACAACTGATGATCCAACACCATGGATATTTTACATGGTTTTAAGTGAAACATTTACAAAACCTTGATTTTCCCGAACAAGAATCAATCCTCAGAAATCACGGCTACTATCAGCCAGTCAGCATTAATGTTTGTTATGTGCATTTGGATGCAGATGCTCCAAATTAAAGGCCTTAACAGATGTATGCATCAGGACTATCTAACATTACAAATACATGCATACTGGCATGAAATTTGTATTTACTGCCAGAGACAATCCAGAAAACATAAACAGATTTAGTTTCCAATCCACTTTTCACTGCCCCTGCTGTGTCAAATCAATGAATATTGGAGGCCATATGATCGGTAATGCCAATGCCAACATCCTCAGCCTTGTCAGCACCTCTCTTCTAAAAAAAAAAAAAAGTTTCGTACATTTTGTACAGCCAACTTTCCTCTCTAGATAGATTTGTAGATCTTCACTTCCAGTTTTGCCATCACGCTCTCTGGAAAAGCGTGCAGAACGCAGACCATCATGCTTCCTCGCATTATACAAATATGCAAATTCAAATGGAAATGTGCAGGGCGCAGTGTCTTACAGCTGTGTCTGTGTTTCTCTTGTCCAGATTGAGAACATCGATGCCTGCCTCAGTTTCCTGGCAGCAAAAGGAGTCAACATCCAGGGTCTGTCTTCAGAGGGTAAGTAACTCCTGCACTTCTGCTTTCACTGGAACAAGAGACGTAGTCCTAACCTTTAGGCCAGGCCAACAAATGTCCTTTGTGCTATGGAAAAAAAAAAGATAAAGAACAAGCCACTTGATACATTGAGGCGTTTTTACTGGCAAGCCCTTTTGCCTGGACACACTGCATTAATGCCAGAAAGTACAAGTTAAAAAATGTAGGCTCAACAGGGGCTGATGTAGTATACAGCTCACAATAGGACATTGTGTTAATGTAGCCAAACAAAGATTCATGTTTTATTACTTTCTTTCACCTTTTTTTGCACGCGGGGAACCTAGTAGCAATCATACCAATTGTACTATTACTACTAGCATTGTCTTTGGACTGAACAGGGACAGTGGTGCCCCTCATAGCCAGAGAGCCATTGGGTCAGTTCTCTGTTCTGTATGGAGAACGTTTTCTCTAAGTATTTACTCTTGACCTTCCTCTTGCAGACCAGAAATATGCAAGTCAGATATATTGGAGAGCTGAAGCCATCAGTGCAAAAACAACATAACATGTTTCAGGTTGCTATTTAATACCAGTGTACTTGCTGCAACTGAAATCTGCTCACTTTGTAGAGTCAGTGCCCAAATGAAGGAGCTAAAAAGTCAGAGTTTATAGATTCGGTGCTCTAAATCCTCAGTCTTAAACAGGGCATTAGTTTATAACTCAAAAAAATGAACCAACATAAACGATGGAATATTAAGAGAAAAATATGTCGACTTTACATCAAAAACCTCTCATGTATTGTGTTATGAGATCATGTCTAATGAATATGCACGTTAACCAGCTAGCCCAAGCCCAGCCTGTCTCATGATACCACTTTTCTCGAGAGGCAATAGTCCGATAGTACAGCCTTTCATCGCTCAGCTGGAAGACGAGTGGCAAATTTGCTACATTCCCCAACTCTCTTGCCTGCAGCCGTCTGTGTAGAGAGATTGAGGGTTTGCGAAAAAAAAAAAAAAAGAAAGAAAAGGTGCTTTTAATGACCATTAAACTCAAACACACAATTTGTTTTCGGTCAGTTTTTCTGTCACATTCAATTTTGTCTGAGTTACATTGCTTAATTTTGTACAGTTATCTTTATCATGGTATCACAACGATGTATCAAAACAGTAACAGAATTTCTTTTCAACCTTCATCCTCACATTTGCTCTCATCTGTCATATTTGTCCTTCTTTACCTCATCTCACCCCCTTAACCCTCTTAATATTCTATATGTTCTCCCGCAGAGATCCGGAATGGCAATCTGAAAGCCATCCTCGGCCTCTTCTTCAGCTTGTCCCGCTACAAACAGCAGCAGCAGCAAGCTCAGCGGCAGAACTCCCAGCCCACGCTTCCATCCGCTGCCCAGTCCAAGAGCACACACCCTCCCCTGAGCCAGCAGAGCAGCGCCCCGGCACAGCTCAGCCACTCTCCGCATGGGACTCCTGCTCTTACAGCCCAGAAAGCAGCACAGGCCGAGATGCAGTCCAGGTGAGGCTCACTGGCCCTACCGGGAATGTCGTAACCTTGTGTAACCTTGAAACTGGGTGAACGGGTCTGTCTGAAATTTTCACCTTCTTGCTGGTTCTGCTGTTCTAATCCATCATTTTGTCATCTCGGACTTCTTGTTCATACTTCTGTCATTTGTAACCGTAAACCTGACCTCTCTGTCTCTGTCCTCTTCCATGTATCTCCTCTCTTTTCTTTTCCTCCAGGGATGGGTCTCAGAGTAAACTACTCAAGTTTTCCCTTGGTCAGAAAAAGACCTCTAGGTCAGCTTGTTCTGCCTTTCTGTTTTCTTGCTCCTTCCTCTCTTTCCTCCACCACTAAACCACACCTCCCTTCCTGTCCCCCACTCCAGGAAGTAGGAAGGTAGAAATTGCCCCTAATCAAGGATAACATTACTTTCGTTCAACAATGGGTTTCATGTTGTTTCTTTGTCTGTGATTAAGGGCAATCTCTACTACAAGCACTATCTAATATGCATGAGTGGTAGTGTTGAGCAGATAGTAACTAAAGCTCTGGGCTCCATTTTCGGACGTCCCTGTCTGTCTGGCAGCGTGCCTCATTTGGCAGGCCTGCTAAATGGGCTGTGAAAGACCTTTAGATAACCCTTAAGTAAGTGTGTGCGTGTTTGTGTGTGTGTGTGTGTGTGTGTGTGTGTGTGTGTGTGTGTGTGTGTGTGTGTGTGTGTGTGTGTGTGTGTGGATTTGCTTGACGACCACATCCCCCATATAATGTGACATCAATAATTAACACAGAATGAATCTATGGCAGGAGTGCACATCTATAATATAACAGCGTGTCACAACTAGCTTCCATGTGTGTTTGCTGTGATGCTTTCAAGTCTTTATTGCATTCAAATTTGCCTCTTTTTTAGCATGCAGTGTGGTATTATGTAACGATGCACCTTGAAATTGGATTTAGGATGTGGGCTTTGCATGCTGCCTATCCCAGATTCTGATTGCATTGCACCTGCCCCCATATAAACCCTCCTCTCCGAAGCAATGCAACGGCCCCACCTTCTGGTTGGCTTGTATAACTACAAGAGAATGAGCTAAGATTCTCCTCATCGTTTCCACCAAACACTCGGCTTTTCTAATTGCTTTTCCCGTCAGATGCAGACATTAAAGCGCTAAGTACTTTTAAAGGATGTTAAAGACATGGAAGGTTTACATAAATGTCATTGTTTAATCGGAGATATTGTCACTGCACTGATTTCTTTTTTCTTCTACACGGACAGAAAGCAAATTATCAATCTCTCTCTCTCTCTCTCTCTCTCTCTCTCTATATATATATATATATATATATATATATATATATATATATATATATATATTTTTTTTTTTTTTTTTTTTTTTTTTTTTTTGAATAAATGCCTTAATTGAATAAATCTACTGAATTTTTTTGGATTATGAGCATGCGAATTGTGCAAATAAGATAATCAATCCTTTGCACACCAGTAACATTAAGTCACGCTCTGGTTAAGCACAGTCATAAAGGACAAGCAAGCCCCTAGATGTGCAAGTAATTCCATGATTAATAATTAATAAATACATACTACTTTTAAGGTGGTTCAGAGCTGAGCTTTGGTGTGCAGTAAGCCCTGTAGCTCTTTCTTCATTTTAAACAAATGTAATATTTATTTGGCAGAAGCATGTTTCTTTTCCTTTTTTCGTTTATTTGACCTTTAAACTAAAAATTGACAGAAGATGAGTTGAAATGTGCTAGAGAATTCTCTCCAACTTGAACTAACACATATTAGTTTTAAATATATTAACATTTTGAAATGTTTTAAGTTTTTTTTTGTAACCATCCCTTTGTATATTGCATCTATACACGGCCAGTCCAGAGGGGGAAGGCGATAGACTGACTGGCTGGGCCATAATTGAAAGCCGTATGATCCTAGGCTACTCCACGCTAAATAATGTGGTGAAAACCTATTATGTCGCAGTGGCCAGATAAATAATGGTCAGTCAAAGTGAGTGGCATGCCGGAAATGAGAGTTCCTATAATGTATACGAGAGCTGAGAGGAAGAGCTGTAATCTGTTTATCAGCATCCGCCTCGCAGTCCCAGGATGATGATGTCGTCGCCACTGGTGAATTAGCATTTCATTAGCAGCCTGTGTGCCTGGCTAGATTACAGCTTGGCTCACAGACCTCACCAAAGGCAACAAATTGACATACAATATGGAATCAAGGTGTCATATATTTCACAAGGCTTATCCACGGCCAGAATGTATATCCTGTCTAATCCATGCAGGGAAATAAAGGAGCGGGACATGTAATCTGAGGCTGCCGAGCTCACGGCTCCCCTGAGACGTGCACTCCGTCAGCCTGTCTGACCCGTTCACACACATCCACGCTGCTTAGAGCTCATCTGTCTCCATGAAATTTCCGTAGGTGTATGTAGGGAGGATGGGCCAAGCTGTAATAGCGGCAAGAAAAGCAAACAATGGCTGAGTTTACGTTTGTTAAACTGTGTGCATCCTCTAATCCAAACCACTTCAGACTGAAGATGACTCAGATGTTTATTAGGAACAGTCACTGTTAGCAAAAGATCTAGGCAGCAGGATGACTGAGTGGGTAGTTTAGTCATCAGTTTGTGGTAGACTCGACCTTGCAGCCCGACAAGAGGGCAAGAGGAGAACTTCAGTAGTTCATTGTAGATGTTGAATTACATAAACTTCCTTAGGTAACGACAACCACATGCTCTATGGTTGCTGCTTAAGCTTTGCAGTGTGTTGCTGTGATAAAGCTGCAGCTCTCCAGTGCTTGCATGGTTCCTGTACTCATACTATAGTGGTATCCTCCTGTTTGAGTTTGGAAAGTGCTGGATGTGCACCTGTCCCAACAGAATGTGTTAGATACTCTGTAGTAACCAAATGTGTTCCTTTACTGCGTGAGATGAAGGCTACATATTGAATATTCAAAAACGTTTATGATCTTCAGTCACTCGATCATAAACAAACATTTGTCCTGTCCTATCCATGCCCCTGCTCCTTCCTTTTTCTCTCTCTCTCTCTCTCTCTCTCTCTCTCTTCTCTCTCTCTCTCTCCCTCTCTCTCTCTCTCTTCTCTCTCTTTCCACCAGACTTCCCGGCCCCTCAGCGAGGGTGTCCACTGCCGGCAGTGACATCCCTCCAAGAGGCTCGGTCGGTGCTGCTGGGAACCGACGCAGCCAGGGCTTCAGTGATAAGACCAAAGCCAACTTGCACCTGAACAAAGGTAGGTCACACACACAAGATAGATAGAGTGATGTCAGACAAGTGAAACATGTTATTGTTGTAAATCTTCTGGTTGCTTTTTGTTATCCTAGTTTAAAAAGCTAGTTAGTTTTGTTGCTTTAAGACCAAGAGAAAGTCTTAAAAACTGTGTCATAAAGTAATGCACACCCCTGAGCAGTCAATACTGCGCTGTAATAACTGAGAATACATGAGCATAAAATCGTGATGTTTCCAGTGAATAAATGGCCTCCTTTAATTTTTAAACAAGGTCAGCTGAGTTTATCATCAGAGAACTATCTGTACTCTCTGCCTTCAGCAGCATTGGCTGGAGTTTAAGTGAGGACAAATCTGTGTACCTGTGTCTAGTTGTGGTTTTAAGGACATTTTCTCAGTGTAGACGGCGAGGTGACATGCTGTGATTTATTTGAGTATGAGTTAAGATGTTATCATGGCCTCTATTCACCTGCTGTAGGCAGACTCAGTTCATTTGGAGAGGTTGCTACAGGTGTTGCCAGCTGGAGTAAAGGCATCCAAACATCCTGAAACCTCAATTTAATTTATTTTATTAATTGTGATGCTTTGTATCAATTTTGTTCTTTTCTGAAATGACAGAATATTTCTTATAAATCATGTCACAGTCACTTGAAATTCAGAGATTCAGTAAAAAAAATAATTTGCTATATCTTCATTGCTGATGAAGGTTCTCCATCATCCAGGTCATGGTAAATCTAAGTGCTGTATCATAGGTAACTGGACTTGTTTGAGTTTCTTGAAGATGTTTCACCTCTCATCCAAGAGGCTTCTTCAGTTCTAACTAACTGGAGGGGAGTTGGCTTGCTTTTAAAATCTGTGTGGGTGTGTATGAGTCTCTGAGTTTCAGAATCGTCATTGTTTTCTTTGTGCTTATTAAGCCAGATGAAATGTTTTACAGTGCTGTCACTAAAAATCCTTGAGCCTTGTCTAGTTTGTGAGAACAGCGCCCTCTTCCTGTTTGGTGAGGTTAAACAATCCAGCAGAGTTCTCCCTCGGAGGTCCCACCGGGAATTCTGCTGGACTGGAATTATTCAAAAATAGTTTTTGAGAAATGTTTTTTTCATCCATTTGTTATTGTGAATAACTGTAAGTACTACAGTACCCATGAACCTTAGCTGCTGTTGCTGTAGTGTTGCAGCAGAATATTAGGCTGGATAAAAATAGTTTCTGCTCCTTGTTGGTCAATGTTGCTTAAGTTTTTTATAGCTACATGCTTATGTCTAGTTTGCTCATCTTTGTGCTGGTGATTCAACTGGGAGGGCTTGCTATGCTTTTAATATAATACACATTCAACAATGTAAATACAAGAGAACATCTTTTCAGCAGAGCAGCGGAGAACAGCCAGTGTGTGAGCGTACGGCTCACTGTATCTAATCAGTGTTCTGTCGTATGTTTGTGTTTGTCGGAACCCTCACACGTTTATTCCAAACTCTTCTGACCCAGTTCGACTCATTCTGCTCAGTGTTAGTGTCCTGCAGAATACACACTTGTATTGAGTGTTTGGCAGTATATTTAGTTAGACCAGTGTTGAAATGTGCCTCTGTCACAACTCAATGGGCCGAAGCTTTATATAGACTGTGTTAGTGTTCACAGTCTAAACTCATTACCCTGCATCAGACAGAGAATTCTGACCGCCCAGAGAGAGACTGTGTGTATGTCTGCCTGTGTGTATGTTTGTGCGCATGTGCACGTGTGTGCCTGTGTGTGCGTATGTATGTGCGCGTGTGTGCGTGTGTGTGTGTGTGTGTGTGTGTGTCAAAGAGAGAAAAAGAGAGAGTTGTTCAAATAGTGACAAATTAACTCAGACCATCGCTGCGAGCAGCACTGTGGGGCACCTTTTCTGATGTGCGGCTCCATTGGAGATCAGGGATTTTTAGTCTACAGTTGTGTTTGCGAATGTCTGTGTGTGTGTGTGAGACATTAGAGATAAAGTGAAGGGATATTCCAACTTTCTGAGAATTGCGCTTATATTCCTCTCCATGTGTTAGATGAGATGATTGATACCACTCTCACATGTTCATGCTAAATACTAAGCTATAGCTAATGACCAGTTTAGCCAAGCACAGCATAAAATCTGGAAACAGTGGGAAACAGGTAGCCTGACTCTGCCCTCTAAAGCTCACTGATAAGCAAACAAGAAAACCTGAACTGTAAAAACAGCAGTTATTGTTTTTCTGCAATCACTAACTTTCTGTTGTCTTGTTATCATTGTGAGGTTGCTAGGCAACCAGCAGAGACGCAGTGCTTTGTGCTAAGCTAACTGGCTGCTTGCTGTACCCTCATATCAATACTCCAGGTATGAGTTTAATATCCAACTCAAAATCTCACTCTCAAAAAACAAAATAATAAGTGTATTTTTCAAAAAAATAGTGGTAATAGAAAGAGCCGTAGTAGCAGCAAGTGTAGTAGAAGTGTGTGTGTGTGTGTGTGTGTGTGTGTGTGTGTGTGTGTGTGTGTGTGTGTGTGTGTATACGATTGTAGAAGGCCATATGATTGACAGTGGGAAGGGTGATAATCGACCCCCCTCCTTCTTGTCCTGTTGTTGACATGCTGCCAAGCCCCTCCCCTCTGCCATATCCCTGCACCGCACTCCTCCTCCTCCTCTTCTTCCTCCTCTTCCTCCTCCTCCTCCTCCTCCTCCTGCACTCTCTGGATTGCTGGCCATGGTTTGGGACTCTCTCCTCCTCTCCTGTCCATCTCCTTCTGTCCTTTCCTTCTTTCTGTGTTCCTTCTGGATGTCTGCAGCACCCATGAGGTTTGTCAGCATGCACTTGTAGATCACCTTGAGTTAGACCTGCAGGTTATAGTTTCGGTTGTAGAACTTGGGCTTTGTATTGAAAATGTATTGAAAATATGGTTGCAGATTTAGTCATATTTACTGAAATATGTTGATGTTGCTAAAAGAAATTTGTGCTTGTTTGAAAGCAGAAGGCAGGTATTTCTTTCTGGAGGAGGATCACAGGTCAGTTGGCCTGAATCTCTTTGTGAAGAAGTAAAGAAGCTGTTGAAAAAAATAGCATCTAATTGGCCAAATTCCTGCTACTTTGGTTTGAAACTGATCCTTTATTTATTGTCTTTTGGGGTTCTTTTTTTGGCCCAAAATGAATATTTGCACTTACATGCAACAGATTATGTTATTCATGCTTGTTATGGGACAGTTTTGCTGCAGGTTCAGATGGTCAGAGAGACACCTGCAGCGTCTTTTGTGAGGCCAGATCTGCTCTGTGTCAATGGCCCTGACACCAGAATGGAGTCACGTTACTGCGCGGCTGTACAGTAGGGAAACAGACCTGAATCTTCTCCTCTGCTCTGTGTTAACACAAGGTGACAGCGTCTGGGTGTCCACCAAGTGACACAGAGCAGAGAGGCAGAGAAGAGCAGGGGGCACCTGTGGCTGTGTGTTGGTGTGTGTGTGTGCACGCTCCTGTTGCCAGTGTAGTTCTGTGTGAGTGTGTGTTTGTATGGCTGGTGCCCTCGCCGAATGAATAGCCCTCTGATGAGCTGTAGCGTCACTGTTTGAGTGTATTCATGTGGAGAAACTTTAAAAAGTTTCAGTCCCCGCACAAAAGACGGCTGTCCCTCTCAGTTTTCTGAGTACAATGACTGAGGAGAGAGAGAGGCAGCGAGAGAGAGAGAGAGAGAGAGAGAGAGAGAGAGAGGGCGCAGGGAAATCAGAACATGATGAGTAAGCAAACACCTGCAGCCTCAAGCTTTGGGTCTGTCTCGTATAATTTGTTCAGATTTAGGAAATGAAGTGCCTGTCAAGGAGTATTTGAAATAAAGCTGACCAATCAGGAAGAACTGTACGCACAGCGCACCTTGGGTTTCAAGGCACAAACATGTTTTCAGTCTTGCTATATGTGAGTGAATTATATGTAAGTAGGGCATTTTCAGGTCAGCAATTTGGTTGCTGAGTGACTGAGGAGGTTTAGCCTAATGGCATGTGACCAGTGCCACTATGAGTGGGGCTGGAACGCTTGTGATGTCTAAACAGCATCAGCCGAGGCTGCTTCTAATGCATTTACTGCTTGTTTTTCTGTATGCAAGGTGTGTGTGCTCCAGTCACCAGTCCTGCAAGAGGCCCAGAGGTTAAAGCATTTGAAGTCGCAGAGCAGAACTAACATCCCCCTCTCCCGTAAACTTGACATGCACGCACAGACATGCACACACAGAGGGTAGAGTGTTGACACTTGTGTGATATTACATGCCTTTCCTCAGCTGTAGACAGGCATTAACACACAGGAACACACGCACTGACACATGAGTGTGACGATCCGTGAAAGGAGCTTTGGGTCCACTTCGGCTGATTTCCCAAAATGCCTTGATGTTATCAGGAGGCTCTGAGAGGAGTAGGCAGCTGGACTGACCCTGAGACTGAGTCGGGGAGGGTGAGACAGGTTTTTTCTTAATGCTAGACAGGCACACTGTGGTGGTCTCTGATCCCATTCCCTTTGGGTACTCCTCCACTGTCATTTTCTGCTCTTGATTTTATTCTTTAATGACGGCTATAATTAAGCAGTTGAGTTGTAAACAGTGAAATTCTTTCAGCATGTTTCCTCAAGCAGACAGCTTGACCAGCACAGTTAAAGAGGGGTAATGGTGCAGATTAAATCCAGGATTTGGCCCAAGGCTGCAAAGGGTCATTAGGTCAGTGACAAAGTCTCAGTTAATTTTTCGAAGGAAAAGTGCTTCCATAAGTGCATTTTGTGCTGATGAGGAAAAGCTGGTGTGTTAAAATGCAGCCAGGAAACAGCCAGATTGATCCATAGTGACAAGTGATCTGATTATTGAACAGTATTTTTTATACCTGGTCTTCATCTAAACCGTTGTGGTTGTTCTCATAAACTTAGAGTTTTTAAAATCTAAAATTGAAGTTTTTCTCAGGTTGACACAAAAGTAAATCGTAACCCCCAACCTGTGGTCACTTTTTCGAAAAAAAATAGTTTAAAGCCAGCAGAAACATGCTTTCTGGAAACCTTGGTTGAGTTTTCTGATGCGACAGTGTCCAAGTCCATCACTCTGGTGTCACTCCTGACCCAACACATTGAAGATTGACCACTTTCCTTCACCCATAGCAACTCAACTGGAGCATGTCAGTCCCGGTCACTGGGTCCAGTCATGACAACGACCAGCTGTCCCAGTGTCCAGGGCCTCTCGATGTCCTGCCTTTCTTCTTCTGTTCCTTTCTGATCCTAAATCCGAGCTGACCCCATTCACGGACAGCACAGACCGTCCCGCTGGCCCAAATCAAAGCTTCACTCATCCCAAACCTGCAGTGCCCAGTCCCCTTATTCTCTGTGCCGGCTCCATAATCACAGCAGGTCCCCCCTCTCATTCAGCCACCTCCAATAGGAAACCAGCTATTAGCAACCTGACCCACTTTTCCAATTGCTAACTGCTAGCACGGCTAATTGGGCTCAAATCACTTCCTAATGGTTGCATTGTTTCAGGCTGCTCTCACTAAATGCTAAACAGGGAGCGAAAGGAAAGACGGCGAGCGAGTGCCTATTTCCAATTAGGGCATGAAAGGCGCTGTAAAAATGAAATAAAGTGGCGAGCCAGATGAGAAAGGGGTAAACAAGCAGGTTGAGTGAAAGCACTGTGAAAGTTATATGATCATATTTCCGTGTGCACCATCAGAGAAGACAGGGAATGATTCTGTATGCACATCATTTAGTAACTTTAATATATGGTTGATCCCCAAAAGTCTTGCAAAAGTGTGCAATAGATGCAAGCAGATACACACAGACATCCATGCATTCATGCGCTCACATGTACACACAGTCACACACTCGCCCTCCATGCTAAGTTTTAGCCTCCTAGGGCAAAAACCATGGCTGCCAAAGTGTGTAGGGCTAAAAGTATTTTTCAAATCCAAATCAAATAAATTAAATGTTCTAACATCATTAACATCATCTGTCATTCATATCTTTATGTTAATGCAACTATTGCCTAAATGAAGTTTTCAGATTCTTGAAAGATGTCTGTCTGTGTTGTGAAGGAACCAAGAAAGCCTGTAAACTGTCGACCACGTGACTCATTTAAATCCTCAGACCTTCATCAGGCAAAAATCACACAAAAAGCACTGAGCTCACGGATATGTAAGTGTAGGTCCAGTCCAGGAAAATTAACAAGAATGACTTCTTAAGACAAAGGAGAATTCAGTTCAATGACAGAGCACAGCAGCGGCAGTGACTTGGAATAAATTTAAGTCTGCGTGGGTGTGTGTGTGTGTGTGTGTGTGTGTGTGTGTGTGTGTGTGTGTGTGTGTGTGTGTGTGTGTGTACACAAAGTGAGAGGGGTATGTTTCAACGGAAATGTTATGATTAATTCCACCCAGTGCTCCTTGCACAGGCCCTCTCCCTCCCCAGCCGTTGGTGTTTGAATATTCAAATGTTACTGGTCTGAACTCTGCTGCCGGTAGAACCACACTGACAACCTCAGGACACTCTAGTTTTCACAGTCAGAGCAGTGACTTACAACAGGGATTTCAGCTCTTCTCTCACCCATTCAGCTCTGGGTAAGTTTGCTTGTTGAGATGCTGCTGAGTCACTTGTCGCATAATTACCTGGACATTTTCTTCATGGGTGATAATTATGCAACACTAGTTTACTGGAGTATGATTTACCCTGCTCTCTGTCGTGTTCATCTGCAAGTTAAACTGCATTTGAGTCCTGTTTATGAATCTAATCTGCAAGGGACTGAGTGCATATAGCCAGATGTAGCCAGACAGTGTTTCTTTGTAAAGCAGAGGGACGCTGACCAAAAGCAGTCCATATAAGTCCAAGCCTTATAAGTGCAGCAGCGCAGCTTCTTGACTTGGTCTGCTTGGCAAGACTTTAAAGCACATGAGCCTGCTCCTCATTGTTTTTATAAACAGTTTGTGATGGGCTCCTCTCATTGTTAGTGCTAAGGGGTTTTTAACAGTTTTGATGGCTAGCCCGAAGGAAAGTAATGGCAAGTTTGGCTGCAATCAACACAGGCCGCCTCCAGGCCCTTATAAGGTCACTTTGTGTGGGGTCAGCATCTGGTTTCTCTTCTCTCCCCCAGATCTTCCCTCTGCTTGAATTTTTTCCTTCTCGATCGTACCCTCCTATCTCATTGTTTAATGAAATGTCTCTCCTCTGGTGCAGATTCCTCAGAGGGCATGACCTCACAGCCTTCAGTGATGACTGAGCATGCTCCGTCGTCTGCAGTGACCGTCAGCTCCTCCACCAGCATCCCCGCTGCTACCTCTGCTCTGAGCCCCCCCCCTTCTTCGTCATCCTCATCCTCCTCTACCACGGCCATCCCCCAGCCCAACAGCAACGGCAAGCCCTGGAGGAGCAAGTCGATGAGCTCCAAGCACACCTCCTCTCCTTCTCCCTCCTCCACCAGCACCCCCTCTTCTTCCATGCAGTCCATCAAGCAGGAGAAGGACACCTCCTCTAAGGCTGCCCTGGCAAGTGAAGCTCCTCCTAAGGTTGCCACTCAGAAGTCAATGCTGGAGAAGCTAAAGCTCTTTAACAGTAAAGGAGGCTCCAAATCCTCCTCCAATGGCGTAGGGGCCCAGATGGACAGTTCTGCACCAGCCAGGCAGCTTGGAGCGGGGCAGGTAGAGAGAGCTGAAACTGGCTCCAACACCGACCCCCTGGAGGAAGATGATGGCAACGTCCGGCCGGGCATGAACGGGACCAGCAACGGGACAGCCTACGCCGCAAATCCCTCTGCAGGTACGACTGTCTCCACAACGGCCAGCAGCCCCAAGATCGCCCTGAGGGGCATCGCCCAACGCACTTTCAGCAGAGCTTTGACTGCCAAGAAGAGCTCCGTCAAAGGCTCAGAGAAAGACAAGGACAAGGAGAGGGGAAAGGAGAAGGAGAAAGGGAAGGAGGTGGGGAAACGCGTCTCTGTCCCAGACAGGACAGAGCTCAGGGGGGAGGAGCTTAAGGAGGAAGTAGCACCTGTTTCCGTAGACACTGACAGCTCGAGCAAAAGGACCTCTAAAATCAGCAGCTTCATTCCCAAGGGGGGTAAATTGGCCAAAAAGGAGAGTTCAACCCCTGCACACAGCGGAATACCAAAGCCAGGAGGCAAAGCCCCGGGAGTCGGGGGGAAAGCCTCCTCAGTGAAGGAGGCGGGGGAGAGGCCCCGGAGCATGCGGTTGGGAGGTGGTCTCGCCATGCACCGCGGGGCCCTGGACAGAGACAGGGACAGGGACAGCAGACACTCTAGCTCGACTTCCAGCCTGGCCTCCACAGAGGGAAAGAGCAGCGCCACCCCGGTTGCAGGCGGAGGCACTACGCAGAGCACAGCCAGCAACACTGTCAGCGTGCAGCTACCTCAGACTCAACAGCACCACAGCCACCCCAACATGGCCACCGTCGCACCTTTCATGTACAGGTAGGATAACACAGACTGGGGCTGTAAACACCTGGGAAAGCATCAGGAAAATTGTCTTGAAATTAAGCGTTTCTGTTTCACATGGAATATTAGGGACTTGATTAGCTATTATGACAATTATTGTTGACAGGTTTGTGGGTATATGCATCCGACTTTGACTACAAGACAGCAAGTGAGATCAGGCTCTACTTAAAATGGTGAAACAAAGTTATTAAGCCAACCTCCAAGTCTGGCTCTTACTGATACACTGCACATTTTTCAGAATTGACACGGTTGAACTCTTCACTTCTATTTGAAGCTGACAAATATTTACTAGAGTGTATTTGTTCAGTTGTATAACTGATAACAGTTCTCGGTAGGTTTTTCTTATCTCTCGATGCATTTAAATCACAAAACATATGTGATCTGAAAGTACAAAATGTCACATCTGTTTGTGTGCTCAGTGTATTGTCTACATCTGTGTGTCCACACATCTGGGTAAATATGTGTGGATGTTGTGTGCCTCTGACCTCTGTCCCGGTCCCAGTGTGATAAGGAAGGAGTTCCCTCTCGTTCTCAATGAGTCCTTTCTACCAGCCAGTCATTAGCCTCCTGACACTTCCTGCACCGCTGCCCTTTCTCCCTCTGCACATCCTGACCCGCAGCCAACCAACCCAGCCTACAAAACGCCCCCCATCCTCAGTGCTTGGAAGTGCCCTTTTTTTGCAGTATATCTGTCATGTACCATTACCAGCAGGATCACAGCACCTCCACCTGTCAGAAAGAGTGTGTTTGACAGAAAAGAAAAGAAATGAGAAGTCAAATCAATTCAAATTCCAGCCTCAAATGCTGAGGAACTAAATACTAGAGGAAAGAGGGAAAAAAGCATTTTTTTTAATCAAAATAACCTGAAGTTTCAGCAAATATTAATTAACTTGACCAGGAGTGAAAGGAACATCTAGATGCTGCTTGGTTGTGTTGTGTGGTGTCAGAGGCAGTCAGTGGTTTTGACTGACTCACACTCAGAGCGAGTGTACTCCAGTCAACAAGGACAAAGTCTAGGATCAGGCACTGACCAAAGGCTGTGTATAACCGAGGCATTCAAACGTCATCGTCTCAAAAGGCACCAGCCAGTGCAGCGGGTGTACCGTATTGATTGATCCTTCAAAGACAACCTCTACTGGCATTTGGAGCTTAGTAGGCGTTCATTTTGGACCCCGGTCACAAGACTCGCAAAACAGCAGATTTAATTCTTAATCGGGTTTATCCCTCTTTCGTGACAATTTGCTAAATATTAGGTTCCCACTAAATGCACAATAATTCAGAATCGATGATATCCCACCCTTTGATCCCTTGTACATTTTTTTTTCCCCCCAGATCCCAAACAGATGCCGAGGGAACAGGGAACCCTGAGATCAGCTCAGGAGGAGTAGGCGGAGACATTTCCTTCACCAAGACCAGCCAGCTCTCCATCGAGGACCTATCAGGTGGGTGATCAATTCAATCACTTCAGCATTTTTCTCTGTTAGGAGCAGATGAATTATCTCTTATTGTGTTGGGAAAGATATTTGAGCGTGTTTCTTTTTGTCTCGTGCAGGTGAAGACCCAGAAACAAGGCGGTTGCGTACCGTCAAAAACATTGCTGACCTGCGGCAAAATCTAGAGGAGACCATGTCCAGCTTGCGGGGAACTCAGGTCTCACACAGGTAAGGAATCAAATTCTCCCAGCTGGTTTTAACTGCTGCACACATGTGGACCCACATACTCTGCTTTTGAGAAGTGCCTAGTAAAGTAATTTAACAAGCTTGGAATTGAACTTCTTTTCTGCTTTATTTTCTTAGATATCTTTTGATTACTTTTATTTTGATATAAGCTTGTGTACTGTAAACTTTTTAAAATGCAGCAAAATGTAATTTAATCTCAGGTTACATCACACGTCTGGTAGTTAACAGAGTAAATGCAGTATAATTACCACTGTAAGCCGTATTGTTCATATGCTAGACAAGTGTTGGTAGTTTGTCAATGCATACAAATGAAAACAACAAAATGTTTTTAAGAATGATTTATCTAAAAGATTTTCTTTTCACCTCGTAAATACAGCACTTTGTTGCAGTGTAAAACAAAACTCTACTGTTTGGGGATCATCACAGTGTAGCGCCTTAGGACGGCTGCTACGGCTGAGTGGTAAACAGGCCAAATCTGTTGGGGATTTAAATCAGTGACTGAACCGCCTTGTGGTCAGCAGACTGTGTCTGTCTAGGCTTACAGGTATTACCTCTTTTATCGTTGCCGTCTCATCGTTCTTTTGAGGGATCTTTTGCTTTGATCGCTGAGCGTGTCTTTCAGGTCGTCTTTGATTCAGGTTTAGCTCCAGAATCTTGACCTCTGCTCTCAGTGCTGACCCAGCTGTCTAGACTTAGTTTAGGCTCTGTTGTGAGGTTCTTAGGTCCTGCTTTCCTGTCTTAGATCATCACAAAGTTTCTCTAATCTTTTGTTTCTCTGTGTGTTCACTGAAGAAATGATGCAGTTTCCACTTGCAGTTTGGCAGTTTAATTAGAAATCTACTCTGTTCTATATTCTCACTCTAAAAATCTTTGTGTACATTTCTGTGAATTTTGGCGTGACAGATTGGCTTCTAGCCAAGAAACAATCGATCTGGTTTTGTTTGTGATGCAAATTTGTGAGCTCCAATGTAAGACAGTTATAGACAACCAGTAGACAAGACTTTTTATCTACATTGTGAAAGTGAAACTACTGGTAGAAATTTTTACATTACACCTTCCATTGCATCCATTGAGAGGTTTAAGTTTTACGAGTATGTCTTTGTTGGCTCACTTTATTCTCTTAGCTGTGTTATGGTTTCTTCTACTACTGCAAATGAAGTGACATCATCAGAAAACTTAAAAAAAAATGTCTCCTTGCTCACTCAGCACCTTGGAAACAACATTCGATGGCAGCGTCACCACGGACATCAGCAGTGGCGGAGGTGGCAGTGGTGGCAGCAACAACAGTGGAGGGGGTCGGAGCATCCTCAGCCTCACTTCTACCCGTCCCTCACTGTCGTCATGGCGACTGGGCCAGTCAAGCCCCCGTCTGCAAGCGGGCGATGCCCCCTCTATGGGGAACAGTTACGGCAGCCGGGGAGGACGCTACCTGTACCCCGGGCACCTCCGACGGCAGCTGGCCGGCAGGGGTGGAGCCATCTGCAGCGTGGATCTTGCAGACAGAGCCGGGGAGGACATTGACCTGGACAGCATCTCCATGGAGGTCACTGGATACATGAGCGATGGAGACGTGCTGAGCAAGAACGTTACACGCACTGATGATGTCAACAGCGGGTGAGTGGGTTACACGGATGGAGGTCTTTAAATCTTACAGAAAGATTTTTGCTATAGTTGATGAATTAATACGTGGTCGACAGGGAATCACTCCACAGCAATTTTGTTCATTCATCAAATAGAAATGCCAAACACTTGTGGGCTTCAGCGTCTTCAGTGTGAAAGCATTTGCAGCTTTTCTCTTTGATTCATCAGTGTGAATGGAACACCCACTGTTTTTGAACCATTGGTTGGGCATTAAAACATTACCCTAGACTCTCGGGACTTGTGACAGACATTTTCCACTGTGCGCAGATCAAATGAAATTAACTCCTAATTAATTGCAGCCCTCATTTCCTCGGCAGAAAGTTTGGTTATATCTTGCAATGTGTTTGAGGAAGTCAGTTAAATTAAATTAAAGGAGAGACAACATTTGTGATTTTGGACGGTGAAACAAAATTGGTCGACAGCCTTTTTATTTTGACCTCTCGGTATATATAAATCAAAAACTGTATTTTGGACACTGTCTATCAATTTTCCCTTTGTTATCATAGCAGTGCACAAACACAGAAAACTATGTGTGAAAGCATTAGCAGTTTAGATTTATCATGAAAATAAGCTTCTAAAATGTCTAACATGATGATCGAGTTAATCATCACAATGGAATGACAGGCATACAAGAAAGGATGAAAAAGATAAATAGTGCTGTATATGCTGTATAACTTTCACGTAATTACACCCCAGAGGCTGTGAAATCTTGCCAGAAGAGGGCAGTAGTGCTCCTTGCTCTCTAATCCTGCCTGTGATCAGGTACCAGATGATACCCACCCATGTTAACCTCAGTGGCATTAGCAACATTAATTCTGTATAGCTTAGATCCCACAAGTATCAATCTCTCTGCCTGCAGATGCAGTAATACTGATAACCTGCTCTCTCAAAGCCACTGTCCATGTTGAAACAGGCCCCTTCATACCTTGGCTGGCACACTGTGCAATTTAAACTCCTGCTGACATCAGCATGATCAGATGAGACTGTAAAAGGTGCCAACTGGCCTTCAGATTATTGTAAATCCAGAGAGAGAGACAGAGAGAGAGAGAGAGAGAAAGAGAGAGAGAATGGTCTGCTCATAGACATGTTTCAGGGACTAGTTTGACTTCAAATGAATGCAAATATAGAGAAGAGTCTGTGTGTTCAGCAAAGAAAGATGAATAAAAATCAGATCTCCTAAAGACTGGAATTACTTCCTCTTGCCCCCATGGATTTGCACTGATTCACCACCCTGAGGCAGCTGTAGAGGTTGAGCAAGCTAAGTGCACTTGAATTACTTGATACATCTGTGGCTGAGCAAACAAAGACCAAGCCACAGCCAACACCTGGACAGGTGAGTGATGGATACAGGTGAGCAGGGCCATTTGCTTACTCTGAAAACTTGATATCCGTGCTGGGTGAGACCTGTGAGGAGAGCCAAACTAAATAGAAATCATTTCATCCAGAACATTTTTCTGATGGTCTGACAGTGTTTGGGCTACAGATACAGATTATTTTCAGCATCAGTTTCATATTTTTTTCTATAATATTTAATAAATTATGAACAAAACAAACAAAAGTCAAGGGCATCTGAAAGAAGATAGCAACACATATGTACAGTCAACCAGTACAGATCAATATGCAACAGAAAATACACGCTAAGAATTTTGCACGATACACTACAGCAAAATGTTGCACAGATGCTAGACATCGAAAACATTGCACAAAAACCCTGTATCATTAATATTTCATCCTAGCTCCCCTAAGACATAATATTGCACCAAAACTGGGCTGGGATCACCGACAGACCTGGGATCAAACACAATTTATTTAGTTATTTGGATGTCACAGTGGGTTAACCAATTAAAGCAGACACAGACCGATGACCTCCCCCCCACTCCTCTCCACAACCTCAGGCCATTTCACAGGCCCGTTTGCATCCACTAACTGGTTCTTCCACACAAGGGTAGGATATTTACCCAGAGAGGAGGAGCTGTCGTTTAGATTCCTATGTTCAGCTCTTTACCTTCACTTAAACGTCAGTTAAAGAGGATGTCTGCTTGGAACCTACAAACAAAGAGTAGAAAGATTTTTCACCTCTTTTTCACCAGAAATTCAATTAAATTCAAGTTGGAGGTAAAAATCTCAGATACAGGTGTCTAAGCAAATAACGTTTGTATATTTTAACTCAGCCTTTAACTTCCACTGCAATACGGCCATGTGTGACATTGTAAAAAATATTTTTGATCGTCAACAAAAAATGGAACAACACAAATTATTAGTTATATTTTCATCTTTGTGTTATTTTTTGTATATAAAGCTAATAATTCAAAAAACAAAAAGAGAAACGATCAATCACAAGCAATCATTAGTTGCACTAGACATTTATAAGCAGTCCAACTGTAGACTGAGATAAACAGATCAGCTTTCATCTGTCCTGATATTTAATTTATTTAGTGCTCTCAGTCCTACAGCACAGACAGCATGACTGATGACACCACATTTAGTATCTACATCCAATCTCCAACCCCCTGCTCTGTGTTTCCTGTCTGCTTCGCTGGCCCTTGGAGACAAGGAACCTCCCCCCTTTGCCAGCTCCTCTGCTTGGGGGTATATTGCCCGATCTACCCCTCCGCTGCCCTCCCCCTACCCTCCCTCCCTTCCCTCCCATCCCTCCTCCACCTTTTGCAGACAAACCCAACCTCCAGCAGGAGGGAAAAGCATGTGGAGCCGTGGAGAGAGGCTGCATACCAACACTGAGCTCCCACAGACTAACACACACTTCAGGCTACGCATGGACACGTAATCTATACATAGTCCATTGTTCAGGGATACTGTTCACACACTTCTGTTATCGCCATGATCAAACACGCTCTCACCTGCTAATATTATTCACATAACAGCAGATCTCACTCACAGGTTCAGACCTGATAACAGACAGTGGCCAGACGGTTGAAAACAGGCTCTTTTGCTTTGGAGATTTTTATCAACGGGATCAACCCTCACCTGGACTTGCTTGTTTTGCTTTGGACTAACTTTGTTACCATGTTCGAGGCAGAAAGGTACGTCAGTGTCTTAAACCATCAACAGAAATCAGAAGCTCTCGAGGCGAGTGTTTGTTTTGTTTTGCAAAGCGTGACATTTTGTGAATTTCCTCCTGTCAGTACCAGAGTGAAAACATTCTTAGTAAGTTAAATATTTCTGCAGCTTTGTTTGCTTGAGAACTTTTGCTTCTGTTAGTTGCACGGCCGTGTAGATTCTACCTGACTGCACGGTTTCAGTCCATAAACTGTCTTGTTTGGACACGTTTCTCCTGCCGCAGAAGGTCACAGGTTAACAGGCATCTGAAACAGGGGGACAGGGTCGCTCGGTTACTCATTAGTGTGAAGGAGTGATGTGTGTGTTTGTGTAAGTGTGTGTGTGTGTGTGTGTGACTGCCCCACCATCTTCAAGGTGACTTTGCTTTGGGATGATGGATGAAGGGACAGCTAACCCCCCTCAGAGTGGATATTCTGTCAGAGCTGAACTCTCTTCTTTGTCTGTTGTCTCCTTCAATAATAAATAAATACAGCATAAAGCATAAAAACACAAAGTAAAATGATAGAAATCACTGAAGAATACTGGCGGCAATTTTTTAATCTGGATTTAATGTCCAGAAAACTCTTTCTCTGGGAAGTTTGTTCCAGCTCTCTGGTGCTTGGTAAAAAAAAAAAAAATGCTGAATCTCCATGTTTAGTTTGGACTCTTGGTAGTGGTTAGTAGGCTGCGACCAGATGAGAGGGACAGCGAGTAGCCAAAGTCTTAATACTGCATTCACGTTGTGGTGAGAAAGTACATCTGTTTTATATCACCGCAGTCAATTATCACCCATCGCTGCAGTTTCTCCTCAGTGCTACAGAGCTTTTTAGCCTCTTTTAGCTAATTGTTTTGGTTTCTGGCCTGCAGGTTCTTTCTCTCATCACAAACTAATTTTGTTCATGCACAAAAACAATTGGTTATGGTTGGGAAATAACCATGGTTCGACTTTAAATGCCTGTTTTGGTCACTACAGTAAGAGATTAAGATGGTCTGACTTCCCAGACAAACACGTCTGAAAAATGTGTCCGATTGTCCTTTAAAAATACCCAGTGGCATGACTGAAAATTGGCTGGGCAGCCATGTTGGCTTGTAATAGTGCCACCACCATCCCGTCGCTCCATCTAATGTGAAAGGTGGCTAACAAGCATATGATGTGAATGTGATATGCCACGTCTGGTACGAATGTCAACCATAGATGAATGTGTGGTTTGCACTGCTAACATTATGCCCTGATGACTCGGCTGGTAAAAATGCCCTAATAAACCCACAGACAAGTTGACAGTCAGCTGGTGAAGTAATATGACGTGTGGCAGCTGAAGAACCAAATATTTTTTTTTTTTTTCTGAAAATTCATAGAGACCAAACCAGATCTATAACAAGAGTACATTTTTTAGTTATGTTCATCATGCGGACACAAATACCGCTCCAAATGCATGCTAATGTTGCTCTGCAATAACTTGTCTGGAAGGCAATAATGTCTCAACGTCATGTTCTAATCTGGTTTTGTTTCCCTGGTTCGGGCACAGACTTCTGTGCAGGTTTGCTCTCTGCTGAGTGACTCCTGATTGCCATTAATTTTCTGTCATCTGCAGCGCAGACGATGATTCTGTTTGACCGCAGGTTGCACAAAGGAGCTCTGTCTATAGGAAACACTGTACTCTGTGTTGACTGTATATACATGCAGGTATAAATGTGAGTTTGTGTGTGTGTGCTTGGCTGCCGCTTGCTGAGATCTGCGTAGAGATAACACACAGAGAGTGTTTTAGTGGTCGAAACTCTCGCTGGGCTTATTTTTCTACTCACTTAACTGCGGAGACAGAATCATCACACAGAGAGCATTCACCAGCCTCAACTTTGGATCAGCAAACATTTCATTAAATTACACCTGGGTTCAAATGAGTCAATATTTAGTTCCATTAGGAATCTCCTCCATGCGTAAATATTTGGGGAATTAGTTGGTGTTGTTTTAGTTTGAATGGGAATGTTTGTGGAAGTGATGGCGGCCTCAACGTTCAGCTTCAGACTGTAACTCCTGCTAGCGGTCAGCCTCTGACTCCAGCTACCGATAAATCAACTCCCTGTGAATGTGAATTTCCGTTATGAAATGAAGTGAATGGCCTACTTAGCCTGCCCTTACATATACAGTGTATTTTTAGCTTCTCTTAATGTTCAGCTACTCAATCATAATATCCCAGCCTGGAGTAGATGATGGACTCTGGACTGAGTGGATGAATGGCGATAGGAATAAAGAACAGACTCATCCTCCATCTGCTGAGCTGTCACTTCCTTTACTGACTGCTCTTGTTCACCACTGGCCACATGAGAGAAATGCATCCTCAGCTGGATAGTTTGGTCTGTGTGGGAGCTCTTTGCCAACCTCACGGCCCTGATTGATGAGAATTTTGCCTCGGCCTGAAAACTAGATGGATGTCGACTCCTCCTGCATTATTTACAACAAAGTCAGAGTTTTTTAGACAACTGGTGCTGCACAGCTTCACCCTTTAATTGTTAATCTTACAACTGCTACATGGTGACTGGATCTTATGTGCTTCATTGTGTTTTCGCAGCTACATGACTGACGGAGGTTTGGGTCTGTACACGCGACGCCTCAACCGCCTGCCGGACAGCATGGCCGCCGTCAGGGAGACACTCCATCGAAACACGTCGTCTGGACAGGGAGATGCTGACAGGTAAGTCTGAGACACCTTAAAGGAACATTCCACCCACTCTTCCCTGTTTGCCTCTATTACTTCTAACTGAAGGCAAACCGGTCCGCCCTCAGATTAAACACAATGTATGTAATTTCGGCCTCTAATCTCAATGTAAACAAAAGGCTT
The DNA here is from genome assembly GCF_904848185.1 of Acanthopagrus latus. Lineage (NCBI taxonomy): Eukaryota > Metazoa > Chordata > Actinopteri > Spariformes > Sparidae > Acanthopagrus > Acanthopagrus latus. Next base: position 13,953,805 of record NC_051042.1, on the reverse strand, counting down.
ATAGTAAGTAGTGTGGGAACATTGGTCTGCATTGTAAAACAACTGCCACTGCAGGCAAAGTGTTCCCAGAATACATCCTGGTTTGATGTTTTATTCATCCGTCATGTTTGGTGATGTTTTCTGACTTGGTTTGAACATTGTTGTAAATGTTCAGGATACTGCACTCCAACAGAGAAATTATATAACTCACGTCTAGTTGTTTTTTTGACATTTAATGCAGAAATGTAATAATATAATAAGTAATCATTTTTAATTTCAAATTTTCTACAGAGTTTGCACTGCAGGAGAGAGACAGGTCTATTGAAATGTTACTTCTGCTCTGCCAGATGCGCTTGAACCGGTTGAATGAAAAACAAATAGAAAACTGTTAAACAGCTTCACCCTCATATCCTGTTTATTGCTTAACTGGCTCTCATACTCATGAAAGCATCTTGCTGTAATCATTAAATAAGAAAAACACAGACAAAACATTTCGCAATTTTAGGGTGTAATTTGCGTTAAAAGCTTAACTGACACAGAGTGTGTCACGCACATTTACATTGCTTAGACTTGTACCACTACACAGGATGATGATGATGATGATGGTGATGACGTAACTCAGCTTTTGTGCAATACAGTACACAGCTGACACACCAACTGATTCTAAATGCTGGAGGATAGCAGTATCAGCACATGTGTTTTTCTGTTGGATTTATTGGGCAACGGCATGGAGTAGAGAACAGTGTGTGTGTGTGTGTGTGTGTGTGTGTGTGTGTGTGTGTGTGTGTGTGTGTGTCTTTGGGACTCTCCTGATCGTCCTGTGTCAGGAGGAGTAAAGTGGTGTGGTGCTGCCGTCTTTGTCCTGTCACAGAGATGGAGAGGGATTTGTTTCCGGGCTAATTGACAGACGGAAATGGACGAAGGCCAAGCAGAGCCCCACCATGTTGCAAGAGAAGGATGGGGGGTAGAAAGAAAGAGAGGGAGAGTAGAGGGGGAGGGAATAAGCCTGATATGAAGATGGACTGCGGAATGGATAGAGGTGGCAGGGAGAATGAAAGAATGAATGCAAGAGGAACAATTGTCACTTGTCTCCTCAATTTGTATCCAGCTATTTAATTAAGTTATTAACTTCATTGATAAAGAAATATACCGGTTGTTTGCGCTTTAGGACCAGAAGTATCTTGAATTTTAAAGAAAAGCTCTGTACGCGTCTCACACTGATGTGTTACACAGACGGACACACTGGTGTGTCTTGAAAGTATTCTTGAGTGCTTCAAGCAGCCTTTTTCCCTAAATCCTCAGGTGTGGCTAATTTCCTGTCTTCCAGACTTTTGACCTTTGCCCTCTCGCTGCCTCTTACCCCTACACGCACACACACTCACATTAAACTCCCCCGGCCCTTAGTTGGGACTTAACACAGACTGTCCCTCTACTCACCTTTCATGTCTCCCCTCTCGGCTCCTTCCTCTCTCTCCTACCGTGCAGAGCTCAGTCCTTCCTCTCACCTTTCATTTTCCTCTCGCTCGTTTTGATTAGAGGCTGACATGTGTGGAAGAAACTGGAAAGCAATTAACTGATAAAAGTTGGGGGAATTCTTCTTTCTCTTTTTTTTTCCCATTTGATTTTGAGCTTTCATGTTTCTCTGTGAGGTTTAATTGACCGAGTAGGCAGATGGTATGTTTTTCCAGAAACGTCTTTCATGATCTTCGTCTTCATTGTTGCTTTTATAAGATTAGAGAGATGGGGAAGGAGAGAGTTTTAAAATTTAAGAGGGGGTGAGGTGTGTCCACCCCTCCTCCTTCCCACCACGCACCCCCCCGAAGGAATGTCTGATAAATGTGCTTACTGTTTTTAGTTTGGGATTAATTAGGAGAGAGGAGGAAGATCAGATGCATTAGCATAAGAAACGGAGGGCGGTGGAGCTGGAGGGTAAGGACGGGTGACTGGTTTTCTCGTGTATAAGATGAAGCTAATTTAATACATGAGAGAGGGGTTAATGGTGCAGTTTGGGCAGGTGAAGGAGGCGAAGGAGGGTGCGCACACCTCCTTCCTTTGCTGTTTTAACACATTGTCGCTCGTGAGATTCCCCACAGCTGAAACTCTGATCTGCCAAGTATGTGCAGTCTGTATTTGCTCACTGGGTGTGTGTCCCCATCTATAAACCTGCTGCAGTTTAAATGGCTTTTTTTTTTTTTTCTTTTTTACGTCCTCTGGTTTAAGATGCAGCCGAAGTGGGGGTTGGGGAAAAGGTGTTGGGTGTCACCGAGGCATTGGGGCTAAAACCTCGTGACCCCTTGACGAGGAGGTCACTAGCTTCAAAGCGTCGAGGTTCACAGTTAGGAACGTTCCAAAACCTGTTAAGCTCCTCATGCTGAAACCCTCCAGATCAGACCAAACCTGCACTAATGAGGAAAGGATGCAAGTAGAAAAACATGGCATCAAACGGCTTATTCAGATTACACAAAACCAATTAAAGTACATATCTAATCAGCTGAGTTTGTGACTGATGGCAGCCAAAACTGATCATGCTGACAACCAGCCCCTGTTGGAAGTCCTAAAACGAGTTTTACCAACTGTCAAATGGATGTAAAGCAGCGTGAAGAAGCCAATAGAGGACACGTCATTGGGCGGCATGACCTGCAAGTCTGAGTAAACATGCAGAGACAATAGAGACTGGAAACTCGTTTGCGTGTCTGTGTGTGTGTGTGTGAGAGAGAGAGAGAGAGAGAGAGAGAGAGAGAGCGCATGCTTATCCCTGTCGTTCATCTCTGTGGCAGGAGAAAGAGGAAGCAATCCATAACCGTCTGTCCTCTGATTTAAATTCTCTTTGTTAAGCAGACAAAGAGGAGGTCTTTGTGGTGTGAAGCCGCTGTAGCACTGAGTGTTACAGAGACTGAAAGACACACACACGCACACGCACACACACACGCGCGCACACACACACACACACCCCTCCCTCCCATCTTGCCAAGGCAGTTGGAGATATATTTCTTCTGATTCCAAAATGAGAATGTGACACATAGAAGAGTGGAGAGCACCGCATAAACCCCTCAGTCTGAGGCTGGTGACAGATGCTTTCACACGAAAAAAATCTATAAATCTTTGTAATGAGGTTGCAGGGTGATGAAGGATCCTACTAATGCTTTAGGCTTTTGGTGCAAACGGCCATCTCGGTGGTGTCTGCACACGGTCGGTACTGGCAGGATTGAGACTCAATGTCCACTTTCAGAAAAAGCATGACAAAAGAAAAATGTGCAAAGAGTAACATAATCACAGACAACAGAAAGTCTTTGTTTGGTTTAGTGAAAAAAAAAAAAAAAAGTTAGAAAATGAACGATTATCAACCAAATTATGTAAGCGCTTCCTAAAAAGTACAGTTACTGTTAAAATGGTGGGTCCTGTCAGGTAAGGGCTAATTTGCATCATTATCAGTAGGTCTGATGAGAAGCACCTTAACATGGGAGGTTTGAAATCAACATAACAGAGCTTGAAAGTTAATGAAACAAAGGAAAGCTGAAATACTTATTGTCATGAAACAGTATAGTGCTCACAAGCTGAAATAACCTACAGAGATAAAGAGAGGTGTTTTATGTTTGCGTCCGCGGTTCGTCTTTCACCCGCAGGACACTCTTGTTCCACTGGTAGACACACTTCACATCAGCAGGCGACTATTGAAAATGTAAACAGCTGTCAGTCACTTTAATACCTTCAATTGTCCTTCTCATAATCTCTATTTGTAGGTTTAATGTCTTTTATAAAGTAGATTGTGTTTTAAAGCTACCATAAGAATAAACTCAAACACACTTGCCATGCCTAATGTTTGTGGTACTAATACCGTAAACACTAGCCTGTTACGTTTGTGTTCAGACAAGTGTTAATGCTGCATATAAAGACCCAGCAGCCCAGTGTATTTCAATGTTCCCCTGGCAAAAAAACAAACAAACAAACAAACCTGGTACAACTTCTACAGTGACATGCCATGTCATTCAGCACCTGCATTGGCCAATCAAATCCATGCAAGCTCACATTCCCGGTAGATTACTTATTAGTGTGACTTGCGTAATTCTATCATTAATCCTTCCGAAGTTGTAAAATCCCTCCTATAAAATATCGTGTTGCTTTATGCCATCTCATGAACTCAAACTGGTCCTTCTGGATTGTATTCTGTTTTCCTACCCTGACAGATACACCCACACTTATGCAGCCCTGATGAGCGTAGTTTCCTGTCTAAACAGCCAGTAACACAACAGCTAAAACAACAACTAAAATGCTCATTTTTGACATTGATAGATGGTAAAAGGATGGCAGATAGTTGGATTTCAGGAGCAGTGCTTTCTTTGGGAGAGAGGAGCTTGTGTTGGTGTGGACATAAGACCATCAAGGTCTTTTACTACCCTGATAACATGTATTAAACATTGAAGTATTATAGATCGATAGATAGATCGATAGATAGATAGATGATAGAACAAAAGTTAAATGTTTTCATCATTATGATATGTGTTCACATTGTTTTGTCTGCCCCCATTATGTGGAATAACGTGCTGAAATGGGAAGGATGTTTTTGGTGCTTCAAATGGTCTTTGATGATGGTTTATTGTCTGAAGTACAGTGTGTCTGCAGGTGTGTGTGTTAAAAGTAGGCCTGTCTTTTTTATTTACAGTTTCTCTCTGGAGGGTCTTAATCCCAACTGCAGAACTGTGTTGTTAAGAGCATCTCATAGATACATCCACACAAACACACACACCCACACACACACACACACACACACACACACACCTCATATAACACACACATGCCCCGAGCCCCAATATGTTGTCTCTCCTGTCTGGGCTTGAGCAGGTTCCCTGTTGGCCTCAGGTGGAGGAAGAGACTCTTCTGCTACCAACAACACCTGGCTCTCCACCTGTCTAGCCCCTCTACCCGTCTGTCTCTCTGTCTGTCCTCTGTAACCCCACCTCCACCTGCTCCAGAGTGAGCGTGGTGGTTTGCCTCCAGGCTCTCACTGTGGTGATAATAATCACTCGATGGGTCTCTTCCACTCCCTCTGCTCCTGTCATTTCATGAGCCAACGATCTTGTTCCCCACAGAACCAGGAGTCTATTTCTATGGTAATCACAGACACGCAGGAACACAGCTTCGGCTGCCCTTTTACCCCCAACGCCATCCTAGAGTCGCACTTGTACCCCACAGTCGCACTTGGTCGGTGCCGACCTAAATGGAGACAACATCAAGCTGTCAGTGCTGACCACAGCTGCTGCTTCAGGACTTCTGTCCAACATTAACCCTGCACTGTGTGGGCCCCAGTCTGGCCTGTGTGTGTGTGTGTATGTGTGCGTGTGCAAGTCAGTGTTCAGTTACAAGGATCAGTGGCACCAGGGCAGATGATTAACGCACCTAAACTGTCTGTGGTTGTCAGAGTTTGCACAGTATTTCCAATAATCTTTCCAGAATGAAACATGAAACTTTTTGATTGAAACACGGCTGGTGTTTTTTTGTGAAGACAGTTAGCCATCTCACAGCAGAGTATGCTACTAAAGATGGACAGCTGATACAAGTTTCTTCTTCAGAAGAAGGGCAAAACTGAAGCCTAAGAGTGAGTCACGGGCCAAAAACAGCACCTGCAGTATATCGTTGTATTAGTGTATGGTGAAGTTGCAAAATTTTCCAAGTTGGTGATTTCAAAAAGCTTGCAGTGACTGCTTGACTCAGAGCTGACTGATGCAATCCTTCTCAAGAAAAAAGTTAAAAAAGAAAAGTCTCTTTTCTTTTGCACATGTATTTATCATCCTGGCATTCACTGAGAGGAAAATGTGTTAAACATTTGGTCTGAGGTACAGCCACACCTATCCATTGTCTGCTCTCCCCTTATCTCCTGCACTCACTCATACTCTCCACTCTTTATGTAACCGAATACTATTCCACAGATATCCAGACTCTCACACAGCCTTCGACTCTGCTTGAATACTAAATACTATGAATGCCTCACAGCCATGTTCATGCTGAAAGCTGCTCGCGTCCCAGTGGTGTGGGAGTATGTGTGTGCGTTTGTGTGTGTTTGTAAAGAAGCCAGGCCGGAGAGGCGTTCTGGGGCATGCTGGAGCAGTCTGACCTGCAATCCGTAGCGATTTGATTCAAGATGTGAGGTCAGATACGCTCCCAAGGTAATGAAGCTCCCACACACACCCACATGCTCCAGCTGCTACTGCACAATGCTCTTCCACCCACACCACAATACTCTTCATCTCAGTTAGTTTAGTTTTAATTTTTTTCCTGCTTCCGGGGCAGGTCTGACCAGCATATTAAGCAACAATCGATGCATTCCAAAGGAATTCCCCAGATCAGTTGTTTATTGTCGGGGGTGGAGTAAATCAGCACAGATTTTCAGTGATTTTATTGAGTGATGTTTCTTGACAGTGCTGTCGAGCCAGAAGCGCCCAAGTGGAGGAGGCCATCATAACTTCCATCATCAGTTTTTATTTAGCCGTCCTCTTCCTTTATTTAAATTGTTCCACCAAAAATAGATAGGTTGCAGACAGGGGTCAATGGTAAAAATACTGTTTGTCTTTTGAATAAACAGTTTCCGCCAATTGGCCGTTTAGTGATGGAGCTCGAAAGCACGCTGTACCCGACAGTATAACTGACCATCAGCATGCCACTTCAGTAACTCTGTATCAAGTGTATTGATGTGCAATCCTGTGAATGAAATTGAACAAACTGCACAGTAAAGAGAAGGTATAGAGTTGCTCAGAGAGCTATCGTGACTGACTTTTGCTATCGTGTTCTCAGCTGGCTAGCATGTTAGTTGTTAGCTCACTAGCTGGTGCTTGTGTCTCTGCACTTCTAGAACCACTTCTTACGCGGAGACATATGGATGAACCTTACCGTGCCACGTGTTTGTTGGTTGGGTGGATTGTCAGCAGGATTACACAAAAACTACTTAACAGATTCCCACACATCTTGGATGGAGAATGGGTCTTGGCCAAGAATAGATCCTGTTAACTTTTGGTGCAGATCCAGATAAAGGGACAGATCTGGGATTTTTTTCTCCGCTCTCTCTACTATTGGGAGATTAATAAAGGCGCAGCGTTTTTTTCTTCAACATTTAAATTGTTCAGGGAATGATTCATGGATCTTAATGAAAAACAGCAGTATTTAGGTGGCTGGTCTGTATAAGTGGGTAAAATTACACAATGATCCAAATAAAAATTTGGATCTAGTGGATTTAAATATGTTTTATGTTACGTTTTATCTGTTGGGCTGTCAGCTCTTGGCAGAAAGCAAACAATCAAGTCTAGAAGATCTTTGTAAACACGTTTATATGGGATCAAGACTGAAATAATCTTGCTGCACTGGCACAAACAAATTTCATAAAAAAGCTGTGTTGCTACATATAAAAAGAAGTTTGCTCTCCACATGCATGTGAGAGGATTTTAATTAAATAAAGACGATATAGAGGAGAGAAAAGAAGAGACAATCAATACGGAAAATATGAGGAGGTTTGTTATGAGAGGAGAGAAATCGACTCAAAATGCTAAGAGAAATGATGCTTCCATTGCCATGGATACTGTATCAGTAGACAATCTTTCCTCCCTGTGGGCTTTTAACTAACACACCTGCCTCGCCCCAGGAAACACACACACACACACACACACACACACAAACGCACACACTGAAGAGGGTGGGGCTCTCACTCAGGTAACTAAGGGTTATTCTCCCACACATTCTCTTTTCTGTCGAACACCGCAGCTGGAGCATCCACAGCGCTCTCTTGATCTTTGTACTCGCTCTTCTGTCATTTTATTTGTTTAAGCTTGTTTGCGCGTCTCTGTTTTTGTGCAGTCTCTTTGCTTTATCGCTCGGCTGAAAGCAACGACATGTAGGAATCAACCACAGAATGGGGGGGAAAAAAGCAGGATATTCAATGTGGATTCAAAACCAGAACGTTTTGATTGCAAAAGTATATGAGGCTTCGCCAGCTGAACTAGCCGCCGAGCCAGCTGTTTTGGAAGGGAAACACAGAGGTCAGAGGCTCAGCCCAACGTCTCCGGTCCAGTCTGGAATCTGAACCAGGTCACCAGGAGGAAACAGTGGATGGAGAAAGTAGAGCAAAGGAGCTGAGCATGTTGGACTTTAATTAATCTGCAACGAGCACTCAGCACAGTAAGTTTTAATCCTCAATACCTCCCCTGACTGATATTTTCCATAAGGTTGGGTGCTGGTGGGGAGTTAGCAGGTTCGTGCAGGTTGCAGCTTTAAAGTAACCGGATAAAGTTGATTATCCTCGCATCGCCATGTGAGCTGCAGGAAGAGCTCGGGGACAAAAGTCTGCATGCAAGAGATTTCATGTCATGGACTCTTGAAGTGTAACAGGCAACAGACCCACATATTGATAAGATTTTGTCCCCAATGAGCCCCAAATGGTGTCAGGGAACATTTCTGATTTTAACTGTTTAAGTCACAGATTTCCCTCACTTCATCTTAAGTATTTGTAAGGTTTTATCTGGCTGACTGTATCATTTTAATGTTCTGCTGATACTTGATGTTTACAGGTAATACAACTGACTTTTCCCCATAATTCAGCCTTCATAAGAGCTTATACTGAAGTTCTGTGGGATTGAGCTTCATTTGATTGATCAGCTTATTGTCTCTGTGTTTCAAATGTTGCAGTTCAGTGATACTAAAGAGTGATCTGTGGCATATCAGCAAATATAAATAATATGTATTTAATACATATTTTTCATTGCGTGACTGGACATTAAGCCCAGATGGAGAAGAAACTGAGAGCATGTGCGGACAAACAAAGCAAATACCAAAAAAAAAACAAAAAAACAGGTGGCTGGATATTAACAGAGGAAACTGATTTAAGTCTTTATTTCCTCAGAGGATCGTCATCTGTCATCTGGAGACACTTCTGAAGAAGATTTCCAACCAGATGAGCGTAAAAACAGACAAGTGAAGTTTGCCTTCATGTGGTATCTGCACCTCAGTATTTTTGTTATTTGGCCACGAGGAACCCACTGAGCCAATTTTGTGGACCATATGGGCAGAGAAAGGACTTACAGCCTCGTGTTTCATTCTAGCATTGAGGCGACAATATGTTGGTTTGTGTGCTATGTGTGTTTAAGTAGTGTGTCGGCGCGCATGTGAGAAATTCCACGTTTGTCCCAGCAGTCCTTTTAAACGCAGCCTTTCCCTACATGAGCCGATGCGGCACCGTGGAGTCGCGTGCCTGCGTTCAGTCATGCGCGTCACATGTGTGAACAGTTTGGGTGCGTTTTGTGCCGTGGATCCGGGTCAGTCGGTCGAATCCGAGGGGAGTGTGTGTTTACACATCAAATAGAGAGTGAGAGAGAAAGAGACGAGTCAAAGGAAATCTGTGTGAAAGAGAGGCAGCCAGAGGGATCTAAATGCTTTGATAAATTCACTGAGTGCAGATAGCAAATGTTTTCCCAAGACAGGAGACAATGGGACCAGACACGGGAGAGAGAGAGAGAGAAAGAGAGAGAGAGAGAGAAAGAGAGAAAGAGAGAGAGAGAGAGAAAGAGAGAGAGAGAGAGAGAGAGAGAGAGAGAGAGAGAGAAAGAGAGAGAGAAAGAGAGAGAGAGAGAGAAAGAGAGAGAGAGAGAGAGAAAGAGAGAGAGAGAGAGAGAGAGAGAAAGAGAGAGAGAGAGAGAGAGAGAGAGAGAGAGAGAGAGAGAGAGAGACAGAGAGAGAGAGAGAGAGAGAGAGAGAGGGACATTCCAGAGTGTGTTGTCCGGTCCAGTCCTGTCATTTCTTGTCAGTGCAGGGACAGCTGTGTCATTTTCGTACCACACGGCTCCTGGTCTCCGGCCTGGAATGTGCCGGGTCCCGTCCCAGCGGCCCCTTCACTGCTTCCTGCACCTTAACACTTTCCCCATTTAGTGCTGACTATGGAGACTTCTAACAAAATACAAACAGATGAGTAGATCGTTTTATAAGTCTAGATTTACATATTTTTCTTTTGTCGATATTAACCGTTTTATGAGAATTACAACACATCATAAATAAGACATTTAATGAATCCAGCGCGGCCTGTGATCATATCGTACCTCAGATGTAGATAGGCAGGATCTTGCCTGTATTATTACACGTTCAAACACTGAAATGAAATGTTCTACACCCTAAGGCAAAGAGCAGCTGCAAGTACAGATACTGAAGTAGAAAACCTGATGGTTTTCAAAATAACTGTCCAGAACCTGAGAGAAACGTCTGCTGCCATATGTTTCTTTTTGACTTTATATTTATATTTTAAATATAGCGCTTTATATTTTATCTGAACTTGGAGCATTCTGTTTCTCACACTCAACTGCATTTCTCTCTTTAGCTATTTGTGTGATTGTTTTATTTGTGTTTTTGTGATTAATACACTGCGAATAAACTGAATAAAATAATATGATCATATTATTGCTTAGACTGGTTATAAAACCCTCAATAATTTGTTGGTTCTTAATGTGTGCTGAGTATCATAAACACATCAGGTCAAAAGCAAAAGCTCACAAACAGCAACAACAACAATTGAGTTTAGGTCAAAGTGTTAAATGAAAAACAGGGTTACACATAGAAAAATGCTCGGATTCCTCAGAGTATCATTCAGTATCGGTGCTGAAAAACAGGTTTTGTACTTGCACATGTGTGAAAAACATTTCAAACTGTATCAAGCCCTCACCATTAAGATCTGATTTAACTGAAATTGGTTGTCAACAGTCATGTTGTTGTACAGTGGCACATGAAGAAAAACTTGTTCTGCCTGTTACATGACATGACATGCAAACTATATTTACTGATTAGTATAAACACGTTTTGCATGTACCTGATGGCGCTGATATGTTTAGATGATGTTGCGTCCTCAACTTTCAATTTTTCCATGATGCCCCTGAGTGCTGCAAGTGAGAGAGCAAGTCGTCCTACCCCTGTCTGTCTGTCTGTCTGTCTGTCTGTCTGTCTGTCTGTCTGTCTGTCTGTCTGTCTGTCTGTCTGTCTGTCTGGACGCAGACAGAGATTTGGGGTGATATGATCCAGCTGCAGTGTGAGGACCAGTAGTTGCCCCCCAAACATAGGAAATCCCCTTACTTCTGCTTCACAGCTCTGTTGTGGCCGCATGTCTGTGTGTATATTTCTGCGGCACAGATCCTGTGTGCATGTGCCAGAGTCGAACCGGGTTTTTCAGCGGGGGGGTGGGGGGATGACATTACTGTAGGGCCAACCAACCCACGGACCGACCACAGTCCCGAGGGACACGCACGAGAAAAGTTAAGCAAACACAACCACAGCCATTTTCTCAGGACACTTTCAGACACTCCTATTGGCTGACCCACAAGATAGCCTTTTTATTCATTGGTCCCTTTGCCTCCCCCACTCTGCTCCTCTCTTTAAGGCAGCTTTGGAGGTTTGCCCTCTGAACTCTGACCCCTTTGGGAAAGCAGAAAGCTTTCTAAATGGACCCGACGAGAGACGAAGTTCCTCTGTGGCATGTCTTGAGTTTGGTCACTTTTTCTCTTCCAGCACTGTCCTTTTCAGGCCTTTTAGTCTTTTCAGCAAGTAGGAGAATTAAGTCTTATGTCATCTTGGTAAATGACAGGCTTGCACACAAAGTGTTAATGGTCCATTGTGTAGGATTAAGGGGCATCTAGTGAACACTGTACCCCTTGCCTCACCCTGTGTTGATAGCTTCAGGTGATTGTACACTTGCACAAACATAACTATGAACATTTTTCATTGCAGTGAGCGCCAGAAATAGATCCCATTCATCTCCAATATATGAGTGTGGAGGCGGAAATCTGAAAATCCCCAGACTGTCCAAATAGCCAGAGCCTGTGGGAGGCCACTGAGAAAATCTGTTTTTGTGCGATTTGGCTGAACTGAGCCTTTAAGAGGAAGACTAAGGAGCTTTCCCTCAGTGTGATGATCTATTAGTTTTCGGCCTCGTCAGCCTGCGTTTGGCACCACTTCCTCACGGGGGCAGCCCGCAGTTAAGGTCTCCGTCTCCTGTGATTGGCCGTCAAGGGCTTGGTGGTTGTTAACTGGCGGGTAGCTTTGCCAGTAGGAGGCTGTGGGCAGGGCCACGCCACTTGGCCTGATCTCTAATTAGCACTGGCTTGTCAGCTAGTCAGGGTGGATCTGTCTGGGAAATTGCAGTCTTGTACACACAGACACACATACACATAAACCGTGGCTGGGAAACACGCAGGAAAGCAGCAGTGGGGTGAGGATTGTCCTTCAGTTTCAGAGAGTTTGCCTGTGATCATGTGGCTTTGACTTGTGTTGCCATTTGATTCGTCTAAGGCTGAAGTGGCTTATATAGGGCTTGGGGTGTGTTTGTGTGCGTCTTGGTGTGCTCTATTAGTAGCAAGGCTGCAGCAGTGAAGTGGTTAACAGTCCCGGGGGAGGCTCATGTTACCAGCGGCAGGGTAGGTCCTTCCCTCCGCTCGCCCCCCCCCTCTTAGTTTCTCTCTCAGTTAGTCCAGAGAGAGACCAACAGTGCCCGAGGGATGAAGCATCAGTGCAGCGAGCGACAAAGGAGCTCAATCTAGGAACACTGCCAGGGCGAGAGACATTGAGAGAGCTCAGAGAGAGGGAGGCAGACAGGGAGGGAGACGGAGAGACATTTGGCTGTGTGAACTCTCTCAGCGGCATGAAGTCATGAAGCTCTCTGTCCAGCTTGGCATTTTCCCTCAGCGCTCTGGTTCCCACGGCAACCCAGGCACCCTGACCAGGTAGATGCATACTTGTGTGTGTGTGTGTGTGTCTGTGTGCGAGCGAGAGTGTGTCATTGAACTTTGGCCATTGCAGTAATGATGACTGGTTTAGTCCAAGTTCAGGAAGCGAGAACTTTGTGGGTCTGTACATGTCTGTTTCTTCAGGGCTGTCCACATGTCTTTATTTCATTTCTGTGCATTCGTGTGTGTATGTATGTAGGTGCATGTGTGTGTGTGTGTCTGTGTGTGTGTCTGTGTGTGTGTTTTAGGGGGGTGTACTTTCCCCTGTGGCTGTATGGACGAGTTGAGACGGTTGTGGTCACTCTAAATCTCTCAGCACCTCTCGGCTCGTCTGCTCCACGGATGCTTTCAACTCTGAAACCGTGTCTCCGCACCGCTGCCGTTTGATTTATTCCGTTGGTAAATCCAGAAGGAAGTAGTGGTCACCCTCTGTCTCCGTTAGTCAGATTGTTTGCAAGGTTTGTTCACAAAGCAGCAGATGTATTTGGCTTGAAGTCCACCGAAAAACCAGTTGATTAGATTTCGGTGGTGATCCGAATCTGGGATTTGAGCCATTGGACGGTCTTTGTTTTTGTTTAGTTTTTTTTTAAAGCCATAATTATGATGTTGTGTTCGTGTTGGCGGTGGGAAAAGTTCAGGACTTTCAGGTTGGCTGCTGAACAGCACCGCACTGATTTGCCGTCCTGTTTGTCTGAAAATTTTAATTCGCAGATGAATGGTAAATGGAAGCTGGAAATCAATCTCTCAGCACTTTTGGTACAGAATGAAACGTTTCTGTATCCTCAGGGTATCTTCAGGTGTCAATACAGAATATGTCAAAGTATCAACAGTTGAGTCTGAGATTAATCCTCCTTTTTTGGAAACCTTTTAGACTGAATTCAATTGAGCAACAACTCTTTGTGTGGCAGCTTGTCCTACTTCAATATTTAATCCTATTCTTTCGCGTCAAATATTGAAGTATACATTTTCCAAATATTATGTAGGACCACTGATAATATGTCGATGACAATAAGTTGATGCTAATCAATCGGTTGTTTAAGTTATTTATGAAGCAAAAATGTCAAATACATCTGGTGCCTGCAACTCAAATATGAGTATTTGTTGCTGTATTTTTGCTCCTTTTGTCATTTTATCACAGAGTATCTTTTGTTTGGACCTACAGATTTAGTAGTTTAGTTATCATTGTGAGTAGTCTTGGAACTAAAATTGTCTTTAACAATTTGAACATGTCGTTTTTGGCTCTGAGAGCTCATGATGGGTGTTTTATGAACAGACTAAACAGTTATTCAAATTATTGGCACAGCATAATGAACACTAATGACAATAAGCTGTGTCAGCAGGACTGGATGATGTGTTAAGAAAGTGAGAGAAATGGTCAGAGTGCCAACTAAAGAGACAAGGAGTCAGGATACTGTACAGCTCATTCAAGCCATGTGTGTTCATACACTGTGTGTTGGTTATTTGTGATTATTGTACGGGTTTGTGTTTCACTGCTGTCATACAAAAGACTTGATGTATCATTAGTCTGAACTGAACGGATGGACGGATGGTTTGACAACACCAGCTCTGTGTGTGTGTGTGTGTGTGTGTGTGTGTGTCCACTGGTGCAGCCAACCCTGCACTGGCCGTCACCATCAGCCTCCCTCTGGTCCTTTCAGAGTGATGTTTGCCAACTGGCTGAGCTTCCTGTCCCCCACAGACTCCCAGCGAATACACACGCACACACACACGCACACACACACACACGCACACACACATATTTACAAATATCCTGCATTAACTCCCAGCATGTTTGCTCTGCTCAGATGGGTCTGTTTGAACAACTCACACACACACACACACACACACACACACACACACTCACACACCATGATGTCACCCCTCCGACAAGCTTTTGTTCATATGATAGACAACCCCATTCAGCTGGTTGGTGTGTGTGTGTGTGTGTGTGTGTGTGTGTGTGTGTGTGTGTGTGTGTGTGTGTGTGTGTGTGTGTGTGTGTGTGTGTGTGTGTGTATGCGTACTCGACTTGGAGCCAGTTTAGATGGAGAATAAAGAAAAGGAATCACCAGGCAGTCAGACGCACCGGATCCATCTTTGTATTTATCGTTTTATTTCCACTGCAGTTAATAGATCAAGTGTTTCTTTTCTTCTCATTCACAGGCATGCTTTTATCACATCTCTTCATAGAACTTCACACTTGCCGTCCTTGAAAAATTAAATGCACAGATTATTTTTGACATGTAGATGCATGCATCATTTCCTCAAATGGAAATCTCACTGCAGCTCCAAAAAGCATCTTGTTCGTCTGACTGATGCAGAGCAGTGTTGTTGTTGTTGTTGTTGTTGTTGTTGTTGTTGTTGTTGTTGTTGTTGTTGTTGTTGTTGTTGTTATAATCGGCATCACACCTCCCCGCTGTGTCTCCAGGCTTCACTGACTGCTCAGTGAATTAAGTGTCTGTCTTCAAAGAGGAATAAAACATGTTCCCAAAGAGCTGCCAACTAACAAGAGCCAAGTGGACTCCCCCATCCTCTCCCCTCTGGAAGATTAATTGCTTGAAGAGTATTAAAGTGAGTCTCTCTCTGTCCTCTGATGTGTGTGTGTGTGTGTGTGTGTCCAGCTGGGATGACAGCAGCTCTGTGAGCAGTGGCATTAGTGACAACATCGACACAGATGACATCAACACCAGCTCCTCCATCTCCTCCTACGCCAACACGCCTGCTGCACAGCGCAAGGGCCTCAGCACACAGGTAATAATAACATAATAATAATAATACACTTTATTTCTATTGCAACTTCTCAAACAAGGTTCCCAAAGTGCTAAGCAGGGTAGAAACAATGAACAGGATTCATGAAATGAGAGGTTTTTAAGAAAAAAAAATATACAACTCTTCACCATTTTTTCAAAAAGCACAACTTTTTTTCAGCTTTATCCTTCAAGAATTCTAAACGAGATGCGTAAAGTGGTGCAAACGTATTCTCCCGCTCGGCCTTGTTTCCCTAAGTCCAGTCTTTCCCACCATTCCTCTGCATTCAGAGAAGAATGTCTGAGTGGCACAGCTGTGAACTCACAAAGCTAAAGCTGATGTTGACACTGGCCTCAAACCATTAAACACTGATTAAGAGCCACTATGGTCCAGGAAAGTGATCGGTGAGACGATAATATTGTCAGCTGACTCACGTGTGCGTCACGCACACCGTATTGTGGCTGATGTTGAAAACAGTCGGCATGTGACGTGTGTCTATTTCGGCTGCAGAAAAAACAAAGGGGGCACAAAGGAGCCTTTCTTTCAATACAGCAGCCTGACACAGTGCAGGTTGATTAAGTCTGCCTCATCTGTCTGTTGGTGATAACACACATCAGCTGGACTGTTGCTGCAGCTGCACAATCGACTCTGAAAGCAGCCATCATCCCTCAAACTGATAAAAAAATAAAGGCTATGGTGAACTTGCTAAATCGTACTTTTATTTGAAATAATAAAAAGCTGTGCGAAAAAATTCCAAGTGCAGTAACTTAACTTCAACATGTTGTAGGTTTTCAAAAGAGTTCGGGGGCCAGCTACAGCAGCTATTTCAACGCTTTTTATTGTCAACAAAATTCAGCTAAGGACAATTCAGATTTAAGGGAACATGGACTTAAGACTTTGGTAAAAATTTTAAGTATCAAATTTTTAACCTGTCCCAAATCAACAGAAAAAAATTAATACAACGGCACCAAGGAAGTTGCTCAAGTATCTATTAGTCTTGTCCCCTTGAAAGGATTTGGTATAAAAGAAAATATAATAAGCTCAGGTAAATTTATTTTTCAATGGTCTCCATTATTCATCTTCTTGATGTGCATTTTTCTTATGACGACATGTTACATTATTTAAAATTTGTTCTGCTGGACTTGAGACTTGAGTTTACGTTCAAGCCCTCACAAAAACACAAACACCCCAGCGTAGCACAAATGCTTCTTCAAGATAACAAGGAGAATCTGTTCTTCTCCGATGTGCTCAAACAGCTGCTTACAAGCTGCACAGGTGATGTTAGTGTGGATGCTGGCAGGATTACACAGCATGATGGTTGTGGTCATAAAATGGAGTGCTTTTTAGAAGCACTTAGCAACATCTCATGAAAGACGCTTTCTTCCTCTGTAATAAATCTGACATGCTGTGTGTGTGTGTGTGTGTGTGTGTGTGTGTGTTTGTGTGTGTGTGTGTGTTCCCAGCCTGTGACGGATGCAGAGAAGCACTCGGCCTCCACAGCGGTGCAACAGGCCTGGTCAGGAGACGAGGTGAAGAGGGCAGACGGCGGGTCAGACAGCGGGGTCAGGATGGAGTCGGGCTCCAAGTGGGGCCGCAGGAACCCCTCCGACATGTCTGATGAGTCGGACAAGGGCGGCTCAGGGAGGAAGACCCCCTCCGTGTCCCACACTGGCTCTTGGCGGAGAGGCATGAGTGCTCAGGTGGGGGTGACGTCCCCCAGGACTAAGAGCACCAGTAGCACAGGCTCCACGGGCTCTGTTGGCCTCAAGAGCCACACTTCAGGTGACACAGACGTTGACCCCCCAATAATTGAAAAAAACAACAATTACATGTGAAAAATAAATACATGAATCAATAAGTGATGAATACAATTAAATAACAGATATGATAAAATGTCATAATCATACTTGGCATTTCTTGATCCTTGCTGATGCTGTCACATTCTGCAAGTCTTTCTTTATCCTCCTCTGACGCCTCGTTCTGTTTGTCCTGCAGGTAAAACAGATGACGTGAAGGTGTCAGAAAAGGGTCGTCTCTCTCCTCGATCAAATGGTCTCCACCGTTCGCCGTCAGACACAGGGCGCAGCAGCAGTGATGAGGCCAAGAAACAATCGATCCCCACCAGCCGCACAGGGACCACAAACGTCCTCACGCACACTGTTTCAGACCCCCACTCTCAGACACATACGCTCACCTCACGCACCCCCACCAGCACTTTTGGCTTCAAGAAGCAGGGAATGGTAACCATGGTTACTGCCAGTGGCGCCACCATCACAAGTGGCTCAGCCACTCTGGGGAAGATGCCCAAGTCTGGGGCTCGCTCACTCGCTGGAGGGTTGAAGGCTGGTGGGCAGGATGGTGGATCAGCGCTGGGTCACCACGATGATGGCTTCCTCCCCATGAGCGCCCGCTCAACGCTGCAGTACCGCAGTCTGCCGAGACCCAGTCGCTCAGGAGCAGCCGCCCGAAACCGTTCCTCCACCAGCAGCATCGAGGCCGCCGTGCTCTCTGTCACGTCTCACGGGAAAAACTCGCTGAGCGTCACAAAGTCCAACGGCTCAGGAGGCCTGCTGGCCAATCAGACAGATCGGGAAAAGGGCGTCTCTGAGATCGACAACCTCAGGAGCGGCGTCGCGATGCAGGGCGGAGGAGCAGCAACTGTTCCTCTGACAGGAAGACAGCAGGTTTCTTCACCCACACTGCGCAGGTGATCACACACACACACACACACACACACACACACACACACGCCTACAAAGCATTATTTGTATCGTCAGTTGTCCTGTAGACATAGAGACGGCGAACAGCTAACTGATGAGCCACACTGAGTGGGGCCCTCTTGTACAGGCTTACATTTACCCACATACGGCAGCTCTCAGACACATACATACACACACGCACTCACGTACACATACACAGAAAAAACATTTAAAAGACAGTAATCATGCGCTCACAGTAAATGATAAACAGTGGTGAGTAAGAATCACATGTGTGGGCTTGTTTCATACACACACATAAGCTCAGTGGGGTTAAATCAGGCCATTGTGAAAGGCAGGCCTTGAGCTGGGCTGATCAGCTGCCAAGCCTCAGCCTTGGCGGTGCAGGGGGAGGGTGCAGGGGGAGGGTGTGGTGCAGTGGGTAATGGGAGTCTTACCTCAGCGCTCTGCCCTCATTAATGTGAGGGAATGATAACTCTTCAAAGAAGCTGTGTGCTGCCATTATCGCCCACCGCGGCTCCACTCATCACAGCCTGCCATTTAACTGTAACCCAGGATTAGCAGAGAACCAGGAGAGAGTTCAGTGTGTGTGTGTGTGTGTGTGTGTGTGTGTGTGTGTGTGTGTGTGTGTGTGTGTGTGTGTGTGTGTGTGTGTGTGTGTGTGTTGGTCTTGACTCAGATCTGTGCACTGTCTCTACCTTTTCTGGCTGCAGGCCCTCTTGATTTAATTCTTGTTACATAGAAAGTAAAGAATAATTCTGGTGTTTTTAACCTGTTATTAACACTGGGGCCTAAAAGATGGTAAACTTAGCCAGCCTGCCTCTCCACTCCACACTTTGATCTAGAACAGCCATGAATAATTACATGAAGTGAGTTGTTAATTTTGCTGTTTATATTCATAGTCCCTGGGGGATGAATCTTAATGATCACTAACCCCATGACATTTGTTTTTTGTGCCAGCAGGTTATTTTACATTTAGAGACTAAAAAGTCTCAAGCCACTTAATTACCTGCAAAGATAGTTATTTAAAAATTTATGTTAAAGTACATCTCATGTTCTCCTTCATATAGAAATTCAAATAACTTTTGAATGCCTCTTCCTCTAACACAGTGTTCCCTTTATTGATCAATACCATGTGTCACTCTCACTGATTTTTCATAGGTTGTTTGGCGGGAAGCCCAGTAAACAGGCTCCTGTCACCACAGCTGAAAACATGAAGAATTCCACTGTTATCTCTAACCCCCACGCCACCATGAACCATGTGGCCACGGTGCTGGAGTCCCCTGACGGAGGGCTGGGAGGCGTGGAAAGTGAGACCAGCAGCCCCCTGTTCGGAGGCAGATTGCATGGATCAGGAATGGGGACGCTTGGCAGCGAGCAGGTGAGCTATATCATATAATATAAAAACAATAGATAGTTGATCAGTAAGCTTACTCTTTTTAAAATAAGAGCAGCGTTATCAAAATCATCCAGGAGCCACCAGAGGAATTATTGTCTGTGATCTGAAGTATCCACACACTCTAGTGATGGCAGAATTCGCATGGTAACGCTTCAGCATACATGATGTGGAAAATGTAAAAAATATTTTTTGTGTGTTGGTGTATTCTTGGGCTTTTAGGGTCACAAATCTTCACAATGAAATATGTTAGTAGTAGTCTGTAGTCTAGTTCAGTGTAAGAACTGTGTCACAGGAGCAGCCGCTTATTCATTAGTTGCGCTGCTATTTTAAGCTAGACACATTCTCTAACTGCAACTCTTTCTCTGTAAAGAAGGGAGGCTTATTGGTTCAGTCCAGACCAAAATATCTCAACAACTATAGTTAGAAACAACATGAAATTTTGAAAGACATTTATGTCCTCCTCAGAAATACTTGTAAGAAATTATTTCTTAGACAGGGTATAATCAGTTTAGTTTTAGTGTATCAAATGGCAATGTTGGGAAAGTGTGACAGTGTTAAAAGGATTGTAGTGGTGAACTTATAGAGAGCTTTATGGAACTCAACGGTGAGTTTCAGCTTCATTGTTTAGCCTTACCACTTCACCAAGCTCTGCGTTGCCTTTGGCTGCATCAGGTATCTGATTTCAGCCAAACGGCACTAAAAACCCACTGTACACCTACCTGCCCAGCAGCAAACAGCAGCCACTCTGAGCCTTGTGGGTAAACAGATTGGAGCATATGCAAGCTAAAGGGTTGAATATTTCCTTCATGAGTACATGGAGACTGAAAACAGAGGGTGAACGTTTGACTTACATTCATCAGGTGGACAGAGACATGAATCCAAGTGATCATTCTACTCCATAACTGCTCGATACGTTCTAACTCACATCAGTTTAAAAGGTGATGATATGTCACTGGTGTGTTCACAACTTTATTCTACCCACTGCCTCTACTTTTTGGTAAGTAGTAAGCAGATGTTAACACACTAAGCTAAAATGATAACCTTGGTAAACATAAGCCCGTCTGCTAAACATCAGCATGATACCTTTGTCATTGGGAGCACACTAGCATTTAGCTCAAAACATCACTGTGCTGACAGAGCTGTGAGCCTCTTTGGGTCTGTGGATACTCAGACACAGAGTGAACCCTCATCAGTGCAGCTCCCTTGCATTATGAAATAAATCGAGGAGGGAAAAAAGATCCATGAGAGAACAGACACCCTTATGTACTTTAATTTACGGCACTTTTGTGTTTAAGATTATGAATGACTCTGTACCTTCGAGCTCTAAGATGATTAAGTGCATGTGTTGAATTTGTTTTTGTGACGAGGCTTTGGCAGAGACACAAGGATGATTTTGTTCTCATCTGACTAATGCCACAAATCTGATGAATTCCTCAAACCACTAATGACTGGATGTTCAGCCGGGCAGTGTAGGTACTTGTGGGATAACTGTAGGCTACATATTGTAGCAGAGCAGAGACAAGTGTGCATGCTCAGACAAGAACTCTGTATCACCTTCTCACATGATTCATATGAATTTATCAGACAAGTTCTTAATCATACAGTGACACAGTGGGCATTGTTTTTCAGCAGCTGTCGTGTGTTCACAAACAGTAGGCAAAGGTTCAAAAGTTTAAAAAGTCAGTTATCTTAAAGCATAAAGGCCATCAGATAAAAGTGAAAAACAGAACCCAAGATCCCAAGATCAAGTCTTTAGCTTGTTTTGTCTGACCAACATTCCATAAACTGAATATATTCCATCTACAATCATATAAAACAGATTAAAGCAGCTAAAGTGTACCTTTAAAAAAAAAATTGGCATTTTCTTTCCTTATTTCTTCCCAAGCACTAGAATACAAAGACTGCCACTGCTTTCGAAAACAATAATGTCCTCTCCGCCCCTCCACAGGCCTCCAGTCCTGGCTCAGTCTACTCCTCCACTGGCCCCTCCAACAGCCTGACGTGGGGCACCACCTTCAGCAGCTCCTCAGCCCAGAGCAGGGAGAGCACCCTGGGCGGTCACGGCGGGGCTAGCAGCGTGGGGTACCCCTCCGTCAGCAGCATGCACACCAGCAGCGAGTCCATCGACATGAGCCTGGGCAGCGCGGGTCATGGGACCCACAGGGAGGACACCCTGTCCGCTCTGGGCCGCACCGGCAGCGTCAAGACCGGCATGTCTGAGAGGTGAGGACAACCTGAACCTTTTTACTTTAAATTCTCATCTTCATCAGAGATGGTCAGAGACGGTCTTCATTGTTTTTTGGCTATTTACATAAAAATCTGTTAATTAGTGTGACTAATGAATTAACGTGACTTCATAAAATTTTCATGAAATAATGTGTGAGTATAACAAAGTTTTAGCTAGTTTAATACAACTTGGTCGTATTTTTCATAATTTCGGCCTTAATTCCTATCAGACATAATAATACATTTGTTCAACTTTGCACTTTACAAGTACAGATTTGCCATAGTCGTACCTTACGTCCTAACACCCTCAAACTCATTTTGATGGCGCAGTGTCACGTAATAGGGTGAATTGTGTTTCTGTCGTGAACAAGAGTGCAGGATCACAGCATTGCATACAGGTTTTCAAGACATAACATTTTCATACATAAGCTACATACATAAAAGACTGAATGCTCTTATAAAGTATTAATTAATACTTCCAATTCATTGAATTCATGAGGGAAATATTGTTTTGTGGCTGTAGTTACTAATCACTGAGGTTAGACATACAAAACATATGATCAGTATATCTACAGATCAAATAACTCAACAGTTTGTTGCATTAAATACAAATAGCTTCACTTCAACCAAACAACAAACACACTAAAATGCTGCTTACACTTAATCTCATGTGTAATAATATTGCAGTATTATATGCATGACATAAGACTTCATACTTACATTTTGCTGTAGCAAAGTAAACTTTTGACTGCATGACTAACTTGTAACCTTTTGATATTCATAGTTTCACTTCACTAAAATAATTCCTCCGTCACCGACCAGGTTAACATCATGGCCAGTTCAGACATTAGTTCCTTTGAAAGAATCCAGCTCCATGATGATGCACAAAGAAGGTGTCGCATCTCGTTTGCCGTTCTGTCTGCACTCTGGCAGAGAAACAAAATCCCATGGCGTCCTCGGTCCATTATGCAGTTATTGTGGTCATTGTTGCGGATTCTGTCCTGACAGGTTGACTGTGTAATGTGGCAGGAATGTCTCGGGGGGAAACTTAATAGCATTTCAAGTCAAAGCTTTGAGGCCATGACATCACCCTTCTCACTGTGGGTTCTTATTAACTTCACTGGTGAAGGATCTCTCAGTTGACCTCTGTTCTGACGAATTTCTTCATCTACTTTATTCTCTAAAACTTCTTTCTCTGTGTCTGTTGTGCGTTTTCCTCCCTGTCTCCCATCAGTCCCCTCTCCTCCCCCTCGGCTAGCCCAATATTCAGCCGAAACACGCTCCCTCGGAAGCAGGACAGGTAAACGCACCTGTGTGCAGTGTTAGGCTCCTGTTGCAACAGCTGTGGAGGTTCCTACTAAACCACCACCTGCTGCCACACAGAGAGCATCACAGAGAAGCACAGAGAGAAGCTTTGTGTAGTAGCTTGTTGTAATTCCTGGTTTGTGTGTGGAAGTGTGTTGCTCTGTGTGGTAGTTCGTGGTTATTTTTAGGACCTTTGGCTCCTGTACGAATGGGAATTCATGAGAGAGTGTAAGCGTGAGGTTGTCTGTGTGGATGTTGGCAGCTTCAGTGTTTTTGTTTAGTGGTCTGCTTTAGTCTGACTGTTTACATACTGCCCCCTTGTGGTAAAGTCG
The DNA here is from genome assembly GCF_904848185.1 of Acanthopagrus latus. Taxonomy (NCBI): domain Eukaryota; kingdom Metazoa; phylum Chordata; class Actinopteri; order Spariformes; family Sparidae; genus Acanthopagrus; species Acanthopagrus latus. The sequence continues at coordinate 13,930,362 of NC_051042.1, read as the reverse complement.
ATATCTGCAGATGTACCCAATAACAACTGCAAAAGTCTCCGTCTTAAGGATTTCTTTCTTTCAGTATTTCTGAGCCCTAAAGGACAAATAATGGAAATAATCAGCTAAATGATGAAACAAATTTCAACAGTTTCAATGACTTTCTATACTCATGTGTAATTTGTCTTTATTCCAGTATAAAGAGCTGCTGTTTCAAAAACAAAAAAGAAATTCAACCAAGTAAAATTACAAAAATGACTTGGCACGGTAGAGATTTTGCAGTGTACTGTCGATAGGAAAAATATCTTTGCAGGTTGCAAATAGTATTAGATAGTCTTTGAGAGATGTAGCCACATGTTTCTTTGCCTCGTTGCTTCCTTTGCTTTCCTGCTCTGAAGTGTTTCTCTCCCACAGCGGGCCACACTGTGGTAGAAACACTCTGCCTAAGAAGGGACTCAGGTACTGACCTCATTTCCTGCTGGACATGTTGCGCTTTTTTGCACACTGGGTTCACCAAATTGTCTTGTGTCTTTACTTTTTCCTGCGTCCACATTCACCCTTCGAGGCTTATGCTCACTGCTTTTTAAAAATGCTTTTGAATTTTCTTTGTTTGGCACTTTGGCACATGTGTTGTTGTGTTGTGCTTCTGTGACAGAGGCATGTCGTACAGAGCTATCACCGTGTTTTGCTGTTGCAGCCATGATTTGGGAGGTTAAATCAATTTTCTTTGGCTTCTTTTTTCCGCTTTTTTTCCACCAGTTTCTGTTGCTCACAGCTGAGAATCAGTCCATGTTTATGCTGTTGTAATTCTTGGTTTCATTGTCTGATTCATCCAATGTTAGAGATCCTGGCTACTAATCTGGTCTGCTTAAAAGAAAGAAAAAAAGCCACCTCACTGATTGTAAAAAGTCATAAAAATCTGAATCCAGATCAACTTGTCCTGTAAAATCGAAGAATCAACACTTGTCTGTTTTGTGTCCTCGCTTCCACTTTAACCTTTTCTTGGACTTCCTGTAGGTATGGGCCATCGCCACAGCTGCGAGGCCACGAGGAGGCCCGTGATTGGCTGCGCTCCCACTCCACCAGCGGGCTGCAGGACTCAGCCAGTAACTCCCCGTTCTCCCCCAGCTCCAGCCTCACCTCCCCCTCCGGTACTCGCTTCAACTTCGGACAGCTTGGTACGCTGCACACACCAACAAAGCCAGCACTCCACGTATATTTAGTTTACATTACTTCACAGTCATCAAGCAATTGATATGTTGTCCCTGTTGGTTTGAACTAAATCAAGACAATGAAACATGTTCAGAACTAAGAACATTAATGGATTCGTCACTTGAGATGCTTATCAAGAAAAAATGGCAAATGTTACCTGAGTTCAGCCTCTGAAATGCAAGAATTAGCTGCCTTTTTCTGCTAAGTATTGCCAAGTTTAGTGCTTTTCTGAGATTTTATGAACTGAAAAAAATACATCCCAAAAATATGTAAATAATGAAACAAGAATCCTTACATGACTTGTACGATTTCATATGATCATTTCACAGCATCCAGTCCGACCTCAGCAGCTCAGATAAACCTCGCCGGTATGCGCAACAACAGCCTGACCAATCAGGACGACCCTTGCGGCGACAACCGACTGAGAAACTCGTGCATGTCACTCGACGAGAAGACTCGCACCATGAGCAGATCGGGCTCCTTCCGGGACGGCTTCGAGGAAGGTAAGAGGACACAAGAGAAGGGTGGATGCGTATGAGCCGAGTGAATTGAATATTCAGCGACTGTGTATGAGTCAGACGTTTGGTGAAACCTGCTGTTATGTGTAATCCGTTTCCAGGACCTACATGCCTCCATCTCTCTATGACTCTGAGGCCTCCCCTTCCTTATTCCACATCCCCGTGCCAGAAGAATTAATATTCCATTTGTTTAGAGAACATTAGGACAGATTACAACTGCTCCTCCAAGAAAAGCCCTCTATCCCCATAGAAATCCATAATCAGCTTTGGTGCAGCTTTGTTTTTTTCGTAAGCTTGTTTATTGGGGAAAGTACCCGGCAGTGCTTTTCCCACCATCAGGCAGACTCCCCGTCCAGGCGAGGTGGCTCAATCCTCAGGGCCACCGAAAGACAGTGCTTTGATTTAGTGGAACAGACTAAGACAGGGAGTGAGAAAGGCATAGCATTGTTTGGAAAATGGTTCGCATAAAGGGCAAATCCAGCCTTAAACATTCACTTATCATTAAAAAGCAGCGGCTGCTCATAAACTTGCTATAAAATAAACCACAGTGCACAAGGCTAAATACTTCATGATGACAGAAACTGTTTCTGACTCAACCTGTGTCACCCAAAGGAAGTTCCACAGAGTTTGCACACTTTATTTCAAGGTTGTGGAAAAGGTGTTACGGGAAAAGTAATTAATATGCAATTGAAGTAAAATGTATATAGTCAGAGATCATCATAGACGGATGTACACCTGAAGTGTAAATAGACACAATGGCAGACATTGTTCTGTAGAGTGAATAAATACAGAGGGAAAGGAGAACATGACAGACAAAGAGCTGGAGAGCAAATTCAGTGACACTGATACTGGTTTTGTAAATGTGCCTCAAGGGAATCAGCTGTGTGTGTGTGTGTGTGTGTGTGTGTGTGTGTGTGTGTGTGTGTGTGTGTGTGTGTGTGTGTGTGTGTGTGTGTGTGTGTGTGTGTTCCTTAAGAAACCCAGTAAATCAAGACTCCATCTTGAAAACGTGGTTTTCTTTCCTCTGATGAGATGTGTGCATGATTCCATACTTTGCTGTTTGGTGCATCCTAACTTCCTCGGGATAGAAACCGGTTCTTGTCTGTGTAAATAGTATGTACGGCAGAAGTTTCATGTTACTGATGTCACAGGTCAAATTATATGAAGGCCATAACAATAAACTTGGATAAGTCCACATTCTCAGAACCAGAATAAACAAATCACAGAAGTACGGAGTGATATCACCTAGATGCTTCCTTTCAAATTAGGCAATATATTGTTGAACCCCCTTGAGCGGCGTGTTGGTCTAATCATGTATGATAGGGTTCACTTGTCTGTGAAGGCTGTCAATCATCTGTTGTACAGCCTATGTAAAGAAAAGATCTTTTCTCGTGCAAATGCCTATTGAGCTCTTCCTGGTATTGTAAAGCTATTATAGAAATTTACCACTAGCTCACACTTAATGTGCACGTGCACAATAACGCAGACGCAAACTTATTATTACTGTGCCCCCCTGTAGCACATCTGCCTCGCTCTTTTTTCCCAACTCCGTGAGTCTGTGAGTCTGTCTTCCCTTTCAGAAGAGGAGATAATTACAGGGATCACAGTGAGAGGCGTGAGAGAGACTCGATGACACACTGGAATCCTCCAACATAACTTTCTCTCTCTTTGTGTGTGTGTGTGTGTGTGTGAGATTGCAGTGTGGACATGTGGTTTGTGTGTGTGCACATGTGTATGTTGCTGAGGTGTAGAGTTACCCGACCGTTGTTAGATTGACAGGACAAAAGTCACATCATCCACCCAACACTTTGACCCAACGCCACGACACACTGTCACTTCATCGCCTCCGCCCAAACCCTCCCACTCACCTTTACATACGCTCCCCTCCTTTCATGTCTGAAGAAACCATTATCTCTCTGCTCCCTCTTTCTGCACAGTCAGCGTGGTTGCTTATTTTCTTTTTTTAATGATCCATTCTGATCTAAATTGTTTTCACTTGTGCGTTTATGACTTGAGAACACTTAAAAAACAACTCTAGCTTGTATAATAAAAAATAAATAAATATGAAACTGTGAAAGATTATCCAGGCAAAACCTTATTTTTCTCCAGTTCTCAAGTCCTAAACACAGGAGAGAAAACATTTTAGATCACCAGAAAAAACTCATCCACGAGTAAGGCTTAATAGTAACCTTGTGGAGAAGCAAAGTTTTTTTTTTTTATTTTTATAAGCAATACATTGCAATATCTGCATAACTGTGGATGAAAACAGATCTGGTCATTTTTACCAGTCGAGTTCTTCACAAATCAGTGTTGTACAATTGTCTTGCAGAAATGTTCACTTCATAAAATTGTTGTCATTTTCCAAGTAAGTTATAATCAACTGAAGTTAAAAAGACAAAAAGATTCCGAATGTGAGCACAAACATGTACAAATGTGAGATCAATAAAAGGTGTTAAAGAGTTTAAAATCAGAAATGATCAGAAATGTTAGTCGTCAAGACTCTTAGAGCGACTCACGTATTTTCATCTTGCATGAACTGGATATAACAAGTGCATTTACAACAAATTCAACACCAATATCAGCCAATAACTGTGAATCCATAAAGCCTCATATTAAGCAATTACAGGCTGGTACCTGTCTGGTGATAATACCTATCAGGATCACACAGAGCGTTTTTATATTGTCAGCTCCCACAAGAATTAATTAAAGTAATCACTCAACAAACATGTCATTTTAAAAGCTTCATTGATGATTCTAGGGCTGCAACTAATGTAGTGTCACACACCTCAAATGTCTCAAATGTTCAAAACCCAAACGCATTCTGTTGACTGTCATATGACACAGAAATCTCATGAGAGAAGCTGAAACTTCGACCATACATTTAATCAAGGAACTGTTGCAGCTCTCGCCAGTTCAGGTCAAACCAATGAGGAGTGCACTTTGAAAGATCTTTTCACAAATGACCTGCCCAGACTGATTGATGAGATCTGAACCAGACAGCACTGAATCTAAATCAGTGTTCTCCTTTCATGTGGCTTCGGCACAACTCACTGTCTAGACCCAGGTCAGATAAAAGTCCCCAGTAAACTAAAGTCTGAGGGGAATGAATGAATCTGCTGGGATCAGTCCAGCCTCGCTGTGTGGTTGATGACATCACGCCGCTGATCCGTTCTGATCTGCTCTCAGGCAGGAAACAGTGCTGGCGTTGTGTCCCGGCCTCTGATGTGTGATTAGTGGCTGAGTCATTAGCAGAGTAATGCTCAGGCTGTCATTAGTTACACCATAGCCTTACTGTAATGTGTAGGAGTTTTATCTTTATGAGTGCAGAGCTGCGGCCTTTATGTTCAGGAGGAGGCGGACTGGGGGAAATGGGAACGCCGGTAGGGCGATGGGTGGGCAGGGTTGGAGCAGGGTGGGTGGCTTGTATTGGGAGACTGTGGGGGGTCTGTTTGTGTACAGATGTAAGTTCTAATCCCCATTTTCCCTTCTTGTTTTGTTGTCTCTTTAGTTCATGGATCATCCCTGTCTCTGGTCTCCAGCACGTCTTCAATTTACTCCACAGTAAGTACACAAAACATCAAAAGTTAATTCAGGCTGGATATCACATGAATTCTCTTCGGATCCTTGTGTTCATGATACAGTACAGAAGCATTTGTTATACACACTTATTGTACATTTTCTCTCACCCTTACACAGCTGCTCCACCAGAGAGCACTGACAGTTGTATCCGTCAACTGTGAAATATCGCGCTCAGGACAAATCTCAGTCGCAACCCTTTAATTACCAATTTTAAGGGATCAAAATGTTTCTCAGGTCTCTGCGGTGGCCCGCTGAGTAGGGTACATGCCATGCAGACACATTGTCAGCTCAGTTCTGGCCAAATCCCTGTTTCATCTGTTATTCTGCGCTGTAAACTGTGTGATAAAGGCCAAAAAACAAACATTAAGAATGTTTATGGGATTTCCCACATTTAGGAAAGCATTAGTATGAGCTTTATTAGTCGACTCTGAGAGAAAAAAAAAAAAACATGGATCTGGATAATTATTGCTGAGAAAACAACCCTATAAAATTGCTGTGTAATAAACAGTATTTGCTTCTCTGCCATCTAAATTGGTGCATATTATTTGAGTAAGTCTTTGCAAAGCAGCTCAAAAAATTCAAGTTGAAACAAGAGCAGCTGGTGTGTGCCTTTTGCCTGTGGATTTATCAATATCGCGCGTGTTGGCAAATACATTGTTACACATTTACCCTCTAATCCATCCAGAGATCTGACTCAAACACCCTGTGAGAAAAAGCTCTGGCAGCGGTTACACAAATGCACTGGGACAGCCCACATGTATACACAATGGCCAATCAGAGCCCAGTCTTCACGGTGTAGCTCCTCCTCCCTTTGTGGGCAGGTTTACTCACCTGGGCAGGTGTAAGCAGAGAAACTCTCAGACAGCAGACACCAGCTCGGCACTGGCTGGTGGCTTGAGGGTGAGAGTCACAGGTTTGAATTCAGAGGGGGGAAGAGAGTGGAGGCAAAATGATGGCGACTTTATCCCTGACGGGCACCGTCACGTCCTGGCAGCAAACGGTAGGGATGAGTAGGACTGTACTTCAGGAGAACCTCATGAACCTTGTTTTGTTTTTTTTGTTTTTTTTAATCAAATATAAAATTACACAGAAGATTCCACACCCACATCATGAAAAACTATTTCACTGCTGCTAATTAAGTACATTTTACTCAACTTGGTTTTCTTCCAAATCGTTTTCTTCTGTTAATTTCAAGTCATTTCTAGTCTTTCCACCAAACTAGCATGTAAAACTTTTGTTCTGCTGCCAAGATGTTGAAAGCTCATGGGATTGTTTTTGTTTGAGCTGGTCCAGGATTTTGCATCAGAGTGAGATCTCTGTGTTTTGTCTGCGTTTCCAAGACAGACAGGCTGCAGCGTTTGTGTATCTAGGATCAGCCGGTCATGTGTGTGTGACTGACAGCTCTGTTTGGGCGTATAGACCACGTATGGACAGATGCCACTTTGTAAACCATTTACTCATGGCACAGAACACGTGTATGTACGCACCGCTGTACATGCACAGACACATTAGGCTGCTGAAACCTGTTTTAGTGTTTAGTAGTTGGACGGTGGAACCACATGGAAAATCATTTATTATTAGCCGCTCTGCTTTGTTGCTTCTGTCACAGTGCAACCGCAGCGTCCAGGCCTCCCACAAGCCCTAATCCTGAGAGATTATTCATTTTGATTAACACCCCTCGAGCCCTCGAGTCCAGGAAGACGGCACAGTCAAATGTTTTTGAGTAACAGAAATGTTAAGAAACTTTTTAATCTGCTTTGGAATGCATGTAACATTGGATGCATTAATTCAGGGGCAAATGCAGAAGTTTATAGTGAAAATGTTGCAGAAATATCCTGGAAATGCAACCAAATCCAAACACTTGGTCGCGGTCCATGGAACTAATATACCTCCAAGTTTGGTTTAAATCCCATTGCAAGTTTTTGAGATAAGAAGCACGACCAAGAGCAATACCACATTAAAGAGTGTGTAGCTGAAACTAATGGATGGCCTTCAAGGTATCACATGTTTGTTTAATAAAATCAACCCATCAGCTCTCATCTGACGATGATTTTACATCCTGGGACAACGGCCAGTTTTTCAGGGCTTTGAGAGTAGCCTGCGGGATATCTGGATAACTGATATCATCATCAAGAATTCCTCGGTCATTGTTTCTACTCCAGTTGGCAACTTGAGACACCAGAGTGGATGCAGGACGACATTTCAGCCGACGTCGGTGGACAGATATCTGCTTATGATACTTTTTTAAAAGCTGATCAAAACATTAATCATTGTCAGAAGATTCTGGACAATGCGTTCCTCCTTCTCTCTCCTGCCCTCCACATGGACTGTTTACCTGCATGGAACCAAAACTCGCTCAAACATGATTGGTCACTACTACTAAGTGGAAACCAAAATGCTTCCGATACCAAAATCGTGTCACTTGTTTACAGGCTCTGCATTCATACGCAGACATCTGTATTTAGAGATGACTTTCAACTGATTTCGACAGGTTATGTTGAGATTTTGTGGAAAATTAAAATGATGTACGTAAAAGGCTGTGAGCTGCAAATGAGCCAAGTTGAGTCTGTAAATCAGCTGCAGTCACTTAACCAATCACTTCAGACTAGCTCCAAAAACATTTCTAGTCATGTTAAGAAAAAAAAAACCTCTCCAGAAGTATTTTCAGTGCAGCCTGTTTATATGTAAATGTGGGTGTTGCATGTTTCACTGTTTTGGTGAAGCGCAGCAGCAACGGCAGGGTGTGTAGTGTTCGTGCGAGCGATTGTTTTGCCTGCCCTTGCTCTGTAAGTATTTTCTGACCTGTCTTTCCTTACTATTGTTCAATGTGCTCCATATGGAGACAATGGAGCTCTCACTTTCACACACACACACACACACACATAGATACACGCACACAGAAGTACACGAACGCGCGCACACACACACATACATACACACACACAAAGACATCTTATATGCCTTCGGGAGGATATCTCTGCTTTCCAGACATATTACACCAGACAATCTCCTCCACAGTTTATAAAGCACGTCACCTCAGAGCTAATAAATCAAACCGGAGTCGGGACATGTGTGCAGTGCACGTTCTGACCTTCGGCAGCTGGAACCGCTCTTCTTTTTTTATTAAAGCATGTCAGATTTCAGTCGGTACGTCCTCTAATGATTTTCTCTTCTTCTGATGTTTGTTTTGACAGAATGAGGAGAAGTCTCAGTCGGAGGTAAGCTTCATCCCCGCCCACAGCGCCTCTGTCCCGTGTTTTCTCCGCTCTTTAACTTTCTGTGTGCAGTGGTGGAACTTGTTGGAACATGGGGCGTTTTCACAGTCGTGTCTAGTTACACATGTAACTGTATTGTTAGTGACCCTGTAACAAGCTCTTGTTCCTCTCCGAACACCCGTGTACACCTGTATGTGCTCTTTTATGCATCCGCTGCGTTTCATCTCTTAACCCTGAATATATCAGTGCTCTGATCTGGGAGCCTCCCACATTTGTGGCTACAGTTCAGTTTTTTTTCTGCATCTGGATGCATGTGTATGTATGTGTGTGCGTTTGGCGTTGCATGCTTTTATGGAGCCGGTATGTACGCTCTTTGTATTGGTGCTTTTTGATGTCGTTCATTTTGACGTCCTCAGATCCGCAAGCTGCGCAGGGAGCTGGACGCTTCCCAGGAAAAGGTTTCCGCCCTGACGACACAGCTGAGTGCCAATGTAAGGACAAGCATGCAAACTGCTGAATATATGTACATGTATACTGCATCCTGCCAGTGTTTTATCAAGCCACAAAAAATAGATTCAGGTGTGTATTATGGACCAAATAACAGACAGGTTGCAGGTGGTTTGGGTATTTGACCAAAGTATTGGACAAGTGAAAATCTTAAGATAAAAATGTTCTTACACTTCATCTTACAATACTTCTAATCAAACTGAATCCCCAAATGTTCATCTCATGGTAGCACTAGAGCAAACGTCAGATCATCAAAGTTAGTACTGTGTTAAGTTGGTTTCATCCTATAAATGAAAATGAACTTGAAAATTCAAGTGATCAATATGCCATGACTAGAAGACTAAAATATATGTAGTTTCCAACAGACAAATTCAACTAAAAAAAAAAAACAACTGTAAATTTGGCTCTCTTTCTTCTGCAAGCACGCAAACATTTCCCAAACACACGCAAGTGCATTTCGTGATATTCATCAAATGCTGAGCAGATAGCTCCCACTGAGCACTTTACTCCAGGAAGGTGTAATTTTACATCTGGCAGAACCATCAGAAAGATCTCTTGAAGCGTCTCCAGACACGATCCTTTCTGCCCCCCCGCCGTCTGTATTGCACAAGTCTCGCCACGCTCCGCTTGTAATCTGCTGCCTGAGTCAGTGCACGCTGGTGGTTCGACTGTGGATTAGAGATATGGAGGGAAGGCAAAGGTGTTAGATTACAGCAGGGAGTCAAGTCTCAGCACACTGCCGACGGACTGTCCCAGATGTGGACTGAAGATTTACGGCTAATGACGCCTCAATACAGGAAGGCGTGTCGCAGGTGTTGACAGAAAAACACAGACAACAAACAGTTGGTAGTGGGTGGGGGGGTCGTGAAGGGGGATGTAGGATGAGGGAGGGGTCTTGTTCCAATATTTGATTACACAGCGCAGGCGGATGATGAATTATCTGAGCACACCTTGAAGCCCTCAAGGCCGAGAATTCAAGAACATCTTTTGCTCAAATAGTCACGACTTGAATCACATGTCAGTCAACACTTCACTCGGCTCTCGCACGCGCTTCCTGCGGGCATCTGCAGATCATTTATACGTGTAAGGTCTTAAGCCCAATGCAGTGATGGATGACCGAGCTCACCTTTGTTCATCTGATGTCTGAATACCAGCACACAAAAGTTCAGCTTTTAGAGGTGTATTTTATGTGTATACTTTCAATATTTTAATAATTTAATTATCATCAGTATCTTCTTTTGACACATGATGCTTAGCTTTTAGGTCCACATCCTCCTTTAAAATATTCAGATTGTTTCACTTCACCCAGTTCCGCCCACCCAGTCTGAAGATTCACTGGAAAGCCAGGACCTTTTGGACTGTGTTGGGCCTGTGCATGAATGAACGGGTATAAGCTGTTTTTGGAAAAGATGAGGTAACAGTCTGGCTTCAGTGATGTGTCTGTAGTGTGGGAACATGTCATAAGATGACCTACAGGGGATAATCATTTATCACAGGGAGTTCTTATTTTGTTTGATTAGTTGGATTTGGTTCTGATTTTGTTCTGAAGATTGCGTGACCAGTGTCATAATGGGTTTCAGCCCCAAGGCTCAAGCACTTTTCTCAGATCCAGTGGTTGGAGGACGGTTTTAACTTCAGTCATGTCAGTGTTTGTTAGCCAGTCATCTGATATCCAAGCTATTAGTGAAATGTGGCTGAATTGTGGTGGACAGATCTTTTTTTTCTAGGACAGCTGATTTGCTTTTTGGATTGCAGAATTTGCATTTAGCCACAATTCTCTTGACACTTCATATTCTTGTTTGGAATTCTGACAGCTCTAACAAACTTGAAACGTTGGTGGTATTTTATTAGCAATCCAGCCTGGAAGACGAACTTTCCCAAGGCTGAGGATCGAGTTCTGTGTTTAAAACTTCTGAGCTCTACAGAGTTCTCGGTTTGCACTTTCCTGTTTCAGTTTATTTTCCGACAGTTGCACAACTTGTTTGTTTCTCCTGCAGGCTCACCTGGTGGCAGCGTTTGAACAGAGTCTGGGCAACATGACCATTAGACTGAAGAGTCTCACCTTGACGGCAGAGCAGAAGGTTAATACAGCTCCTTGCTTTATGACAGACTGTCTGTATACCGATTAAAGTACACATTCAGAGTCACTGCCGCTGGTTCATTGGTTTGATCCTCCCGTCATCGTCTCTGTGTAGGACTCTGAGCTGAATGAGCTGAGGAAGACCATCGAGCTGCTGAAGAAGCAGAATGCTGTGGCTCAAGCTGCCATCAACGGAGTCATCAACACACCCGAGCTCACGCCTAAAGGTGAACGGACAGGTACAGGCATCTATTTAATAACTTAATAACAAAAATGTCAAAATTGGCGCCAGATTTCTGCTGTCAAAAGCAAATCTCCATCATGTCAGAAGTGGAAAGGACTGGAATGGATGAAATTTGTTGAAAGACTAATGTATGACAAACATCTACGTGTCGCCCCTCAGCTGGCAGCAACGGCAGTCAACAGCATCAGCAGCAGAATCAGCAGCCAGACCTGCGCATCAGGAGGCAGCACTCCTCTGACAGCGTCAGCAGCATCACCAGCGCAACGAGCCACTCCAGTGTAGGCTCCAACATGGACGCCGACGCAAAAAACAAGAAGAAGAACAAGAAGAACTGGGTAAGAATCCGATTTGATACGTGACGAGTGACAAACAAGCAGGCAGCCAGGAGCCACGGTGGTTTGTTTTTGTCTTTGTCTCTTTGTACATTTTCACGTGTGTGCTGGTGTCACATTTTTGGGTTTCTCCCCTTCAGGCATCTTTCACTGGGGAGAAGGTGAATACACTTCAGATGTTCATAGGCAGTTCTGTTGAGTAGCAAGTAATAATTGATTTTGCAGTTTGCAAGTAAGAAAAAAGAAATCACATATTTTGGTTTAAACTGGGCTGAATTTGGTTGTAGTAATTGCCTGTAAATCACCAAATCAATGCTTGTGAGGTCATATATAGAGCATGTAGAACTACCCGTCTAGTGTCTAATCCTCATCCTTGCATTCTTTGATTCACAATTTTCCTTATTTGCTGTCTAAAGACTTTTTTGTGCACCGGAGGACACATCAGCGACGACGACGTACGCAACTCTTTAACCTCTCCGTCGTCTCGTAGAGTGAGCGATGTTGTGTTAGCCGCCCGTGGTTGACAGGATCTGATCCTGATGTTGATTTTTAGGGGCAGAGCGGTGTGGTGTCTTGTGGTAGCCGTTAAAAGACATGAGCTTGCGTCGAGTTTCCTGCTCTAGGTCACAGTGATAATAAACGACCCCCCCCGGTGTGTGTGTGTGTGTGTGGATGTGTTTCCAGCTGTCACAGTTTGTGTAGATGGGACCCCACAGGAGGCTCCTCCACGCAGGTGCTCGTATGGTGTGTGTGTGTGAAGTGGAGTGTATAGGGGCTGTGTGTGTTAGAGAGTATATAATGGATCATGAAAGACCCCCTGTTTCCCGGTGGTTGTGTTTAAGCATTAGTTGCAGCTGCCTGGGAGTAAAATAAAATCCGCTTCAGTCCTGTAGGGGCCTCTAGTTGCATATGTCCTTCCATAACACATTAACACACCCAAACCCATATGAACATGTGCTGTTTTGTCTCTCTGTCTTCCTTTGCTTCGCTTCAATGTGGCAGGTCTATGAGGTAAGAATGGTATGCTGTGTGAACTGAAAGAAACAAAGCTGCCTAACACCTGCACTTTTTCTAGGTTACTCACCTCTGACCACCTCCTGCCCTCTGCTGCTACCGTAGTGCCTGTCCTCTCCTTTTTATTACTGCTTCTGCCTGAAAACTGCTTTTATGACACTTGAGTCAGCTCTTGAAAGGAAAAATCCACCTGAAAATACTTAGACATTGTCAGAAAAGGGGTATTAGTGATTTGGTGTAACTGGCCAAACACGACAGAACAGACAGAAAGTAAAACAATGTCTTGATGTCCCTGAAAATCAAATTATTTGTAAAGTCGCATGTTAACTTTAACTGAAAGAATGTTATAAAGGACGAAAGATTTTAAAGCAGGCGCAGAGATCCATTTCCATCCCCCTTAAGAAGAAAACAGTAAGAATGCACCAAAGCAACAGCTTTCAAAACTAAAGTAGAAGCAAACCATCTCAGTCGAGGGGACGTGGGTTCCCAAAAATATGTGAATGACAATTATTATTATGAATTGAACGTCATGGAATTATAATGGTAACAGCGTGAAGTATTTGAAGGTGGATTTCTCAGTCAAACTCAAATAATATGAGGAAATCAAACAGATTATACGTCGTTTTTGTTTCTTATGGATTTTCATAAGAAATTATAGATTTTTTTTTTACAGGAGCAGCTTAAAAAACATTTTGGTTTTAGCAAGTCTAAAGAAAAATGAAGAAAATGATAATTATGTTTCCAATTTGCATCAGAGTCCATCTAAGTAAGACTAGGAAAATGAAAAATGGTTCAACTAGTGAGTGATTCCAGTGCAAATTATACACGAAATCTGGTTTTCTGTGTAAAAAAAATCCATATTGAATTCTGTCTCCTAAAGAATTCTCATCATGCTGCTCCCTGAGAAAATGTCACCTTTACATTGAGAGAGATACTAATATATTAATGATACATATATGAATATAAATTAAACAAAAACAGTGAGGCCTGAGTGTAAACACTCGCTATACACTCAACCTTTCTCTGGAACACACACAATGTAAACATATTACACACACTGAGTTTGAATTCAGAGCTGAGCTCAAGTCATAAAACAGTCACAATTCCCTTTCTGCCTCTTACTCACTTTTTTTCCTCACTATTTCCTCCACTTTCCCCAGCGCACTCCTCTTCCTCCTCCTCCTCCTTCAGCTGTGTTTTTGGGAGTGTGCCCCTCGTCTGCTCACCGTCTCTCTCCATGTTTTTTCTCTGTTGTCCACCTGCAGCTGCGAAGCTCCTTCAAGCAAGCGTTCAGCAAGAAGAAATCTCCCAAATCGGCCTCCTCTCATTCAGACATCGAGGAGATGACGGACTCGTCGCTGCCATCCTCCCCTAAACTGCCCCACAACGGCACCGGAGCCTCCAGCCACATGCTCAGGAACACACACTCCAACTCGCTGTACGTAGGCCTCATCATTGGAACTGTGCAAACAGAGCAGAAGGGAAAAGTATCAAACTCTGCTTAAATCACAGTTTATCATATCACTAAACCATGTTGCTTGTGTGTGTGTGTGTATGTGTGTGTGTGTGTGTGTGTGTGTGTGTGTGTGTGTGTGTGTGTGTGTGTGTGTGTGTGTACAGATTGTCTGAGTGTTTGGACAGCGAGGCGGAGATGGTGATGCAGCTGCGCAGCGAGCTCAGAGAGAAGGAGATGAAACTGACGGATATCCGCCTGGAGGCTCTCAGCTCCGCCCATCAGCTGGATCAGCTACGAGAGGCCATGAACCGCATGCAGGTCTGCACACGAACATACACACAAACACACACTTACAAAATAAACATTAGAGGAAATAACGTCACATTAAAAGGCAAATCAGAACGCATTTAAATACTTCACATTAGTTGTATATAATATAAGTTCCAAATTACTTAGAATTATTCTTAAAGCTATTTTTTGTCAGCTGACTTTGTTTGTGTCTGTGCTGGCAGCTGGAGATCGAGAAGCTGAAGGCAGAGAACGATCGTCTGAAGGTGGAGAATCAGGGCAGCAGGATGGGCTCCCAGGCCTCCATCTCATCCTCTCCTCCCCCTCACACACACAGCCAGGCCCAAGGAACCGGGCCGGGGCTCCCCCAGCACAGCCTCAACCTCACCACCAGCGAGTCCACCAGCCTAGGTAAGACAGAGCTGATGTCATGTGGCCTACACAGTTCCTGGTAGATCTATACCAGATACAGAATAGGCAACAACAACAGTATGTTTTTACAATTGTTTATTGTCGGGTAATTTCAGCTTCAAGACAATTTTTGGGTCAGTTTGGACCAAATAAAATAATAATTTCCTCCACTAAACAGACACTGAATTTACATGTGTTAAGCAGCTTTCTTACTGAAAACATGTAGAAACCTTGTCTGACTTTGCTCCGCCTACCCGTCAGACATGCTGCTGGACGACACCGGTGGCGAGGGAGGGATGAGGAAGGAGGGGCGACACGTGAAGATGGTCGTCAGCCTGGACGAGGACAGCAAGTGGGGAGAGGTGAGACCTGCTGTGAAAATCTAGCTCAGACCCAAAAATTGTAGACCTCCTGGCAGCTAAAATCAAGCATGTTTTTTTTTTTTCCATCGCAGGAGGGCCGTCCTCGCCATTTTCTGATTGGTTGCATCGGTGTGAGCGGTAAAACCAAGTGGGACGTCCTGGATGGAGTGGTCCGACGACTTTTCAAGGTAAACATTAACAGGGATGAACAGAATACTGTATCAGGAACTCTGGCATCATTTTGTTTGGATAAAGTTTGACTTTTACGTTTTTTGAGTTTAAATGACTTCTAAGATCGGTGATCATTTAGGTCAAGTATAATAGCTGGTATCCCTTTACGAATCATCCTCTAAGTGCAGAGACTTTGTGTCTGACAGGAATACATCACCCATGTGGACCCCATGAGCCAGCTGGGCCTGAGCTCAGACAGCGTGGAGGGATACAAAATCGGAGAAATCCACCGGCCCAGCAGCGCCAGCGCAGCTCTTACACCGGAGCTGCTGCCCTGTGGCTACCTGGTGGGAGACAGCAACACCATCAACATCCAACTGAAAGGTGCCAGCACTACAAATATCATTTATTTAACATCTATCTTTTACAGCGTAAAGACTGTCAAAAAGTCATCATTAAAAGTGGTTTAAACCGTTTCAATAAAGCTTGTGCAGCTTGCTTATACTTATATATCCTGACGTGTGTGTGTGTGTGTGTGTGTGTGTGTGTGTGTGTGTGTGTGTGTGCCCAGGTGTGAGCAGTGAGAACGTGGACTCCCTCGTTTTCGACACCCTGATCCCGAAGCCGATGCTGCAGCGCTACGTCTCCCTGCTGAAGGAGCACAGGCGCGTCATCTTGTCCGGCCCCAGCGGGACAGGAAAGACCTACCTGGCCAATCAGTTGTCTCGACACCTGCTGCTGCTGGAGGGCCGACCTCTGACACCGCACGCCATCGTCACTTTCAACGTGGACCACAAGTCCAGCAAGGTACATAACACAGTTTGAATGGTTTGTGAATCCAGCTCTGGATTTTTTTTAGGTCAGAAAGTTTTTGTATATATATCCAATAAAAAATTACTAATGGTCACCCGATATAAAACGCTGCTTTCTGTCTCTGTAGGAGTTGCGTCAGTACCTGTCAGGTCTGGCTGAGCAGTGCAGCAGTGTCCCGGGGGTAGACAGCCCTCTAGTGGTCATCCTGGACAACCTGCACCACGTCAGCTCCCTGGGAGAGATCTTTAATGGTGTCTTCAACTGCAACTACCAGCACTGGTCAGTTGAATAAATAATTTTTTTAAATGTCTCACTTTAACTTTTCAACTCAAAATAGGGCTCTCAGAGTAAGACCATCTCATTCCTTCTACTTTAACGCTGCATGTCCTGTTTCTCTCTCTCTCTTCAGCCCCTACATTATCGGTACCATGAGCCAAGCCACATCATCTGCCCCCAACCTGCAGCTTCACCACAACTTCAGGTACACTGCTGTTGATAAGTTGAAAGATTTCCAACACATTTTTTTTTTCCACTGGAATGATGTTCATCTAAGTCCTGATACACCTGTATGTTCTCTGATCAGATGGGTGCTGTGTGCCAACCACATGGAGCCAGTGAAAGGCTTCCTCGGTCGCTATCTGAGGAGGAAGCTGATCGAGACTGAGATCGGCAGCCGAACGCGTAACATGGAGCTGGTGAAGATCATTGACTGGATCCCACGGGTTTGGCACCACCTCAACCGCTTCCTGGAAATGCACAGCTCCTCTGATGTCACCATCGGTAAGAGAACAATGTAGACTTGAAGACTGATCTTTTAAGATATGTCATACGTGTAAACGTGTAAAATAAATAAATAAATAAATAAATAAATAAATAAATCATGGTCTTACCTGTCTTCTCCTGTGGCTTGTAGGACCTCGTCTCTTCTTGTCCTGTCCCATGGACGTGGAGGGATCCAGGGTTTGGTTCACTGACCTCTGGAACTACTCCATCATCCCTTACATGTTGGAGGCTGTACGAGAGGGACTTCAGGTAACAAACCCAGTTATATTGAGATCTCAAAAACCTTCCACTTGCACCGAATGAAAATTAAATTTATGGAGTGAGAGAGCAAGTTATTAGATTGTTCTATGCAGCACATGTGTAGGATTGTAACATTTTTAGCTGCAACAGTAAAATGTGTTAATGAAGAGACTTGGTTCAAAGTTCTGAGGGGATGTTTGAGGGATCCGTCTCCATGAAGTGTAGTGAGTGTAATTATAGAATCGTTCAGATTTGCCCTCTCAGAGGACCAGGCTTATGTTCATCAACGTGAAATGGATTCAATTTGTACTCTCAATCTGCGTGTAATTAGCATCTGATTTAATTAGGCAGCAGCTAATTACCAGAATGTAACCTCTGAGTGGGAGTGAAGGGGAGCTGGAACGACAGAGCCGAGGCAAATTTGTCTCTCGGCAACATAGAAGAGAAACCACGTCGTCGGGCTGAAATGGCGGCAAAATTAGCGCCTACATGCAGCATTTCATTAAACACTGATAAGCTCACTCGCATTTGAGTTGATGATTTAAATGCCGATGTCTGGAACTTAAACACGTTTCATAGAATCACACCAGACGAGACAAAGATTAAGTGCAAAAATATGATAAATTAAAGAGTGATGAGGGCAGGAATAGTACCTTTTCCCACTGAAGACAAAGGCCATGTAGGGTTTTTTTTCCCATTTTGAAAGGGGTTATGAAAACACCTTTTACTGAGGCTGCAACTCCACCAGAAAAAAACTCATCTTAATAATCTTTAGTTCTTAATATGTAATAAACTTTGGACAACAAGCTACCTTTTTACCATACTGTTTTCCTCACAAACCAAACCTCAGTCACAGAAAAACAGCTCCCTCGGGCCACTCGTGTCCCAGTCCGAAACGCTAAACATGCCTCAGAGCATCTTCCAGCATGTTTCATTGATACATTCTCTGTCTCTCTGTAGTTGTACGGTCGCAGGGCAGCGTGGGAGGACCCTGCTGCCTGGGTGATTGACACCTACCCATGGTCAGCCACCCCTACTCCAGCTGAATGGCCCCCGCTGCTGCAGCTCCGCCCTGAGGACGTCGGTTTCGATGGCTACTCTGCCCCGAGAGAAGGAGTCAGGAAAGAGCCGACACAGAGCGACAGTGACGCAGACCCACTGGTGAGCCAGAACACACATGAAGAAGACCAGGCTTTATACCTGTTGCTAAGCATCTTTTTTTTTTTTTTTTTAAATTGACAGTTAAATCGACATTGATATCAAAATCATCGTCCTATAGCTCCCTCAGCTTGCTAGCTTGCTACAGAGCTTGAACGTTAGTAATTTGTGTAGTCTTTAAAGGGTACAGGTTATTTTAAAGTTCAGACTGACACTTGTTTCTGCCAACAGATGAACATGCTGATGCGTCTAAAGGAGGCAGCGACATCGTCGAGCCCGCAGAGCTACGACAGCGACTCCAACAGCAACAGCCACCAGGACGACATCCTGGACTCGTCGCTGGAGTCGACCTTGTGATGTCATTAAAAAGCATCGCGGGGATCGGTTTTGCAGGAGGAACTTTTTTATAAGAACTGTTCTCACCCTGAGAACTTCTTGTTGAGAGTATAATTTCATGCCACAAAAATCCAGCCACCTTAATTTGGGTGCAGGTAACCCAAATATTTAAAAAGAAGAAAAAAAAAAAAAAGAAGTTCAAATCGCATTTCAGAAAACGGGCAGCAAAAGTTTCTACTGCACTGCACTACACTGCGCTGCACTGTTTTTATTTTTATTTTTTTTGTTTGTTGTTTTTCACCGCTGTGGCCAGTGGCTCCTCTGTCAGGAGCCTGACATCTACTTCAGACGGACAGAATAAAAGCACACAGCCTGTCACTGTTGCTGGGGCGTCATCCTCACCATCATCACCAGCCATCAGCATCCTTGAACACCAGCCAGGAGTCCTCCACCGAGCTGCAGCTGCAGAGTCGGCTCCAGCCCGTCAGGCTCATCACACTCCAGCTGGGCAGGACCAGCTGCAGCGCACCTGAGCTGCCTGCAGATGGCGATACAGCCCTTCATCTCAAGAGCATCAGAGACTCGCGAGTTACCGACTGCTGAAAAGAGAGGAGCCTGCTGCTGGTTGGATGGATGTACGAACAGCCAGCAGCCTTCTGCTCTCCCTCCTCCTCTAGGGCTGAAGTTGCCTGTGTGATTGCTGGAGGGTAAATCGAGCCAAAGTGAATGTTAAGACAGCGTGTTTGCTCTCCCTTGTCAGAAACTCCTCAGACAGATCGTTCATTTTACATCCCAAACTCCAGACACAAGCCCCTGTGACACAGCCAGTTCAAGGCGAGAATGTAGCGCCGGTCTACCTACCCGATGTGAGTAAAAAAGATGGGACACAGAGTCGTCACATTAGACGGTGATGATTCGGTGTAAAAGAGCAAAGCCGCATTATGAGGGAGCTTTGCTCATAAGGGGTTCTGTGTGATTTGATTCAACTCTAAGCTATATCAGAGTCACATTTTTTAGCTAAACAAAAAAAAGTAACTTTAGTTTGCATTCAAAACGAGAATTTTTTAAATGCAAATCCATGATATCACACTGTAGCAACGTTCTAACACCAGCATCACAATGTCAGCGTCTGGGGAAGAAAATCTCAAAAAAAACAGGGCTTGTTTCTAGATAACCAAAACCTTCTTGCATCAGCGATGATTGTGGTGAGAATTTTTGGTTGATTTGAATCAAGCGTATCTCCTTACTTGACTCTCCATATCTTTTAATCATCCTGCCTCACTGCTGAGAAACTGTTGTTCTACCAGAAAGAAGTCTCTTTTGAAATGGAGCAAAACAACATGTGTGTCCACACACACCCGTCAGACAAAAAACAAAACACTTTCAGGAGGAACAGGCGCTTACTTGAAAGTCAACATTCACCATGGCTGGATTTATCCTTTTTAACGTTTACTGTGTTTTGAGATAATGTCCTTATTTGTGTCGTGACTCGTCACATTATTTCACAGTTAACGCCTCAACCACTTCTAAGTTCTCGCTCGATGTATCCATGCACATTGGCCTGAACAGGCTGTTGTAGCACGAATCTCTTTTGGTGCTGGACCGAACTCTAACAAACAATGCCTTACTCTTTTCTAAAAGACTATATGTGCATTAGCTGATTTCTTTATTTGTCTAAATGGCTGTAAACTTTAACAGGGCTCCCGAGTCGACCCTCTCCTCGGGGGAGTGACGTCGACTTCTCATCATATCAGACACCAATGCCGTGGAATCGTGAATGAGAAGCAGCACTCTGGGTTTCAGAGTTAAAGGCGTGTGCATGTGTGACCCGGCGCTGTGAAGCTGGTGTAAATACTCGGACCACTAGCGAGGAAAGATGAAATTATATAGATGTGTTTCGGTGCTTGAAATCAGAACGTCTTTGCAGGTTGACTGGATGAGGGAAGTCTAGGAAGATGCGATTTTATACCTCATCCCCATCCTTTCTGACTGTACTGTCGCCATGCTCACAGTCTGTTCCGATTACGTGATCGGCGATGAACAAATGTCACGATAAAACCTGTCGAACTAATTAAGCGACGACTAAGTGTATATGCTGCTTTGTTTATAGTGATATAATTAATCTGAGGTTAAAGGTATAAAGGTACTTGTGGTTGAATGGTGACATAAAAAACGGTTTGACATCATTTCTGTGGCTTAAAAAAATAAAGAATATTGTACTTTCTTTCTTTACTTTAAAACCTCCCAGCCTTGTCCTCTGGGAAGGGGCAGGGGGAGCGTTCAGAGGCGGGGGTCATGCATCGCTTTCGGTGTTTTTTGTCATTGATCCTATGCAACATTCATCCAGATCTCCAAAAGCTGAATGTGAGTTTGTCTCTCCCCCCCCCCGCCATGAGACGTACAGCATGAAACCAGATTTGTGAAGACTTTTTGGATTTGTCGCCCACGTTCTTTGTCCACATGTGTGTCTGTGTATTTTATAGAGGCTCTCCTGCTACGGTCCTTGTAAGCACAAAGAGACTGATTCTCTGCTCGTCTCGTGTCAACGCCTGCTCCGAGAGGTGTGGATGTTGTCGAAAAAAAGCATTTTGACCAGTCTGTCAGTTTTATCACTCACAAACTCAATGAATGTTTAGCCTTCTTTGCTATGTACATTTTTTTTTTTTATATGTAACATAACTTTGTAAATAGTTGATTATCTCGCAGCATTTTGATGACTTCTTTTCTAGCTGATTTGTAACAGTACTTGAAAAAAGGAGTATTTTGTGTACAGTCTCTTTACATCAGAGCGGGTCGGTGCTGTTTGTCATCGCCGGTCTGCCGAGGGCTCGGAGAATTAAATCTATCACTGTACTAGTCTTAAGTTATTGTGATTCAATAAAATTAATGATTATTTATGATTGAACTTTGTGGAAAAAATGTTCTTTTTTTTTAATTGAAACACGCACACACACGTGACTTGTAATTGTTTACAATTTTATTTGGTATTTGTACAAAAAGTGTGAAATAAACATATATACAGCACACAATGCAACATACTTAAACACATCCATATAAATTATTAACGAAATAGCTACATTTTTTTTTCAATAAACAACTCTATTCAAGGTGAAAGTAACTCAATAATCTTGGCATAAAATTTCCATACAAAATTGTACAAAATACTGTACAATTGAACAAAGCTGTGCAAAACAGCAAACTGTGTCTCAGAAGCCGATCCTGTACAGTGCGCATGCGCTGGTGAAACACACTCGAGTGAAACTTTTTGTTTGTTTTTTTGAACATTTATGGGCTCTTTCTTTGTCTCAGGGCGGCAGCTCCTTACAAATGTGGTCACAGTCTCATATGAAAACAAAAACACGGGTTATATCTCTAATTTGCTTTTTGTCAGAAAATAAATTAAGATACTGTTATTTCTTCTTCGTCTGACTCTGAGAAGTCCGAGTGCTTGCTGGAAAGAGATGGAGAGGAGATGCTGGAGCCTGCCGCCCTCATCCTCTCTCTTCTGAACTCCTCCTCCTCATCCTCCTCTTCGTCGGCCGAGGACTTCTTGCCCACGTCGCTCAGGTCCGGGTGCGGGTTGGCTTTGGTGGGCAGCGTCTGCTCGCGGCAGCCGCCGGACGACAGCAGCTCGCGTTCCTTAGAGTTCCTCCACTTCATCCGCCGGTTCTGGAACCAGATTTTCACCTGTGGACAGGAAAAAAAGAGATCGGTGAGTGAGAAAAGGGGGTCGCAACGTGGTCTTCGCGCGCAAATGACGCACGGCGCATGTTTTAAGCACATGTTAAAGTTTTTTTGTTTATTTTGTTTGTTTGTTTGTTTTTACCTGTGAGTCCTTGAGGCCCAGTTTGGAGGCCAGTTTCTTCCTGTCGGGCTTGCTGATGTATTTCTGCTTCTGGAACATTTTCTCCAAGGCTTTGCGCTGCACGTCGGAGAACACCGCCCTCCTCAGCATCCCTCTGCGGGGTTTCCCTCTGGCGGCCAGGGGCCACGAAAACGTCCCGGGGATGGGAACGACTGATGAGGATGCTAAAATAACAAAACAAACAGAAGACAACCTGTTAGATTTCTTTTCTGTGACACATCTCAGAACGCATATAGGCAGAGAGGAAATCACTATGACGACACTATGACAAACGTTTCTCTCTGTTAATAAAACCGAACTTAAGACCTCTCGGACATCAGGGAGGCTCCGTATGAATATAATGATTTCTCTTTAAAGCCATACTTTTCAACGAGTTAGTATTGGAAGTGTCCCCCTCCCTCCTTTTTTTTTTTTTTTTTTTTTTGGAGCCGTGCAATACGTCTCCGTTTTGAGTGAAATGGCACGAGGTGACTAATTAGCACATTGGCCGGTCCCCAACCGCATTGGTATGGTAAAGAGGTAGCATATCCTTTAAGGAACCCTGTGAGGGCGGATAGAAGAGTTAATAAACCGTGAACGGTAATTGTGTAGTAATGAACTAACGCAGAAAAGACTCTGGACAGGCGGCGAAGGCCATATATTATCGCAACAAAGGGAGATTTACACTTTCAAACTAAACACAACTGCATACCAGAATACTGATGCCCGGTGTTGGGGGGGGGGGGACTTTTTTTTTTTTTTTTTCCTTCCCCTTCGTGCCTTCAAATCATTTTCATTAAATGAACACGAAAAGCTATTCAAGGCCCCGGAGTTGTTTTGTTGAGGCATTCAGCTGAGCCCATGAAAAGACTCCATCTCCATTATGATTTGCCTGAATTGAAAGCACGGACTAGCTACTTTATAGACTTTTCTAAGAGATTATTCTTTATCTCAAGTCGTTGATTGGCCCGCTCGGAGAATAGAGGAACGTTTAGGGGCACACAGAGAGTGAGGATCGGAGGTCAGTGGTAACCTATCCTATGAGCCGTGCGGCACGAAGGGGAGAAACTTTTTTTTTTTTTTTTTAAATCCCCAGCTGACACATTTTGGATGCAGTTGGGACTTTAAAAAAAAAAAAAGAAAAGAAAGAAAAGCTCCCTGTACTTCAACATCCCTCCGCGCAGGACGCTTCTTCTCCGCGCCGACTGGACGTCCGCCGGACTGTAGCTGCCCTGTGGCCGCAGCAGAATCAGGAACAACACCGCGCTATGTGGTCTTGTGAGAATATTGAAAACTCTCAATAGCGCCTAATAGGGAAATTAGTGCATGACTGGTTCACGCCTTTGGCCCCCCCTTGGTAAAAGTCACTCTCCGGGGTGTGTGGGTGGTTCGCCCGGTGGGAGCTGACCAGAATTGGTCACGGTGCTGAGGGCTTTGTTGCCCGCCACAGCGGCCCGGTGGCCCCCCGGGCTCTGTGGGAAAACGCGGGGCGAGGGAAATGCCAAAACGCCCCCCAATGGGAAGCGAGGGAGGGAGGGAGGGGGACTATAACTCGCCACCCCGCCTCAAATTTAGAGCGTGACGATTTGGGATAATTGGTTAATTAGGGGGTGGGTGGGTGGGACCGGGCAGGGGCCAGAGCCAGCGGTCCCCATTAATAAGACAGTGATTTCTTCTTTTCTGGTTAAGTAAAAAAAAAAAAAAAAATCTGCGACAGGGGCTGACACTGTTTTACATTTAAATGCAATTAGTAGGTGACAGAAATCCAAAGGCTAACGAGGGGACAATCTGCAGCCCAAAGGGTGGGTGGATGCGTAAAAAGATGTGCTTACCTGGTAAATAAGGCGTCCTGAATATGGGGTGAAAGGTACCGTCAAAGCAGGGGAAGGGGAAGGTCTTGGAGTGCAGGCTGTGGATCGCGGGGGTTAAGGACGCTGTGGAGGAACATCACACATGTTAAGCATCTTTCCAGAGTGAGAATAATAATAAAAAAAAACGAATCTAAACAAACGTCAGCTTGGACGGGAGGTGGAAACACAGAGGTGGAGTTTGCCTGCTCACCGGTCTTTGGTGAAGGTGCGAGGATGGCGCTCACTCCAAACTTGAGAAAAGTTGGGTCCTTGCTGCTCGCCACCGACGTCTTCGGCGAGCACGACTCGCGCGTCATCGCGCGCTCCGGCACGCCGCTGAAGGACACGGTGGCGGTGGCCGTTTGCGGGGAGGCGCTCGACGAAGCGGCAGTCCGGTTAACGAAGGCGGCGGGGTGGCTTATCCGCAGCAGGTCCTCCACTAGAAAGCTGGAGTGCGTCGGGAAGACGGACGGCAGGGTCTGGTGGAGCGGCAGCGAGGCGGCGGGCCGGTACAGCCCCGGGTACAGGGCTGGAGGCGCGAGGACACTTGGGATCATCATGGTCCCGGATTGGAGGAAAAAAAAAAAAACAACAACAAAACAAGAGTGTGAAATGTGAGATACTCCTTGTGGTAGCTGGGAGAGAATCAGTGTGAATGGCTGCTGAACTCCTCTGGTTTCCTCACTCTGGGGAGAGGAGTTTTATAGCGGCCTGCCCCCGCCCGGCCCTCCGCTCAGGGCTGACAGCACCAACAATGGGGCTCAACAAAGTTCTCCACATGGGTCGCTTTCATGCCGCATCCCCCCGGCGCGCTGATTGGCCGGAGGACGCAATTTATGATTGCATTAGACTTCATAAGCAAGCAACACACAATTGTCCCCCGCCACAAAAGAGGCTCGGTCATCAATTTTGCATGTTGACCACTTTCCTTTCAATTTGTTTTGTTTGGCAGAGGCAAGCGGCCTAATTAAAGAGCAATCTTTACGAATCCAGTCATTAAAAGGAGGGGGGGGCTTCTAATGAGCACTTTTTAAAAAGATACATTATTCTCTTCCATTCAGAGTGTTTCTCTGTTATTCGGGATATAAAAATATACTCGTTAAAATGCTAAATTATTCTTTTATTCTATTTTCAGCGCTGCGAAAAATACATTTTCTTTAAACTTTCTAAAACTTTTTTCATTATTTAAACCGTGAAGCATGTTTATGATTTGTGATGCCGGGCTGAATAAATAAAATAAATAAATAAAAAAAATCGGCCAAACTTGATCGAACAACAGATTTATATCATCTTTATTTATCGTTAAATCTACATTAGTCGCAGATGCCGCGCAGCATCTCAAATGTAAATCACTTTTAGGGTTTCATAGGATTCTCAACACTCAATCTGGCCCTCGTCATGGAATAATGTCTTAAACGGATTTCTGCTATCAAAACGCTTTAACAGATGTGTTAAATATCACTCTTTTTGCACAGGCTTCATTCAGAGCGCGGAGCCGCAGCTCAGTGCGCACAGGAGAAGTGTGCGGCCTGAGCCGAGCGCTCATGATCCTGTTAACCATGAACTAACTGTCACCCTCAGCTGCAGAGGAGGCGCCCCTCGGCCTTTCTCTCCTTCCCTCTCTCGCCTTTAAAAAAAAAAAAAAAAAAAAAAAGCCCAGTGGAATAAAAAAAGCTTTATTTCTAAAGACGGTTTTGTTCTGCTATTTTAACCGGCTGAATAAAAGTGCATCTGTGATTTGATTTAAAACGCATTCATATGAGCGGACACTGAGACCCCTTATAAAACTCTTATTAAAGCGACTCGGAGCCTGATAGTCGTGTTCTGTCAGCTTTGCCCCTAAAAGCAGCGCAATGAGGCGCAAATGCATTGCGGGCCCAAAGAACAAAACAGTACGCTTAATTGTTTAAAATAAATGAATAAATAATAAATGAGAATTAAAACAAATAGTCTGATTTAGAATATAAACAAATGTTTATTGATTGTGTGTTTTTTTTAAGCTGTCATTTAGTTTATTTGTGGTAATTCTTTATTTGTATAGTTTTTTTTTTTCGTTTGTGTCTTTTTTGTCATGTTGCCTATGCTCTAGACTTAATGTTTTAATGTAGTCTAAATTTTGGTCTTCAAGTTAATTATTTTACAGACAAATGTTTTACACTTTCAATCTTTTTCCACCTAAAAAAGTCGCGCGTAATATCCAAAAACTGAGGTCTAATGGTGAATCTGCAAAATTGCTTTAAAGTTTGACCCAAATAATATTTACAATACTTATATTTAAACATATATTTTTTGAATTAACATTTTTTATGTTTCAATAGCCGAAATGTCTCATATCAGTAAAAGAACCACAGAAGAAAACGGCTCGGTGTTTATCAAAAAATGTTGCAATAAAACTTGTAATTTATTGAAGATTTATCCGCAGTTCAGTCCACATTATCCGTCTCCTTTATTCAGTCAGGGACATCAGCGGGCTGAAGTGAAGCGGCCCGTCCGGCTCGCGTTATTTGGGATCAGCTCAGATCACGATAAGTGGTTCAACATCAACATAATATAAACCGGCCCACGATCCGATAATTAAAAAGGGAACGCCTCCCGTGAAGTGATCCTTTTGGACAGAGTCAACGCTTTTTTTTCTTTTCTTTTTTTTTTTTTTTAATCAGAGGTGCGTCTGCTTTACGGGCGCAAGGACGCGCAAAACAGGCGTTAAACACGGCGCGCCCGTCAGCGCAGCTACACCTCCGACCAGTAACGAGACCTTCAAAGCCTTTTTATGAGCCCATATTCCTTTACTTAGCGGCCCGAAATCCTCCCTTTGTGAGCGGTAAGCAGATGGTTAGCAGGAAGCATGGGCTGCTCTGGCTGACCGAGACTAATTTCTTACGAGCTTTGCAAGCTTGCCACGTCCCCGCTCCTTTACCAGGCCGAGTAAAAACAGCTGGCCGCGGCTGAATTAAAGCCATTAAAAGCACATCTCTGAAATATTAGCGCCGAGAAACACCTCCTCCTCCTCCTCCTCCTCCTCCTCCTCCTCCACCCTGTTAGAGCCCGCTGAGCCCCCATCACTTCAGTGCTGTTACTGCGGGACCCATAGTAAAGTTTCCATGACATTACTGAGACATGAGGTAGCCTCCATCAGCGGGTCAAACATTATTTATTACACTTTTATTATCGCGTATTTCTTCTCCTGTGTCGGTGGTGCGCATGTGTAGAGTTCAAATGCTTTTTTTAATTAATTAATTAATTTATTTTTACCATTGTGTCGGCTCGCTTGTATTCAAAACGTCATTCATCCATTATTAAATATGGTATTTTAGCGCTGTATATGTGTTTAACATCCATATCGTCGCCCTCTCATTATGTTGACGCTCTCGCGACAGGCTGACGTCCCCCTCGGGATCTCCAACTGATGATTATCACTCATGGCATCGTTATCTACGAGGAGGATTACTCATATCAGTCATTTATGATAGAATATAATAACCCTAAAGGGATTCCCCTGACACTTAAACTCATAATAAATCTTAATTAGTTGATTTTTTTTTTTTTGTTCCAGCTACATTTTGCACGATACAGACTTCAGAATATGATCGGATTATCACACTTTTTCTCCGGCGGAGCCAGTTTACCAAATAGATGAACTTAACCATTGTCTTGGCTCTCTTTCTGCTTCGTTAAGTGAAAGGGGGCTGAGTAAATATGTTACCCATGCATGAGAGGCTCTGTATGGGCCGCGCCATTGTGCCGCGGGTCCGACAGGTGGTTAACTGTTTATTATTCCCTCATTATTTATCGGTGACGTGGACGCACCGAGGAAAAGGGAACTCCCCATCCTTTCACTTCACCGGGGATGAACAGATTGTGCTGACTGGTTGCAGCCTCGTGCATGACACCGGTCACCAGTCCATCCATCTCCGCCCTGCGGCAATTCAGCCCGCATCCAAATCCATCAGGGTTTGGTTAAACGCAAAAAAAAACCGCTTCATTTCAGTTAACACATCCGTCCTGGCGAATTAGCCGGTGTGCTGTTACAGCACGTCCTCTCCCGATGCTGCCGGGCAGTGATGACGACACTGTGATGTTGTGAATGTTGCTACTGGAGGCGCTTCAAGAAAAGTTTAGAGAATAAAGTTAAATCTGAGTGGCAGATGTTTGGTATAATTGGATATGGTATCCCTTTTTTAATGGGGATTTTCTCTGTGATGTGACACAGGTGAGTGTGTGTGTGTGTGTGTGTGTGTGTGTGTGTGTGTGTGTGGGGGGGGGGGGGGGGGGTCAATAATTATTTTAATCAAATCAGGATAAAGTGTTATACATTATTCTACCCAATAATAAACAGGCTTAAGTTTCACTGCAACCATCTCCAATAAACAGGCTGCTTGTATATTGAATGTAATGCTTCATTCAAAATAACCTCAAACTATAAAATAACACTAAAGAAGGACTTATGCAAAATAAAAACATTATTTTTGATGCTCAATGTTGTCGCCGTTATGTCAATTTTTAATAACTGAACTTCAAGTAAAATTAAGTTAGTAGTTTTTATTAAGCATTTCTCAAACTTACTGCTTTTACTCCAAGTTTTCAAATACTTTAGCCACCTATTTCAGACTTGAGCCCAGTGATCCTTTAAAACATCCCAGTCTGCATGAATTTTTAAACGACGCTGAAGTTTATCCTCGCTCATGCCATGAGCTGTTAACCAAACATCTATTTCAGCGGGTTCAGTTTGTGACCGGGCTTCACCTCAGCAGCAGCTCCCACTTGGGGTGTTTTGGCCGCGGCTTCACCTCGGCGCTGAAGGTCCCCGCAGCATCTGGCGCGGGCGGTGCAAAAAAAGAAAAGTCCCCGCTCAACGCTGAGCGAATTAGCAATGCCGCAAGATTCAGAAGAGCAGTGACAAGCATTAAATCGATATTAACTTTGTATTAAACATGGGCCCCTCCCTCTTCCCCAAATGGACGGGAGCCATATCAGTGCACAAAGCGCTCTGTATGAACTCTAGCTGCACCTGTTCCCTCTCTCTTGGCCATGGGAGTTCAACTTCTTAGTTTCACCCCAGGCTCCTTTTCTCATCTCCTTCACCCCACACTGAATTCTTTCAGTTGGGGCTTTTGTCATCATGTTTGATCTCATCCTCACCCCCCCACCACCACCACCACCACCACCACCACGTTTACAGCTCATCAGATCACGCTGTTAAGAGCATCAATTTCACATTTGCGTTTTCACTAACTGTCCAGACAAGTTTCACTTCCAACCGCGGAAAGTTTTTGGAGAAGCAGAATCGCTCCCTCTCCGGCCCAGACTGGGACGCTTGCCTCCCCTCTCTGCTGTTCACTTATTACCCGTTGTCAGTATGGATGTCGAGTGGTGTCCTAATCCTCTTAAAGCGCATGTTGGTACAGTTTGCATATCATTTTCTCATCTTGGAGAAAGGCCACAACCCTCTCTATTCACAGGGATTCCCTGTCCTCTTTCAGTGCAGCCACAGCCAAAAGCATTAGCATAATCTGACAACCAATACCATTGTCCGTGACCTTGTATGCAAAGTTAATTGCTCATTAATACCAGACAAAACAGAGGGGTGCAGAGGAAATACAGTAGTCCTCTAAATCCTTGTTTTAGAAGGGCCGGGCAGGCAGGTGGAACACCTTCCACTGGCTCATTAAACTCTACCTGAAATCGTTCGATCAGTCGAATCTAAATATTTTAATTCTGGTTGCTGCAAAGAAAGCATCTGCGCTCACGAATAGTTGCTGTGTAACCAGCTTCTCTAGTTATATCTATAAACTGGCAGCAATGTTGTATCAAGTCACGCACGCACACACACACACACACACACACACACACACACACACACACACACACACACACAAAGACTTGCACACACTCCCTCAAAAGTATATACAATTTGTCACAGTGGCTCAGCGTTAATCAATTGCAAATGTATCTCTCTGCAAGTTTTAATCTCATCTCTACATTAGTTTCACGGATGCGGGCCGATTTGCAAGAGGAGCCTCCACTCCGACCCCCCCCCCAGCACCTGGCAGTCTTTTCGGGTAGCGTCATGTAAACACCCACTGCTTCAACGGGTGCCCCGTCTGAGGACCCAAGCGTCACAGCGCAGCACGGAAAGAAGGCCAGGCTGTGTGGTTGTCAAGACCGGTTTAGCTTAGGAGTCCCGTCGTGACATTAGCGGTGACTCTCCTGGTCGAGCTGACCTGCAGGCACTTGTTTGATACAGATATAGATATAGCGGCTAATATCTGATTATTATGGAATGAGCAGACACTAGACAGGGTTCAGGAGGCCACCACATGCAGCTGCCTAATACTGTCTTTGTGCTCTTCAGAGCTGCACAGCCGGCGAGGACAAGCTGGGGATGGATGAAAAATGCAATAAAATGCTTTGTTTTGGTTTTTTTTTTGCATGTTTTCAGTTACAAGGACCAGAAAGAGGAGGCTTGTTTTCAGTCTTGAACTACTGAAAAATAAGGAGCAACTCAAAGTTTTGCTCCACTTTCTTCCCTATTTATCCAAGAAAGTTTTGCTTGGGCTAAAACTTGCTATTTGAGGATTCTGGCCGGCAAGTTTGTTGTTTACTGCGGCTGGAGGCTGGAAGAAGTGTGTGTGTGTGTGTGCGTGTGTGTGCGTGTGTGTGTGTGTGTGTGTGTGTAGGAGGGGTAGCTTTGCGGGGCAGTTGAAGAAGAAGAAGAAGAAGGAGAAGGAGAAGAAGAAGGTATGAATGGGGAAAGAAGGGGCTTGGGTGGAGGAGGGGATGCTTGACGGACTTCACTGCCTGTTGGCCCTGCAGTATTGATGCCGTGTTGGCCATATAATCGGATTGCCAGTGGGTGAAAGTGAGCCCGGGTGCTTATGTCAGTTTGCGTCTCGTCAAGCTGAATAATACGCATGGCCAGGGAGTGAAGCGGACGCTTGCCATTGAGAGCTCTCAGTACTTGTGGCTAAGCATTTCTAAAAGAGAGAAAAAGCCTCATTGGATTCATATATAATTCTCACTCAAGCGTTTTGATGCATTTGCATAACAGGAGGAAACCAGTGATCTTTTCAGTGCTGCTGCTGCTCCTGCTGCACAAGTGTGCGTTTGCATGTGCCACTGTGTGTGTGTGTGTGTGTGTGTGTGTGTGTGCGCGCGTGCACGAGTGTATGTGTGTATTTGAAAGGGCCCTAGCTGAGCCCTGCATAAACAAGGCTGGACACGGTTCTTGCACTTGGCCTCTCATGATTAATCGAAGATCAACAACAAAACGACAGAACATTTAGCTTTTTCCACTTGTCTTCTTTCACGTAGAGGGGGAAAAAACAGGGCTGGGAGCAAGAGTTCAGTGTTTATGTTGTCATGAATGGACAGTGCTGACCTTCAGATTCTGTGGATTTCATTTGAAAAAATGTCTCTGCTGTATTCCAAACCATAGTTCTTTTGCCTCGTCAGCTGAGGCTCCTGCTGACTTTGGCCTGCATTTAAATGAGTGATTTGCACTTTTTAGACAGCATACAGTGGATGTATTTTAAGATTCCTCAAAACCAATTTAAATATTTGGACCCATAACGCTTTGGATCCACAAGCTGATCTACTTTAAGTGTCATTGCAACCAGATTGAGAGAACAAAACATTTTTAATGGTCTTCTAGCACTGATAATACTGTTAAAGTGCTGATTTCTATCCTAATTTTCAACTTCTAAACCTTCAAACAAGGCAGTAACAGTTTTTCAGGGAATGGTGGAATGTTCTGGTCTCTTGACCTCAATCTAACAAAACCAGATCATCAACAAGGAAGTGAACTTAGTTGCAGTACAGGCCTCGCAAAGCACCATCAGGGAAGAGACTGCAGCTAGTGACTACAAATGATATGATATCAGATATTAAAAGGCTTCATTTAAGATTATGTGAATTTGTCCAATTACATTTTGTCCCCTCAAATTCAGAGAATTATCTATAAAATGGACACAGTTGGTACACCGTTCATCCAATGTGGATGTAAACTGAAAGTAGTTCTGAAATAACTACTAATCATGAGTGACAGACAATCAATCACCGCCAATTTTCATGAATCGAGTGATTTATCAAGCAGAAGTGCAACTGTCCCCATAGTGTGTGACTGTGCTGGATCCTTATCTTGCATCTATACTCAACTCAAATGCTAGAACAAATGCGTTGTACAATTGCAGGAATTCATGTTTCTTCGCATTTCAGTTGGACAATGCTGCGCTAATGGCCTGGTTTGGCATAAGAAACACTCCATCAGGGTTGGGAAAACATCATGTTTTTGCTCAAAATGCTCAAAACACAGCTGGACGATGACCCGATGTCACATTAAGAGTACCCAGTTTTACTGCCACAAAGACAGCTATAAAACATCCCAACAGAGGCTAAAATGACCCAGTCTTGTAGAGTAAAATGGGAAGTGAAAGTGGTCTTGAACAGTGGTCTCTTGCTTGGCAGCCCTGAATGAAACTCAGTTTAATGTGTCTGTGGTTTGCAGACACATACAATACCAACATGTTATCTTTGTGTTTGGCTCCTGTTCTACATCGGTGATGCAATAATCCAGCACAATACAGAGTTTGTTAAATATTTGACTTGGTAATGGACGGTAAATGGAATATCCACTGATAAAGCCGCAACAGCAGACACATGGTAAGAGAACATCTGTGGGCCTCAGCGTGAGGTGGCAGTTTGCCGGCGGCCGGCAGCAGAAGCTAACAGGGCTGCCATAGTTCTCTTCAACCCGGATGTGGACCATCAGCTGGTCCATTTACCCCGTTGAAACTCTGTGATGCATGATGACCGTCAGCACGGTGATGGTCTTTGGTCATACAGACAGCAGTAATGCGGTCTGACTGACTTTCCACACAGCAGACCCCCCAGGTCTGATTCCTGGAGCAGTCAAAGTTCTGCATCTCAAAGTCACATACATCCATTTGAAGCTACTGGCCTGTGCTGGATCCCAGTCCCAGTGTGGCCTGTAATTGATCCCATCATTGCATTATGAGGCATCTAATGGGCCCTAGGTGAGGTGACCTCCGTTCCACCGGCTCTTTCACTCCCCCTTTATGCTTGTCACTTCTCCAAACCATCACTCGTCTATCCCTTTCACCACGTCCTGCAGTCCATTTCACCCTTTCTTCTTCTTCGCGCCTCCTCTCTCCTCAGGTTTAGCAGCCACGTTGAGCTCGGATTCAGCTTAATGAGCGAGAAATGACACAGTTTATCCAGATCAGAGACAGTGAGACACAGGGTTACTTTCATGTTTTTTTGTTTTTTTTTCTCCCTGCTATCAGCTGAGTGAACAATTAGAGACCAGGATCGCGAGCGGCCTTTCATGATGACCAGGATGTGGGGTTAAGTCAGTCCACCAGAACCATGGAGAAGAAAAAAAGATTCAGATACTTGATAGATGAATAAAGTCTGTAAATCTTGCTCTTGATCTTAAACTTTTCCATACATTGTCTAATTCCCATCATTCAAAGCTGCGTGAGTGATTATCTCAAAGTACTCTTTTTTTTTAATATCATCTGTAGCTGGAAAGTCCTAGAGACCTCTTGCACTTGTACAAAAGCCGAAATGGAAGGGACAGGGGGAAGGGTCATCTATTGCAGAGTGACCTCTGCTCTGCAGGGCCAAATGATAAGACACTTAAGGTCAAGGAGAGCACAATGGCCTGAGAGAGAGTCCACTCCAAAGACAAGAAGCCGCAGAGCAGGAATTTGAAACGTCCACTTGCCTTCAGAAAATCACTTGAGGTAAAGCTTCCAGAGGAGACGCCATCCTTTCATTTGGCAAAACGTGAGCTAAGTTAAAGATGGAAGGAGCTCAGTCGGCTCTTAATCCTTGCCTTCTGTTTAGGGAATATGAAAGATGTAAAAAAAAACAAAAAACAACAACAACAACTTTGTGACCCATTGTTTGCCATGCCACACACGTAGACAGTTTTTTGGATCCAGTAGTTTTTGCTTTTCTAGTTTACCATGAGACGGTGTGATTCCAGCTATTATCCATGGCCATGCTTCTCGTTTAACATTTTCCCATCGCCCTGCCTTTGTGTCTACAGTTTGATGGATCTTTGCGGCCTTTTATTCTGAGGCAGATACAGCGGGACAAGCGGGGACTAATTGATCAAGGGAGAAGCAAATCTCAGTGTCACAGTCTGGGAGTCCAACCCTGTTAGCTTTTACGACGTGTGTCCAACCAGCGCAGCCGGGCCAGATCTCCGGCAATCTCAGAGATCCCGGCAGATGGATGGGAAATCACGTCTAACATTTGTTGTGAAGCGGCAGACACATAGTTTCGACCGTGCTCTTCCTTGAAGTAAATCTGCCGCGATCATTCATGCCATCTGAGAATGTGAATGTGTGCCACACACACGCACATACACACACACACACACAAAAAACAGATATTCGCGAATAACTGTTAAAAGGATGTTTGCAGCCTGTGAGGGATGGCCTGTGAAAAGAGGCGAGGATGAGATGACAAGCGGGCGATCACGGTATAATGAAAGATTTACAGAATAATGTAACATATGTTCCAATTTTACACCATTCACTGAACTGGGGCAATATTTCAAGGATTAGCGATGACAGGCCATGATGGGCCGTCTCCTGAGTCCAGGGATCACGGCTGCATTCACATGCAAAGAGACCGACACGCTCACACACATACAAACAGGCACGCACACTTTGAAGCGAATGTTTTTACCCCTCTTTCATATGAAAATAGTTTTTTTTAATGACCGGCAGGCACAGAGAATGTCCGTCACACTCGGCCCCTTCCCCTCCGCAAGTCCGCAAAGTTGGCGCAATAATGGCATTAAGGGGGCGTGCGGGAAAACTAATTAATAAAAGCACTATCAATTCATTCGCTATTGCAACACCTGACAAAGAGCGCAGAATGACGAGTGCATGAGAGCAAGAGACAGTTGGCAAGGGTGGCCCGTTGAGAAAGCTCTTTTCAGCCTCCCCGAAGTCCTTCATACTCACAGAGGAGATGACAAAGAGCACCAGTTAATTAGCAAGAAGTAGCATCTCAAGGAGGACTGCGAAGAAAACCTCCATTCACTCCCTCAGCTCACCTCTCGCTTATGAGAAAGACTGAAGGGTTGGGAAGGGGGGGGGGGGCGGCGGCTAAGGAGAGCAGGCTAAGCTCAGACTGAGAGCCCGGCCTGCCTGCATGGGGCTGATTTGCTTGATTTAATTTGGACAGTCACTCCTTTAATTTGCAAGGTCATTGTATCTAACGGGGAGTTTCTATTAAGGCCAGCGAACAAGTGAAGGCCCTGGAGTGCAAGTCAACGATGTCCCCCTTCTGTCTGCTGGATGAGACGCGGGAGGACGTGGAGGAGGAAAGAGGATGAGAAGAAGAAGGATAAAGCCGAGAGGGGGATTTGGAGAGAGGGTGAAGTTTTAATTAAGGCACTTCTCTGTTTCTAAGCAGACTAATTTAGCCATAGTTCCTCACAAGTGTCTGAGACGATAGAAACAGAGGTGAGGGTGAGGGCTGGAGGGCAGCCTATATTAGATCTATTGTCGGAGAAGATTTTGAAGTGCCCGAATGTGTCATTAAAAAGAAAATAACAGTTGGAGAGGAAAAAAAGACAGCTAAGCAGTCGGCCTGCTTTCCCTCAATAGAACAGAACCGAACAAAATCTTCACCTTCTATTTGGCAACATTTACTGTTACTCCGCACAGAGTTTGATTTAAAACTTTACAAAAGCAGGTAAACTGGGTGAATTTTTTTCTTGGTGGAAATGCAGATTGGGAAATAGTGCAAAAGACCCGAGCAATTAGCATTTACCATCGGACCACGAGCAGAAGGGCAACAGCTTGCAAATAAATCTCTGACGGAGGGAACCTCGTTGGTTTAAATGCCGGTTTTGTTTCACTTGTTTAAATGGAGGCCTGATCAGAGCAAAGAAGTCCCCCGAGGTCCACGGGCTGAGGTGCAGACAAAGGTAGGCCTGCCTGTGCCACGGTCCCTGAGGACTGAGGAATATGCAAAGCCCTGCACCTCCAAACTGAGGCTGAATTTGAATGGCTTAAAACCAGGCTGCACCATAAGGAGGCAACATTCAGCCCCTATAGCCGCTTGGCTTTACATATAAAGGTTAGAAAATGTAAATGTATGACAGTGACTGGGAAGTCAGGGGTTTAGGAATGGAAATGCATGTTTGTATAATGTCACCGCTGGCAAAGGGGGGAAGGCTAATTAGTGGTCATACAAATGAAAAATAATGATTTACTGTAAAACGTTGTTAGAAATGTCCCCCCGCGCATAACCCTGGAGCGGCAGGAGGGCTGAAAAAAAAAAAACAGTTGAGTTCATTGCCTGTGACAGACAGTGTCAATCAAACTGCAGTGTGGAAAGGCTCACCGCCCAGGTCTTTGAGGGCGCATTGACTCTGTTCATCTTCACTGCACAGGTCCACACTGTTGAGGAGCGGCTACACTGGAGCTGAGCGGCATTCAAAATGTCCATTGGTTTTTTTTTTTGCACTCTGTTGTAGTCTGCAGAACACGTCATTCGACTGAATGAAAATTTTTCTTTGCTCTTTGTTTTCTCCATTATCCCTACTTGGCTTTTCAGTCAGCTGCAGTATTGAAAAAAAAAGTAAAAGTATTCATACATCAAAAGTAATAATTATTGTCAGGAAATGTTTTTAAGACTGTTAGAAAAATTTAAACTCCCACATGAGGCACAAATACACCCAGCATATGTCAAGGTTTGGAGATTTCTCATTGTTTTTTTCTTGTTGAGTAAATTAGTGCCTGTGACACGGCCCTCTATAAACTGTAGGAATTATGACTCTTTTCTGTCAGGACTAAAGAAGGAAGTAGTGAGATGCTGTTATAGAGGCACAGCATCGTGGTGGGTGGATGGGTCAATGAAATGCCAGAGATGAACAGAGATCGCCGTTCACTTCCAGTTAATGTTGGTTTCTGTTACCCATGGATGATGTTGTTTGCTCACACAATCATGTGGTCATTACTATAACCAAGTCAACAGAAGTCACCTAACTCTAACCATGACCCTTGACTCAGCCTGACCAACCCTTACCACTGTGTTGCCAGATCACAAAAACATGTATTTTTCTTGCAGTGATTTGTTACTGTCAGACAAACCATATCTTGTCAGTAGTAGACAAAACTCTCAGAGATTTATTGCTAACAAATATTTTATGAGCTTGTATCTATCAGCCAAGTAAAACAGAAAATGGGGGGCAGAAAAATGATGTTAAAGGAAAGTTAAAAGGCATTTAAAATACATTAAAAACATGTAGGAAGACATCAAGAAACAACACATTAAAACAAGGTAAGCTAATGTATAACAGGTTCAACAGAGGCAAGACTAGTCACAGTGCAATTCAAAGCCTTAAAATTGACTGGAGTCAACAGTCTCCACAGATGGAAGGCAAAGCACCAGTATGTCAAAAAAAAAAAAAAAAAAAAAAAAAACCCTGTTCCTGAAGTACTTAGTAACTAAGTAAATGTATTCAGTAACTTCCACCCTCTGATCAGCTTGGACAAATCAGTCAGCTCCTCCTGTCGTGTCAGTGAGTGTCAGATGGATTCTTCCTGCAGCCAGGAAACTGCTGACAGGAGCCACAACAGTGCTAACTAGGGCCTTTAGAGATGCAGGCTAATGGTTAGCCTGCAGGGATAACATCGCCGTTTCAGCATCTGTGTCTTTCATGTGTCAACAGGAAGGAAGACAACCGGCAGAGGGCAGGACTTCTGTTTCCTGCCACTGTTCAACTTGATCAGCTGTCAAATTTGAAAAGGCTTATGAGATGTGATTATTTTTTTGACATCTGCGATGAGGTATTAGGGTTAGGGTCAGTGATACGGACGGAGGAAGCTGACAAAATAATTCTCTCCAAAAACATCTAACTAGAGAATACTGTCACCAAAGTCCTTCCTTCAAGTCAAGATAAATGAACCCTAGCGGGGCGACGGTACGTCATGAATATCCAAATAGCACCGTCGCGCCTTCAGCCGTGAATAAGGAAATGTTGACTGTCCATTTCGTGACTCATGAACTTTGGGAAGCATTAAAAAGGTTGGGAGAAAGGCGAAGACCTGTTTTTGAGGAAGTGTGGAGACTTTTTTGGAGGGAGGAGGGTTTCAGGGGTTGTGCTCAAATCCCCAGAAAATTCAAAGTGAGAGAGCGGAGGGGGTGGATCTGCCAGAGGAGGAGGGTGGAGGGTGATGTATGGAAGCGTAAGAGTAAGAGTTTATTCACTGGTGTCTGAGGGAGCCTTTCAGAGCCACTGAGTGAGTGTCTATAGCGGGGCAATCAACCATAGGACTAGGAGGCTTTATCTCTAAAATACAACCCCACCTCCACCACCCCGCTCCACCCTTCACACACACACACACACACACACACACACACACACACACACACACACACACACACACACACACACACACACTCTCTCTCTCACTCTCTCTCTCACACACACACACACACACACACACACACACACACACACACACACACACACACACACACACACACACACACTGTCCCCAGTACCTGTGAGAGCCTCTCATGTGCGGCTAAGGGTGCCATTGAGGGAGACAGGAGGGAGAATGGGCCGTGAGGGACAAACAATCCTGAGGAGTCTATCATTCTGTGTGGTGTTGTCTTAGGGCCTGAATAGAGCCAGTGTGACCTGCCCACCACCACCACCACCACCCCCTCCTCCTCTCTTCTCCATCAACCCCTCCTATCTGCTGCCAACCACTTCACAAACTACCACCGCCCCGCACCTCCAACCGTCCTTCTGAACTTCATTTTCACAAACAACAACTATCTTCTCCAGCCAGGGTTCTCATTTTGGTGTGATCAAAAGTAAACACAAGTTGTTGGGGATTTTTTTGGCCACGGCTGTAATCCTTTGATACTGAGTGTCTTCTAATACAGAGTCCCATCCAATTCTTCACTTTGAATGCTGATTAAATGTGTCTCACACATTGGAATAACATTTAGTATCCTGAATTCGGCACACATTGTTTTTCACAAGCTACTTGATCCAAATACTGAAGATCAGCTGAAGATTCGTAACAATAAAACTGATCAATTTCATCACATTTTCCTTTAGAGAATGCAACTCCTGAAAATGACACAGAGCAGTCCACTAGAGGGAAGACTGATCACTCTTCCGCTGGAAGTTTAATTGTTTCACCAAAGTTGTTGCGATGCTGCTCGCTGAATGCTTGGTCTGATCAAAGAGGAGAGAGGGTACATTTACCCCATTCAATTTAACACGTATTGCACATCAGACTCCATAGATGTTGGCTGAAAATTTTGACCATGAACGTGCTAAAAGAGCGACTGGCCCTTTGAATCCGACCTAATGAGCATGATTTTTCTTGTCAGAGTTTCCTGATAATGAGTTAAAGTGACATACTTAGTCAGTTAGAGTTAAAAATGGTAAAAAGTTAAGTTAAAAATACAGCTTTTTCTTTCAGTGTCAGATTCTTTCAAAAACAAAGAAGACAAATTCAAAAATATGAACCTCACCTGAGTCATTCCTGTATTTTATAAATGGTAACTTATGCTCAAATAAAATATATAAGAACGGAGGAGACCTACTTCACATATTTATCACTGACAATACTGCCATTTTAAT
This sequence comes from Acanthopagrus latus, assembly GCF_904848185.1. Classification (NCBI taxonomy): domain Eukaryota; kingdom Metazoa; phylum Chordata; class Actinopteri; order Spariformes; family Sparidae; genus Acanthopagrus; species Acanthopagrus latus. The sequence goes on along the minus strand of NC_051042.1, from coordinate 13,890,315 downwards.
ACTCATAAAAAGCTGTTTCTTTGCAGTCAAACTGCAATTACACAGAAACCAAATTTATGAACAAATTTATTTGAAGTTGCAAATATTGAAGAATCCAATTTTAGGCCCTATATTTCCAGATGAGATGTTCCTTTATTGATCTCCCTTGGGAGAAATTCTATTTGCATAAAAATAAACATACTATATGCAGCTAAATGTGAATGTGAAAATGTGCAATGTGCAGGGTTCTGAGATCATAAATAATGATAATGTGCAAAGTGCTATAAAAGGATATCCATCAGCTTTAAGTATTTGCTACATAATCAAATGGAAATAAAAATAATATTATGAAAAACACTGCTTACGTCTATGTAAATCATTATATTTACATGAAAACCACAGAAAACTCATGAAAACTCTGATTTCCCAGTGACATTTTGAAAGGTGTTAACATGGAAAAGGACTTTTAGAGACAATTTTGATACTGCCTCAAATTAACACTGGCGCTGCGTCGAAAAATTGTATTACCATACAAAATAAGTATATGGCAACTCTGTGATAGAGGTTAGGGAAGGAGTGTGGTTATGGGACATAATGTATGGTTCAAATAAATAAGGGTTAGGGTAGTGAGTAAGGTAGTGGTTAAGATAAGGCAACTAAAACTTTGCCAAAGTTTGGGAAATACTGCTTTCATAACTTGTATTTCATTATTTGTATTTCATCTTCTCACCTGTATCTGTAGCAAATCCCACACACATCTCTTTGTACCTAGAATCCTAAACATTATGTTCACATTGGACAATTCTGCCACTGCTCAGGGTCAGTGCAGTATGTAGTGTGCGCCTAATAGAGCAATGTAGAAAGTCACGATATGGAGGTTGGGTTGGTGGGTGAAAGTGTAGCACATCCAACTTCCACGAGAGGAGACTTTAGGCTCCAGTGGCTGATGTGCAATTATCTATTTTCTAAATGCATTTTACTATAGCCAGAATGTTTTACCCAAGAAAGTTTTGCAAAAGTCAGTTAGAGAAGTGTTTTCAGAGCGGTCATTTTGGAAGCCATGGAACAACCTATATTGTCCTTCCAGTAAGGACACTTGTTGGTGTCACTACAGTGCTGTCATTTAAAACAAATTAGAAGGCTGCATTTTTTTTTTGCACTACTATTGGTCTGAAACAGCCTTAAAGCCCTTCAAATTCTTTGGCTCCTCTTGGGTTAAATGCACCCTTTGAGTTCACAGACTCACTGCACTAAAAGTCCTAATTTCCCGTCAGGCAGAGGCTCTTCCATCGGGCTCCTCTGTGTGGGAAAGGCAGGAGGACCATGTCTCATTCAAACATATGGTCCTCTGATTCCCCTTGCCTGATCTGTCTGCAGCATCTGTTGCCAAGTGCTCCACACAGACAGACACTGTGACCAACAGCATTGTGTCGATGTGTGTGTTAGTGTAGATGACACTAGAAGAGAAGGCCAGTGGGGGTGCCCAGAGTTGGTGCAAGGGGTACGGGGAGGGAATGGGGCTGGTGGCTGCTGGGGTAAGGTGGGGGGTACGAGGGCACCAGAAGGGCGTAAAGAGAAAGGCAGAGAATACAGTCATTACCCACCCAGGGCTATTCCTCTCTGGCCCATTAGCTGCTGGCGGCCGTGACCAATTGGGTTTTGTCACTCCTAGCAGGGTCATCCAGTGGTGGTCTGGGCCTTTTCTATAATGGACGCTCACTCAGCCGTCCTCACACAAAACCTTTAAGAAGGAGCGAAATTCTCTCCCTGACTCTCTCTCTCCTCTCCCTCTCGGTTTAAAAAGACCCAGTCAGGCAAGAGAGAGAAAGAGTGAAAAGTGATCATGAAAAGAGATTTGTTGCGATGTGAGGCGCGCAGGGAAGTGATCGTTTAGCCACACGTGGGGTGAAGGGGACTCCATGGCGGTGGGTCTTGTTAACCCTCTTGACTCGTATGCCAGCAACCAAATCAAATTGTTCCGTGCCTCAGCGTCTGAGGACGTGGTTCCTTGTGGGAAAAGCTCACAACTTCACAACTGGCGGCGTGTGTAATTCTCAAAGTGGGAAGGAGGAATTTGAATGGGCCATGGCAGATTATCCAGCGTGTATGAACACTGATCCTTGAACTCGGACGGTTAAAACTGCGCCGCTGAAATGGCAGAGATGGCAGTCTGCGTTTCCAGTTTGATTCCAGGCCGGTGACTCATGGGAAAGAGGTGCGAGAGAGGGGACAAAGGTGACAGAGGAAAAAGATGAGAGGTATGGCTTTCATTTATTCCCTGAATGATAATGAAGCCTCCCACAATTCTGTTATAAATCATTACCGAAAAATGAATGAAAGCATATTTGCTATTCTCATGTAAAAACTGTGAACTGAGTGTTCCTCTGGCAGCTGAAACATACCCATCTTCACATTTTGGGCTTAAAACGGCCACCGGAGACGCTCAAAAACACGTCAAGAGTTCATTTTTTGGGGATTCGAGGTTCCCATGCAGACAAAAATAATTGTGTGCACATAAATGCATTATTCCATCCAGTGTGAGTTGTGTATGTCTGTCTGTGTGTGGGTGTGTTTTTTTTTTTTGTCCGGTCCGACGCTGAATAAAAGGCCAGTTAGCCACCTAGCGGGCTACTAATTCTCCATGTCAAATACAATGGCCGCAATTATATGGTAATCAGTGTTGGTGGCTCATACCTTTCTGCTGCTTTCTGTGAGTGTGTGTCTGGCCAAGCTGCTCCTCAGGGAGACGGTTAGTCACGGCTTATTATTGACCCATTAGACACCCGTCCCACTGCCAGAAAGAAGCCAGTCGGCTCACAGGCCGCGCTGCATTCACTGAACAACAATAACGAGAGGGAGACTGAAAATGAAGTTAATCATTTTGTTATCTGTGGACCGAATGAATACACTCATTGGTGCCAAACCGGGATTCAGATTGTTATCGTTTAAAGGGCTATTTCTAGTCATTTCTCATGTTTAACATCATAGATAAACACTTATCGAGGCACGCGGCTGTGTGTATCAGACAGTTGGGTGTATTGTTTTTTTGTATTTTTTGGGGATCCAATTATTCATCCATGAGACATGAAAATCAATGAGCCAGTTCTTCAAACACTCTCATGTTGTGCAAACTGTTAAAGTGAACATCAAGTCCACATTCAATTAAAAATATAAAATTCAGTCACTATTACGAGTAAGTACATATTGACTTTTCCAATCAATATGCACTTAACCTCAATACCGCTCAGAGACGATGTAACTTTGACAAGGAGAGAACATCGAGGTCGCGATGATAGATTACGAGAGTTTGCTCATGTTTTCATATGGAAATGAAGGAAAACAAGTGGCTGCCTTTAACTGCAGATGATTATGTGAAAATCGAAAAACTGTGTCGCATTGGTTCCCAAAAATAGATAGGAACTGTTTGCCAATGCATTTCAATAGTGGCCGGATTTCATTTGACTATTTATCTATATTTCATATCACTATCATTTTTGTTTAAACTTGAGGATGACCTGTTTACTACAAGTTAGACGATTACCATGCAAAGCACGCTCATGACATGACGCAGGCCCGTGAAGACATTCTCTTTCAGAACGTGTCCTCTCTTTGTTGCCCCTTCTCTTCGTCATATAATCGACAAATGTGCTGTTTTGATATAATCCCCCAGATCTGTCAACTCTGAAGCTTGCCCTCTGCTCCCCCGTCCCTCCGCCCTCCCCCCCCACCACCCCACCCCGCAACACACCCACCCAGACCCCTCTGCCACCTCCTCTCCAGTCCCCACCCCTGCAAAGCAAAGCTCTCTTTGTTAACCTAATGTGCTTTTACCAGTTGCTTTCTGCCAGCGAGACATCTGCTGTGTGCAACCAGTCAATATTGTGGGGACAGTTCAAAGCGGCCAGTTCATTATCTGTGTCAGCTTAACAACCCAAAGGTAGCGGTCTAAGGGACACAAGGAGGAGGAGGAGGGGGAGGAGGAGGGGGGAGAGGAGGAGAGGAGGGGGACACAATGTGCGGGGACACAATGGACTCCTCATTAACCAGTGATTTATCATGATAGGATGCCCAGTGCAACCTTTGGCCCCCACCTCCCTACCATCGCACACTCACACCTCTAGAAAAAGGATGCTATTGTTGGAAAAAGAAGAGAGGACTGTGAAAGTTGAGCTGAAAGTGGACTGATATAGTTAAAAAGTCAAATGAAAAGTGAAAGTGAAAGAAAATCTTCCACGGTGAAGTGTGTCCTCTCGGAGAGCGTGTTAGGATAAAGGCCGACGAGGGCCGACGCAGCAAACTTTGGTGCTTTTCAGTCGCTTTTTCTTTTCTTTTTTTAACAGCAAAACTATTAAAAAAAAAAAAAGAAGTTGGTAGCTAACTCTTAAACGGTTATTGTCACTTCGATTCCATTCTGCCCTGTCTCTTGGAGTTGAAGCGTTTTACTGCGGGAGACTTGAATGCAGCTTTTACTTTCACTCAGATCGCCGAACTTTCCCCCTCGTGCGACTTTGTGAGAAAGGCCGGCGGTCTGAAAAAGTCAACTTTAAAAAACATTACACCCAATCTGATTCACACCGTAAAAAATTTGCCCTGCACTAGACACACCCTCCCGTTCCCCAGTCGGGCTTTATGAAAGTCAAATCTCTCGGTCATGATGATATCATACATGTCAGAGAGCCTCTAAAGATGCTTCATGCATGCATATGCAGGGAGATCATAGTCCATCCTCGGCCGCTCTGCCCTCGCAGAGGCGGCGCCCCCTCTTGCACATAAAGGCTGTATAATGAGCGTTTAATGTATGGCTTCTCAAAATGCAGAGAAAAGAGAATATTCAACGTGGCCCATGTGGTGGTTTTGTAAAGCTGCTGCACTGAAGGAACACACCCCTTTTCACTTTCTCCTTTTCCATCCTTTCCATGCAAGCCCCCCCACCCCCACCCCCCCTCTGAATCCATTTGCCTAAATCAATCTCACAGGAGGCGGTCGTGGATAATGTACCAGCCAGGGTTTGTAAACCGTTTTGTTAACAATGCATTTTTTTTGAAAAGAAAAGAAAAGAGGAGGAGAGGAGAGAGATAAAGCGAGACAGAGAGAGTGAGAGAAGGAGAGACGGAGAAATGGGCAGAAGGGTGTTGAAAAAGGAACAGTTGGGTGGGTGTGGTGCGCGGCGCTGCTTCGGACAGGCCCCGTCGACTGGTGACACCCCTGTCCCATCTCCTCCCTCCCTCAGCTAAAGCCTGCATCCGCCCAATTCGGTCCAGTCCTCGCTTTAGTCACACCACCTGCCTTCACCATTCTTCACCACACACCCACCCGTCCGCTGACAGGACAAACAGACGGCATAAACCCCCGTAACTCAGCCCAAACGCCCCTCTCACACACATGCTACACAAGTATACACGCTGACAGGGCCAGTGTTCCCTTTATAGGATTATAGTGATCAATAATGAGCAATGAGAGATGATCACACTCAATTTCCCAATCATGTCTCCCTCCTCAGTGGTGACGCCTGACTGCTCTGAACAGATTCATGTAGGAATCATACAAAACAGTCCAGTTGAACAATTATGCTTTATTTTAATGTTATACTTAACATGTAAATATATAAGGCCTTACTGCTAAACTGCCAAGAGATTTTGCAAGTTCAAAACCAGAGCTAATAACTGTGACACGGGAGCAGTTGGCTTTTAAAGTTTCACATACTCACTGAACTTGTCCCTAAGTTTTTTTTTGTTTTTTTTTTGGAGGGGGGGGTAATTTGCATCTTGCTGCTGAAAGTATTTCAAAATTTGAGGTTAGGGATGGTCCACTTTTCGTAAAAGAAGCTGTTTGCTGATAAATAATAGCTTGTTTGTGTTTGATGGCTGTGGCATCTCTTGCAAAGCTGCAACCTTTGCAGTTTTTGTCGTATTATGTGTTTTGCTCTTTTCAAGAATGCTATTTGGCAGCAGACATGGTAGTCCTGGACGTTGGACTTTCCAAACACCACATATATGACTGAAGACCCTGAATCTTTTTTATAACAGCACCAAAAAGCAGGTGCAGTGTGACAGGCTGTGGTACCTTGGTGAGGGGGGTGGGAATGATGACGCTGATGCTGTTGTGTTGAGCTTTCATTCACTTCTCAGACAAATTGATGTGATATTTAGAATAAACACAACTTAAATGTGTACTGCACAGAAAATACTACAAAGCAAGATCATCAGTGGTCACCTCAAACCAACTTCAATCAAAGTAGAGACCAAAAAATGTAACACGAAAAAATCATTCACAAACAAACATTGAACAATCTGACAGCCAAACTTGTCCGCTCCGGCTGTAAAATGAGGGGGTCATCATCTTCTGTACAAGTTAGTAGTGACAGTCCTATCAGCGGGGACCTGTTCCTCTGTGTTCCCAATGCCAAGCTACATTTGCCTATCAAAGCCCCTTTTAGCCTGAGGAGGCCTGAGCCAGTTTGACACCATATTCCCACGGGGCCCTCTCAGATCTCCACCAAAGCACCCATTACTGGATCATAAGCTCCAGAATCGGGCTACACTGGACAGGAATCCCCAGTAGAGTCACGTGGATCGGGGCTGATTTGCAACATAAGCCCCCCTGTGATTGCCCATTAGCCTCTGTCCCCATTGACAGCGGCTAGCAGGGTAGCATGTGTAGCTCTAACTAGCTACTGTGCATTCCCATTGAAGGTTTGCTACCAGTACGTCCCCTAATTGGCTGTGAGGGGTATTAGGAGAGGCTGTGGCTTGGGGGAATTGATAGTGACATCTGATCTGATGTCCACTTATAATGAAGACTGTGTTGAGTCATAGTGTGATGACAGAAGAGTTTCCCCATGGGATGGGGCTTAAGATCTGATGATTGATGGGTCATTATAATACGTGTGTCAAGACTGTTTTTAGTTTTGGCTTTAATTTTTTGCGTTTGTTCCGATCAGCTAAAAGTGAACCAGGGCCTGTTAACACATTTGTTGGACAGCATTTCTGGTTGTCCAACTTCCTGTTGCAATAGACACAATGGCAACAAATCCCTCCCACAGTACTTGCTTTTATTTAAACACCAACTATTTTGAATAGGAAGCAGCAATGACGTGTGTGTGTGTGTGGAGGGGGGGGACATTTGACCCATCACAAAAATGGATCCATCCTTGCAGAAGACATGGTAACAGCTGCTCGCTTGTTTGGTTTCATACCATTAGCGACCAAGTTAGGAATATGGGTTTCTCTCCATTTTTAGTGCAATTTGCTAGTTCTTAGGTTGGTATTGTTGTTTCTGTGTGGCTTATAAAATGGTAACACACAGGCAGTGGAAGGGGAGGAATATGTCACCTGAAATAGTTGGCCTATTATGTTATTATTATATTATATAGGCTTATACCAACAGTCTATATCAGGAGAAACAGACTAATAAATACATGACGCAGACTGTAGAGAGGGAAAGTATTGCTACGACAACTGTGTGGGCGATGAAAGAAAAGATAATTACACATAGCTTTGCATCCCCACATTCAAAATAATTAAATCCACAGTTTGAATAAAGCAGAAACTGATGCCAAGTAGCCACGAGACATTCGGGCTGTGAGGACAAACTGTTTTCTATGTGCTCTCCCTGTGTTGCTCCAAACATGGCTTCAAAGTAAGTCGGGTGAAAGTGAGATTTGAAATCTGGTTACTGCCTGGCCTCTTTTCATAGTGTTCAGGTTGATACTGAATGTAAGATGAGATTTCTCTGAGCAACCTTTCTTGTTTCTTGTGTTTGCTTTTGGTCTGAAACAAACTGGCCCCATCAGAACTTTCTTGTACTTCTTGTTTATTTATTTTTTGCATTTCTGCAACTTTATTGCAATCTTTTTCTTCACAATCCTGCATTTTTACAAACTATGGAAACCCATCATAGCTATAATGTTATGACGGGCAATGTTGGAGAAGCAAGGAAAACCCAATGTATCAGTTCAAAACATTTTAGATCCGCCAGGGACCACAACACATTCACTCTGAGCCTCTTTAAACAGCCCCAGTCAGTCAGAGCAGAGCAACACATGAGCCGAGCTGCATGTGGTCTGCAGATCAGAGCGCACAGACACTGAGTGTGGTCCATCAACAGCTCTTCCTAATCAACCCCGGAGACCCCAGCCTTTTAGCCGCCAGCCCTCAACACGTCTCGCTGTGTTTACACACGCTGATTAGTTCGGTAAGTGTACAGAATGTCCCAAAGACGGTGATCTCTGAATCAGTGTGCCCCTCAGTCCCATCCTTTATCTTCCTGTCCCTCTGTCACAAAAGCCAGAGATCCTCTTGGAATCGGTGAGAGAAATTAGGGGATCAGAGTCGGCCAACTCCTGAGCAAACAGACTGAGCTAATGGACCAGCCGCTTTCTCCTCCCCTCAAATTATTAGCGGAGCGAGGGAATGTAGCCAGTCCAGTCATGATGTTAATGCTAAAGCTTGTTAATCCTTTATACACACACTGGCCTCGCACTTGCCTTGATACGCACACGGCTACCGGGTAATCACTCCACCACCCAGGCAGTGGGAGAGGATGGGAGAGCAACAGCAAAGGAATGGGACTGAAAGTGGTCACATACACATGGCAGGGTTCCCAGGGGCCTGGCAGAAAAGATCAGTGACATGTGAGGAAAGATGTGAGATCCTGGGCACGGCCCAGGGTTGAAACTTGTTTCGGTTTGACATGATTTTCCTAGTTGGAAACAGGTTTCAAACTTGATGTGTGGGATTTTCCTTTTTGGTGTTTTTTTTTTTTGTGGTTAGTTTTCCATCACACCTGTTTTGTTTTCTGGACCTGTCATGATAGGTTACTGACTAAAATATCTACTTTAATTTTGCCAAAATAAGTCATCAAAAAGCTCTTTGGACTCTCTGGAGGGGAGGGGGGGGGGGACCCAATGCACAGGTGACACACAGGTAACCTAATACAAATCTTCCTCCTCATCTCCATCAACACATCGCTGTGGAAGCCTGTCTCCTCCGGGTTTAGGGTTGGCAACAGCTGGCTAAAGCAGAATATGCTAATGCCAGTTCTTGGGAGGAGTACTTTGGGCTTATGAGGGATTAGCGCTTGTTGGCCAGCCCTGGATCCCCGCTGAGCGAGCACGCTAATACAGGTGTTAGTAAACTGGCATTAGACTCCAGCTAATTAGCCTCCATTCAGTGAGTGATTGTCCAGCCAGCTCTGCCATTTGTAGTGGTGTTTGCTCATCGGCAGGGAGGTCTCTGTGCTGTGGTGGGTCCATTATGATCCGACATGATCTCCCTTCTTCCTTCTTTCACTCTCCCTCTAGGCCACTGGATGCCAGGGCCCGTCCAGGAGACGAGCTCAGCTGATGAGACAGAGGAGGAGACAGCAGCCATCATTGATTATAGAAATATGGAAGCGCACTTTTGTTTTTCTCAGTTTTGGCCATCCATCCAACACTGACCACCTGTCAAAACAGTCTTCTATTGGACAGTATAATTTAAGGAGCCATCTTTCCGTCGACAATCAAACAGGTTGTTAACAAGGCAACAGCAACGTTAGGTCAGATCACCTCAGCCACATCGTTTGGCGATAAATCTCAAAGTGAGCACAGAAATTTGAGCATTACTTGATTAACTTGTCATGTCAACACGCAACTTTGTAGAACATTGTGAAAACATTTTTGGACAAACAGGAAAGATGTCATCATTACTATTTAAAATGACATTCTTTATATACACCGGCACATATTGTGGCTTATGATGACCTCAGATCCTTGTCGGAGTCTTTGCCTACCTTGGACAGGCAGAACTCCATATTCTTACTATTTTGGGAAGAGGGATAAATAGGCATGTTTTAAGCAGGATTACCGTTCATTCTATCTCATTTCAAAGCTGCTAAAGGTTCAAAGCCTGAAAGATCAGAAGAAGTTCCTCACTCATAGGCTCATATGGGGTTTCTGCCGAACAATAAAAAATGTGGTAGGTGCGTGATCAAGGACTATTTTGGCAATGCTCTTTATTCCGATAATTGCTCTATGTTTACACTTGCGATGTGAATCACTGATTATAAAGGTAGGTGGCGGACTGGAATTAAAAGATGGGTATTACATGCCCTTCACTGTTGCTGGATGTGGGAAAGAGACTAAAGGTTAGTTGGTTGACATTCCCGAAGCCATTCTGCTGGGGATGTCGGCTGTTCAAAGGAGTCATTAAGCTTCACCCGTCCGGCCACAAAGGGGAGATTTAAGAGAGCAAACAGATCTGATAGCGAAAACTCAAAGCCAAACATAAATATCCTCTAAGAGGCTTTCGGTGTATTATTCTATTATTGTACCCCCATAGAAGGCCGTACAGATTGGACTGTTTCAAATGTCATTTTCTCCTGGGAAAGTCTCATCATAACGGATGACTTGCCCTTTCGAAAATGAAAAACTGATAACTTGTCATACATATTGACATTTGATTAGGTTTCTGAGACCCTGAAATCAAATGTCACCTAAATCAAAGAACGTATCGAGTAACTTGAATAATAGTTCTAATATGTAAAAGAATCTGTCCAACACTGAATAACGTCAACATTTATAAGCGTGAAACCACTAAAGATTGCTTAAGGGATGTCAGGACATGTACCCGCTGTGTTTGTGTGAATAAAACCAGGCATTTCTATCACTATGTTGGGACACTTTCCTACCAAAATATTAGCACAGCATCGTCACAACGGTAAATTGAAAAAAAAACGAACATGGAAAAACAAAGTTTTAACATATGCATTGTTTGCAGGAACACACATTACAAACATTCATTCTGGTGTTTGGGTCAAAAAAGGAATCTGGTGTCAGCTAGTTGACAGACATTATCAAAGCAACGCCAGTCAAAAGGACTCGCAGGCCAATACACATCCAGTCAGACAAAGGGTCTCAGCTCAGCAGTGGAACAACAGTGACGGTACACTTGTTGAAGAGACATCCTTCAGTAGATGTGACAGGAGGACATAAGAAAGCATGGTGTCAGAGGTGCTGATCAAATTACAGGACAGTGTGTTCTTCAATGTGTTTCAGCAGGTGGTCACAGGTACAGGGAGATATTTTCTAAGAAAATAAAGCATGAGCTTGGTTTTAGACATGCTGGTTTACACCTGATGGTGTGTGATGGTCTTCAATCTGTCTAAAAGTTTAGAGAACTTTCTTTGAGCACTATGCAGAGTTGCTTCTAATTCATTTTCTGATGGTCATTTTTTTTATATCAGTGCTTGAAAGTTCCTTTTGCTAATTGTGTTTGATGATTTTTGCTTATTGATCGCCAGTATCGACTCAAACTGCTGTCTCAGTACAAAGTAAGCAAGAAATGCAAAGTAAGACGGTAGAAAGTATGCGGTTAGGTGTCAGGTAGTCTGATTCAACAGACAGGTGCTGCTACATTAAGCCTCCATTGGCCAACTATTGTTTTCTCTGCTTCCTTCATCCCCCTCCTCTCTGTCACAAATAGTCACTCATTCAATCAGGTGTCTGTACATACGACTAATAGACAACTTTGACCTGATCAGCCACATGCAGAGTAACACTATTTACAAAGTACACCTGATCTTACGGTAGGTTAAGCTGGATATACTCGCAACATATGTGAGCTCAGACAGTGGATGTATACATGATTGTGTTTTTACATCACTACATAGACCTCTTAGTATACAGTGCAGTGTTCACACATTTGTTGGTGCAGACCCCAAACATGCACATGCAGAAAGTGTTTAACAGGCTTCAGAGATTCCAACTGATTTAATACATTTTCAAAAACCACTCACCTCAGAATGACGATGACTTCCTCCAGGCTTATTTCAGTCGGGGGCACAGTACAAATATGCTGTCGTCAGACTTTAAGTTAAGTTGCTCCCTCCTTTCCGCTCTTCACACGTCTCCACTCTCCTGCATAGTCGGCACAGTTGTAGATAATGTATGAAGTGTTGTATAAATATGTAACTCTAAATAAAATGAATAGTTACATGTAGAAACATGTAACTAAAAAATAAACGCGTGTTGTCATTTGTTTCTGTACCTCATGAATGACTTAATCACAGTGAATATAAAACTTTCTTTCTGATTGGTCACAAGGAAATAATCCTGCAGAAGCATATCTTTTACAGAATTCTACATCTGTTTATGTCAAGCTAATTTTAACACTGTGAAGCTTGTGTTTTCTAAATTATGACACATTTTCTATCTTGGATACATGCACAATGGAAACACTAACTAAATGCAGAAAGATTTAAGGAAGAGGAACTAACATGTTCGCTGAATGAAATCAGCAGGAATACTGACAGACGCAGAAGTTGGCAGCAGGCTGGCCAGATGTGCAAGTGGAGTCTTATCTCTACCTGCTGGGAGCTGCCAGGTCCCCCAGACTCCTTTTAGGCTCCTCTATTGAAAAACAATGATAATCTGTTTGCTCATTTAATGAGCTCATTGTCCCTCAGAGGAGGAAAGGCAGGTCTCATTGCTGCTTAGCTGTGGCTCTTTGAGCAGGAAAGCTCCTCTGAGCATCACTGATACTCTCCTTCGCCTCCAACATATTGTGAAGGTCTGAGCCTCCAGTCTGAGCCTGTAACAAAGCCAAGCTTGAGGAAGAGCCTGAGCCTCTGTCCTACTGTGGAGTTACTTTATTGTACCGCTTTTTTCAGCGCTGATCAGAGGATCTGGCAGCTGGCATGGCCTTTTTTAACTTTTGCCTTTCCCTTTAAATTGAGGAAAAAAGGCTTCCACAATATATGACAATCTTACAAACTATATGGGGCAAGTGTTGTTTAATATTTGAAAAATGAGGTAGGACTTCTTTTTTTTTTTGTAACTATATAGCAAAAAATACATTTTTATTGTATACAGTTTTCAATACCCAATAAAAAGGGGTGATATGACGGATAAGATAACGACATTATTAAGTACACAAAAAGGTCCAAAGCCCACTAAAAACAGAATAAGTATGAAAATATAAAGGCCAAGGCCACAATAATGCCGTTTTCTGAAACATACAACCCACACCCAAGATTTCTTATTATGACAGAGGTGCAGGTAGGTACGTCAATGTTTACAACCATTTGGCTGACACCAGACAGTCATGAAAGTTTAAGAAGCAGCGTCATGCGTACACTACAGGCCACATGAAGTGTCTGCATGTTGCGCCACAAGTGGGCGGTATGTAAAGGAGGACAAAATGCTCTAAATAAACCTCACAGCAACCAAACACAAGCTGAATATACAGGCAAACATCTCAGCTTGCACATACCGCTTGCGACACTATGGATATATTTATCATCCTCACCCAGTAAATCAGTGAAAATTAGATGTTGATTTAGTTGACCTTGTAAAGATTATTTCGAGATACTTTCTGAAATTAGCAGCAGCAGCCAACATTCAAAACTGCTGTCATTAAAAGAGTTCTTTAGACAGGATGAAATAAAACATTTTTTTCTGTGCATATGGACAAATCTTATCATCATCCTATGTATCTTTTGCCCCCCCGAAAAATTTTGTCTTTAAAAAACTTCAAACTTTAAAGTGACGATCTTAAAACGGTGGTGTTGCTTTAGAGGAAGCTCACTTTAAGCACACTGAAATATTCATGGTTCTGTTATCATTTGGACGGTAAAACACATCAGAGATTAATTAGCATTGAAATGTATGACAATAAATGGATATCTGAGCAGAGGGTCACAGGAAAGCAAAAGGCATCATCTTGACTATTGTTCACGCCAGCTGCATCAGCAGACGCAGCAACAAATAATGGCAACAGTCGGCTCTGATAATGGAGGCTCATCTCATAATGCACACACACACACACACACACACACACACACACACACACACACACACACACACACACACACACACACATATCATAGTAGGTACCATCGAACCCCACATCTTGATCAGACAGTGCCTCTCTAATTGAGCTAATCCCCACTTCAGGATCAGTGCTGTCCCCTGAGGTCTGACCCTCCACCCTGCCTGTCTCCTGTCTCAGCCCTCAGCTTAAACCTCCTGTCCCCTCTGTGGCTCATGTGGACTGTAAAGCTGTTTATTGGGAGACAATGGGCAGCAGATTGTGCTGTCAGGCTCCATTAATTTCCATCATTAGCATCACACTCCAGAGTCTGCGGAACCCAGGTCCTGAGCCTTAAGCTGTGTTTGTGTTCAGCATGCGTGTGTGTGTTTGTGTGTGTGTGTGTGTGTGTGTGTGTGTGTGTGTGTGTGTGTGTGTGTGTGAATGTGTCTGTTTGTGTATCTGTGTTTGGGTTTGATATGTATACACATGTAGGCATGCTTGTACTTGTGTGTTTTTAATTTGGAATCACTTAAAATCACAATCACTCGTGTTTATTAAGATTAGATCATTTCTCTATCCTAATCTTCATACGAGAAACTTTTACAGAATGTCAACATCTTATACAGAGACAGAAATATACAAACAATAAGTTGCAATATAAAACCTGTCTGTAGAGATAGATGGCAGAAAGCGATGGAAGAGATAGAGATAGAAAAAAATCTTTGAAAGGGGACACCAACTAGATTTGATCAATTTTAGCCCGCAATTTTTGTTAAATGCCAGAGGGTGTCATCAAATGTCATCGATTAACACAGTCAGAGGTCTTCTCTGCGGCCTGAAGAGGCCAACGTGCTTCCAGTCTTAAAACAATGGCCCTGCAGCAAGAAATCTATACTCCAAGTTTTATTCTTCAGTTAAGTTTTAGATAAAGCAGCTTTATCATTTACATATTGCGATAAAAAAAAAAAAAAAAAGCTAAATGCTAAATATTTGTTTACTTGAAGCCAAAAGGTGTATCGCCTGCTCATGGAAGAATCAATCAACTGGTGGAATTTCTCAGTGGTTAAAGGGAATGTCCTTTAATTTTGCTCTTGAAAAGATAAGTTATTTCACAAAAAATAAACTGGATAAGTTTTGGAAAATTTGGCATATTTTTTTTTACAATTATTTGGAACAGAATGAGAGGGTTAGGGGTTAGGGCTAACCCTAACTCTTTTTTTGTTCATCATGTGTGCCAATGTATTTTTTCTCATCTTGAAATACAATAAAGAGATGTTTTAAAAAAATAAGAGGAATAAATCAGTTTTGTATAGTCATAAATGGCATTTCAACCTTTGGATATATTTCAAGGAGAGACTGGGACATTTCCAGCTATGTTAGCGGCAGCACGATGGATACCTTTGAAGAGCCTTGATTGTAGAGACAGAACCCTAACCCTAAATAAATGTTTTTTGTGTGTCTAAACCTAACCAGACCATAAACACAGCACTGTCACAACATAAAACTAAAAATTCATCCTCAAGAAAAGTTTCAACATATCCACTGTTTGCAGAAACCTAGAACACTAACATTTATTCTGGCAACTGGGTTGAAATGTGTCGATCTGTAGAACTGCACTGTGTACAGCTCTGAACTGTACACTGACAATACTACACACCCCAGATGTTTTTGAAGATGCCACAGTAAAAACGTTGGTATTTTACTGTACTGAAAGTAAGGACTTATGAGATGAAAGCCAAAATCTTTATTGTGATTTGACATTGTTTATGGTTTTACATTTCTTATGATCACTGGTACACTTTTGGGGGGAAATTCTTATTCCTATACTTTTTAACCTTTTATGTATGCAACTTATTATTTTGTTTCAAGCCTTTAACTGCCCTTAGACACCACTGCAATGTCTTTGTTGCACCGTCTTGACAGCTGATTGAAGCTGTATGCATCACTATCGGAACACAGTAACTTAGTATATCTGATCTTTTCTTACCTAATCAAATTAGCATACAATTGGCATTAGCCAGAACCAACTTTAAAGAACTTTATTGTTTATGCTCTAATTGCTTTTCAACTGAATCTGCGGTAAAAGACTTGAGATGCAGCACGGCGGAACCGGCACTGAAAGAAACATCAGACATATGCAATTATAAAGAAAGGCAGGAGGGACTGTGATTGAGGTATAGAGAATGGGAACAAACCAATAAAAAACAACTCTTTATGATCCATATGTCCTTTAAGCGCAAGATAATCGATAGACAAACGCAATTGACCACTGACCACCAATGGTATTTCCACCTCCAGCGGCGGAGCTCTAAAAGGAAATTGAACCACGTTTCTGCCACGCACCCACTGAGGCATAAGCCTTCTTACTCCAACTTCCTGTCTGATCAATGTGAGAGACAATGACTCAACAGGTGTGACAGACAGGAGCACAGCAGCAGCTTTCTTCCCTGCAGTTAGGCCCAATTAGCACCCGCGGCTAAGGAACAAAGAGGCGACATTTCATTTCAGCAGAGTGCCAGTTTAAGGCCTCTTCTCTCAACCTCAGCCTCTTTTCTTTCTGTCTCTTACTGCTGACATCTTTAAAGGATCATCCCTGGCTCCATCATATTCTATTAAATTGGGTCGATGCCTTGTGTTCCAAGTGGCAGGGGTGTTAAAAACATGGGGTGTTGATGAATTCATTGCATGTGACTGGACTTGCTTTCTTTGTGTGGAGGTTTTGGCTAATGAAACCCCCTGAAGGTCTGACAAAAGGCAAAGACATTTTTCCGGGTTTGCTTCGCACTCTGAGTTCAGGCTGGATTTCCCGACCAAAGTACACACAATTGCTGCCATCCCGGACAACTTTTCAACTTATGTGGAAAGAAACAGTCCATTGAATCCTCAAGGAAACTGAAATGCGATTCATTATGGCTTATTGCACAGTGCCTGATGTGTAAATAGTTTTTGTCAGTGCGAGGAAAGAGAGCTGTCCTCGCTGTCCTTCTCTATGTGACTGCAAAAAACTGTCTGCTGCACAGCTTCTGTATATGTACAATATATAATATTGGATGCCAATTTAAAACATCTTTCCAGCCTTTTTAATTGAAATGATGCTACCACACACATGTCGAAAGTATATGTTTCATGGAAATGCATTTTCAAGAGCGTGAACTGACCAGTTTAAGGAGAAACCATCCTGGCTGAACAGCAGCGTGCATTCGACTTTTTGAGACAAAACAATGGTAGAGTGAGTTTTACATTATTCTGACAATCAAGGATTTCTTTTGGTTATGAATTTGAAGAGAAATATATGAAATATTTGTGTAATAACCTGGGTGTTGTTAGATATATTCCCTTTTAAGAACTGTTACAGAAACTTCAAGGAGGACAGGTGGAGTTGGGCCTAGCAGAATATCATTTATGCATGAATGAAGAGGCCTTTTATTTTAGCACTTTGACTTTCAAGTTCCCTCTTTAAAATCTTGCCAGCATGACTGCAAGGGGCAATGCTTTGGAATACTGTTAAACTCTTAACAGATGTATCATTCCTATTGCCGTGCCATGCACAACAACCAAAATGCTTTTGAATCTTTTAACATTATTTCAGTGGTGGATATATGTATATTTTTGAGGGTTGGCTTTCTTGGGCTTTACGTGAATATTTCCATTTCCTGCTACTTATACTCAACTACATGTGTAGTACTGTAGTTGCTGATTAATAATAGGCTAATAAAAAAATATAGTCAATAGTTTAAGTCCAGGTTATGGGAACCAGAATGGGGAGTGAATTGATATGGACTACAGTGTGGGGATGAGGATGAGGATGGAAACAGGGAAGTTGACAGCCTCTTCCTTGCTGTAGGGTTTACTACCTAATCATACCACATACATATAAAATGTACAATTAAAATGCTTCCTCCCATGTCTTTCAGGCGACATAGTGGCGGTAAGTGACGAGCATTTCTGATTTGTTTTCCCCTCAGCTCATGAGCAAAGCAGGAAGAGGGCAATGGCAGCGGCAGGCAGCAGCAGCAGGGCTCGGCCGGGTGTTGTCCATGATGTGACGCCTAGATAATCCTAATAACACACCAGGAAGTGTGCAGGCAATCACACGTTAACCCAGAGGACAGCTGATGGACACCACTCTGCCAAAAGCGACCTGTTTACCGCAGCAGTTCTCGCCGTTGCAGCGCGTTTGAATTTGAGACACCAGGTGAAGAACAGCGCAGGTACAGGTAGGCTGGATATGTTATGTCTGCTGGTTTTCTTAATATAGCTCCTCGTAATGTAGATAATTGCTAACTAATGGCTCGTGTTATTTGTAATGGTGACAACCCTTTGGACAACCAGTGTAACCAGTTGTTCAAGGAGGGAACTCAACCTCCAGGGATAACTCAGGGTGTTTTGTTGGGGGGTGGTGGCGTCAAACCAAACTCCTTTAAGAAATATGTCAATTTAAAGTTGTCCGTCGCTATGGAAAACTTAACTACGACGTAAAACAAAACTAGGACTGAATTTTGATTTATATGCATCTTGTCATTAATTCGTCTTGAACTGCTCCCACTACATAACAGTGCTAACATCGATTACACGCGACTGTTGCTGTGTACAGGGGTCGACCACAGTCTGAACTCAGGAAGAATGACTTTGCAATTTTCAGTCTCCAATATAGAAAACCATTGTTGCACAACATGTTGAACAATTTCATACACTGGTGAAATTAATGGCTTGTTTATTGTATTGTTGCCTGAACACACAGACGACAAGAGCACACACAGCATGGCTGAGGACATGAAGACTCTGGAGGAAAACTTCAGGCAGCAAAATAAAAGCTGTTTCATCCTCGGGGCCTCTGGGGAGACGGGCAGGGTGCTGCTTCGAGAGCTGCTGGAGCGCAACATCTTCTCCAAGATTACTCTCATAGGAAGGAGACAGCTCACCTTCGAGGGCAAGGAGTATGAAAGGCTGGTCAGTGGATCGATTTCCTGAGTTGAATCCATTATTTGAGATTTGTGTAGAGTAAACTTTACTGTCTGTATTTTATTCCTCCAGGCACAAGAGGTGGTGGACTTTGAGAAGCTTGATGAGCATGCCGCTGCTTTCCAAGGTCATGATGTTGGCTACTGCTGCCTTGGAACAACCAGAGCAAAAGCAGGAGCTGTGAGTTAACTTTGTGAATCCAAAGAGGGTGAATTCATTAAGATGTTACTGTTGTCCTGAAGCACACGATTACTAATACAATATAAATCTGCTGGGATTCAGTGGGGATGATAGTTGGTGGCAATGACTCAGCAACTTATTTGCCATGTACAGTACACTGACAGTAGAGTCAAACCTATGCATTGACTGGGCCAACATATTTGCTCAGCATATTGTGACAGCCCACATAAATCATGTGTTGTCCACTTGTTTGTCCTCCCCTGTGACAACAAATATATTGGTATCGCCATAGATGTAGGCCAGTAAGTAAGCGGGAAATTGCAGGCCAGAATGACGAAGACTAATTAGGTAGTTCAGTGACTTTAATATAAACATGTGGATTTTGAAATCAAAGCTTTTGCACTTCTCACTGTTAAATACCACCAATATCTGTCACTCCTGTCTTTCTTTCAAGGAAGGGTTTGTCCGCGTTGATCATGACTATGTTCTGAAATCAGCAGAGCTCGCCAAGTCTGGAGGCTGCACACACTACCATCTGTTGTCCTCCAGAGGAGCTGATAAAACCAGCAACTTCCTCTACCTCAAAGTCAAGGTATCCATTTCCTTTCTCTGATGCTTGCAGATACCGGACTCTTCTTTTCATCAACTAAACCTTATGTGTGTGTGTCTCGTTAAACTATGATATTGGACAACCACTGCAAGATCAACATGAAATTGATTTTCTTCCAGGGACAAGTGGAAGCAGATACTGAGGCGTTGGGTTTTGACAAGTATGCTATTTACAGACCAGGGTGAGTGATTTGATTTACTTAATTCAAGGTTATTTATTTGTCATTTTACATCAGAGGGTTGCATAACGATATGAAAGAGACAATATATATACAGTTATTTATAAATGTATGCAACCATCAAATAATTCTGCAGTGCATTTTTTTGTGTTTTTTTGTTTTTTTATGATGGTGAGGGTAATATGGTTGACACCTTCACATTGCAAGTTTGATATCAGGTACACAACACTGTTCATCAACTTTGTTGATTGTGCCTGTCAAGTGGAAGGGCTGTATCTAGGATGGTGTGGTGGAGACAGGTCTCTGTGAGGATATGGGCACAACAGTCACTGATTTCCTATTGCTTGGCCAGCCTGAGTCACATGTCCTCCATTGCATTCTCCTGCGTTCATTACGATTACTATAGCCAGGAGCAGCCTTAAATCCAACATGGATTAGCATGGCTCTCATCCAGACTCTCTTCCTCTCCTCATTGGGACAGTTGGGCTGGTTAGGTTAGATGGACGGAATGAATGTATTTCTGCCGTTGGCAATACATGTGTCACTGGCAAAAAGAAGAGTTTAAAAAAAAAGCTGTAACAAAATGTTAAGGAGCTACTGGCTGCTATGCCTGCATGCGCCGCTGTTGCTATAGCAATCATTTCACTCTTCCACGTGCTCACATCAGATCAGAAAGTGTATCCAAAACAAAAAGATCTCGACATGAATTCATCATGTACAACAGGAATTAAAGTGCAGACGTTTGAGAAAGATTCCCCCCCCCCATCAACCTGGCCAACACCAAATATTTGCACAGATATACCTGCAATATCAGTCTTCTTGCAACTGAACTGCAGTAAGTTTTGTTTGGCCTGTGAACATTATCTCAACCCACCACAGGAAATTACCTCAAAACAAATTGGGTTATGGTAGCATGGAGGTGGTGTATGAGATCTGATAGCTGCCATTATTTTATGATGCATAGGGAAGTGCAGCAGAGCAAAATTAAATCTTGGCTGTACAGGCTATCAAAACTCCATACGACAAATAAGTCAGGGATGAATCATAATTGTGTAGTGTGACATTTTAATATGTGAAAGACAAAATAAATAGTCAACTTTGTTACTGTGGTGCATACATTTACATATACATTCGACATTTTACACACCAAAGATAACATGTGATTGCACCCTCTTACAATTGTTTAAGTAGCAATCTTATTACAAGTGAGTCATATGATTATGATGTCATCAATACCTTCACATTTTCCTCCAACAGGGTTTTGCTGGTAGATAGGCAGGAGAGTCGACCTGGCGAGTGGCTGACTAGGAAATTCTTCGGTGCCTTTTCTTCTGTCTGTTCCACGTCCATGGCGATTCCAATCGAAGCGGTGGCAAAAGCCATGGTGTCAAACACTCTGATTCAACTTGAGCACAAGACGGAAATCCTTGAGAACAAAAAAATTGCCAGTCTGGGTAAGAGTGCAGGAAAATAAGAAGAGGGGGCAAGCAAGAAATAGACTAAGGTGAGTAAAATAATAAATAACTTATGTACATTAATGAAGTGGCAGCTTGCTCTATAATATTACACACAAATACAACAAACGAGTACTAACAATAAGTAGAACATTACTTTGCTTCCACAACAATGCTCTTCTAAGATTGCATGTTGGTAACATTGATAGTTGTAAACATATGACCAATTTTGCTATAAAGTGAGATTAAAGCCTCTGCCACTAAAGGTTTATATCTTTCATCTCAAGATAACAAGTGATGATCAGGCAAAGACCTCTGATGGCTGTGGTTGATATTTACAGGATGAAGTCCCCAGAGAAACTTGAGAGACAGATTTCAGGAAGACTTCCCATGTGACCACTGGCTCCAAACTATTCATTTCATTTTCTCTTTTCAGATCATTTCAGGAGATATAGAGAAGGCTACACACAACATACAATAATGACTTCATCATCGTCATCATCGTCATCATGTTAAAGGAATTACATATTAGGCCTACTCAAAAATATACATCAAGTTATCCATGAATGCGGTTGTTGAAAAAAAAATGTTTCTATGAAAGTATTTCCTGTAGTGTGTGTGCTGTCTGAAGCTTGAATGTTTATGGAGAAAACATCTTGTGAAGCAAGCAAAATATTTAACAAATCCTGAAATTGTATTTGATTTCTTTGCTTCCATCTTGATAGATATGTAATATTTTCATAAGAGAACTATTGTAAGGGCTTTCTGATGTTTCCCATTTGTGCTCTGAAAAAATGCACTGAACAACTGCCTTAATGTTGTTATAAAGGTATACTCTACTCTAGATTAAAATAATGGATGTTTTAATATGTTTTCATTGCATTATTATACATATTTAACTCCGTATGTATACAAATAAAAAAAAATCCATAATGGCTGTGTCAACATTAATATCTAGTGTCTATATCTGTGTAGTCTATATTTCTAGCATATACACTATATCTTTGGGATGATATATTTCAGGTAATATTCAATATTTGCTCCCTTTTGATTGAACCCCATTCTGTCCCAACCCACAGTCCCACAGTGGCAGTTTCTGTCGTTGGAAGTGAGACCCAGAAATAAATGTTTCCTCCACATAGCACGTTTAATTCTGTACCTTCGCAATGCAAACATGCCACAAAGCTATGGTCTTTTATCCCCCAATGAACACCTTGATTATACATTTTAAAAGACTGCTAAATGATGTTTACAAAACAAAGTTTTTTATGTCATGTTCATACACACATTTTAGAGCCCCACTTGAAATAAATGTGAAAGATTCCCCCTCAAAGATTTGTATGAATAACTTGATTTTTGAACGGTGGTGACTATAAAACCTCTAATCAAGTAGATCACAAGCCTATTATAACAGCAATAAAGTAAGCACAATAAGAGGACATTATGTAGAAATGATCTCATGGTATAGTGGCCAGTTTGGCTTAAAAAAATGGTATGGATTAAAGCAGAGACTGCACAGATGTACATTCAAGAGGGATTCTTATGGCATAAAGGGACCTCCAAATTCAAAGTGCGCATGCGCTGTCTTTTAAGCGTTGTCTGGTGGAAAATGGGGATGACAACAGGATTTGTTGAAGTTCATAGTCTCTCTCGCTGTTTGGTTTACTACATTAGTATACTATTAACAATATTTAAGTGAACTTGTGCCGTCTGCCAAGCCACAAAGTGACGTTGACGATAATTTCTGAATTTTCCCCAGCTTAACACCGAGGCAGGAAGAGAGCACCGTCCGTAAACATGAAGCAACCAGGAAGTGTCCTGGCAATTTAACCGTTGCTCCCACGGACGGATCTATGGCTGTTCCTGCCAATGTCTCTTATGAAACTACTGGGCAACACTCTGGGAAAAGCGACCGGGCTCCTAGCTGTCCTAATTGTTGTCATTGCAGCGGTTTTGAATTACTTCGACGATCCTGATCCGGTTAAATACACCAGGTAAAGAGCAGCGGAGGGTTAAGCTAGCTTCTCTGCCAGCCAGATTCTGCATGTTAAGTTAGCTGCTGTCTTACGATAAATACATGTACAATGTAACACCGTTAATGGGTAGTGTTATCTATAATGGACCAACAATGTCAACGTCAGAGAGAAGCAAAGCTGATATTTACCCACGGCTTACGAACATTAAGTCAAACCCCTTTAAGAAATCCGTTAATTTTAAGTCTGATTTCTTTGTGGAAATAGTACTTACTGTGTAATACTGAACTAGCATTGGCTTTTGAGTTAAATGCATCCTCTCATTAATTCGGCATATATTGCAAGCAGTTTTTAATAATTGAGAGGTTATTGTCGTCCACCGAGGTCGAAGACAGTTAAACGTGTGACAGAAGGAACACAGCATGCCATGAATGGTATATACAGTGACAGTCAGTGTAATCTGACTGCTCAGTAAATTCCATGTCAATTACCAAGATGAGTATGAAAACATGCCTTATGCCACTATAGTAAACAATGCTTGCACACTTTCTTTAACACTTGCATACATTGCCTACATCAGTACATTTGTCTGATTGTATTATTGCCTGAGACTTTTGCAAGGGGCTAAGAGGGCAGTCAAATTGTTTCCACACACAGCATGGCTGAGGACATGAATACTCTGGAGGAAAACTTCAGGCAGCAAAATAAAAGCTGTTTCATCCTCGGGGCCTCTGGGGAGACGGGCAGGGTGCTGCTTCGAGAGCTGCTGGAGCGCAACATCTTCTCCAAGATTACTCTCATAGGAAGGAGACAGCTCACCTTCGAGGGCAAGGAGTATGAAAAGCTGGTCAGTGGATCGATTTCCTTAATTGAATCCATTATTTGAGATTCATGTGGAGTAAACTTTACTGTCTGTATTTTATTCCTCCAGGCACAAGAGGTGGTGGACTTTGAGAAGCTTGATGAGCATGCTGCTGCTTTCCAAGGTCATGATGTTGGCTACTGCTGCCTGGGAACAACCAGAGCAAAAGCAGGAGCTGTGAGTTAACTTTGTGAATCCAAAGAGGGTGAATTCATTAAGATTGCAATGTTTTACTGCAGCACAAAATGACCAAATCGAAATCCATCTTTTGGGATTCAAGTGAATTGAGCAGTGACTCAGCAATTTCTGTGCAATGTATTAACATTTCCAGCAGCCCAAAACTTATATTGGTCCAGGCTTATATATTTCTGATAGTAGCTGTTAGCGTATCGGTCTTCCTATTGATTCTTTGTTCTGATTAGCTAATTTGCTGGTTTTAATATGAAAATGTGATTTTTTTTTTTACATGTTGTCAACTACATGCAAGCTTTGGCAGACAACTGTCAGTGTTGTCAAAATGCCATCAAAAGTAACTGTTTTCCTTATACTCGTCTGTTTTGTTTCAGGAAATGTTCGTCCGTGTCGATCATGACTATGTTCTGAAATCAGCAGAGCTCGCCAAGTCAGGAGGCTGCACACAGTTCCACCTGGAGTCCTCTAGAGGAGCTGATAAAACCAGCAGCTTCCTTTACCTCAAAGTCAAGGTACCTGTTTCCTTTCTAGAATGCATTCCACTTAGTGGAGTTTTCCTCTCAACTAAACCTTATCTGTGGGCCTTGATAAATGATGACAATTGCTGAAAGGAAATTGATTTTCTTCCAGGGACAAGTGGAAGCAGAGATTGAGGCGCTGGGTTTTGACAGATATGCCATTTACAGACCAGGGTGAGTGATCCGATTTACTTAATTCAGTCATTTCATAAGACACCCTTCCACACTTCCAAAATGAGATAAGAAAATCAAAAAAAAGAAAAAACGTGCCACAGGAAATTAGTCCAAAACAAAATGGATTGGAGGGCTATGGAAAAGTATATTGGATGCTAATAATCTACAATGCATATAGAAGCTGAGCCGAGCAAAGCTAAATCTGGGCTGATGCTCACAGTCATCCATGTCTTCATGGGTTCTTAGTTGATACGACACTAAAGAAGAGGATATCCCTGATTGATTTTGTCATCTACCAGGGTTTTGTCACAGCGCACTTTGTCAAAGGAGGAAAGATATTAATATCAGTGACGGCTGTGTGTAATATTCCACTGCCCTCGTCAGCTTTCAGCAGTGAGGCAGCCAGTGCAGTACTGGGACCACGAAACAAGAAAGTATGCAGAAATATTTTGCTTTACTGATGTCGTATTTGTTTCAGTCTCTCCCCGGCTGACAAGTTCAACAAACTTACATCCAGGAAACAAGGCACTTGTGACACCATGTGCCTTTAAAGAAAAAAAAAGAAACTAAAACCAAAAAAAAAAACCCAATGTCATGGGTGGCTCTTAATAGCTTAGTGTGAAATTTGAATGTACCAAATACAAAATTGTAACTGGGTCAACTTTTCCACTTTCGTGCCGACCATAGAAAGCATGTGATCGCACCCTTTCACATGATAGAAATGTTGATTGTACTTAATTGTTAATCTACTAAACCAATGTTACTATGTACCTGTTGAGAACTGAATTTACTTCATTGCCCAGTAGAGAAGCATCTGATTTGCCTGCAGTCCGGGCAAAGCCTAAGTCATCATTCCGTTTGTGTTTTCTTCCAACAGGGTTTTGCTGGTAGATAGGCAGGAGAGTCGACCTGCCGAGTGGCTGGCCAGGAAATTCCTTGGTGCCTTTTCTTCGGTTTGTTCTACTTCCATGGCCATCCCAATCCAAGTAGTGGCAAAAGCCATGGTGTCAAACACTCTTCTTCAACCTGAGCAGAAGACGGAGATCCTGGAGAACAAAGACATCGCCAGTCTGGGGAAGAGTGTAGGGAAATAAGAGAGAGGAGGAAATACGTTGAGGTCAGAAAAATATTTACTGTTTTCACTGAAGACTTCACTGACAGCTTAGCCTCGTATGATAGGCACAAACTGAGCAAATAAGCATTAATAATAAACAAGCAGTACATTAACCTAGTTTCCATAACAAAACTCTTCTTGAGATTGCAGGATGGTGAATTGTAGAAGTTTTAAATTTCAACCCCATTTGCTATTAAGTCAGATGAAAGTCCACTTATGGTTGTGGCAAATATTTACAAGATGAACTTACCAAAGAAACTCTCACCCTGAGGCTTGTTGCCTTTGCTCTAAAGTATCTGTACAAAGTTATGGCTCAAATCTAATAGTTTCCTTTTCTCTTTTCAGATAAAGCAGCAGATACAAAGATGACAATACGCTACAAATGATAACCACATCATCATCATCATATTATCAGAACGTTGTCATTATGCCTATTTGAAAATTTATATTAATATATGCATGATTTTTCTGTTTTTGGAGAACTATGTTTCCATGAAAGTGCTTCCTGTTGTCGGTCTGCTAGATTCTATAAAGAGGAAACATCCTGTGAAGCTAACAAAATATTTATTCTTTTAATTGTATCTGGGTTTAACTTCTTTGGCGCTGAATGGTGTATGTAGTGAATGTAAATATTTCCAGTCAGGCTTTTTGACAGCACACTGAAACACTGCCTTAATATGCTGGTTAATTCTACACTTGATTAAAAACACATTTTTTATATCATTGCTGTACATCATTAACTGTGTGTGTGTTTGATATATGAAAATGATTCCATACAGGCTGTATCAATAATAATATATGGTGTATATATCTATGCCATACATCTGTGTGGTATGTAATATACAATGCCATAAATTAAAGATTTTAATTAAATTTTTTACAGTGATACCAGCTTAGGAACGATTTTGAATACATTATGTCGATACTGACTTCTTTCTGCATGTTTTTTTAAGCTAAATGATGGTCCTACAAGTTCAGTAGTCAAGTTAAGGTCTTGACTGCTGTATTTGATGAATGAAAATGAATTTTAACCCATGATCCCTTATATCAACAATCATTTTAGAGCCATGTTAATGCATCTGCAAGCAATGTCAAACATTAATAGTGTTGTGTTCATGCAAAAATCTCATAGTTTTCTGACTTCTTTTTTCAACACTTTTTATCTGTCTGTTTTTGAGTTTCAGAGACAGTATTTAAATAAACTTGCACTGTTTTCTCCTTGATCTTGTAGCGCCCCCCTGTGACGCAATGCAGTAACACCCATTATACTCTAAAGGAAAAGGGTGTTATGGCCTGAGTCTAACAGCTTAATAGGCCTTTATCTGTCAGAAGTTGCGATTCATTTTTTTTTAATTCTCCAGAAATTATGAAATGCATTTGTGTACATTAGAGCCCCATGAGTTAAATATTAAGTTGAAAATAAATACTCGAAATCCTGGTAAGTGTCTTTGTGTGCCTGAAAAGCACTATATTAAATAATTGTATTGTTAAAGTTTTCTGCCAGATGTCAATCCAGGATGTCATTCATTCTGTTAAAAAGGTGATGATCTCAGGTACACACAAACAAAATAAAATCCCGTACCTTTTAAGTGAAGACTAGATTTACTTAAACCAAACAAAAGAAACAAACAAACAAACAAACAAAAAAGTAAAAAGACACCGCTGAATAACACAAAATCATTCCTTCCAAGAAGAAATTTATATTTTACTTTACCTCCGACCTTATTAGCTGGCGAGTGGTTTATATTTGATGACACAGTTCATCCAAACTATGGCTTAACTAAACTTCAAGTTATGGGTGGTTCAAACAATAAACCCATCTAAAGTTATCTTTGCACTGTAACAAGGCAGTCAAAGCTTCAGCTGAAATGCACTTGTATACACAATAGACAGGACAGAGCAGGACAATTTCCCTCAAACTGACATTGTTTGGGGGAAAAACATACAGCCTCCTGTTCCACCTGAGGCTTTGGGTGTTACCATCTTGGCCATGCAGCAATTAGTCCAAAATGAGGAGCAGCTGAGCTGATCTGCCTCTCACAGCGGGGAGTTCATATCCAGTGGTCTGGATCTGTGCTGCCTGTTCCAACAGGGTGGCCGCAGCTTGATCTGCTGCTGGGTATGGTGCTACTGAAGGCTTTACAATGAGCCCTGCAGAATATTTCAGG
Source organism: Acanthopagrus latus (assembly GCF_904848185.1). NCBI lineage: Eukaryota > Metazoa > Chordata > Actinopteri > Spariformes > Sparidae > Acanthopagrus > Acanthopagrus latus. The sequence goes on along the minus strand of NC_051042.1, from coordinate 13,862,161 downwards.
TAAGCTGTGCTCAGCACGTTGTAGGTTCCAGGTGATTGCAGTGATGTCGTTGTTCATCGAAAGAAACACTGGAGACCTGTGATCTTACCTGTGTTGTCCTTCACTCTGCAGGCTGTTGGTCCTTTGTCTCTGCCTGCTGGACAGTGGTGTAAACTGTGAGGATACACAGAAAGGTATTGGGAGATCTGTCAGTTGGCAATTTTTGCCAGAATTGTGCCTTCAATATTTATAAAAATACAGTGTTTTAAAATGATATTAATTAGCCAATTGCAGATAGAATAAATTGATGGCTCTGATGTAGCATCCACCATGCAGGTAACTAGTAATTTAAGTCATCAAAGTGGAGTAAAATGTACAATAATGGCCTCTTAAATGTAGTTTGGAAGTATAAAGTGGCAGAAAATAGAAATATTCAAAGTACAAGCACCACACAACTGTACTACTGGAGTGCAGTACTTTAGGGTAGATGCACTTAGTTATCACTTAGTTAGTGATTCCATCACTGGAAAAGACTCAACAATATCTGTCAATGTGTTGGTTTTATTTCAGTAGGTTATGCTCTACATGTCCAGGCAGTACAGACACCAAAGGGAGGCCATAGTGATGAAAGAGACCACAAAAGATGGAGTGAGCTATCTGTTTCAAGAATCCCCACTGCTGGTTTCAAGACATCAAGTGTGGCCAAAGAGCAAAGTTTCAGCCAGCACGCACAAGAGGATCACACCGGCGACTCCACGCCATCACAAATTCAAAGCTGGTATCCTTACCCTGCGCGTAGAAATGTTCGAAAAAGCCGAGTCAGCTTTTTAAAAAAAGGCTTCAGCTCTGCCACAGTTGGACGAAGCGCTGCGGTGCATGACCGCTCTGGAACCGAAGCCTTCCCTCTTCCTGAAGGCAAGATGATTCATCAAGTAAACTCTGAGTCTGTATTCTCCACAGACGCAGTTTTGGTTCAACCCCATGTCCATCGACTGTCGAGAACCAAGCTGGCGGGAGGGTTTTCACCTCAGGTAGAGGAAGCACCAGTGGGCTTAGGACCGAGCAGAAGGGCCCTCATCTATTCACACAGCAGCACAGAAAGTCCAAATATCAAAGCCCTCAAGCCTCACAAGACGCACATGAACCCATCCAGACCTAACATATTTCCCATGCACCCACATGGCTTGCATCTCCCCACTAGGCCCGATGTGAGTGGAAATCCTGGCAGAAGTTCAGTAGGAAAAGAGAAGACTCCAGCATGGAGTCCCAGGAGCCACAGCAGGGATGTGACGTCTGAAGCAAGAGGATACGCCCACGTTCGCCACATCAAGCCTGGTAATGACAAAACGCAGCCCCAAGCTAGTTCTGCTGCAGGCAGAAAGTTCTTGGAAACTGGTTATCCATCTGCAATCCAAAATCAGGGAAGATACAGCCATGATTCGAGTGAAAGACGGCAAAATCTTAATTACAATTCCAGAGGAACTCAGTCCAGCAGCTGGCATCCTCCACCACCGGACAGAGCACCAAACCATGTCCAAGGCAAATTCAAACCTTTCCAAAGACTTCCCACAATGGATCCCCCTCCTCACCACCACTCATCAGACGGAGAAACGGAGCCCGCTCAGACAGCTGCAGGGACAACGCTGTCCCCTTCTTTGAACTGCACAGGAAACACTTCATCAGTTGTCCCTTCAGCTGATGGAGAGTTAAGCACAACGTCTGCTTCAACCATGCAGACGGAGAGCCAAGATGGAGAGTCAAACACCACGTCTGTTTCACCCATGCAGACGGAGAGCCAAGATGGAGAGTCAAACACCACGTCTGTTTCACCCATGCAGACGGAGAGCCAAGATGGAGAGTCAAACACGACGTCTGTTTCACCCATGCAGACGGAGAGCCAGGATGCCACGCTTGCACCTCAAGCCTCAAACCATGATGGCCAGTCTGAGAGTTCAGCAGAAGTTGGACCTTCTGTGGAAAATGATGAACCATTGACAGTTTTTCCTCTGACTGTACCCCCAGCAGAGGACGAAAAAGGTGACACGGTTGTCTCAAGTCCTTCAGAAAAAGATCAGTCTGAAGTTTGACTGATGACGTTTTGGCAAACACCAGCAAGAGGTACGCCTTTGTGGTGGAACCGATGCATTTTTATCAACCTCTGTGTTTGGAGCTGTCTGTTTTTGCAGAAATGCAAAATGCAATTTCAGTGGTGAAATAACTTGTTGTTAAAGATGTGATCTGTTTTTCCCTTAAACCTGCTCTGAGCTCTGCTGCTTGTCCAAAGTGTCTGACTTTTGAAAAGAACATCATTAAAGGTTTTTGCTCTGTTGTCTTTACAAACTGGCTTTTTGCTGTAGTAAATAAAACATCACAACTTATCAGAAACAAGTTTGGAGTTTAAACATGGGTGGGATACAGTCTGGAGTATATTTTTGAAATGTTGGTTACAATTTTTGTCGTTAAGCATTAACTGTCAATACATTTCAGGCATCTGTCTACATTTTGACAACGTGATGATGCTGTTTTAATGTAGCTTTTGTCAACAGTGGAAGTGTTGAAATTATTCTTGTGCGTGTGAAAGTCCTGCATACAACATCAGAAGTATTATCTGCTAACTTTACAATCTAACTTTTAACTTCAAAGGGACTCAGCATGCAGAAAAAGGGTCCTGGCCAGCATTTTACTATGAAACTGGATGTTTCAGGATATTTCTGGTGTATGATACATTTTACTGCAGCAGCTCATTGCTACTCAAAAATTAGTTGTATATTACATTTACATTTAGGACTCATTTTATTGGCATTTGTTCTTCTTCAAACTCCTATCAAAGCAGCCATCCCAGCTCGTCCCTCTCTCTTCTCCAGACATACAAAAACAATATGGTAGTGCATATTAAAAAAACACAAAATCCTACAGCCTTGTGTGGACAGGAGGATTGTGTCTGGGCTGCAGCACACAGGTGTCATAAATCAAGTCGAGCTTTGGCGACATCTAGTGGCGTCTCCCTGGCAGTGCCTCTTCTGACCCGGCCCTTCTTGACGTCACCCGACGTCACCAGGAAGTCCACTGAAACCAAGGCGACATCATGGCAGAATACACAGACCCACGTGAGTGCAGTAAATAGCAAGTTTAAATCCCCCCAAACTTAAACTTTTTTAAAAATGCAAGCTGCTCTTTTGACGGGCGGTACTTTCTGTTGCGCACGTTGCGACTGAACTGTGTCTTTGTTTGCGTTCACGACGCGTTCGCAGCCGTTTGCTCGGTTGAAACGTTAAAGCTAATTTATCTTAGCTAGCCTCAGCGCTGCCAGAGTAGCCGAGCTATGTGGGTTTAGTGTCTCTTACGTGTAGCTGTAATAAGGTTTCGTTTTTGACAGACTGTGATGGAGACGCTGAGGAGATGCCCGAGCTGTCAGACGGTGACGAAGATGACGACGAAGAGAAGTGGCAGTGGCTGGAGGAGGAGGACAGTCAGGAGGTTAACGTCACCTGTCTCTTCTGTGACAGGTGAGATGCTGCTGCTGGAGGAAACACTGCGAACTCTGTGCTACAGCTAAATACAGCAGGCATTTGGATGAGTTGAGGTAGCCATGTTACATGCACTGCACTGATTTTCTTACAGGTGTAAGGTGTTTTTGGGGAGGAAATTGAAATCAGAAGAGAAAGTGATTTTTGTTACGCCTCAAAAAAACTAAATGGACTAACACAATTTGTTTTCACGACTGAGTAAACAAACCGACCTTTGAGGACAATACAATTCCATACTCTTTTACTTTGTTTATATTTGGCGGACCCTGCCACCTTTTCTAGCTTCAGACAGTGTTCTCTGGACTTTATTTTCCTCGGAGAACGGCTTGTTTATTCAGTTCTGGAAACATTTCTTTAAAATTTCTGTGCTCGTATTATTAGTAAGGATTCACGATATATACTGAACCAATAACTTATCAGCCTGACAATGGAAAACTTACATTATTGGCAGATAATGAAATTATATCTGATAAATACACCCGTTAATACAAAGCCAGATTTCTTTAGTTGACTTAACAAGCGTAGCATTCACACACAGTTTGCAACTGTCACGAGCTGTGGGTGCTGACCGAAAGAGCAAGATCGGGGATACAAGTGGCCGAAATGAGATTCTCTCCGCAGGGTGGCTGGACTCAGCCAGAGAGAAAGGGTGAGGAGTTTGGTCATCCACGGGAGCTCGGAGTCGAGCTGCTGCTCTTTCGCGTCAAAAGGAGCCAGTCCCTTAGGAGGTGTACCGGTCACGTCCAACTGGGAGGAGACCCCAGGGCAGACCCAGAACTCGCTGGGTCTATGTATCTCATCTGGCCTGGGAACACCTCGGGATCCTCCAGGAGAAGCTGAAAAGCATTTCTTGGGTAAAGGCGGTCTGGAATACCCTGCTGCCTCTACGACCCATCCTTGGATAAGCAAAAGACGATGGATGGATGTGGCGGTATGCACCTTTAAAGTTGGTTTGCCAGCTCCCACTAAACACAGAAGAAGAAGAAAAAATACAACAACAATAACAACAGTGCTGCTGTTGTGTTCAGGACGGAGAGCTGCTGCACCTGTGTAGAGCCACACGATTTTGCTGGGGAAGGCGTTGTTTGTCAGGTTCAGAAGACAACACAATTGTAACTTGCAGTATGTTGTTCAGCAAGTGTTTGGAGAGAAAGGAAAAAGTCTGAGTGCTCCTTTAAAGGAAACTGCATTGTAGAACACCACATGTTCTTACTTTTCTTTAGAATTACACCTTCCTTGATGGGCCAGAATGTGTTATCTAAAAATGAGCTCCTTACATGATTCTGGAGCAGAAACAATTTTGACATACTTCATGAATAACTCTTTATCCTCTCTGATAAATAGTTTGTTCAATAGATGGAATCACATGACCTAGTGTCCTAAGACTCACCTTGTGTTCAGTCAGCAGCGGACAATCCTAACTTTTCTTTCTTCATTTTTTTTTTCAATTTAAGAGCTCAAAATCAGTCTCAGTTTGTGTGTTTAGTTTATTTTTCATGTAGTCTGCACAACCAAAACCAGGTCAGACCTCATTATTGTTTCCTCCCTGCCGCAGGACTGTGACACGCAGCAAATGAATACAGTAATTGCAAATCTAAACTCAAACCATTTCAGCAGGCAGCAACTGTTCATAGAACTTGAAGATGATATGTTATGATCCAGATTATTCTCTCATAAATTTGAGAAATATTTGTTATAATGTACAAAGATTAAGATTATAATATTTGAGATGTTGTCATGAAACTGATTTCCCTATGAACTTTGTGTTCAAGGTTGCTGAGCTCTGTTCCTGCCACCCTGCAGCACTGCACAGCTGAGCACCAGTTCAACCTTGTGGACTTGATAAGAAAACACAGTAAGTAAACTCTTAAGCTTTCAGCATCTCTGAAGAACCAGAGGATTATTCAGATTTCTGCAAATGACTAAACCTTTTTTTTTTCCCTTTTCAGAATTAGATGACTATGGTTACATAAAGATGATCAACTTCATACGATCAAGAGTAAGCACTGTGTGAAAGTATTAAAATGTCATATGATGCAAAAATGTATATATTGTTGAAATTCTGTGATATATATATATACCGTTTTTTGTTCATTCATATTCAGTCCAAGAAAATATCAGAAAAACATCTGCTGGCAAATGATCCAGTTATGCCACCACAACATAGTGCAATAGAATAGTTTTTTTTTCCTAAACAAATCTGTGTTTGTAGAAATGTGATGCGTCCAGTCTGATGGGGCTGCCAGATGCTCCCGTACCCTGGGAGAGTGAAGACTTCCTGCGACCGGTCCTACAGGACGACCCCTTGCTGCAGACAGGTACAGCAAGTCCTTTATTACACAGATTTTAGTTTTTAATGTTTGAGTAACAGTCCCAACAGATGCATCCGTTTTAAGATGGCAACCCTGTCGGCAGAGGTAATGTTGGCAATGTCCATTTCTGTAAACCACATTACATCGTTCTACATGTTGCAGCTTCACATTTCTCTCTGATGAATTTTACATTTTTTTTCTTGGCAAAAATAGCCGGTGTTTGTTGCCATAAACGTGGCTGGAAATTGTGTTTCCCTTAGAAAATCCAGTTATGTTTCCCTTGAAAATGTTGACTGCAGCCACTGACTTGGCAGCCTTCTCACCTGTAGTTGCGTGAAGGGTTCAGCACAGTTCAAACAAACTAGTTTGTGCAAAGTGTCATCCAAACAATATAAAGGCAATGGTTAATCTTTATACTAGGGGACAGCGAGAAAAGCCTGCTAACATAGAGAGGTCTGCCAGGTGCTTGATTGTAGAAATGGAGATCAGGATGCACACCTCCATGAAATGGAAGTGAGGCTGTTGAAAACTTGATTGGGACAGCACAATGTGCCATTCTGGTGTGCAGTACTAAATTGTCTGTAAACGTGTAAAGCACATAGTGACTATACATGTACAGCTCAACATTAACAAGGCTTGATTCAGTCCTCTTGTTGAATGTCTCATCAACATATTGATATTTAGTTATTTTGTCTCTCGATTAGATCCTGACAGGCCCAAAGCAGTTTTCTCAGATCACTCACAGGGTGAACAGCTGCTTCAGATCGCTGTTCTGCCTGATTGTCAGATCTATCAACTCTAACACAAACATGATTGTTTAGTTTTTCACAAAATGATTTGTCATGGTTTTTTGTTGTTGTCATTTTTCTGGCGTTGCTATTTTCTGTTAAGCAGCCACAGCTTCCCAGTTTCCCAGAATCCCCTTGAGAAATCCCCAGAGACGGAGCTGGATTTAGTTTTACGCGCAGGTGCGGAGAGCATCAGTGAAGTGAAATGGAGTGACAGCTTTTCTGGTTGAGAAAAAGAAAGAGTGATGTACTTTATTTAACCCCAGGCCTGTCTTTTAGCTGCAGTGCCCTGGCAGTAGAAGTTTGTCTCCCTGTATGATTGTTGAATTAGTGTGCAAAGTGACAGCTTCAGAATTAGACTTTGCGGATGATGGTTATAAAGCTCATCAGGAATAAAACATACACACCAAACAAATGCTACACGTATTTCTTGTACACAGTTTTTATCCGTAGGAGGCTGATGATTTCACATCCACTCAGTTCAATTTACTTCACCTCGCTGTAATGTCCCTTCAAGGAGAACTTTCCATGCGGCAGCCATTTAAAATCCAAACAAACATGCAGAACATAATTACAAAATGAATAATTAAAATTGACAAAAAAAGGGAAGCAAACATTAAGGTACATACATCTGAGGTTAGAATCAGGAGTTAGTCTCTTTGTGTTGTCTTTGTGTGCAGCCTACATGTTTTACTTCTGCCTCCCCTGCTTTGTATTTCTGGCAGACCCAGAGGAGCTCTGTGACAGCGAGAGGCCGGGCCTGTCGACATGCCAGTCGTCTGGGGCTGAGTCCCATGATGCACTACGCCGGAGGGCACAGGCCGCTGAGGAGAGGGCCTGCCGCTCAGAGGAGGCACTTGCCAGGGCCATGGATGACCTGCACAAACTCAAGTCAGTGACACCTCTCTGTCTTCTTGAGAGTTCTCGTTTTTTTTTTTTGTTCTCTCTCACAGCGTGCTTGCCTTGAATACAATATAGACAATTAAACCCAGCGTATATTCACTGCAGCTGTGCTTCAGTTGTTAAACGCTCCAGTGTGTTCCTTTGCTTCTGCACTACCCGCCTGAGGCCAGCAGGGGGACACAGTCAGCCCAATATTGTAGAAGCATCAACTAGACTACCTTGTGGAAGAAGTTTGGAGGAAGGGGAAAGATTAAAAAAAAGGGAAGGGAAAATTCCACTGCAGCATGGAGGTTAAAGTGAGGAGGGGAGGTAGGAAGGGGGGCAATAAGGGAAAATTACAGAAAGAGGGGGGTGGGGGGGTGGGTGGAGGTGAGGAGGGGTGGAAGAGAGTTAGAAAGATGAATGCGTCCCATCTCCTCCATTTACTGCTACGTCCTGCATGAAGGTTGTGTGTGCTTTCAGCTTTTCGGGCCGCTTCTTTTGTCCCATGCGCTAAAATGAGAAGTTAAATGCGGTTCTGCCCGTTCCTCTCTCAGGCTTCTGGCTCAGGGTTTGGTACTGAACGCAGAAACCGGCAAATCTGGCAACCTGGGCACCGTGGCCGAGCTCCGAGAGGACGAGGACGAGGCTTACTTCAGCTCCTACGGCCATTATGGCATCCATGAGGAGATGCTGAAGGTCTGAGTTGTACACACACACACACACACACACACACACACACACACACACACACACACTGACCAGGCCTGCAGGTCTCATTACAGTCTTGTGAGTCAACCCCCCAGGCGCAGTAGTCTCTGCAGAGGAAAAGTGGGTTCATCAGCGTACGTCTTGGCTGAAAGATTTCGATGTAGCGCGTAAATGAAAATGATCATCTTTATGCACACACTGATAGTGAGGACAAGACATTTTTTCAAAAGTGACAAATCAGCAATAAGCCCTGAGCTCTCATGTGAGACACCAGCCTGCACGGTGGATGCTCGAAACGTGGAAATTAATTTTTACACCGCTCAAACGCCGAAAGCAGAAAGTGTCAGCAGGCTGAGGGGTGTGTATGTATGAGGGTGGGGGTCAGCTCTGTCTCCTCCTTTCCTGTTCTACTTACCGCAGTGCTTAGACATATTCCTGTTGGCTGTCCTGATTGGTGCTAAGCGCTGTTAAGTTTTGCGTCATGTGAGTGCGTCAGGCTGTAAACTCCATCAGAGCCTCAGGAGGGGCCGAGAACACGTGACTGGGGGGCTTTGCAGTAGAATGTGGTCAACTCTTTTACAGGTCGACGTCAAGTACATCACCTGTGACGCACTCTGTGTGTGTGTGTGTGTGTGTGTGTGTGTGTGAGAGACAAAAGAGTGTGAAAGAGGATGTCACATTTTTAAGTTTCCTCATTAAATGTCTAGCTTTACTAGGTTCACCTAGTCAAGAAAAAAGTTATTCAATCCTAATGTAAGTGATAGGAGACAAAATATCCACTTCCGTTATTTGCAAAAAAATAGCTCATGTTGATGTGTGGCATCAGCAATCTGAGCTGACCAAATTAAGTGGCATCTTCTCAGGATATGGTCTTTAAGTATGAAACTCCCTGATTGTGGGAAGGAATAATTAATTAATTAAAGTGCCCATTACCTTTTCTATGTACATATGGGCATGTAATTTAATACTCTATTAAGATAAGTTGAAGACATTTTTCCACCAGTCTTACAAAGTAAAATCAAATTGAAATATGCACTGAGAATCTGTAGACAAGTTAACAATTTTTTATTTTTTTTTACATCATTACACAAAAACTTGAACCAGCATGTGATTTATACCTGCAAAATAGCAATTAGATGTTTCCCATCATTCATTCCTAAGTCTGAATGTTTGACATTTTTTGCAACACAAAATTCTGGGAGTAAAAACAGCTATGGGCGGACCGCAATGTAAGTATTTTGTTATGATTTTTCGTACCAGCACGGACTTGCCATTGCGACATTTCTATATAGAATCAATTGTGTTTCCCTGGTGTTTACAGCTGCGTCAGAATTAAATGACACATATCAGAGCTTATTTCACTGCTCTAAGCAATAGCAGTAAACACTGAATGACTCTTTGGGCATCATATTCAAATGAGCTTTCCTTATTGTAAATTTCTTCGAAAGAAAACAACTATTGAATGGAACCTACTTAACCTACCTTGGCTACGGCTGTGTCAAAAGATTCTGTCAATCTGACACCAGAGAGGAAGTGATGTAATATGTGGTCTGATTTGATTGGCAGGTTAATGAGCGAGTCCTGACCTGACCTGACCTCCACTTGTGTAATATCCTGGTTGTACTTGTCCCAGAGATTTGCTCTGAAATTTCCTCTGCAGTCTGTTTTGATCTGCTGTTATCTGCATGCTCATAAGATTGTTGATTGTTGTGCTGAATAAAAATTCATAACATAAGAATCCTAATACAACAAGTAGAAGAACGCTTGAAGGTTAGATTTATACACCTCCCTTAAACCTTTGAAATCCTGAAGCAAGTTTCAACGTTCACTGTACACATAAGCCTGTTCAACTATTTTCTCTTTTTAGCTCTTTTGCTGGATAAATATCGCCGTCAATGTGTGTTAATGTTTGAATATTCTCTCCGCAGGATAAAGTGCGCACAGAGAGCTACCGTGACTTCATGTACCGCAACCCTGAAGTGTTCAGAGACAAGGTGAGCCAGATGAACAAATGCAAACAGATATGTATGTGTTTAATGTGTGTATACAGTATGTGCAGGGTAGCTGTTTTAATGTACAGCCAAGCCTGTTAGCAAAAAATAGGTGTGTGCGTTTTTCAGGACAGACATTAATAAGGTGATGGTGTCTGATTTAAAACACAGTTTGATTTTATTAGCGCCTCGAATGTCGACTGCAGAGTGCTGATAACAGACACGTGCAATCCACCACCGAACCCATAACAACCTCCCCCCCTCCCAAAAAAAAAAAAAAACCAGCCTGCCCCCCGCATCCCTCTCTTTCCCATTGCCTTTAGTTGCAGGAAGCAGTGGCCTGCATCATGACCATCCATTATATGGGCGGCTGCTGGTTAGTGCTCGGATGAGGCTGTAGAGAAGGGAGGCAGGGTGTGTTGATGGGAACGTACATTATCCCTGTCAGAGGGAAGCATTCGGCAGAGAGTGTCACCTTCTACAGCAAGCGTTAGATAGAAAACAAAGCAGGATATTCTTGTTGCAGTCCTCTTGAGATGGGGGGGAGTACAGAAAGCTGGAGAGAGGAGTTAGGAGTTGCTTGTTGTGTCGAGTCAGCAGTGTGTTGGCGACCCTCTGTGAACCCCATAAAGGCAGCGTGAAGCCGGCAGAGAAGTTGCCTTAAATATAGACACATAAACCCAGTGTTACGTATAGATGTGCGTATAGTCGCTGCAGATGTGCTTCAGTCATTTAACACCAGTCGGGGGCGAAAGATGAACAAATTAGCTGGAACCTATAGGAACCTGAAATAGAGGTGATGTAAAAACTCGTCCGACACCAACGATGGCTAGATTTAAAAGTTGCTAGGGGAACCAGAGGAAGAGAGGGAGATATCCAGAGTTCATCATGTCGAACATACAATTAATCTAGATGATCTGACCTCCAGGTGTCAGCGCAGTTGTGGAAGACAAATCGGGTAAACAGCTCATCGTAGTTGATATTCATACAGAATTTAAGGATCCAACAATGAAAGAAAAAAATGAAAAAATCTCACAGCTTTTATGCAGCTCATCAGAGTAGCTCTAATGGATTCATAAAGCATAAACAGTGTACTGTATAACCTTGTTATTTCTACACAGCCGTGTTGTGGCTCCTCCTAGAGATAAATAACCTGCGAAGTGGAAGACCTACAACCAGATCAAAGCAACAATCTTATATTCTATCACATTTAGGACTACGTCATTTCGATGAAGCTAAAGCGAATGAAAAATAAAATCATAAAGAAGCGCTGTAGTGCTTGGTCTACAAATATTGTTTCCCCGATGTAAAAACGTGTTCATCTGATTCAGACCCCGACACAAGTCACAGCCACGTGAATTTAATAGTTGTCTTAGTGAAAATAAAACTTGTGATGCAGAAATTATCATTTCCAGCAACCATGGATCATCGAATTGCAATGTAACCCTCCATCCAGCTGTAAAAAAACAAATGTGGACAATGTGCGAAGATTCCGACCAGCAACCTCGCTCACACTGCAACATCTACAGCTTTATAACAGTTTTATTTTATCCTGATGGAGTTCCTTAACCTTTTCTTGTCTCGTCTTGCAGGTGGTGCTCGATGTTGGATGTGGGACTGGCATACTGTCCATGTTTGCGGCGAGGTCTGGGGCCAAGAAGGTCATAGCAGTCGACCAATCGGAAATCATCTATCAGGCCATGGACATCGTCAGGTGAGACACACACCTGCCTCAAAACAAATTGATTTAAATGTATGGTACTCGTAGCAGTGAAACACTGACTAATTCACCATGCTAGCAGATCAGCTCCCTCGCGATAGAGCTAGTTCACGTCAGCCACGTGATCCTCATCAAAGCATTCTGTCAACAGCTGAGAGTGCAGAAGGGTCATCTTACCTTAATGTGCAGCCGAGAATTGTGTGAGTAGAGGTCTGTGTGACCTCCAGCCACCTTTTTATTTGTTGCAGCTGGTTGACTTCAATAGAGCTGCTGTCGGTCGCATGGCCATAATGCACATAATTTACACCTTCGCTCTGACTCAATCACATCTCGCCTCTCCTCCCCTGCAGTGGCTTCAGTCCGAGGCCCGCAGTCTCAGACACACAAACACACACATGTAGATGACCCCCTGATGGTATGTTTTAATACAGTCCTCAGTCCAATTTCAGGTGCTGTTTGTTCCCAGATTTCCACCCGCTTCTTCTCCTCAGTGGAGCCATTTACCTCCGCCAGAGCCTCTGCCGTCCCTTTGTCTACCTGCAGCCACTTCCTCCATCACGCCCTTGCCTCTGAAATGCATTTTTGAGTTAGGGGCCATTATGACTGCCATTATTACCGTTATGTAAGAGAGTGTCGTATAAGCAAAACAACGGGGTTTGCTGAAGGAAAAGGACGTTTTAATTTTACAGCCCACTGACTCGCTGTTGGAGCGTGTGTGTTGGCATGCAAGCTGTGTCGCAGGTTCACCAGCGGTGAAGATTCAGCTAAAGAAAGATGTGTAACCCCCCTCCTACACACACGTACATGTATGCACACAAACACACACAGCCCGTGGGTCCGTTTAAGTCTACTGTTTTCTCGGGTTGTGATTCACAACCTCTTGTTTCTGCATGTGGGTGCGCATGCTGCTGGCCTTTGTGTGTCCATCACTTCCTCTTGATGTTAATATCAGGTTTGTAATTAAAGTGGCTCCTGTTGGTTAGGCAGGAGCATCCATCTCCTGTCTCGACTCCGTCGCCGAAGTTTAAATGAAAAAGCTAGATGTGACTTCCCTCCTTCACAGTCACTTCCTTAATGGATAGTGTCTAAATACGTTTTTTAAATGGCTTGAGTTGATGGATTATCCAATAGAAAGCTTTGAAATGTGACAACAAAGTGGAAAAACACTAGGTAATATTTTAGGTAGACCAGTTCAAATTTTAATGGTAATGTGGGCTCAACAGTTTGTTGATGACTGTCAGCCAGTACTTGTTACTGGTTAAAGACTGCTGACCAGAGTTTTACCAGCCAGTAATGCACATTATGAATGCATAGGGACACTGGCAAGCATTTGTGTTGAAGTCCAGTGTTGTTCAAGCTCACACTTCGTAAAAATGAATTTAAAGTTAAGTTCACTTGTTATAGTTCACAACTTTGAAGTTCAAAATGGACTAGCTCACACGAATTTCTTCAGTATTTTTCTTTATTTTTCCTATATTATTGGGAGCAGTAACAAAGTGATAATAGGATTCCAGCAATATTGTTGCAGTCACGTGGCTGGTATCTTGGCTGTAGGGCCTTGGCAGAGGTATGCACTCTCCAGAGTACCATTCTCATTAAATCTTTATCTTTATTCTTTATTGCCTTGTCATTGTTAATGTGAAAGTCCTAACTGAAACACCAACAAAAAAACAAATATAATTGTATTGAAAAGTTTGTAACCTCAGTACAGCACAAACTTCTACATTCTGAGGAAAATGCTATTTTGTACGAGTAAGTACATCAAACTACTGCATTTATTTGCAAACACAGGTTTCCTATGATGAAATGTACAGTGTGTTTGCCCTCTTTCTCACAGACACATGCATACACACACACACACACACACACACACACACACACACACACACACACACACACACACACACACACACACACACACACACACACACACACACACAGATACTGACTCTCTCCCCAGAGTCCTGACATTGTCCTCTAAATTACCCCAATAATGAGATTACAGTGTTTCCCTCTTGTGAAAGGTGGCGGAGGCGAGGGGGAAGTGGGTGAGGGGTGTGTATAGGGGGGGTGCTGTTGGATTCTGGGAGGAGGTGATAGCAGCGGTAGCAGAGCAGCAGAGAGGGGAGAGACAGTTCAAGATAAGGATCGCTGCCACAGAAATGCACTCTGGGCCGCTGTGAGTAATTGTTCTGTCCTCGGTAACATTAGCTGTCATGATAATGGAATATTCACAGAGATTGATACCCAGACTGGCCGGTCTGAAAGGAAGGATCATTTAAACGGCAGCACTGATCTTACAGTCCCTACCTGAGCATGACACCTTTACAGGCCCACAGTTATGCCACCTTCCACAGTCAATACACGACTAAGGAAAGGATGGAAACATACTGTACTTAGAAAACAATATGGTCACTTATAGATATTGACAAGTTTGAAAAAAAAAATGCCCAAAATGATGTTGACTCAGACTGAGTTGACTACTCTAATACTATTTCTATATAAAAAAAAGGATTCATATGACTGCTTGTGATGTGAAAGCGTCGCACTAGTGATGGACCTACAGACATTCATCATCACCTGACTCTAGAGTTCATTTTCGGCGTCTTTCAGCTCATTGTTTTTGTTTTTTATGGCCCATAAGTCCACTCTTTTGGGACACCCACTGCTCTCACAAACCTCATATTTAACTTGCAGTTTGCAGCTTTTTTTCAGTCATAAAGCACATATAAAACTATTGAAAGCTACCTGCCCAGCACCAAACAGCAGACTGACAAAGTTTGTGACCAGCTAGTGAGCATACTAGATTATTTTAGAAGGAGAGGAAGAAGATAGAGGACACATACTTCCCTTTAGCACAATTTTTCTTTTTCTCTCTGTAGTATTGTAGTATTTTATGCTAAACGGCTTGAAATGCACATGCTCAAACAGGACCTATACATATGTATGAAGAAATTGGAAGATGTCAGTGCCCAAGTTAAGGGTTCACTGCCTTGCTAAAGGGAGCAGTTGCAGCACCCAGGAGTACACTGGAAATCTCCCCAGCAATCAGTGGGGAGCAAAAACTCAATACTGAGCCGCCCAACATGGACTTGCCATGGCCACGCTCCTCACCCTTTGGCTTGTCACAAGTCCCCACAGACTGAGCTACTGTTTCCCAAGTTAAGCAATTAGCCAACTTATTAATCGACATTTTCACTCATGTCTCCCTTTTAGACTTAAGATGAAAGGGAGAGTTGAATATCAGCCTTTTTGAGCAGACTGTACACAATCCCAAATCTACAAAGGCCTTTCTTGAGTCATTGGTGTATTGGGCACTGCATGATGTAAATTTGACTTGAGTTGTTTGTCGAAGTTGCGTGACTCTCGCATGTTACACACAGGTCCAACCAGCTGGAAGACAAGATCACTCTGATCAAAGGCCGCATAGAAGACATCAACCTCCCTGTGGAGAAGGTGGACATCATCATCTCAGAATGGATGGTCAGTGCATTTTTATACACATAATAGATACTGTGGTGGCTTGATTGTGGGAATGCAGGAGTGCCAGTCGGATCAACGCCTTCTACTCCTGAAGCTTGGCTAAGTCATTCAATGAAAACAACCATTCAGCGTAAACATTATATTAATTCATATTATTGGCTGAGAATGTGAGTCAGTGATTGCGAGACATCTCTTTTCCACAAAAATGCTCCTGTGTGATTCCCATGAATTCAAACAAAATTCAGAAAAAAACATAGAGGTAACAGCTCTCTGTAGAATTCAGTTTAGTAAATGGAGAGTAAAACAGTTCAGTCAGAAGAGCCATAGAAGATGATTGAATCCATTAATCTGCAGCACATGGGAGGTCAACCAACTCCATGTATGTCTTTTGCTTTTGTGACACTGATGCCTGATTAAACACATTTCAGGCATGACTGGTGAGCTCAGGTCAGCCTTGAACTAACTCCCTGTTGTTAATCACATAATGGCATTTTTTGACATTGATCACATTTGGCATTTTTTGAGTATTAACTCAGGAGTAGAACAGCACAGATGGATGAATGAATATGACTGGTTTAGAGGAGGAGGTGTGTATAAATAGTGTATTAATTGAAGATGGTATTTTATCTTGAAATGGCCTTTGAATAGCTGCAGTAGGGCAAATTTAACTTTTATTAATACTGTGATAAGTCAGAGTGACAACTTCAAACAAGTCATTTATCAAATTCAGTTTCAGAAGGTCTTTACAAATAACACTTAATGAAGCTTGATAAGAAATATCCTGCACTGTCATAGCACTGCTGTATATACTTTGTTACTACACTGATTGTTACTACACTTATTCAACTGTTAGCATACTGTTGGAGCCAACAAACTGAGGTAGGGACTGTACTGGAGCCTTCATACTTTGAGAGGTGTCTTTTGGAAATTGGTATAAAAGCTTGTTGATGGAGGCCAGTCTAGGCCATCAGTGATATTTTTACCCTGTACAATTACTGGAAAGTACAGGTTTTATGTGTCTTGAAATGTCATTAAAAACAAAAGTTTGCTTGCATGTGAACTGTCTAAATATGTCAAAAGCTTGTCGTCCGTCTTACTGTAGAACTCTTCAAACACGTACAGTAGAAGCCAAAACAACGTAGATGCTCAGTGTAACCTCAACCAGCCAATGACCATGCAGAATTGAAGGTGCCAGTAGCAGTGGCGCATGTTTTAAACATGGCTGAAACGTGGCTAAACTCGACCATGAGCTCCTCTGAATACATAACCAAGAAGAGCAGTCTTCCTTCCCCTTGATGCCCATTTATCAGGGAGATTCTCTGTGGCGATACAGGCAGGACGGCCAAAGTTGAACGCACCGCTGAAGTCATCCCTAATTCATGAGCATCCCGTATCTGTCCCCCCTCCACCTCCCCCATCCATCGTGAAACCCCAGGGTCACAAGCAGGGGTCGCCAGCCAGAGCCTTCCCATCCTCTCACCGGGGAAATTGAAATTCGGCGGTTGACGTGCCGGCGGAGCGGTGAAGGATAGGGGGCGTAATCTCTGATGACACCAGCTCTGAGAGTGCTAATAAATCTAAGAATTCTCCAGTCACTTCCCATCACGGCAGCGATGGCAGACATTTCTCAGAGTGGCCAGAACCTCAAAAGCTGCTCTCCAATCTGCCGGTATAAAATGGAAAAATGACAGTTGTCACTGGAGGAGACTTTTTGCTCTGTGTAAATGGCGTTAGACTGTATTAAACTTTAATGACTTTGTCTTATAGCCAGGTAGTATCTTACCTAAGAGAGATTCTTGAGCCGCCATCGCTCTAGCATATAATTTTTTTTTTGCTTGAGTATTTCATTTTAATCATGGGCGCTAAGTTTTTAAAGGTTGTTCAAAGTCAGGTATTTTACCCTCTATTTAACCCCTCCCTGAATTTTCCACATCAGTTAATTATTCATTTTAAAAATCAAACTCCTTAACCTCTTATAAAATGTCAGTTTCTTTTGAAATTTACCATTTGGGGTTGCAAGATAGATCCCCTGGGTTAGTGTTAACCACTGATTCTCTAAAATAATCCTTTAAATAATACTTATAAAAAAATAAATCCCTTACCTAATTTCAAATGTTGGTGTTGGTGCTTAGAGGAGCAATTGTTAAATAACCATCTTCTCCAAACCTATTCTTTTTTCACAAATAGCCATTTAATGTATTTAGATTCTGTAATTACTTTACCATACGGTATAAATCATTGTCAATGGTGGAGTCCGCCATTCCCGAGCTGGCTTCACAACATTACTGTTTGGAATTGTATCTTATTGATGACAGCTTCTTTGTTAGAGCTTGTGTAGTTGTGTCAGATATGTGTTAAATTACTGCTAATGCAAACCAGACATTTCCGACTGCTGTTAGTCTAAATTAATGACACTAAATTGTCTTTTAATCGGAAGCAGTTACACAGAATGCCATGCATTTGTCATTGAGGTTAGCCATTCATCTAAGATGGGTCCAGAAGGCAATGGTCATTTTCAGTATTTTATTTATTATTTGATTCAGCAACCAGAGTCATCTCGTCTCATCTGCACTCTAATTTAGGATTTCTTAAAATCTCCTGTCTTCTTTTTTTGTCTTGCTGCATTCACCCTTATCAGAAACAAAGTTTTTCTACTTTGGGCCATCCCTTGATGTCCTCCATTGTTACTGTGTTTGTGTTGCCTTGAAGATGATGTCTCAGCAGCTTCACTCACTGCTACGACAATATAGCTAAGAATGAATCCGACGCTGAGTGGGCACTATCTTAAATAAAAAACAAAATAAAAAAATGTTAAGTGATCGAGTAGAGCTGAGCATTTGATCTTTCTTTTCTCATTCTGTTTTTCAGTTTCACTGTGCATTAAGCCCAAACATGCATCTTTGTGACTTTGATCACGGTTGAATTTCTTTGGCTTGCCATGACTTCAATGCATGCCTCACCAAAGCCTGCCCAAATTGCATACACACATTACACACACACTAATGCCGATTGGAGGTTTGCTAAGGCCTCCAACAGAGAAGCCAAACTGGGTCAAAGCAGTGGCAGAGATGTGCAGGAGGGAATTCTGTAACTAAGAATAGATTAGCATCAGGCATTTGCTCTGTGAAGAGAAACTGCATGTTTTGTACACCTTTCTCTGGTTTGAAGGAATATCGGATTGATGAAATAAAAGGAAAGGGATGAAGGAAACAACTGGCTTTGAAGACCAGAACTAAAGCACCTTTCACACAGCTACACTTCGGTTGGTCCAGGTAGAAATAATGATATAATAGTCCAGTGACTCTGTACACCAAAGAGTATAATTAATCTGAAATTTGCAGAGTTAATAGGCCAACATATCCATGGTCTGTGTATCAAGAGAGAGAGAGCATTGGGCTCACTGTGGCAAAGAAAAGCATCACTCGTCAGAAAAGCTAAACAAGAACTACATTCATCTGTCATCACATGTGCTGTGATTGAAAATGTTGTTCTCTGGCCTGGAAAGTAGTCTATATTGAGTTGAAGGCAGGCAGTAACTAATGTCTAGGACTTTGTACAGGTGTTAATTTCAGACTGTCAACCAGTGCCTTTGTCAGACTGCACGACTTTGGAAGTCACCAGGTCATTGTGCTGGTCACACTACACAATTTTCTCTCTTGAGTCTTGTGGAGACTCGTGACAGAGGAATGATGTGGTACAAGCAGTCCAACTTGATTGTGTGCTGATGTGGAATAAAAAAACATATATTTTCTGATCCCAGAAGTCCTTAATTTCCTTAAGTCCCTATTGTAACCTTTTTTTTTTTTTTTTTACATTTGCTAGCTGAAAGAATGTGTAAACATAACAGTTAGAGTGCTGACTAGCACTAACACAGATTACCGGCTCGTTAGAATGACTGACCTGATTGATCGTGTCATCTAACTTATACAGAAAATAATTCATCTAAATTTAACAGCCATCTTTACAGATTCTCTACAGTTCTATATTAATATCTTGTAAGTATTGGCATCTGTATTACTCACATTTTTATTGGTGGGTTATAATTGACCATTAGTTATTTATTTGTATGCCAAATATCAATTTGAATGCAAAAAATGGTATCGAAAGAAATTAGAAGGGATTACTTCATTCATGTACCAGCAAATTGTAGCTTTATAGCGATGACCTTGCAAGTTTTATCTTGTCTTGAAGTAATAAGTTACTTGATGGTTAAGGCTGTTATGGAAGAGAAACAAAGGATTATATCACTGAAGTCCAGCTGTCAGAGTCGTTGGAGCGAGCAGATGGACAGTGGTTACAGGGCTAATAGACAGAGATGGGTGATGAATGTGGTGTATCTGTGGTGTTGGTGATGGTGGTGGAGAAGGGGGCAAATGAGAGTCTGTCTGCTCTGGCAGTGTTTGAGAGACTGCCTTTAGCAGCACTGCTGTCATTTCATAACTCACGACATTGATCGGTCCTCTTTCTCAGCACACAGAAAAACAAACAGTCCAGAGCAGATAAGAGACTGGGGGGGGTGACGGGGAGGAGGAGAGCTCTGTTCCCCAAAGGCTAAATAAAGATTGTCACTCCAAGATCAATCACAGGTGATGGGCCTGCTTGCTTGATAGTGTTAAATGACACGGGCGCACAAATGTGGACATGAGAGAAGACTGTTAGAGGAGAGTTGGCGTTAACAAACTTTTCTTACATAATGTTAGATTCAGCATGTCAGCGCATCTTAGAGTATTCACAATGGCTCAGTTCTGATGGCCGTCATAGCGGGTTCATGCACGTCAACTCCTGCATACATCATTGTCGTATTTTAAAACTTTTTCATTCACCTCTATAGGGAAAAACAGCTTTTTATCACATTCCCTCCTGTGATCGACACACTCATGCTATGGTGCATAGACCTCTTCTTATGTCTATAGAGAACATCCACTGTGTGAAGTCCAATGATGTGACACTACATGAGGCATCTGATTTCTGTCGGACCTAAAAGTATCCAATGCTGACGCCGGGTTTCTGGTTCAACAATCGTTGACGGAGGAGTCAGAAAAGAGAAAGCCCAGACAGAGAACTTGCCCTAACACCAAATGTCTCAGGTTATCTGAAAGCAAAAATCTAATCCAGTCTTGAAATCAAGTTGATATCTCGGTAAATTAGTTACTTTTTGGTACCACATACAAAAGCTCTGTCTTTTCTTTTGAAAATGCGTGTCAAGTGAAAGCTAGGAGGCACTCCTGCGTTGGTGTACATAAAAAGTAAAAATTCCTTCTCCTGTCCCCCTGCCAAACACCTGAAGAGACACACCTGGATCTGCTCCAGATGTGAAATTGTATTTAAATTTTTTTTATCACAAAATAACACAAACGGATGTTTAAAAAACCAATATAGTAGAAACTACGTGTTGACTTTTCCTTGAATAAATAAGTAGTCTTTCTATCATATATCGTCTTGTGGATTACAGTTTGTGTACAGAGGCAAAGGCCAGTGTCCCTGAATAGTGAGCTTATTCAGCTATGTGCTAAATCACCTTGGAGAAACTCTCCCAGAATGTCAAATCATTGTTCAGCACCAGTGAGTGTTCGGTGTGTTTCATTAAAATATGAAAGGAACCCTGAACAAGAAAAGTGTCAAAGAGCCCTGTGTAACTTCTCTGCCGTGGAGGAGTTCTTTGTGCCCACGACTCTGCTAGTTTACCTTGAGGTGAACATAGTTTGACTACAGAACAAGTATCTCTGGCACATGCAGGTGCACACGAGCACACAAAGTCCGAATCCTTGTGTGCGGTAGAGGTGTGAAGTCAAATTAATGGCAGCTCTTCCTCTTTAGCCTCATTATCAGTGCTGGGAGCCTCACATGCCCAGAAAGAGGCCGGTAGTCATCAGTCATCCTGTCCTTCAGTCTGACTGACTGTCAGTCACACACATGCGCGCACACACTCAAACACAAACACACACCCACAGATAGACAAAGATTCAAAGCAAAGTACACGTTCACAAACACACACACACACACACTGACTGTGCCACAGGTGTGTCCATTTTCTAATGAGGATTTATTGGCTGTATTTACTTCCACAAGACCTTCAGGAAGTAGTTTACAGCCAGCTGCCTGTGTAACTAAAAGTCTAATCCCACAAACCCATCCCATTTGCCCTATATTTGGAGGCTTTCTGGCTCTGTGGTGTAGACTGGGTAATTTGATATGTACAGCATGAGGATGATCATTTTGACTTTGACCAAAAATATCCTTTTTTTTTTCTTTTTATGCAGAGTTGAAACAAACTCTCATTCATAATTTTGTGTGCAGAAACACCTAAGAGTTATCATTTCCTGCTGTAAGAAAATACCAGCCACTGTTGTTTACAGTCAATTATGTCCATCTCATGAACACTTCTTGGAACATATTCTGAATGGGTGAAACATGGAAGGAAGAAAATGCAAATGGGCTTCTGATCAAACAGTTGTAGTAAATGAAAATTCAAGAAATCTTTATAGCAAAAAGTCCTTGTTTTGTATTTCTTACTGGACAGACTCGTCATTTTGGGTACTTTGTGCCCCTTGAAATTGCAGGCACATGACTATATAGGCAGCCTTTTACTATGAGCAGGGGGATATATATAAAGACCCACAATGCAGTTCAATAAATCAATACTCTCTCTGTCAGTCTAAAATGCAATGTTGCATTTCTGACGTACGATCAAAACATCCATAGCAAAGGAGTCTAGCAGTCTAGTTTGATTACTGCTACATGCAGAACACGGACCTGACTACCTGATGTATCCCTCAGACAGACATCCTCATAAAGCCAAAACCATAATCCTGCATCACTCAGATGACATTGTTTTTGTGGAGAGAAATGTCCTTCTTGTTACCTCAAAATGATGTATGTAATAACGGCCTGTAAATGGTTGGATAAGTACGCTGTCCAGTACAAGATTATTAGATTTCTTTTTTTATAGTGTATGTGTGGAATCACAGCTATAACTTTTTATTTCTCAAAGGCAAAGTCACACAAAGGCAAACATTGTTTAAATTTTATGTTGCTGACTTAGATTTGCCCTCAAGTGCAAATGAGTTTCCATGTAGAGGTGCCCTTCCCAAAATCTAAACAGTACATTCGTGCCTTGGGATGCGATGTGTGCTAGTATTGAATATCAGATTATGTGGCCATGACACCTACTGCAGACGTGAAAGAGCTTGACTCCTGATTACAGCTACCAACAGCCTGCACAAACATTTACTTATGTTAATTTATTCCAGATGTATTTTGGTCAAGACTTTATTGAACAGATTATCAAAGATCTTTGAAGAGCTGCTAATCTAAAGTAGTAACTCAGATAACCAGCCTTCTCTGGTTGAACGTTTCTAGTCTGTTTGTACTTGCACATGTAGCAACACTCATTGCAGCAGGTTGATAAGTTCGGTGTAGTTAAGTAACTTTTACAAGGAGTCTTGTTTGGAAAGTTGTAGCGTTCCGTGATGTTCTACTTGCTGTTCAGATGGAATGTGAAGCGAATTTTGGATGAAGCCTGAGTCCTCTTACTGTTAAGCCAATGCAATGGCAGGGGTAGAAATGGGTGGACACGAAACCCTGATAGGGCAAACTGAGACAAAGTGCATGAACTCTATAGGTCACAACAAATGCATAATGGAGCAAGACTCAAGACTTAAAAGTACAAAGTCTTTTGAAGAGACTTAGAAAGAACTGGAGTTCCTGGCGGGTCGTGCAGTCCCAGAAACACCCACAGATATTCAAAGACATTCTACACACGCAAGACCAGTGCATTCATTGCTTGCTACTTCACAACTAATGTCTGTATACTGTAATTTGTATGTTCTGTGCAATTTAAAGAGGGAAAAACCATCCAGAGATCAAGTTTGTGGCAAAAGTTGACTTGGCATACACTCCTTTCAAGACTATTCCAGCTTGACAAGATATAATTCTGTAGATACAAATGTGGTGATACAACATTGGACAAAAGATAAAGATGGTGGATACATGTACATCGTTAAAACCACGTTTTGCTTTAAAGTCCAATGGGTAGGATTACCTGGCATCTTGCAGTAAGGTGGTGAATTTCACCCTCTTGTGAACCGGCATTTGGTTTGTCCATTCAGAGCTGCTGTAAAAAAAAGGTGGTGCAACACAGCAGATTTGTCTTTGGAAGAAGAAAAACACAGCAATTCTTAGTTCCAGGTGGTATAAACTAATGAAAACACGATTGTATTTTAATTGTTATTCATGGTTTTATACACTGTATTTAATTTCTGCTGTTGCTTCCTGTAAAGCCTACGCACATACTTGCCATGTAAATTATCATTACGTCTTCTGAAAACACATGAATTCAGAAGAACCACCGCATCTTATAACCTTGTAGCTGTACTGCAAATTACTTTGCTGTTAGACGGTCTTTCACCTTTATCTCTCATTTGCATGCCTTTTTAAATGGAAATTACGCTGATACTGGGACCTGCACAATTTACAATCACCGAGCGTTAACACACTGAAATCTATTACAAGGATGTGTGTGATATGTTTATGTTAATTTGGTGTCAACTGATCATGGGCTACTATAGAAGGGGCTTGTAGATGTAGGGGTGCTGCCTTCAGAATTCAGTCAAGCATGGAAGTACCCTCACACACATCCATGCATGCACGACATCTCCTTTATTTTGCCTCGGCCCTTCTGGGACTGGAGGTGATGATGATCCGCAGTAATTGAGGAAGACGTACGTTGAATACGGAAGCAGAGAGGAGGTACTGGAGGGCGGAGGAAAGTGTAAACTGCTGATGCAGATTTTGTACCAAAACGCCTCTTGGTACCTACAGTGTAATTGACAGCCACTCGGTCTCCCAAGGGTTGATGGAGACACAAAACTGTGAAGTATATATGACGTATGACGTATAGTACACCAGGCCTTTTCTTCCCACTCTGCCTCCAGCAGCTAAAGACAGGACAACATTACAGGAGTAATTGTAAAGTAATCTGCAGAGTTTATAAGAAATGCCCAAGTTTAATTGCCTTTATGTAAAGTTAAGGGCAGTGACAACTCAATGAAAAGGCTAGAATTCTTGACACAAGTAACACAGCTGTAAAAGTGTATTTGCCATTTTTCTTTTGTGTGTGTGTGTGTGTGTATTGATGCAAACGTGTATGTAGATGTGTATGCGAGTGTGTGATAGCCCACTCAGGGGAATGTGTTTTATATGCTAATTTTGTTAATGTGTATAAGCTGCTCCAGCCCATTCTCATTAGGTTTTCATTAGTCTCTTTTATGGAAATGCACAGTGACTATACTGCAGAGCGTAGCCTGCACCAGCCGGGCTGCCTGACAGTAAACTGAGCCGTTTCCTCACACCAACACCTCGGCCCGTCTTTGTCAGTGCGCACGTAGACAGACGGATCGATTGCTGGAAAGAGGCATTAAAAAGTTCGCAAATCTGTCCGCTGTTGAGATTTAATCTTGTTTTTTTTTCTGAACGCGAATGGGCAAAGACAAAGTGTAGTGCGATAAAAGAAAAAGTTAAGGAGCTGTAGTCTTTTTTTTTTTTTTCCTTGATGCAGTTTTCACCTGTAAATATTCATGGACTAACACCTTTTAAACCAGGTGGATCACACTCGTTGGATTTACTGGTATTGATCAGCCAACACGTCGGCAAGATATTTTTGTGATAGAGAGCATTAAAACCTCTTGGCTTTAACCCTTACAGGAATACTTCAATACTCATTCTTCTTCTTTACTGATTAAATTGATGGATATCAATCTAATCTTGATGCGTTCCATAAAGAGGCACATGTGACCTGTTTAATTTGGCCTAGAATGTAAACTGGAAGCCATCTAGTGGCTTTCTTGCCAACAAATCCAAAGATGTTGTGCATGTTGTATGTGTGTAGTTGAAACATGTGAAAATATGTCAAACATGGTAGTAGTCGGGTTTCTCTGTGACGTAGACCAGCTAGTTAACCATGCTTCCACTCTTTGTGCTGAGCTTGGCTAAACATGTGACAATCTCTGCTTTGGACACAACCATAATAACCTCCCGTCTGACTTTCAGTAGCAATTAAGCAGAATTTCCAAAATGTCTGAGCATTCCTTTTATGACTCGAAGCCAAATTAAACCAGGACAGAGAACATCACAAAGAGGCTGTTTGGTTGGTTGGTTGGCTGGTCTGGTACCCACACCGGCAATGCGGAACAGGGAATGCTACCAGCTGGTTATGGCTTGTATTGCCAAAAGGACCGAGCGATGAAAATCACTCGAAGAGAGGAAAGAGGCAAAGAGGGAGTCGTGCAAGTGTGGTGACATACTTAGGACAGGATTGCTAACTACAGAATGGACTGGAAGTTAACTGAGACAATGACAATGCTTATAGCCACTGTAAATAGAATGGATATAGCTTGAAGTGTAATGGGCCGGGTTGTTTACTCTCAGGTTGTGCTTTCGCCTCATAAGCCTTCGCCAAACTGTCAGATTGGACACATGTATCATTGCATGTCATCTCTTGTGTATTAAATTGGTCTGTTGGTGGTTCCTCTAGTTTGCTTTTAGCTTTCAAAACATTCTATAGACTGAGTCGACATGGGAGACCAAAATGCCCAATAGAATCAATCACTAGTTGGACAAAGACTAAACATGAAGGGATTTTTTTTTTAATCGTTGGGGCAGTGATTTGATTAAAAGTTAAAGCTGGTGCGTTGATCTCCTCCAAATTGAACAGTGTTACACCCCAAAACCGCAACATGATCCAGTTCTGATTGTACTCTTTGGGATGACACATTGCACAGGATTACCGGCATTATTCAGGAGTGACATCATGTTCGCTGAGGAAGTGTTAGAGGTTTTTTTTTTTTTTTTGGGTGATTAATATTGTAGATGTATAAATGGGGGGGTTGGGTAAGTGCCGCTGGCAGGACATGCAAGGTAAGGGGGGGGCAGTAATCCTGCATTGTTGATGATAAAAGTAAGGTGTGACTCTGCTTTCAGGCATCTCGCGCTCTCATATCCTCTTTCCTTCAAGTGAAGCAGTGTCCCGTGAAATTGGGATCTAAATTACGAGGCCGGCGTTCTCTGTGTGAGGATTTTAAAAACGACCTGCTCTGCCGTTAAGGACATCGGCCGGACCGCAGCAGGCAACGGCAGACGATCCACCGGCCTGACTTTGGTTCGAGACCGGTCCACTGTCGATAAACAGAGAGAACTTTTCCCTTTATCGCCTCGCAGAGGATGAGTCAGTTATATCAGCGTCATCGCTGTCATCATTATCAGCTCAGGCCCATGACAGAGATGGTGACGATTTTGGAGTAGGAGTTATAAATCAGGGCTGCGTCTCCTGTTTGTCTGCCGCTTGCTCTCCCCTCCTCTCCTCTCTCCAATAAAAGGTTGTCTTTATTTGAATAATAAGGCTCTTATCTCAGTGAATTACTATTCCTCTGGCCACTGCATTCTCTGTGTATCACTCTTTTGCTTTTATTCTAGCCTCCTCTCCTCTTTCTCTACATCATACCCCCACCCCGACCCCTCTTTATCTTCTGTCCTGGCTCTCACCTCTCCTTGTCCCTTTTCCCTCTGGAAAGATAGAAGTGTAGATGTTTGTCTCAGATGAAACTTAGCAAACTGAATTTTGTTTCTTCCTTTTTAACATCTACCGAAGAGTTCACACTGCAAATATCATCAATTGTGTCACTATATAGCTGCTTATATCTCACATAGTCTAATCAGGTTCCTGTTCAATGGGGCAGTATTAGCAACATTTGCATTGCACTTACTTTGGTTTTAACTCCAAACACAAAGTGTTTTTTGTAATATAGCTAATCCATCAGCTTGTTTTTATCCTCAGTGATGATCTGCCTGCTCGTGTTTGTTCCCCCATTGGACCTATTTTTTGCAAGTATGTTCCCATAGAACGAATGGTCCCGGCTATGAAAAGAAAATCCACCTTGTAATGACTTGTTTTCCCCTGAGCACATCTTCCTCCCCCCACGAAAATGTCCCTTTCTGTCCCTTTTCACTATGTTGAACAGAATAATGATCATTGTTGGCTCATATGGAAACTGAAGATTAAGAAGATTAATGTGATTATTGTGGGAATAATCATCCTAAAAGCTTCCAAAACAGTTGTTTAAGTATCAGTTAGAATTGCACCAGGGATCAAAATTAAGGCATATCAGACTTTAAAACTTACTACAGTGATCATTTGGACAAATTCATGGATATAATGGAAAGTGATGGAAAGTAAATATACTGAAAACTGAAAGGTTATGCTATTTATACTCTTTTCCTTGTGCACCTTCTTTGATCTTAAAACTCTGATCTGAAAGCATCAGCGGGTGTTTTCGTTCCTGCGCGAGCCAGTCAGTGTTGTCAAGACTCTGAAGGGACCGATATGGGTCATCAGTTACAGTAAAAAAGCGCATGTACAGTTTATGCTCCGCCTCCTTGTCCCAGATGGAGATATTCCCTCCCATATGTTGGGGACCCGCCCAAATGTTGTGTGCACAAATGCCATATTGAAGGGCCCAGCGTTGCGGCTTCGGCTTGTGCGATTGGTTGTTCTGCTGGTTGGAGGTGTAGCTGGCGGAAAAAGCCATTTGTCAGCAGTATCTGCCACTCAGGCCGAAGCCAACAAGATGTGGACAAAACTCAATTTCAGCATTAATGGAATAATACCACGGTTAATGTGCCGTCTGCTGGAGCAGAACACAAGGTCAACCCAGGGTCAAACCTCTGGATGCTGGGTGACAGGCCACATGGGCACATCACTCGTTTCACAGTCACGCTTAATTCAGATTCCCGTGTGATGTTGAATTGAAGAGAAATAATAATTGATTTGTCCGGAGGTTCTGAAATCTCCTTGCATGCAGTTTTTCCCTGCCTTTAACTTTCAAAGGCACACCGCTGCTGTTGTCCTTCGTCCAGTAAACTTGCTCCAGAGGATGCCATGGTGATAATGTGTACTTCCTCTCTTTTCAGGGTTACTTCTTGCTGTTTGAGTCCATGTTGGATTCTGTTCTGCACGCCAGAGACCTCTACCTGGCTGATGACGGCTCTGGTAGGTCACATCTTCGCCTCACCATGAAATTAAGGTTTCAAAAAGGATTTAGTTAAATGACATGCCACGTAAAAAAAAAAAAAAAAGAAAAGATCTTTCTTCAGGCATTGTCACGTAATTTCTCCATCATGTAGTTTTTGAATTAATGTGTCATTTAAGACTGATGAAACATTTGTTTCTAGGCTCTCCCTGTCTCCCACATACATTTTTAAAATCAACCAAAGTGGCATGGGGAAGTGGGGGAGTGTCAGGGGGGCGTTGCTATGCTTTGTTAACACTGTAGTGACACAGTCAGCCATACCGCTCTTCCACCCACTGTGGGATGAACATTTATTGTGTAGCCGCACTCTGAAACCCACTCTTTGCGACTGAGTCGAAGGATCAGTGCAGTAAGTAAACGAAATATCACGTGATGAAACTAATCTAGTAAGTAAAATGTATAGCTAAAGTAAAATGGAAGATATGTTGTACTGTCTATGCCAACACTAAAAAAAAGACTTGACTAAGGTTCACCTCAGCATCTCCACTACCTGCTGCTGTTTAATTATCAGCTGATAAAAATTCAATGTCAGATCTGCTGCCTCATTTCCGGAGTTCAGTTACCAAGCGAGGGAAGATTAATTATTAAACATGTTTACCACTGATGCAGTTCTTAACGCACAGTGTATATGAATATGTTAACAACTTGAAAGAATATTTTAATACTGAATAACGTGTACAGTGTGATGCTGAAGTCTGATTTACTCTACATTTGATCTGTCAGCTGGGAGACCGTGTTCACTTCAGCCCCCTGTGGTTCTTACAAGTACCACGTGGGAATGACAGGGTGTGTCAAAATGTGCTCTGTGTCAAGCAGCAAGCACTGTAGCTCCGTATATATTCTCCAGGTTGACACAATCAATTATACTTTTAAGAGGGAGAATCAAAGATTTTACTCTTTGAGTAATGTATTTTTTTAACACTTGAATTTGGAGATGACGGTTCAACCTTGTTATCAGAACAATACTCAGAGTTGTGGAAACAAACTGAGGTGGAGTTAGAGAAAAGCAGCTCACCTCGGCCTGACACACAGCTGTTTGAAAGACAACATTGTCTCCTGTGTGGCTGTCCTGAAGAATGGACAAAGAGGGGAGACTTCACAGAACATCCAAGTCTTGTCAGTTTCCACTGTAAATATCCATAGTTCCTCTGAATAAATTCACCATATATATTTTTTTTTTATTAATTGATAAACTCCTTTAAACAGTTGACTTCCTAGATCAGTTCACTGTTTATTTAATTGATGATCAAATGATGTGAACTGTGACCCCAAAGATAAAGTGTGATTGATATTTTTAAAATAATTTTAAAGTATTGCAGTCAAAATATGAGACCCTATATAGACAATAGTTTGACACATATGCAAAGAACGTATTCTTTAGGGATTTACGTGTGTGTCAGTCTCTTGGGTAGCCCCATCTCTGCCATTGACCAGATTTAATGGTTTGTGCCAAATGTGACCCAACTAAGGGACGGTTCCACCACACTGCCTTTAGTGGCTCCCTGGGACATGTGTGGGAGGTCACACTCTCAACCACGCGCACACACACAAACACACACACACAGACACACACATTCGCTGATGGACAGCGAGAATGGCTGCACCTATAGAGACAGATCTGTTAGCGAGGGAGATTGGACAGGAGAAGGTGTGACCAGAGAGAGTCAGGATATGACAGGTCAGAGGACACCGTATGGTTGGTCATGAACCTTTAACCATGACACTCCCAACATGAGGGGCTGTCAGTGGATCTCCTGTCAGCTACACTGCAGGAAATAAAATGGAGTCACCAAAACCCAGAAAAAGCCTGTTCCTAAGCTATGTTTGCCTCTATTCATTGAAGTAGTTAAGCAGCATTTTGAAGTTTGATGACGGTTGTTCCAAGATTTTTTGTTTAGTTTCTGTTTTAATAGACTGTGTAGTCTTTAATTGTCCTAATATGCATGCATTTATTTTGATTACCTGCATGTAACAGGGGTGTAGCCTACTTTGTATTTCATAACTGCACATATTTGTGTGAACTTTTCTTTACAGGACCGAATCTCTAACTATTAAATTACATCATCCAAATTTTACAACAACTTTTTTGTCAGGACGGCGTACTTTATTTATCGTCTCTTGACAGCTCACTTCTGATAAACTACAGTCTGACCAGTTTAAAATTCTGGACTTCTAGACTGAACTGCAAGCTGATTGGTTGGTTGGATTTCTGGGTTCATGTCATTGGCTGACGCAGCTTTCCTCTGCAAAATTCATAATCATGTTAATTTAATCAATTCTGTATATATTCCACACCCAAGTTGGCATGCGTGGTGCCAGGCACTGAAGAGAGGTTAGTTGTCTGTGTCAGTATGAAGAGTAGAGTCTCCGTTATGTTGGTGTTTTGGTTCAGAGGTAAACATGCCCAAGGCAAATCTCTGGAAAAAAAAATGTTTTCTGCTTTTCTGCACAGCCAGACTGCGCCTTAATGCAATAAACCAAACCAACATCCGTACCACAGCTTTTTAATTTATTGAATGTTGATCCTAAAACGGTCATTGTGTCACTTCAGATTTGTCAACTTCTATACTTAAGTTTATTTTCAGATTTCGAGTGTGTGCGCCGTGCTGAGTTATTAGTCGGGCCCTGCAGCACTGCTGCTGTATGTGTGTTTAAGCTACATTAGTAGAGAGTTACAGCAGCTCCCTCATTCTCCCCACTACATTAACCTCCCCTTCATCCTTAAATGTGTCCCCGCATGCCTGGCACAGCACAGCGTCCAGGGAAAAGGGATTTGTTTTGTCCCCCTCCCACACCGTCTTTCCTACTTTTACAGCTGACCAATGGGGGAGATGGAGAGAGCAAGAGAAGAAGGTGGAGGGTGAGGGGGGTGGGGGCATGACAAACGGGCTGTGAGCAGCGAGTCGAGAAGGACGCAGATGTCAAAGCCATGAATCTGGGGACGCCCATGTTACCCCCCCTTCTTCCTCTCCGTCTTTCTCCCTCTCCATCCACACCACAGCACCCCCTCCTTCATCTATTCGTCTCTCTGTCTCCATTTCTTTCCCAGTGTCTCTCTGTCAGACTGGCCTGTCCAGTTTCTGCCCAATCAGCAGTCCCCCCCCCCCCCCTCACCTGGCCCTCGTAATTACTCACTCGGTTGAGTAATCAGAGTAAAATGAAGTGACAAATCTGCTGTTTGTTGCGTGTGTATGCATGTGTGTAAATCTGTGTGTGCAAAGTCATTAGGTATAGTGACACTCACAGGGTCACAAGCAGCCTTTAGCTAATAATGAGAGGCCATGAGTTGCCCATCAGTGAGCTGTCACCATCTATTCACACACTTTATGGTTCATGTGTCGAAGGGTATGTGAGACTATCACACATGCCAGGCAAATGGAATGCTTCTATATTCAAAATTATTAAAAGTCTAAAAGTTTAAAAATGTCCATAGAAAAGTCTGCGCAATGGATTCCAATTCTCTGTTAAATTGTTTGTCTCTTTTATCATCCTTTTTTTCCATTTCTTCTTGATGTTAAGCACTTGGTAACTTCTGTTTTCAAAAGTATAAATGTATAAATGAAGTTTGTTAAGCCTGTGTTTTTACAAAAAAAAGAAAATTCACCTGTATCACAATCAGTTTCGATTCCACTGCTAGGTGCTTTCTGCAGCTAGACATTATTCTCATTATCAGGTTCATAGATTTATTTTGTCATGCTGCTAAGGCCCAAATAAATGCATTGTTTTTCTCATACTGTAAAGGGCAGCAGCATTATACTCTCTGTCGTAGACACCTTGGTTCTGTTACTTCAAGCCCCCCCCCACCAAAATCTCAGTCTGCTCTGATTGGTCAGCTCACGAATGCCTGAGCCAGCACAGCGAACCATTTCTCCTATCAGCTCTGTCAGTGTATTTAGCTTCCAGTTTGAGGCACCACTAAAGTGAATATCACCAAAAGAACCACTTCTAAACCAAAAACCTACTGCATATGTTAGAAAAGGAATATCCATATTAGCCTGAGTGTTACTGCCCAGCAAGCCATGGTCTTTGTGGTGTTAGCAGGCTAACTGCTGGGTGTTAATTAAAGATAGGCACAGTTGCCAAGCAAATGAGATCCTCAGTTTGACCAGTTCTGTTTCACACATACCTATATCTTTATCTTCAGGGCATGTCTACCAAGTACATTTACATACAGCAGCACACACAGACATTCTGGTTAGGATCCTCGATAGCAATATAAAAACATAGCTAACACTAGCTGAGCCAGCGCTGAAGTAACGTTATAATTTGTAATATGTCCCTTTTATTGCTCTTGCCTGATGTCTTTACCTCACATTGCTCTCTCTTTCCTGTAAGTTGCTTTGTATTGTTTTTTGCAACTTGATAAAAAACACTGAAAAAGGACTGTTGTTGCGGCTAAATGCTTATGCTAACTGCTTTATGTTGCCATCTGCTAAAGCTTGAGCTTCCTGCCTGTTGACTCTACATGCTATTGCTGTAACTCACAGCTTGACATCACTATTAACTCTTTTGCTCTTGCAAACAAATGATATTTGTTAACTTTAGGGATAACACTTAACAGTATTGTGGTCTGGCTGTATTCAGCTCCTCCTGTTATAAACATCTATATGTTTATCCCTCTTACAAACAGATGTGGACACTACTACCAGTAGAGTTGCAGTAAGTTGTATGTTAACATATTAACTTTTGATATATCTTCATGAGTGTATTCTAAACTCCAGTTTGGGCCCTAGGCCTCTGTGTTGGCTAATGTTACTTCACAGTAGGGATACCAGTGGCTTCAAGCATGTCAGCTCTGGCTTAATCGCCAAGCATATTAACTATACAAAAGGAATCTATTCAGATGTGAAAGCACAATGAAAGGACATTAGGGCTCCTGGTTAATGCTCATTTTAAGACGCAGATAATGTTCATTCAATCAACAGCGTTATGTAACATGAGCGGTGACCACAATCATTGCCCATCCTCTGTCTCCAAACATTTGAAAAATGAAACTAGAGGCACAATTTCCTAGTAAATGACCAACATCTTCCATCTTCTAAGAAAAATTTATTTCCTGAGGCTGCAGGTTCAATAAGCTGAGAAATAAAATCAGAAGCTTGGTTGACCAACATACAGCCGGGGTGATTTTTTTTCAGCAGTGGTCATTTCTCTAAGCTGGTAGAGATACTGTCGGCTTTGAAACCATGTGTTTAACACGCCACTGGCACAAGCTTCAGAGCCTTCAGAATTATTCTAAATCACGTGATTCTCCAACAGTTCAGAATCCATTCCATCAAGTGATTTAATCTGTGTCAGACCAACCATCCAGTTCATGGAATATCTAAGTGCTTCGCCTTGTATAACACCTGAGTGTTATACCTCATCCTTCTTGTTGTTTCTTCTGTTCATATTCATTTTTGCGTAGCATAGTAGGCCTACCCAGTGTTGGTGTTAAATGAGAGACAGAGTGTGCAATTGCCGAGTACAGACAAAGTAACATTATTATCGATGCTGTGCAACTTTCATTAGCATGCCTACCTGAAGTAATGAAGGGGATAATTGACAAAAGTATGGTGACTGTTGCGTTCGTCTTGTTAATTGTAGTGTGAATTGCACAGCAAAGAAGTTTGACTATGTAAACTTGAATGCTCAAAATGCCCATGAATGAAGTATTAAGGAGATCCACACCTGCCTGCTGTGATCATCCTACTGACCACAGCCTCAGTTCTCTGCTCTATTCATCAGACATAACAGTTTTCATATTTCTATATGTCAATGTCACCAGTCTGTTTTCATGATTTGACCCATTTTTGGGGTAATGAAAAAAAGACACTGAAGATGTTTTCAATAGCTTGCCTCCAACTTTATGCAACATTTTGATGTGTTTCATTGTCCACATGCCTTGGAGATTTTTCACCATCTAGTGTACAGAATGTCCATTATAAAAGTGGGACAAACTTGTCATCAGGCCATGTTTTGTGCGCACATGATGGATACAGTCATTAAAGAGGCCTCATGAAATTGATGCAAACATCCACACCCACAAGATGTTAAGGCGTTCTCTGATTAGATTTGTTGGACGGTTTTAAGCCATTAAATATTGATATTAAGCACGTCTTGGCGCTGAGAGTAGAAGTTTATGGCACAGATATTTGCCAGCCCTTTGCTTTAGTTATGATTAATGATCTTTTGTTTAGAGAAATAGCAATTCCTGGAGGGATTCACTCACCACTGACCAGGCAGCCTCACAATAGTTGAGAACATTCTAATTGTACTTTCAGGTGTGGAAATACGGAGTGTGTTACATTTCTTTTGTTGAGATGTGTAGTGCAGTGTTTAAACGTTGAATCGAAATTCAGATTCAATATAAGTGGATTGTCAATAGATCTCGGCCAGTCTGCAGGTCATACAACACAATTCTCGATCAATAACAACCAAAAAAATAAATAAGAAATGAAAAAGATCAACATTTTGAATGGACTAGTTAATGGAACCCAATGCAGACAGACGGAAGTCAGATGCAGAAACAAATAAGTCAACTACTCTGTACAGCTAAAAAACAGAAATGTCTACAAAAAGTTGAATCTTCACTGACAGAATGCTCCAGCTAGGAGTCCAGCTCTAAAGGAAGCTTCCTCGCTCCCTGAGGATTTTGTGCAGAGGTACTTATTCACTGCCGGCTGACAGGCTTCCTTTTCTGGCTGCAGGCCGGCTAACGTCACTTACAGCGCTGCATTGAGTGAACAGCGCCAGAGGAGTGACTGTAGCATGTCACAGGTGGTTTCCCCCTGCTGAACTAATTGACTAATTCAGAGACTGGCATCAAAAACAAATGTTTACAATGACATAAGTACATGCAAAATAGAATAGTAACTTGGACCTGTACTTAAAAAATAAAGATACATAAACACTGCACCTGTTTTTAAAAGAATATGTGGTCTGGTTCATCTTAAGATCGTTTAATGACAAAATGAAGCATTTTTATCACACTGCTAACGTGATAAGGAAAACGGTTTATTTCGGTAAAGATGGGTGTCATTGTGATGTGACAATAGAAATGTGAGAAATTAGGAACAGATTAAACCAGATGAATAGAAAAATAAAGCAAATTAGATGGGATTATATATGTCATTAAATCTGGTAATATCTGGCTGGGGCTATAGCAAGGCGTTTGTGTATCTTGGTGGGGCTGTAATCCCAATCTCTGACCAGAATGGTCATTGGTGTTGGAGATTAATTTCCCACTCACTTGTAAAGCAGTGCAGTAATGATACCGTTGTACTTATCGTTTACCTACGTTATTAACAGTCCATGTCCTCCTTCTACCCCGCTCTTTTCTCCGTAGTCTATCCAGACCTTTGTAACATTAGCCTGGCGGCAGTCGGAGACATACAGAAGCACCAAGACCGCATTGCATTCTGGGATGATGTGTACGGCTTCAACATGGCTTGTATGAAGAAGGCTGTGGTGCCTGAGGCCGTGGTGGAAGTCGTGAAAGAAGACACGCTCATCTCTGAACCTACAGTCATACAGGTAAACTCGCTTATACACTGCATCATTCATCCCACAGTGTTGTGGCTTTTGAAGTTCAGTAATACTTTAAAACTGATAGCAGACAGTTTGTTTGACCCGGTAACGTTTTAATCTCGATAATATCGAACTGTTTCTTTTTAATGTACACACATGGAGGTGGCAAGGTGGCAGATGACATGTACAGTCTGACATGGAATAACCACTGGGAATATGAGGTTTTCCAGCAAGTAAAATTTGTAGTTCAACTATGTTTTCTGCATTTATATGAAATAGTGGGGAATAAATACAAACTTGAACTAATACAATCTAATACTGTCCATCAGGCTAAAGGTGTTTGAGCTCCATTTTGTTTTGTTTTGAACTGCTCTGCTGAGAACTCAGGAATTGTTCAATGTTTTGGAAAGAACACCAATGCTGATTAAGAATTGATTCCTAAACCAGGGATTTGGTTTCTAAAAGGGGTCGCAACATAAAGATGACAGGATACAAGATGATAACTGGGGTAAACAATGTTGACAGGAAACAGGAATTTTAATCTTTGAAATAATACTAATGTTAAAAAAAAGTCACTGATCATATAACATCATATATGTAATAACATTCGTATCTTTGCAGGTTTGGTTGAAAATTTGACTGTAGCTCTGTGTTTTGAATATGATCTTTAACAAGTAGTACTGAAAAAGTATCCAAGTATTGATACTTCTGACAACCTTAACATGAAAAAAACAGAAAAAATTATTTGTTGTTTTTCAGATTTTTCTTCAATCTTCGATTCTTTCTTGTGAAATGCTGTACAGTATTTTATCTTCAGGCCACTAAAAAGGATTCAAATCATAAAATCAGAGGGCTCCATCCTTCTTTAAAAAGAAGACTTTGACAGTCCACACCTGGATTTGCAAGGCATAGCATCTGTTGCTTGACAACATCACACAGATGACATCAGGTATTAAGATAAACAAAACACAAAAAAACAAGTATCAAATGTTTCTGGCGAAGGCCATCCTGAGGCTTTTTTTTCATCTGAGGATGACACTAACAAATCATATTTGATATTTAATGTCAGATATTTTATATCAGCTAGATGTATCAGCAAACCAATATGTCAGTCTGATCCTAATGCACAAGGATGCTTGGAAGCTACAAATAGGAGAAATTGAGTTTATGGGGCACAAGCTGTTAGGTTATAGACAGAGAATGAGAACTGGAGTTGGCTGTGGAGAGAGAGATGGGGCCCTGAAGGTAGGTGTGTGTGTCTGTGTGTGTGTGTGTGTGTGTGTGTGTGTGTGTGTGTGTGTGTGTGTGTGTGTGTGTGTGTGTGTGTGTGTGTGCGTGTGTGCGCGTGTGTGCGTGCTGAAGCTCTGGGTGATTGATCTGTCTAATCCTTGTTTAAGTTCCTCTTAAGGAAACTTCATTACTCTCAGCTCCCTGTGGATAGAGCGGTTTTCACTGGGCTGATCCGAGAACACACACATTACAGAAGAGATAAAACAAACACACAAACATCTAAAAGCACAGATACCTCCTCTGAATCTTTTGGTCTACGCATGCTCTTTCCTCTTGTCTCTAATGCCATCGTGTGTTTCTTCGCTGGTTTGCCTGCTTGCTAAGTAGCATGTCCTCCACCCGTCTGTGGATGTGATGAATGAGCGGCGAACTTGATATAATGGAATTTGAATCCTCTAATCGATAGTTTCTCCCCTCCAGTGACAAATAGACAGCCCCTCTGCCCAAATTACATGGACTCTCATCTATTGCCTCCCGTTGATACGATCCAATAACATTCCATTAAGGCTGGCTGCTATTCCGTAAAATTGAGAGCCCTTTCATGGAATTATAAATTCCTGCAAAACAAATGAGTTTTTTTTTTTTTTTTCTTTCTCACTGAGAACAGATGGGAATGCTCAACTTGTGAGGAATGTTAACTTGCAACAATTTGGGGCTGCTTTAAACATGCCTTACTGTGCGTTCCATTGACAGTTTAGATGGTGTGTTGCCCCAAACTGTGTCCTAGACCCCTTTCACGCTGGTCAAAAAACCCACTAACCCCCGCTAACTTCTGGCTTTTGTTTTCAATATGAATGTGTACAACCAGCATGCACTCCCATGTCAAGTGACTCTGCAGTAATCCCAGGTGTTTTTATGGCTCCAGGTCCATTTGTCTGTGATGAAACCACTACACATGGGTCAACACGCAAATCTGAAACCACTTTCAGCTTTTGAAAAAAAAAAAACAATGCGTCTAATTCAGTATGCTCTTGATTTAGACTTTATAAACAAGTTTAATATCTTCTGAATGTAGTTTGAGCAGATATATATATATATGATCTGCTACTTTATACTGTTCCATGTCTTTCCAGCTTGTTTCTTATGATGAATGTAACACAAAAGGAAAAACAATTAAACAAAAAGGCAAACTCGTTCTCTGGTGGCGTAAAAGGAGTCAGTTGCCTATTTTTAGTGGGCTTACCTGTGTTCGGAGACACTTATCTGGGTCTGTGATCCAAATGTACTTCCGCAATAGCTCACACATTCACAGTATTTGGTCAAAGCAGTTGTTCTGACGATGTCAGTGGGCTTTTTTGTGTGTATGAACCAACCTCTCGAACTCGAAAATCTTCAACTGGCTAAGAATGGCATAATGACTCACATGTTTATATTTCTGCTCAAGAGACCTTTTTTTTGGACAGATGTACTCCTGCTGTTTAAAATCCCTGGTCATCTTTTTATCGGTTATGATAAGATTGATAATTGGTGAGATATCGGAACACAGATTTCGTAAAAATAACCGTTATACATGTTAGGAGCAACCAACGAGGTTAGCCACTCATTCTATAAAAACTACATGTTTGTTCTTATTGTTCCTTTTTATTCTGCTGGATCATAGTTCATAATGTTATTACTATTTGAAGTCGCAACATATTATTTGTTTGTTTTTGACTTTCAACAGACGATTGACTGTAACAGAGTGTGCCTGTCTGAGCTGGAGTTTGCTTCAGATTTCTGCTTGAAGATGACACACACCACAGACTGTACGGTAAGTACACATGTGAAGATGCTACTAACTCACACACTGAGACTAATGCTACTGCTGTATAGAAGTTTGCAATGATCGTATTTAAAGTATTTTCAGTTTCACTGCAGTCACTAAGTACTGCCTTTGCGATAATTGGGTGTCAGCATGTCACACTTGTATTTTTCCAGAAAGATTCCTAGGTGAGTCCTTTTTTTTCCATTTTTTGAAGTGTAAAACATTAAAGGCTTCAAAAACATTACCTGAAACAAAAGTTTGCACATCCACTGTTACCCTCGGCCATTTATCAGAGATATTGTGTGAAAGGAATGAGGCAGTAGAAACAGCAGAGAGACATCAGTCGGCCCATGTTGATGGATTATATTTCTGTTAAGAGGATGTCTGACAGGTGGATGTTTGATAGAGTTCCAAATCAAATCAGAACAGAAAGGCTAATGTGACTGTGAATTACATGTCATACAATATAGTGAATGTTCACAGTCTGCTTGCCATGTCATTCTCTCCGGTGCCAAAACACACTCGCATGGTTACAACCCACCTCTTACACTGCAGCCTGAAAGAGTTGCACCGTGTTCAAACACATTTACCTTGCCAGCAGATAGTTGATACCTCAGTCATGTAGGTTATGTTTTTGCTTGTGTCTGTTTTTCATTGTTGGTTGGTTGGTTTGTCAGTAGTATTACACAAAAAACTACTGAACAGATTTCTGTGGCACTTGGATGGAGGATGGGTCTCGCCTCAGAAGAGAACCCATTAACTTTGACTGCGGATCCAGATAAGGTGACGGATCCAGAAAGTTTTTTCTCGCTTTCTTTGACATTCAGAGATGGGGTGCTTTTCAACATTTACATTGATTTCTCGGTGAATAATGTTTCTCCACTTATACATACTTGTCTTACATATTTATATACTGATGAACTTTAGTAAAGTTGTCAGATAAACAGCCATACTAATTGTTTATTCAACAGATTTTTTGTGACCTCAAGGCTGAAATTTTTCGATCATTTGTGAGCACACTAATGAATAGTTTTCTTTCAGATATAGTTTCTCTCGTGTTAGGCACGAAATTGAGTCAAAACAGTATAGAAAGTGCAATAACCAAATAACAAGAGCTGCAAATTTAAGATAAAGGTAAAATGTGCTACAACATAAAAGAAGCACGTTGATGCTACCGAGAGGCCCAGCCTACAAGTCATATTCTTGATGTAAAGGGAACATGCTTACATGGTACAGACCCCAGCAAATATCTTTTGATAGTTCTTATAATTTTTTTTCGTGAAAATAAAAAGCAAAATGTCTATACTTTTTTAGACATTGTTGCCAGATAGTGTTGCTGAATATGTGTATATATATGTATGATGAATACATTTTACCAGATAACTTATATCCATCTGATGCTAAAAGTCAGATTTGAATTTGTTTTTTAAAAAAAAATAAAATTAACATAACATAGCATTAAAACTAGTGCTGTCAAAGTTAATGTGATGATAACCCGTTAACACAAATTCATTTCAAACACAAATTCATTTCAACGGGTTTTTTTTTTGTTTTTTTTTAACACAAGAGTAACGTTCGCACAGTATGACAGCCCACCCATAGTATACAGCAATAATGATGTGGATGGCTAACAGAAACAAACCTCATGAGCAGAAATTAATTAAGAAAAGGGTCCTTTGAATGACAAGTTCTGCTTCAGAGTCCTTCCAGATGGTTCTCTCAACAAGAACAAAGTTATTTGCATTTACTGTCGATGTGAACCGGTTGCTACTGGAGTACCTGGTGTCTCAAATACCACACACAGCTGATGTACAGAGCTCTCCTCCCCCTCGCCAAAGGCAGACCACGGTGTATTGTTTGCAACAGAGATGCCTGGACAACTTTACATCCCACAAACCTTTAACAGCAACAGCTAAATGGGTGGCTACAGCTTGCTGGTTGATTAACATTGTTTAGTTAACTTTTACAAGTGTAAAGTTGGACACTACATTGTGTCAGCATTACTAAGGAATGTTACCGTCAGGTCAGTATGCCCATCTGTTGTTGCTTATCAGGCCTGAGTTTGCCAGGTTGTGCCTGCATCATATTTTTTAGCATGCAGTACCTTTGAGCTTATTCTGTAGAATACTCTGGACATTATTTGGATTGTTGCAATAATAGTGAACAATAATGCAAGTATTTTTGTTCACTCCTATGTTGTTAAGAGGATTAAAACATAAAAACATATCTCTTTAAGGTACATTGAGAACAGATTAAAAAAAAATGTTGCAATTAGCTTGTGATTAAGAACGAGTTTACTGTGGACAATCACATATTTTAATTGATTGACAGCCTTAGTTAAAACAGTATTCATATACAATTATACAATAACATTTTATCATATTTTGAAAAGATTTCAAAGATAATTCAACTTTGATAAATGGTAACACCCAACCATATTCATGTGTCTCTGTCAAAATTAGAACCATTTGTTTTCATCACTTAAAGTAAGAACAGTTAATGAATCCCCTTATTTTAATGAAGGGTAAAATTAATGAGTCATTAACATGACATGACTCATCTGAAATCCAGCTGAACGTTTGAGTTGTGGTTTGTAGGTCAGCTTGACCAACGACTTTGAATTGTGTCCGTCCTTAGTAAGGTAAGCTACAGGCACCAAAGCATGGAGAATGGTTTATGAGTCTATTTGGTGAGGTGCTGGCAGCCACCAGCAACTCCCCCAGCCATCCCCACCCACTACCCCTGAACTTCCTCCAGTGTCTGAGCTACATTTCTGTTCATGGTACCAGCAGCGACCTGGCGACTACAGAACAGCCTCACTACCGCAGGCTCTGACGCTCTGCACTGTGAGAAGTGATCTGTCTGTAAAAAAAAAAAAAAGCTCATTGTGTTGGAGCAGCTTTGTGTTGTGCTGCAGCGTTACTGCACTGTCTGGTGTATTGGTTTAATGGATAATCAATAGGTGGTTATTATCTGGCCTGTGCTCCCTGGGTGAGGCCGGCGAATTTAATGGGATTTGTAAACATCCTCTCATTTTTCCTGTCTTTTCTGCTCAGTAATTGAAAACATCCAGTTCTATTTTTAGGATGCAAGTCCAGTCATGTTAGTGGTCCACTGCAGCAAAACACATGATGGGACCGATGTCATTGTCCTGTTTCCTCTTTTTATTTTCTTTGAATGCTCTGTTACCTTTCCCTGCCTTCTCTAGGCTATTTCTCACATCTGATCCTCCTCTTGTGTGCTGATAGGAAGAAATATACATACTGTATGTGTCTTTGTATCCCATGCATAACATTTATCATTCAGTCATGCTATCTGATTCGATTTATCCCGACGTTTCTGGCTTTGATAATGCAGGTGCAGAAGGTATGACTTGTTCACAATGTTGATACTAACCTCCTGCATCCAGGTTTCTTGTCCCGAGATTTACAGATGGATTATTGACCTGCAGGAGTAGGGTGATGTTACCGTAAAGATGCTGATCTGCAGTCAGTATAGGCTGCAGCCTCTCAGTAGTAGTTAAGGTTAGGATGTGTGAAGGGTAAACCGCTCCTGGACCAGTGCTCTGGGATCGGTGAGAGAGAGCTGCTGCGCCTCCTGTCCTGTGATGGAGCGCCTGCTTTTGTTCTCCTGTCGACAGTCCATTCATCAGCTCAGCCTGCCTAACCTTGCATTAAATGAACAGCACAACCCCTGCGTCTGCGCCGTTCAGGCACAAGACAAATCCTCTCACTCTTGCTTTTTTTATTACTCCTTTCCTTGCCTCCCTTTTACGTCTCGCATGCTCTGTGTCATGTATACATCGTGTGTGCCTTTGCAAACAGTGAAGTCTTATGCAGGATGTATACTGCATATGCTGATTGTACTTGAAATCCTCCCTGGCTCTTTACTCAAACTGTAGAAAAGGTGGTAAAAATGCCTCCTTCCCCTCCTGAAAGGCTGAAAATGATGTATGCAGATGGTGTGGCAGGACAGAGTAAGTTTCTGTCTGTAATTAATTTTAACGCTGCTGTCTCACTGCTGCTGATGTAGCTACTGTAGCGCTTCCGAGAAAAAATGTCTCTGCAATCCATCTCCTACCTGCTTTCCATCAAATTTAAATTGTGTGTGTGTGTGTGTGTGTGTGTGTGGGACTGACAGGGAAGGCACTCATCAACTTCAAGGACAATTTTCAGCACATTAAGAAGGGAATTGTTAATGGAAAACTCCACTCTGTAACTCTTGACACTGCATCAGTACATATCATTCAGAATATCAGCTGACTGTCGACAAGAATAGTGTCGGCACGCTTCCAGCTACAGTAACTGACAACAAAAGATTTATGCTGACACCCTAGAAGTTAAAGGGGAGGTGCGCTAATTTCACATCAAAGTCCGTTGACAGGTCTTTGTTGGATTATATTTTATAATGGTTTCATTGAAACATGCTACTTACAATGTAAGATAAGATAAGATAAGGACTTTATTAATCCCGAAGGAAATTGCTGTGTATTATTATTATGTATATTATTATATTATTATGTATTATTATTTTTTGTGAAAAATACGTGTGGCATCAGAATGAGCTATGTGAAAGCTG
Organism: Acanthopagrus latus; assembly: GCF_904848185.1. Classification (NCBI taxonomy): domain Eukaryota; kingdom Metazoa; phylum Chordata; class Actinopteri; order Spariformes; family Sparidae; genus Acanthopagrus; species Acanthopagrus latus. The sequence goes on along the minus strand of NC_051042.1, from coordinate 13,818,565 downwards.
ATAAACTTCCCTAAGTGATGTCACCTGAGGCTGAAGACTACAAGCTCAGAGGTCCAGTGTGTAGAACTGACAGAGATGTTTTGACAGGAATGGATTTTGGTAGTCCTAATTCCTATTTTGTTTTTGTTGTGTTAGAATAAACCATTATATCTACAGGGGGAGTAGGTCCTCTTCCACACAGTCTGTCATGTTCACCGCCACATTTCAAGAGTAGCCCAGAATTGACAAACTAGAAAGTGACCTGAGAAAGGGTGTTTCCCTTTTTTCATTTTTAGCAGCCACTGTTTGGGAGGGTAGAATAAGGGGCATTTTTTGCAATCTGCAACCACTAAAGCATGCACTAAAGCATACACAATGGTAATAATTTGCATGGCTCGGGGTCACACTACAAACCAGTAGAAAACTGATATAATTGCAGTGTGGGTAATGTAAACGTCAGATTTGGAAATAAGATCCCTCTCCATCCTTTCAAAAGCTGTCCATTGTGAGTTTGACAGTGTTATAGAAGTGCGATGCTGAATCAGTGGAGTACTTGTTAATTGTCAAGTTCACCCTGTAACTTTCTATCAAAAGACAGCTGTGGTTCAGCCCTGCACCTGCTCCAAGTCCATGAAGAAGCAGGTTAGGTTGGAAACTTATGTTAAGAGTCATGTTGTATGGCACACAGCAGCATGGTTGGTTGCTGCACATAATCTTGGAATATACTTTTACTAGGTCATAAACCACATAAGCCTGGGCCTCCAAAGTGGGAAAATCCTCTAATTTAAAGATTTTTTGGATTATCTCACTCAAAAAGGGGGTGACATTTTTCTGGACCACAAAAACTTCCAATCTTTTGTTATCTCCCTCTGATCCTCGATGAGCCAGATGCATCATTTTCAGGCACACTGAGGGTTATCTGAAGGCGCTGTGAAAAATGTGGGGAATCACTGGAATCGCTTTCATAACTTCATCAAAGGTACCCCCTGGAATGCACTGAACATCCATCATGATTGATAGAGTGTAATCACATATGAGGGTAGACATGCTCTTCTCTGTTTGTTTATCAGCAGTGCTCTTCTTAAGGAGGGAGATTTGGTTCGAGCTGTATGTTGTTCTCATTTTTTTAAATTATTGATCAGGATAACGTTTAACATTGCCAACACCAGATGGAGGAGGAGGCATTCATGAGATAGGAAATGAGCAATGTTCTCAACTAAGAAATGGTACTGAGGAAAACAATGATTGGAAATCAAAGCAAAGAAGAAACCAAAGGAACAAATACTTGAATATGCACATATTAAATCAATGAATAATTTGACTATATTAAACTACATTATATGAATTAATGAATATTTTATTTTTGTGTCTTTTCATTAACATGACCCATCCCTCATGGAAATATTCAGATGTATTAGCCTAAAACCAAACAATTAACTAAACAAATAAATTGAACAACGTTGAAAACAGACTTCAGGCGAGTGACATCGACATGGAGCGGAGAATGTGCCACCAACAGTTTCTCAAACATTTCTGACCCTTGTCTTTGAGTCTAACGGTAAAAGGGCAAAAAACGCCAGAGCAGTATATAGTAGAGTCAGTGAAGACTGCACAGTGTTTACTTTGTGTGTGCCTGTTAATGTACAGTTTACTAAAGAAGAAAGAGCGACAAGTCTCTGATGGTTGATCCTACAGGTGCTCTTTAATGTGTCAGGTAAAAGGACAACAAAGCAACAGGAGCACCAGTCCGGTCAGTCATCCGAGCCATGCAGTGCTCCCTTCCTCCACTGTGAGCAAAGGAAGTCTTCCTGGATTCAGTTTTTTGTTGCAGCACAATTTGTGTTGGTGTGAGAGGCATCTTGAGCGAGGAGCACCAACTGCAGCTGCACTGCAGCCAAGACTGATTTGAGCTCCCCCTCACTGGAGTGGCAGCAGTCTGGTGGAGAGGCTGAGAGGAGAGTTGGTGGAGGTGGAGGGTGGAGGGGGGGATTCACACCAACCAGCCCGTGAGGTGGTCGTGCTTGAAGCCTCCACGCCTGGATAAACCCCATCAAAAGCGCATTAGCCCGCTTTTCTCCCACCCCCTCCCTGCCTCCCCCTCAGCGCCCCTCCCTCTCCCTCCCCTTAACCCCCCCCCACCCTCCTTACGTCCCCCCACCGTTGTATAATAGTATCTGGCCAGGCCACGCGGCTAGCTGACACACAGCCGGGCGAAAGGGGAGCGATGATGAATTGCTCCCTGTTGGTGTTATCCATGATGATAATTATTAATTTTCCCCCCGCTCCTCCTGGAGAATGGGGGCCGGAGAGCTTCAGTGTTGCGGAGCCTCCTCCGTGGGCCGTCAGGGAGCCCGCTATCATCACTTATCACAGACAGAGCTGGGGCCCAAGGCTAAATGCTGATGAAAATGAAAGCGCCCATTCTGATTTGTCCTGTTTTTAGTGTGTGGGTGTGCGTATGTGCCTCATTGTTTTAAGTTGACACTTTTTTTTCCCTTGTTCTTCTCGCTTCCTCTGTGTCTGTCTGTCCCCTTATCCCTCCTTTTTTTCCCCATATGCTTTGATACAGAGGACTCAATCGGTCAGTAATTACATAGGTTGCGTAATAATAAATGCAAGTGAGCTGTTGAAATCTGCTTAATCTTAAATGACTTGAGCATGTGTTGTCATATTAAACATAAATATTTTTGATAACATTAAATCCGATGAGTTTGTATAATGTTAAAGGATTTGCTGAAAGCGCAGAACTGAGAAAATGATCACCAAGCCTGCACCTCTTGAGCTCTTTAGCTCCCTTTAGCTCAATTCTTGGTTACACAGCACGTTTACGGTCCGCAAACAACCTCCTATAACCCGCTGACAATCAGCAAATAGCTGAATGAAAAGGAGAGCATGAAGCAGCCAAAGATCCTGATGTACGTAGTTGTGAAAGACTGAAGCAGGGCCAAAAGAAGATTCAGCATCAGGCTTCATTAGGTGGACAGAAACATGACTGAAGTAGCAACAACTTTATAAGCTGTTATATGTTGAAGGTTGCATGTCTGTCAGCTTGCAGCCAAAAATCAATTAATGCTGCTTTAAGGACATTAAGTATCTGCCCCTGCAGTAATGATCCCCTTCCACGGTTGTTGATGAAGCTAACAGATTACCGCTAGACAGATTATCTGACTGGCAGATTATTGGGGCAGATATTCAGCATTCTTTTCTCCATTATCTTCGACTTTTGTTTCTGCTTGCCGATAAAATAATTTACACCAGATGCTCGGTGGTCTCACTCAGTGCTCTGCCCACTTCACTATCTGACTGGTGACATGTCACTAGTAATATCCCATCAACACCAAATAATCTCAATGTGCAAAGTAACTAGTAATTTAAATTATGAAATCAGTGTAGAGGAGTGGAGGTATAAAGAGGCTACAACTTGAAATATTAAAGTAAATTACCTACATTTGTACTTAAGTACAGTACTTGAGTAAATTGTAATTCCGTTCCATCGTTGGTTTTTCTAAATTTTGCTATTTTTACTGCAGATGTATACCGGTTCCATATATCTCTTGCTTACGAATAATCCACATTAGTTTTGGCCCTGAAAAAACATATTGGTCAGTTCCTGCAACAAAAACTTGTAAAGCAACCAGTCGGAAACAAAATACAGCAGTAGAGACTTTTAAAGGTGCATTTATTCTTATCAAGTTAAAATGAACAGAAACTCCTTCTACTGTTTAATAACAGTTTTTAATTCCCATCTGGAAGCTTTGCTGTAGCATTTATTAGGGGTCATAAAATCTATCATTAAGTCCATTTAAAGGGCCCCATGCAGTTTGATGAAGTCTCTTCCCTTCAGCCCAGTTTAAATCAAAAAAGCATTAACAGCTTGTGATCAGCTGGGCTCCATACAGTCCATATCAGGTGAGAGTCACCAAGGTCTTTATTGCTCATCTCAACACTTCCTTTTGTGTTTTATGCGTGCAGCACTTACAGTCCTTTCCATTTCATCCGACTGTGGGCAGAAGCGAGACACAAGTTTCACTCGGTGGCCTTAATTCTGATCGGCCGTCTCGCTGCAGTGTGAAAGTTGCACGGTGCAGAAGTGACAATCAATCTCGCTTACGAGGCGTTGTCATCAGCGAGGCGCGATGAGGATGATCTCTGCCTCTCCGGCTGAGAGAGGTGAATCTGCTCTGCCTGACGAGTAATTACGGCTAATTTCCTAATTACCTCAGCACCGAGCGTCTCTGTAGCGTTCATTAAAAGCCATAATTGCATTGGGTTGACATGCTCTTTTATCCACTTTGGGTTCTTTTCTGGCAGTTTAGCTGTGAGCTCGTGGCGCCGCCCCTGCCTGTCTGAGTCGATGAAGGTTGATTGAAGCCTCGATGCGGGGAGTGTGTTGAACACACAGCTTCTGACGGCATCATGATTATCAGGTCTGAGTGCGTTTATCTCGATGTGTGCACTGTAGTCGCAATGTGAGCCAAAGAACTCTGAGCCGGTTTAACTTGCAAAAATGATTTAATTACCATTTGGGAGATGTTTTACAGAAGCTTTGAACAGATGGTGTTGCATTTTGCTTCTCCAAGTGATAAAAAACCTACAAGACTCCCTGTTATAAAGAAACCTCACCCCCTAGCTTTTACATTATTATACAGCCACTCTCCCTCTCCCTCTCCTTCCCCTCCTTACAGCTTCCTCTATAACTTCCTTCTCTCTGTTTTCCTGTTTTCACACCTCTCTTTCCTCTTTTCCCCTTCTCTGTCCTTCTGTTTTCCACATTCACTCTCTTGCATTGATTCGGCTCTTCTTTGTCTCAGAGCTGGCCTCCAAGTTGTCAGCTGCGTCAGGATTAAAAGCTATTAGTTCTGCATCATTGCCACTACAAGTGCGGGCTTGAGATTGATAGAGTGCCTCTCTTCCTCCAGTGGGGGGAGAAATGGGAGGAAAACAAGCCTGGGGGGTTGGTTTTTACCTCACATATCTAACGGTCACCTACAGGCACCGTGGCCCTGGACTTAGCCTCAGTTTGTTTTAGACGTGTGAATTGGTTTTTACTCAGTTGTATTTATTGCTCTGTATATCCTCGCCAGACAGGCAGCATATTTTAAAAGACAGACTACATATCCAAGCAGGCTTTTAGTAAGTTGAAAATCGAATCTGAATGAAAAGAAATCTGTCATTTCTGGCCACAACTTAAACCTTTAAAAACCTAAATGAAGCTTTTTTGGGTTTGTCTTATCAGCATAACAATGATCTCCATGAGAGCAGAGATTTGTCAGTTGTTCTTTCTTTCCCTCGGTGGAAGTTATTCAGATGATCGCACATTCATATCTAGTCGGACCCAAAGCACATTAATGTTTATTTTCCTTTAACCGATTCCTCCTCAGTGCTTTCACATCGCTGCAGCACTGTCACCAAAATAGCCACCTTTGCTAATTTTATGTTCCAAGCTGGATTTTTTTTTTTTATTGTCAGCAAAATTGCCTCAGCGTTGTTGGCGACTGCCTCATAATTTATTTCTTTTGTCCAGTGACAAGTCTCCCAGATGAGGTGAGAGGGAGCACATGAGAATTGGTGTTGACTCAGCCTAAACAGGAAACCCAGCTAGATTTGAGTGGAAGGAGGGTTGAAGGAGATGCATTGATATTGATACAGACTGAATCTGTAACTTGGACACAGCACAGTTTTCCAGACCACACACCGACACACACCTCCACACACACACACCGATGACATGGTAAGCATGGCAAGCAAGATAATCAGAATTCTCATGCTTCCCTCAAGGTAACACTGTAAAGAAGTAGTGCTGGAAAGATAACTGTAAATATTTTAACAATGAATTTTGCTCCCCGTTTGCTTTTACTGCTTTATTCCCAAGCACAGCAGTTAATTTAGCTTATTTTGCTCATTAAAACCCTGAGACTTGTTCTGCCTCCTGCCTCTCTCAGCTCGTGCCTGTCAGAGTTGCAGTGTAGTCAAACAAATCCAGGGGTTTATTGTACTGTCACATTCTAACACGCCCCTCATATTTCATTTCAGGCAATTGTCGGCTACTTTGACATTTTCTTTGACAAAGGCTGCAGCAACAAGGTAAGCAGCAGCGGCAACAGCCAAGCCATTTAACGGAAACTCAATTATGTTCACGCTTTAGCGTGTTCCTCCTCCCTGAGGCGTTCGCTGGCAATCGACGGGCGTCCTAGCCGACTGCTGATATAAGCACTTACCCAGCAGAGCCGGCCAGTTGGAACAGCCGATACCAAGCTCTGTGAGCAACACAGACATGCCTTTTGATTGCACTTCCTATTGTACCTGAAACTCAAACTGCATGCTATAGATGGTCCAGTACATTTCCATCTCTGGGAACCAAAGCTGAATGAATATAACATGGGATTATCTATTTGTTTTGTAAATACAGTACATTTAGGTTTCATTTTTGATACAGACTAAGCTATAAATGATTTTTGAAGAGTTGACTGACTGTAACAGAAACCATGACATAGAAGATTGGTTCTAGGTTTCTGTTCAGCACTGGTTTGTGCTTTCCTTGATCTTTTCTCCTGTCGTGTATTATCACTCCAGGTGATGTTCTCCACGGGTCCTCAGGTCACAAAGACACACTGGAAGCAGACTGTCTTTCTCCTGGAGAGGCCTGTCCCTGTTCAAGCAGGTCAGTAAACCACACAAACTGCCACGTGGCTAGACAAACTTACTTACATACACTCGTTCAGTCTTGTGTATTCATCTAGATTTGCGTTATATGGATTTACTTTTCTTTCATGGTTTTGTTTTCCTCTTGTGGACTTCAGCGGTGCGTCATAGCGAGCTGCGGCAGGTAATCCGTCTGTGGTGGAGATGTAGTCAGGCTGGTTGACACCTGTTATCAGTCACCCACAGAGACAGCGAGGGATCAAAACAAATCACATTCAGCCATCTGAGACAGCATGTAAAACTTCATCTGATAGTCCGTTGAAGGCGTCTGATTCATGACAAGTTACAAGAGGAGCGCTTTGTAACTGACCGGTGAAATATTTATAGAATCACTGAATCAGCAGTTGAAAGATGTATTCACTGGGACAGACTTCCTTTGAAGCATCGTTGAATTAATTTTCTCTGAAATAATTTTCTACAAGGTCAAACCCCAGCAAACATGACAGCATCTTCTATTGCCTTTAGTGTTTGGGTACAAGTACAAGCCAACAAATTCACATCAATTTGTCAGAAAGCAGACACAGTCTCCAACCTAAATGTGCAGTTTTAAAATTTTAACCACACCCCCTCAAACAATGAGTAAAATCACTACTCTTTTGTGGTGGTGAGTACTTTACTTTACAATAGAAATTAAGTCTTGTAAATTAAGAGAGTGTCAGTGTTGTATGATTGTACACGTAGAACATACTGTATGTGCAGATACTGAAGGAAGTATGTGCAGAGACTTGTGGATCTATGTGTAGGTCCATTGTGGTTGATATCAGGAGCCTGTTTAAAGACTAATTCAATCTGATCATCTGGTTAAGGAATCTTGATTATTTGAAATATGTTACAACTCAATCAAGAAAACAAGTACACTCTAATGTTTTGCCATAGGAAAATTTTAATATCACACTAACCAACAAACTTTACAAAGTGGTAAAGTCTGTAAAATCACCAGTGATGTTGATGTCCTACATTTTGTTTCTGCTTAAACTCATCGATTTGATCGGTAGACGCTAAAGCTTTAATTAACTAAGTACAGGATCAATCTGTGCTGTTGTTGTTACTCAAATTATGAATCCTTGATCAAAGCAAAAAATCTATAATCATTACCTCTGGTCGTCCCCTTCACACTCCATCTTTATAAATGTTGTGTAAATGATCCTGTGTTTACTGCAGTAAGCTTTCGGTCGCTGCAAGCTTTATCATAATGGGAATCTGGGATGTGTCTGCTGATGTGGGGATGAATGAACCTCTGGAGCGGCTGTCCACTCACTGACCAGATATTAGATGGGAGTCCACTGTAATAAATGACCTGCGGAGAGGAGGAGGCGCGAGATGTCAGACAGCCCTTAGCCACGCTCAGCCCCTGTCGGCGGCAGCCAGCACGATAAGAACGCCAAAACCTCTGACGCTGCTCGAACGCTATCGCAGGCTTCGTGCTCCGCTGGGTCAGATAAACACGGACTCGGAGTCTGAGAGCTGAGGATGACAGTATACTAATACAGTACGAGATGGTAAAACGGTAGAATGAAACAGTGACGGATGTCGTTTTACTAAACAGTGTAGAATGTTGACCTCTGTTCTTGTCTTCTTGTATATGAATTTGTGTCATGCATGCTCATACATGCAGAGGGCCAGTGACAAATTAAATGACAAGCAAGAATCAAAGAGCGAAGACACATAATGAAAGCATATGTTTTCATACTACGGATGTGCGATGTCTGCCAAATTGCCATGTGACGTCTACAGTGAAACATCACGATGGACGATGACATCTTGGCTAACAAATTTGGCAGCATTTCCCCTAATTGTTGTCCTTAAGCAGCAGTTGTGTATTAGCGCACCACTTTAACTTTGACATGGATCTCAAACTGTCTGACCCTGCAGAGGAAACTATCTCCCGTTACCACAGACATACTACATCCCTGTGCCAGGTTTAAAAGCGCCCTCGTCTCTGCACCACAAGTCCAGAACTTAGCTTTGTTCAGCCTCATATGCATAAAGCAACATTGGTCACCTAGCTAATGAAGCTAATCTAAGGAAGCTAAGCTAAGAAAACTGTATTAAAAACGGCATGACTGAGAAAAACAGCGGCCTACGGGAAAAGAAACAATGCTGCCACAAATTTAACCGAGTGGCTTGGTTTCACCTAACTGAGCTGGTTTATTAAAACAATATAAATGGGACATGGAGAATTAATGTTACTGCACTGAGCAGCAACATGCCTCTATAATTTCCTCTCCCCACATATCACATAGAAACAACTCTTGCCCTACAGCAACTCTGAGGGGACACACTACATAATTGTGCTCTCTGGTGGGAAGACTTTTGAATCACGATGTCACAATGGTCAGAGATTAGCAATCGATGCCGGATGGCAATCGGCAATGGACGATGGCATTGTTCATCAGCCCAACCCTGTTTCATACAGGACATGAGGAGGGGTCACTGAATGGTTTGATGAAAATCATGTGAATCATTTATGGCCTTCACAACATGAAGTCAAAGCAGGTGAACACCTATAACCGAAACTGTATCACCATAAAACCAAATCAGGGTATAGCTTTGAGAAGACTGACGTCATCCCTCCAGACAAAGATACACAGAAAACTAAATGGGACTGGCCTTCTATAACTTCCACTGCCAGTAGTCATGGTCCTGATTGGATTAATCATCCAGTTTTCAAGATCCCACTTTTCTCCTGTGCCAACATCAGGCTTATTTCAATTTCAACATATGAAAAGGACGTAACAACAGAAATATCCAAATCTTACACTTTTACATTTACTGAGCACATTAATGCTGTAACAGAAGATTATCCCTTTCCATTTTGACACTCCATTAGCACCACATTAAATCCAAACTGTCAAAGGTTCAAATCCACAGGCTGGCAGAGTTTGCATTTTCTCTTTGATTGCCATTTTATTAGTTTGCTCCTTGTGCAGTTTGATTAACAGGGCTGCCTCAAGGCCCCACTAGACTTAAGTCTTCAAAATAGTCTCGCTCCTGTATAGGATTCGTGTCAGTTCAGAGTTCATCAAATTCTGTTGAAGTTGAAAAAAAACCCAACAACTGTTCCTTCACTCCATTCCACACTCTCCATGTGTCTTTTTTTTATCCTTCTGCCTGATTTTGATTTTTTACAGCCAGCAGAGCATCTGGGCTCTTGGGCTTATTTGAGGGCACACAAACACACACACACGTTCGCAGCTTGAGCTCGGAACCGGCCAGCTTCGATTCAGCTGAGTCAAGCCTGATCTGATGCCTGGGCGATAAAGATCCATCAGTCTGGGTGCGTGCTTGTGTACGTGAGCCGAGCAGAGTGAGCAGGAAAAGTTTAAGGGAAGAACAAAATGAAGGCGCTGGTGTGCGAGTGAGTGAGAGAGTGGAGCGGCAGGTTATTGATGTGCTCGCTTCACCCCGGCACCCTGACAGTCCCCAGCCTCCTCCAGGGGCCGTAAACCAGAAATTGAGTTTTTAACAGCATTCGCCAGCTTCCTACGAGGCTCCTTTAGTGTGCTTTACAACACACACATACACACAGAGCTCCTTTAATTCACAGGAGTGCGTGCATACTTCTATACTACTAAACTCCCTCTGGCTGTAAGAGAAAACTTCCTAAAGTCACCTTGAAGAAGACAAGCTCTCTTTTACACACACACACGCACGCACACACACACACACGCACACACACGCACTCAGCGGCCTCTCCTCCTGGGTGTTGACTGAGAAGCACCCTCAGCTCTGATCGGCTGTAGTGAGGGCCGGGCATAAACATCCAGTGGTTTGTTTTAGCACCGACTCTGTCTGTGGTGATTTATCGTGGCGGAGACCGAATCCTATTTGATGTGTTTGTACGAGTGCAGCAGTAATTAACTCTGAGGCTGCGCTTCTGTGGGAGGTGCCGGCAGAAGCGAGGGAAGGCACGCAGCAGGCTGGAACAAAACATCCCTGCAAATCCTCCCGGCTGGCAGCGTAATAAATTAAACAGCGAATCATTTGTCATGCTCTGGTGTGTTTGTGTAGCTCTAGTATTGAAGAGGTGGGTCCTTTTTTTTTTCACAGTTTTACCTACTTCATTTTTACCGGCGAAAGGAGGTCACACTTTGCCGCTAAGTCCCATGATCCTCGAGGAGAGGCAGTGGCCTGGTTACCTGTGCCACGGGCCACTCAGACCAGCTGAAACGTGGGCATTTGTTCTTGTGCTTTCATTGGACAGTCGGGTGGCCTTTGTTCCCGCCCACTTTCGTGACTCACCTCCTCTGTCCCGAGCAGCGCTGTAGCTCTTCCAAACCTCCTCTCTCCCCCGCCCTCACCTGTCCGGGCTCAGTATAAACAACTCTTCCCCTCCTCACCCCCTCCTAAGTTGACCTCCGAAGATCCTTGAGCTGTTGAAGACCGGCGGTCGAGCCAAGCTGTAATTCAACACACGGGCTGGTTTTGTGTCTACAAAACTTGTGCTCAGGATATACAACCTGTCAGCTCTGCTTCTAAGCTCTGGACTGAACAGGAAAGGCCCGAGAACTGAAGAAAACCTATGGAACGGAGGTAGATAGGAGCAAGAGGGGAGATGTCAAAGAGATACGGCTGAAATGTGACTTTGAGCGTCACTGCAGTGGCGAAGGGGCAAAGACACTTTTGGTCTTTACATTGCTGACAAAGATATCCCAACTGCTGTGTACTGAACTTTGTGTATGAAATCTTTCTGTTCCCATCTTTCATATCACTAACAGTGAACACATCTCTCTCTCTCTCTCCTCAACTTGTATTTCCTTTTACCATAACATCTAGGTAAAACTCTCGGCCCCGTTACAGAAAATCCTGGTATTTTCCAGTGAAAATCAGTAAATGATGATCCCTGGTGTTGAAGAACTTAGGAGCAGCTTACTCTTGCACTCACTGTACGGAGTTACAGATACTGTAGGAGTGTGAGTTGAATGGTTTTAGTGTAAATGAATCACTAACGCGAGCCGTGTATTTCCAGTGTAATTTCATGGCGACGGGCTGCGTTGGGCTGAGAGAGGCTCTTTCTATGGGCCTGCTTGTGCTTAATGACACTGGCATGTTGATGTACGACATCGCAGCTTCATTCCCCAGCTCATTTCCACACATGGTTAACTCTTTCTCCCAGCAACCGAGTGGCCAGTTTACAGAACACATTGAAGGCTCTCTTCCATGGGGAGTTTGGTGTGACTGATTACAGCAGAGCTGCTGGAGTCACACCACGACAGAACAGACATTCGGTCGGTGGTTCTCTTTGTATGTTTAAATACTTTTGACGTGAAACATGAGGGATTGTTTGGACAGTTTTCTACAGTTGCTTCAAGGGTGAACGTTTTGGTGCCATTCCTCTTTTTTTTTCTTTTGGTTGTGGTTTGATAGATCACCAAAGGTCAAGCAATTATTTCTTTGACCTTTATCAGCCTTTTGCCAACTTGAGTTTGAATGCAGCTGTCCGCTGCCTCCCATGAGCACTGGTCCCTGTTGCGTGTACCAGAAATTCAGGCTACAGCAAAGATAGGCCATTTCTTAGTTCTCTTAGTTTAGTTTTTTGAATCTGTATAGGCTATAGCACATGGCTATAATGTTGTTACTCTAATCTTTGAGTCACACCGAACATGGAAACAGATGCCCAGCAGTTAAGCTGATGCACTTACAACTTGGATGGCTGTTTGTGTACAGTACATTGTGGAGATCTTCGTATCTTGAATGAGGCTTGGCTGATGGACAAGGAGCTGAAACCTGGTGGATACGTTTATTTTGTGAAGATGTGAATTTTCCCTCATCGAACATCACCAGTGTTGCTGATGGAGCGTCGGCTGAACAGCATCTTTTATATCCATATCACGAGCTGCGTGTCTTTCTAGCCCGCAACATTTCTACACTTAAAAGGCTGCTGGTCATGTCTCAGTGTTTTGCTAGTAAAACATGAAAGCTTCAACTTAGTCAACAGGTTTAAGTTAGTCAATGCTGCAGCAAGGCTACTTAGTACAACGATGAAGAGAGGACACACTAGCCCCATTTTAGCATCTTTACACTGAACATTATATTTGAGGATCAATGATGATACTTTAATGATTACCCTGTCTTCTCTCCAAGTTATTTTGTGAAAGTAGAGGCAGATCACAGCCTGAGACCTTGAGGTGGGTCCCTCTCAACAATTCTACTGTCCAGAATGAGGACTCAGGCCTGCAGTCTGCTCAGGACATAAGAGAGGGTTTCATAACTGATTAACCAACATAGTGACAGAAAATTTAATATGTATTACAATATTGATCTCTTAAATTTTATTTTATTTTAACATGCTGTCCCCGTCCTCCCCCGCATTTTCTTCCATTCTTGGGGGTTTTTTTGTACGAAAGTCCTGGTAGGAGTGGCGAGTAGCATCTCTGAGTCTGGAGTGCGTCCGTCTGCCCTCTCTGCAGTGGACTGACAGACCCAGAGTGCGGCGCCAGCAGCAGCAAAGACTCAGTGACAGTGCTGTTGGCATGGTAACGAGTGAGACGTGACAGCAGCGATGGCGGACGCTTCGCTGGAGAAGGCGCCACAGTCAGCGTTTTTCCTCCCCTTGTCCTCCTCTAACCTCCAGCGATGAAGAGTGCCGTAGCACAGAGTGGAGGTGTGGGTGGGGGTGTGTTTGTGTGTCGGGGAGGGGGGGTGAGAGGATGCTTGTTTGCCGTGTGGATAAACATTCATTTACCTCCAGCAGTCAAACGTGAACTTAATCAGAGTGATTATGCGTCATACTCATCGGCCTCGCGGTTGCTCGTGCGTCATACTGTAAATGCACTTCCTCCTCGCTGCCATCTGGAGGTTTCAGCGAGTCTGCATTTCATACACGCTCGCACACAATCTTGCTAATTAACATACGTAAAAACCCACATTGCCTATACACACATCATCATTTCTATAAGCGCCAGTGTGTCTCCGCTCATACTGCAGAGGCCTGAGCTCAGCAGCACTGTACTGCTGCAGGGCGTCACAAAGGTTTCTTTTTATGAGCAGTTACTCATTTCTCTTTTATTATGAACAAACTGATCGATGCCTGACTGAGTGAAGTTGTTTATTGCCTTTTGATGTTGTTTTGTTCCCCCAAGAGTCTGACATAAGGGCATTGAAGTTATGGTCATGATACACTGAGGATGGCTAGCTTTAGTTACTTGAACTTCCTCTAAGGTGAACACAAACTGAATCCACGTACTTGTTCTGAGATTTCCAAGGAGGAAAAAAAAACTAATGTTATGATTATACTGGCACCAGTAATGCCATCTCATATGGTTAACATCGAGTACTGCTATGAAAAAAGATCAGTTAGTTTGGAGTTTGTTTTCTGATGTGGTCGCTTTAAGACATCTTATTTTCAGGCAACTGTTTCCGTCTATCTTTGTGGACTTCCAACGTACCGTAGATTTTTCTCCTAATTCTTCATATTGTCATCAACATTTTGACAGTTGGTAAGTGTTTTATTGTCAAATGTTTGGAGACACTTTACTGTGAGAATGAACTATAGATGTTTGACTTTAACAGTGTTTGGAAGCTCTTCTGTCTGGAGTCTTTTTTTCTGAACAGAAACAGAAGCTTCACTTAAGAAATGGGCTTGCGATCAATTTTGAGTATTACTACAGCAGAAAACCACGTATAACTTGTAAAACTTTATTTTGACGTTGAATTGATTTCATCCCAAAGCAAAGTCTAGACTAGAAGGAAGCAATTTCCTGCTCATTACGTGGAGGTATTGCAGTTTGGGACACGTCCAAGCCTGTGCAGAAGTTTGGATGAGCTTTACGAACACTGTCCAGCAGCGACACACACAGCTGTGTATTTGGATTTGTCTGTCAACCCACAATTACGGCCACTGTATAATAAGCGTGGCTTGGCTTCAGTCTACCTTGGCCATGATCTCCTCTTCTATGGTAATTCCTGACCCCTCGTTTGTGCTGGCCACAATCCGCAGCAAGTGTTTATCACACCTTCAAACGTGGAGGAGGCATCTTGCAGTGAAGTAGTTCCTTCACTGTGTCCTCAAAGTGAAACAAATTGTGTACTGATATTGGTGTTTTCTCTCTTCTTTCTCTTTTCTTCAGGGGAGGAGCTGAAAGGAAAGATCACAGTGCGTAAAAACAAGAAGGACCCTCGCTCACTGTTGGTCACCTTTGACCTCCGAGACAGGAAGCTGACGTACAGCCTGCAGTAACGTCAGCATCACATGCTGCAACATCCATCAAACATCCCACTTTCTTTCACTGACCATTCATGTATCTACAACTTGTGGGAGCAGGACAGAATTAAACACTTGATTTCGATGTTTCACATGTTAGGATTGTTTCTGTGCCTTTTTAATAAAAAAACAAGGTTGTATGAGATTCTCTCCTTGTAGGTGTTTTTTTTTTTTAATTAAACATGTTGTACATTTGTTGTACATTGACATTATGCTGTTATATATCAGCAGTCATGTTTAACCTTTTATTCTAAATGTCTTTAGACCTCAAAACCACACTTGCCAGAAGTGGTTCAGACCACTCGTGCTCATGTCAGATGAATATATCTAACAAAAGAAAAAAAATAAACACCAAGAACTGGCTACCTGCTCTTTGATAAAAAGCCAACTATTTCTCTTAATTTCCCTCCATACTCTCCTCCTTATTGTCCTACTTTGAGCTGTGTGAGATCACGCAGGGAGTGTCATCCATCTTCTGTGAGTTTACTGGGACAATGCGAAATGAATTTAAGCTTTAAAAAGGCTGACTGAAGCCTCTTTACATACTTCATTGAGCAGCTCTGCTTACAATTAAAGATTTTTTCCTTCCGTCTCTGCACTTTGGAAGATGAATCCTGAACTCTGAGAAAGTACAGTCATCTGTGAGGAGGAGGAGCAGACTGTGGGGCTGGCTGCCTGTCTTATTGGTCATTTGGCAGTCACCCCCTTCTGATGTATTCCTACTGCTTCTGTGTCCTCTCTGTCATTTTATTAAAACGGTCTGGTCCGCGGGCCGACATCAAATAGGGCATATGCTCAAAATATCTGTGCCGGAAAAAGATGCCTGCATGTTTTTGAACGCTGGGTCGAAGAAAACTACCCGCTGGACTGTACGTGTATTTAAAATATCTTTTCAACTCTTCAGCCACAGTCCATTGAATAGATTCTACCTGGTGTTGAGTCATGATATGTGAGGTGAATCTACACAAATTGGCCAATTTTACACATGAAAGTGTGTTTCCAGGTCTTGGGGAGTGCAACTGCATTTGTGTAGTAGTGTAAAGCCTTTCGTGGCTCCAGATTAAGCTGAATGTAGTCTGATAAATTTCCTCCAGTCATGTCACTTAGTGGTTAAGTTGCATTATGGGTAATGAAGGCACCAGGATTTTAAAAAGACAAAAGTTTCATTGTGATCATTTGTTTTCAGACTGTCCACGCTGAGACCAACAGTGTTATAGCAATGTTATCACCCACAATGCAATTTAGCCACTGAGTATCATTACCGCAGATTACAAGCAGCTTCCTCTGGAGCCACAAGAGGCTTTATACTACTTTTTTCCACATAGGCAGTAGTTCTACCCAAGAACTTTGGTGGAGTAACCCTTTAACGTGTTCAGTTCCTTCAGCACCATGGTTTTTGGCATCCTCAGTTGTTCTTCTTTCATGTGGATGTGTCCTCTGATAAAACTGACAAGAATTGAATTTGGACAGCTCAAACTTCTGATTTTGTAGTGTTTGGGAATCTTTAAAGTCTTTATAAGTCGAATAAGTCCATTTTTGATCATCATTCTTAAAGAAAAATACTCTTATTTCTTGTATAAAAAGTCAACATTTCTGAAGCTTTTTTTTGTCCGATGATTACGGTTTCCGAACAGTAATTTGTCCCAAATCTAAAACTTAAGGCTTTTCTTTGATGTGGCCTACTCCTTGAACACCTTTGGAAAAACTGACTTATCACTTAATTTGAGAAAAATATGATGTCATACAAAGGTACTTGTTTACTTTTTTATCATAAAAGTAAAGAAACGGAACAGGCAATAGTCATTATTAACACCTTTACAAGACAGTTTAACTGATTTTCTTGAATTGCATTGTTAAGCCAGAAATGATGATGATGATGATGATGATGATGATGATGATGATGATGATGATGATGATGTTGATGATGGCGGTGGGGGCCTCTGGATGACCTCCTCCACTGAATCACTGCTTTCCAGGCGCTTCAGATGGATGCGGCTTCTTATCGCTCAGGCGACAGTGGGAGTGATCAATTAATTACCCGGGCTCGTGTAATTAACATGCAACGAGGGGGGTAGTTCAGCTCCTCCATCGAGACATAGTCTGGGCCCAATAATGTCAGAAATGAATATGTGGGAGAGCCGAGTTTAAAAATGTAAGATATGAACGATGCTTTGTTAGTTCGAATCTGAACAACCCAAAAAAGAAAAGAAAAAAGATGATCAAACCCAGCTCGGAAAATGACTTCAAGTTTCTCGATAGGATCTAAATGTCCCCTCGATACACGTGGTCTTCATTTTGCTGCATGTGTGTAACGCTCTGCAAACAACCTCTGGGAGCCCACTCCTTTGAATGAAACACCAGCGTGTGTGTGTATGTGTGTGTGTGTGTGTGTTCAGCCGGCGGACTCCGGAAGACGAGCAGAAATCAATTACAATTATTCTCTGTTGACAATGTAATTAAACTCAAGGCGGCGGCTAATACACCCGCCCCAGTCTCTTATCTGGAACGGCCGGAGATTTACAAGCGGAGGGAGCGCAGCGTGCACAGCAAGCGAACGGCCCCGAGTGGGACTGTGATGGTCCCGGTGTGACCACAGCGATGGTCCCGGCCGGGGGGCGCTGCCTCAAACCCCCTTAGCTGTGCTGAAATTAGCGCAGGTAAAAGTCGGCAGAAAACTGCACTGGCCACATTATGTTAGTGAACCTGTGTAAGAACAGGTAGGGCCTGTATTAAGAATAGTTTGCAGTTTCTTAGTGTGGCGTTGTTTTCTCAGAGTAATGTGCTAAAAATAGCCTAATTGTGTAGTTATTTTTTGTTGGCTAGTTCTTCATTGTGTACTAGCCTGTTGTAAACAGTTAAGCTAGGCTAAAATGAGTTTGGCGATTTAAGCTAGCTAGTTTTACTAATTGTAAAGTGAAAACGTCAATTAAAAAGGCCAGTGATTTTTTGTTGGTTTTTTTTAGGGTTTGTGGGGTTATTATTATTATTATTATTATTATTATTATTATTATTATTATTATTATTATTATTATTATTATTACCCGTCCTGTGTTCAGTTTATCCTTATCGCCTGTTCCGGAACAAGCTAACCAACGTGGTTGCTAAGCAACAACGTACAGGCCTAATTGGTTATATTCGTGAGCACGTTGAGGTTCAGGTTTGAGATCTACACCAGTCAACTAAAGGAGAGGGGCGCAGCTAGATTTGCTTTTTTTTTTTTTAGAAAGAAGAGAGAAAGAAAAGTCCTTCTGTACTTTATGTATAGCCTAAAGGCCCTTCGTATGCTTGCGTTGTTTTACCGTCAGGTCCACCAGCGCTCACTGATTGTGTACAAGTATGGAAGCCTAAAGGTACAACGGTTTTTAATTAACAAGTTCGCCTTAATTGCTGAGACAAAATGGTTTGCTTGTGTCTTTTTAGTTTATGGATATATCCCCACACACAGAGCCTGCATATACATTATCCCCTTACAGGGAGCCTTGGATAGTACTATGCGCAATGCAGTGTTTTAGAATCTCCAGCATGGCACCTTCCCCCCCCCTCCTCCGCTGTCACTGCTTCCATAGTCCAGGCTCCAGTGGTTGGCTCCGGTTCCTCCTCACACACGTGATTTTAAAAAAAAAGAGAAAAAAAAGAGGCCTCCTTCTTGCGTAAGACTTGAACAAATGAGTAGCTTCATAAAGACCTCGCCCACACTTTTTTTTTGTACTTGATCAATGCTCCTATCGGTGACGCACGAAGGAACGTATAGAGCCTGGAGCGCGCCGTGCGTAAAACCCGTCAAGTGGAAACACTATTTATAGTTCAGACCATTTTTAGCACAAAGTCTTTAACAGTCTTTTTGACTTTTACAACTTCTCAACATTATGGTTTTTAAGTGTTTCCATGGTATGACTATGTAAAATCATATATTCAAAGAATGCCAGCGTCGAATTTTTTATATAAAAACTAAACACTCGTACAACCAACCCCTTTGCTCTTAAAGTCCTGTTTCTGCATTGCGCAGGCCTCAATGAAAATAACAGAAAAGTTTTCCTGTAAAATCGATCATCTTGTTGACTGAAAAAAAGCCTATTTCACACGAGTGGTTACTGTAATTGTAACTGAATCAGAGAATCTCGACTCAGCAGACTGCAAACATTGTTTAGACCCTCTGCTGAATTAGACCTTCTCCAATAGAAAGCCTAAATCAAGAAATCTTTGTCCCAAAAGAGGTCTGCGTGCTCGTGTGGGATGCGTCCGCACGTGTGTGTGTGTGTATGTGTGTGTGTGTGTAAACACCCTGCACACCCATAGAGACAAGTGTATTAATCAGCTTTGAAAGAGTGCGTCCAGCGCTCACGCATGCACCTTGCGTAACCAGAGCGCACACGATCCACGCACGTACACACGCGCCCCCCGACGTCTTGGCTCCGGTTGTCCCTTTAAAAATCCGAATCCAAGGCCAATGATTTATCAAACTCCTATTATCAAGAAAATGTCACGCGAAGGGCACCTTGCTCTGCACTGACGCAAACTCCGGTCTTTCCCACGGAGCTATAGAAAAGCTTTGCACTTGGTGCTTTTGCGCGGATACAAGCAGTCCGCTTCCAGCCCGCTCCTCGCCTTTTTACAGCAGTTTTCACCCTGCCAGCAGACATCTGCAATAAATGGTAAGTATCCGAAAACACTTTTCCACCAGCACTCTGTCGTAAGAAGTCTTTCTTTGCTGTTTTCTTTCTTTCTTTTTTTACCGTTTCTTGTACCATTTCAATACTTGTTTCAGGCAGTTTTTTTCACGTTGCGCTGTCCGTGGTGCTGAAATGCAGCTGCGGCTCCACATTACAAACTTTCTGCACTTCTTTGTATTTGCGATCCGCCTGTTTTTCTTCTTGAAAGACTGAAGTATGCATTTTTATTGTTCACTCTATTGCTTTTAAACTTCAAATCAGTGAGAAAGTTTGACTTTTGTCCATCGACCTCTTTTTTATCCTTTTTATTCTATTTTACGTTCTGTTTGAACTGAAGCTGTTGCATCCAGGTGCAGTTATTGTTTTAATATTACTGTTAATTGCGATATTATTGCTATCAGGTTTTGTTTTTTTGATTTTTTAATAAACCCACACACGTTTTTTTTTATGTTTGTTTCTTTTATTTTTTGTTGCAAATTTGAGTTTTTCCGGTTGCTTTGCCGCCCCCCTTACAGCTACATTTCAGGGAGTCATTTGTAATTCCGCCGCCCCGGGTCCGCTCACTACTGTAACGCCGGTGATCTTGCATGCCTGCCGGGGAGAGCAGAGCCACCGAGAGACCCGCAGCAGCTTGTCTATTGCCCATAAAAATCAGTGGATGTGTGTGGCTGAATGACATGAGGGGGAAATGGGGCGTAAAATTAAAGAATCTTGCAGAAAACGAGAACTGGAGAAGCAAAGCAACCCCCTCCCTCCAACACACACAGCCCACACTCTCACTCACTCACGCACACACACACACGCACATACACACTCACACACCCGGTAGACTGTGAGCTGAAACTACAGAGCAGCCAGAGCCAACATGCTGCAGAAAAACGTTGCAGAAAGAGAATTAAGCATTTTCAGTCTGAGAGCAGAGATGGGCTGCAGCAGCCTCACAGCTTCACGCTTTCTTTTGTCTTGCTGATCTGTCACTCATGTTCCAGGATTTCTCTGACCAGAGAGACATGGCCAAGCAGCCGGCCAGCGCTCCTACCGGCTACATCCCGACGCAGCATCCCGACGGAGCTGCGGGACTTACAGGAAACAAACCGGACAACACGGCGGCGTGCCCGCCGCCCGCCCCTCACCATCACCCGGCGCCCCAGCCGCCGCCTCCGTGCAACGAGAGCAAAACTTTTTGTCCCGCGGAAAATAAACCGGCAGATTTGGACAGCAATAAAGCGTATGGGACGTTTAAAAACACCCCGCCGGCGGTGCCTGGATCCGTGGCCGTCAACTCGGCCTTCAGGAAGGATTCCGTCGGCTCGGCCCGCGGGGGGTCCGCCCAGTACGGCGACCCGCTCCGGGCCACCGCAGAGCAGAACAACACCGCGGGCAACTGGACGGCTATGAGCCAGACCACCATCATACTGGGAACAGATGGGAACACGTCTGTTCAGCCCGGCACCGTGACGGGGGTAAGTCAGCTAAATGAACCGTTTCCTTAACGGAGAGCGGCTGGTGTGAGCGCAGAGCTGCGGCGGCGCAGTGTGGATGAGTCCGTGCGCCGCTGAGCGGAGAGCTGACTGGATTAACCTGCTGCCTCCTAACAGGGAAGGTGCAAACCCCGGGGAGCTCCCATACCTACCGCCATGCCGAGCTTTAGCAGATCAGTGCTGATGAGGTGTGATGGAGTCACAGATTGTGATACTGAGCTGTTGTGTTTGTCTCTTAGGAACACGTGATGCTGTTGGGTTTGTTTCTGCACAGATGTGCTGGAAAATAGACTCGTTGTAGTCCGACAAGTTTGTATCTGAATGAGCGGATGATTGTGCACACAGAGACTGAAGAGGAGCAACCATTAAGAGGCCAGAACATAGACCTATGTTTAGTGTTAGAATAAAAAAAGATTTATAATAATCAAATCTAAAGATCTGAAGGGACCGCAGTGGTATGGATAGTTACTTCTCTGTTCTATATCTCTCGTATTAAGAAGCCACGTGACAGTGGTTCGTTTATTTGTCAGCATTTGCCGCTAAATTACTGCTGTGCAGCAGACAGTCACGGGTGAAAGCTGTACAGTCAAACTCCAAAAAGGCTGAACTCTTGCCTGTAAGGACCCTCTGGGTGGATCCCGAGCTATTTGGCGTCCCGTATCTGCGCAGCGCGCTGTCCTGACCCCTCTGCACCAATCTGATGTAGCGTCAGAACTTTCAGACCCGCTGGTGTCAGCTGAAGTCCCAGGAAACCAAACGGGGGAATTATTTATAATTATCGGAACAGCAGTCAGCTCAGAGGGAACATTAATCCTAAACGAAACTATTTGCCTTACATTTATTAAAAAAAAATAAAAAATAATAATAATAATAATAAATGTGAATATAAACCATTTTTCTCTAGCTTGATTTTTTTTTTTTGCTCACATTTTAAAATCATTAACGGTAACGAATACTGAATCATCCTCTCGCGTTATTTTCGATGTTCCCCGCTCCCCGCAGACACACTTGGTACGGCCCAGAAGCCCAGGTGTTACCCGGCTGATAGGCAGCGCTGTACTACAGGAGACTGCGGATTGTTTCCAATCCCCGCGAGGGAACCCCCACCCCTCACACACACTCACACACCTCCATACCGCACACACACACACACACGCACACACACAGATTCTCGCATTCCCACGCATGGTGTTGTTCAGTCTGTCTCTGAATATTCATGCAGCTTCTTTGGTGAATTTGCTCAGATCCTGAGGTGCAGCTGTAATTACGCATTTTCGTTCGTGTTTGCTGCCATTTTATCAGTAGGCCATCAGCGCACGTGGTTTGAGATGTAATTTGGTTGTAATAATGGGTCTAAATTTGAAGATGAGTTTTTTTGTTTTTTTTTATGCTTGTAAATGGAAAGCTGGTGCTGAACTCTGATAACCCAGGATCTGAAATCCACGAGCCCGAATATTTATTGAGCAAAATGATAACCTTTATTCTCTGACAGGGTTTAGTCTTAAACGAATCTAATACTTTAAGGTATCTTAATGGTAGGAAAACGAAACAGCACAACCGTTCGCTCATTCACATTCTCCCAGATCAGGCCCAGACTCGGTGCTCATACCATTATCTGTCTGGTGGGTTGTGAACTTGCAGTCTGGTGTGACTGGGCTGCTTATTCTTGAGAAAAATGGATGAATGTCATTTATTTGTTTTACCCCTCTTAGAGTGACGATGATGACGAGGGGGGAGATGAGAATAAGGCCAGAGGAAACTGGTCCAACAAACTGGATTTTATTCTGTCCATGGTTGGCTATGCGGTGGGACTGGGAAACGTGTGGAGGTTCCCTTATCTCGCTTTCCAAAATGGTGGAGGTAAGACAGGAGTTTCTGGGTCAGTGCTTTTTTTAATCCCCGGCACGCAAACAAACGAAAAGCGTGTTCAGAAATAGAAGTTTGCCTCATTTCGATCCATGATTATTTGTATTTCTTGTATTGCCTTCTTAATGCCTGACATGTTCATGCCTATATGTCCTCTAGTTTCTTTGTGGGGCTTTAATCAGACGAAAAAATGTACAAGGGGAGATTTGGATCTTTTATTTATTTATTTATTTATTTATTTTTGGCATAGGTAAAAGCGAAAAAAAGATCAAATAAATGCACTAAAATGTTTTTGCATTGTTAGAAATATTTATATTATAAACATTGATAGCAAAAATATCAACATATTATTATTATTATTATTATTATTATTATTATTATTATTATTATTATTATTATTATTATTATTATTATTATTATTATTATTATTATTATTATTATTATGTCCACGCTCCACTTATCTTTATTTCCATTTAATTCATATCAAGTGTCACTGTTAGTTTCTGCGCTCCGCAGCCTGATGTTTAATTCCCTTGCAGGAGCTTTTTTGATCCCTTACCTGACAATGTTGGGCATTGCCGGGATCCCAATCTTTCTCCTGGAGGTTTCCCTGGGCCAGTTTGCCAGCCAGGGCCCCGTGTCAGTGTGGAAGTGCATCCCAGCTCTGCAAGGTAAACTGCCACGAATCAACTCCAGGAAGAAAAAAAAACAAAAAAAAAAACACAAAACAAAATAACAAAATAACATTCAAAAATAAAAACTAATTTCTTGTCATCACGAGTACTTTTTCTTAAAGAGTAATTTATATATTTCGTCTCATTTATTTATTTTAGGTTGCGGGATTGCCATGTTGATAATATCTGTCTTGATAGCCATATACTATAATATTATTATGTGCTGGACACTGTACTACCTGTTCGCTTCGTTGAAGGGCTCACTGCCATGGGCTAACTGTAGGAATGAGTGGAACACGGTGGAATGTAAGGACAAAGACATGCTGCTGTTAGGTAAGACACACACACACACACACACACACACACACACACACACACACACACACACACACACACACACACACACACACACCGAAAGCACCTCTCTCCACATTGCGCAATGCGTCACGTCTCCCTCAGCTGAAGTGTCCTGCAGTATAATGAATCCTGACCTGTGATCTCTGCGGTGTTCTCACTCTCAAAACACACTTTAAATTCAGAGCACTTCACTTTACGTGTGATCCGTTCTTAATGCTACGGGCCAATAAAGTGTGAGGAAGGCCCCCCTGTGTGACTGAAACGCACATTTTCATGCACTTTCGATTCTTCTTCTGTGTGATAATGTCAGATTTTGTGCTTTGAGGCAGCTGGGGCAGTCTGTCTTGGTCTGATTTTTTAATGAAACTGTAGATTAAATCGTGTTTCGGCTGTCAGAGGATGCTCGGGCAGGGCCACGGAGGGGCCCGATGTCGATCTGCGTCGAATAAATATCGAAATTCCGCTCGCTTCGTGTAATATTCGCCTCCAGCGATTATGTGAATTCAGCACAAAAACTGCTTGCTTGACAAATTTACTGTACTGTCTGAGCTGCTGCAGTGCTGCAGTGAGCCCGAGACCGACCCCTGCCGGCTGCCACATGAACTACAGGCCCGTTCAACGCCGTAGTCTCTCGACCACTCGCTCACTCGTTGGTGAGGAAAATGACAGATCAGGGAGAAATATGGACAAAAAGAAAAGAAATACAATGAAATAATGTATAAAGTAATGCATATTAGATTGATTTGTACCCTTTTATATGTTTACATCATGTTTTCATATGTAGAAGAGGTGGGCAAAATAATGTGAACACACTGACAATATGTTACAACAGTCCTGCACAAAATTTTAAAACATTATTTGTAATTTTTAATTTTTTTTACAATTTGTGTCAAAAAGATGTTTATCAAGGGAGCACATTTTAAGGACGCATGTTGTGGTGTTGTGGCATTAAATTTAATGGTTAATGTTGTTTTTTTTAACACCATTTAGTTACAGAAAACTCTGCCTTTGAGTGGTTGAGCTATTGTTGTGTGCAAGATTGTGTGCAGAGAGTTATTTTGGGTAAGCTTTGGTAAGCTCTTTGTCTTGAATGTGGAGAAAGAAATTCAGTAGACTCACACTGTACATCTGCACTTTAAATCGTATTTAAAAAAAAAACAAAAAAACAACAACAACACAAAAGCAGTTTTGTCCGCACATTTTTTCTGACATGCCGGCATGAAAAATTGTGCAGTCAAAAGCAAAACAGGTTTTCTTATCTTTCCCCTGCCAAAAGGAGGCGCATGTTCAGTGTAATCACTCCTGTTGTTTATATTTGGCTATGTCTCAAAAAGAAGATAAATGTAAATTTGACACAGCTGGATCTCGCTGATAGTGCAGTCTCAAGATCAGCCTCCTGTTAGTCATCCAGTCTCCAAATCAGATCCATCTGTTTGCTCCCACTTTACCCTGAGTGGACAGTAAGCTCTGTCCCACAGCGGCACTCTGCCAGTCTCTCCAAGTTGACGTGTGTTGGTTTCTGATTGGAACAGACTCGTGCATCCTGCGGGACAGAAACATCACCTCCATCAAGAACTCCTCTTTCTGTCTGTCCGCAAACGCTGTGGGAAACCTGACCAAACTGATAAACATGACCGTGGACAGCAACAAGACCTACGTCAGCCCCAGTGAGGAGTACTTCAAGTGAGTGTATGATGAAAAATGGCAATTTATGGTAGAATTTAAGCCTAATAGAAACAAAAATGAGATCTGTGTAGAGTGGTTTAGCGGTCCAATTTTATTAGATTTTTTTACAGCCCACAGATGAGAAACAAAATCTGATCATTTTCGCTGTCTTCTTCATGCAGATTTTTGACTTGCTAGGGCCGTTTAAACTGCATCATCTTGTATTATTAAAAGGTTGACAAGCACTAGTAATGATTTAGAATTTATTTGGTTTGTTTGTTTCCAATTTTATCTTTGAAAATGTATTTTTTAAATACATTTTCAACTGACAATGTTGTGCAAATGCATTTTTGCAAAATCTGCCAACAACAACAACTCAACAAATTCAACTTGTTTTTAGTCACATTTTATAAATGGGTAGCAGTCTCTTGAGACAGAATAAGGCAATCATCTGCAAAAGAATCAAGGAAAAATGAATTATGAGCGAAATGAAATGAAGTAAATCAAGTTAATTTTGTGTTGGACACATTTGGAAATAATCTCACTGTCCTATCAGACCTTCTACTGAGGAAAATGAAGACTAGCAGGACTTTGATAAAATGAAGACTTTGTAATGTACAGATTTATATTCATCAGAGCATTTTAGTATATTGAGATTCATGTTCGGACTGAGTATTGCTGTTTGAATCACATCTGCAGGTACAACGTGTTGCACATCTCTAAAGGAATTGAATTTCCAGGAGACATCCGCTGGCCTCTGGCAGGCTGTCTGTGCCTGGCCTGGATCATTGTTTACGCGTCTTTAGCCAAAGGAATCAAGTCATCAGGAAAGGTAACAAAAGACACAAACTCCTGAAAACCAATCCCCTGAACTCTACTGCTGTTTGCACCTTTGGCCAGCCGTAAAGAAAAACTGTGCTTCAGTCTTATAGTAGGGCATCATCTTCCCTTCCATTCTGTGATCAAAGTGCCCCTAGTGATGAAATGTGTAACATAATAATAAGTGAGCGCTGCAGGACCTGACCGCATGTTTAAAATGAACAGTCTTTGCTGTTTGATGATGTTCGTTTGTCATAGCCTGTCAGTCTCTAAGTTAAGTATCTGGGCACTAAGTAAGTGCCCAGATTCCTTAATCTTTGGATTTGGAAAACAAATTAAATAAGTGGTATAATGAATTAAAGAATCAATAGGCAAGTTTGTTTCTGGATTCAGCTTTGAACTCTCCGATTCATGCTTTAGGATTTTTTTGTTCACTACAACCCTCACATAGTGCACTAGTACGAAAGCACAGACAATCAGCAGACTTATAACCGTTCATGTAAGATATATGGGCAAGGGTTCTTGCCTTTGCACTCCCTCAGTATCCATCCAAAGTAATTATACAATTACAGTGACTTGTGTTATACACTTCATGCTACAGCACATCCAGTAATTTTACACTTTTGCTGGAAGGGAAGAGAAAAAGGAAACAGAAATAAATGACTCAAAATTGGGCTCTGTTGCAAGACATGTTTCACCTGGTCATTTTGGAGATATTTTCCTCCGTTAATTGAGGAGAGGCAACATGCAAAAAAGATTATTTTACATCACTCTGATTGGCTCAAGACTTCAGATTGGATTCTTGTATAATGACGCCCTCTACTGGACACAGATGTGACATACACTGTGGTATCATTTCTTCAAACTTACTGGCTGTTGCTGTTTGCTTAAATCAGTGGACATAATCCTTTAAAAAACATGTTGTCATGACTTATCTTCTTGTATTCACTTGTTTAGAGCAAACAAAACTCAAATATATTCATAAATAAAACTGACTGTAATATTCTAACAAAAGGGTAGTCTCCTTAAAAAAAAAACCTTTTATTTATTTCTTAAGGAGTATTATCATTATTTATAAAAAGAAATGTGTGCCATTGTCTCTTTTTTGTGTCCTGCCTGCTTAGGTGGTTTATTTCACAGCCACATTTCCCTATGTGGTGCTGGTCATCCTGCTGATCAGAGGAGTGACCCTGCCCGGTGCCTTTGACGGCATCCTCTACTTTATCACACCAAAGTGGGAGAAACTGAATGATGCAAAGGTACCTGCCACTGCTTGCTTGATTCAACCTTGATGTATTTTGCACCGCTTGGGCCTTTCCTGCGGTTTACCTGCAGCTCTTCCCCTTGTTCCCGTGTCAGGTGTGGAAAGATGCAGCCACTCAGATCTTTTTCTCTCTGTCGGCTGCTTGGGGAGGCCTCATCACTCTCTCCTCCTACAATAAGTTCCACAATAACTGCTACAGGTAAACACACAAAAGGTAAACTATTCTTCTGGCACCATAGATACACGACACTGTATCTGTATGTCTGATAGAAATGTCAATAATAAATGGTACTCTTTGCAGCCAGCAGCTCAGTGTTTCCTTTATTTTGTCTCGCCTAAAGCATCTGCCCTCAGTGTTTAAAATCAGTGGAACGTATTTAATTCATCACACTCTCACTAAGATAAAACATATGAAGGTATTTTATTACTCTTACCTGTGGTGCTATTTATGTATATTATTTTTTAAAAATAATTATCTTTAGTTGTAACCTTTTTCAATCTAATTAATTAATTAAATAAGCACAACTTTAAGAGGAAAAATATAATTTTATGGTGGACTGTACCTTTAATACTGAAATTGTTTTGCAATTAACATACCTTAAGTTAAAATATCCTATGC
Organism: Acanthopagrus latus; assembly: GCF_904848185.1. Taxonomy (NCBI): domain Eukaryota; kingdom Metazoa; phylum Chordata; class Actinopteri; order Spariformes; family Sparidae; genus Acanthopagrus; species Acanthopagrus latus. Next base: position 13,790,266 of record NC_051042.1, on the reverse strand, counting down.
ACATATGCCTTATACAACAACCCTGCAGGAATGTACACTGAAATCCTTTTGTTGGACAAAATAACAGAGACATTTTGACCATATAACACACTGACCCCCCTTGTGGACACCTTCTGTAATTGCCTAACACTATTTAGAACGCGCAATTTGCAGAAATGTATTCCTGCCAGTAGATGGCGCCATTGCATCTCTCATATGTGTGTACACAAGACAGCAACGTCCTGTATCAAACAGAAAGAGTATGATCGGATTTCACCTCACTTGTTAAATGTAGCGTGTTTTGAATACTGCTGCATTGTTTCAGTCACTAAAGCAGATATTTGCTTATTCAACCTTCGTTTCTCTCTTTCCTCTCTCCCCCCCTGCAGGGATACTATAATTGTGACATGTACAAACAGTGCCACCAGTATATTTGCCGGGTTTGTCATATTCTCAGTCATTGGCTTCATGGCACATGAGTTGAAAGTGCCGATAGAGAAGGTGGCAGATGAAGGTAAGATACCGAGCCAGCAGGCAGCAGCAGCAGGGCGGCGCTGCTCACCGAAACACACCTGAACAAGTTTAATCGGTTGATCTACTGTGGAGATGGTGTGTGTATGCTCATTTATATGTGTGTGTGTGTGTGTGTGTGTTTCAGGTCCAGGCATAGCGTTCGTGGTGTATCCAGAAGCTCTGACCAGACTTCCCCTGTCTCCCTTCTGGGCGATCATTTTCTTTCTCATGCTCCTGACTCTTGGCCTGGATACCATGGTAACCACTGTTCCTTCAGTGTATGTGTGTGTGTGTGTGTGTGTGTGTGTGTGTGTGTATGTGTATGTGTATTGTTGTTTGTCTATACTTGTGGCTCATATTTCCTCACGACAAAGATGAGATAAATCTTTGAGAGTGTGGAGAACAGTCCAGTTCTATACTTCTTTTAATTGCTACGTATAAAGACACAACCTGAGAACTGGGAATTACGCTTGTGAAAAACTCACTGAGCCAGATTACGAAGAGAAAGCGCAAAAAAATCAGGATGAGACCAATTTGATTTAAATGGAAGACTGGAAGCAAAGGAAAGTGTGAACTCATTTACTGTGACTGTATTCACAATGCCTCCCCTCAACACCTGTTACAAGAACCAAAAAGGACAGGTACAACAGTTTTAGAGTTTTTGGAAGATGTATTTATGTGTAGCCCACCTCCTGCTCCTGGTCTTTGTTCCTTAACTAGACTTAACACCTTGTACATCTACCACTGTAGGGAATACACAGAGATAAAAATGATATCAGTCCTCATCTGAATCTGGGCAAGGCAAGAGAACAAACTTGTTCCCTAAAATCTGATTTGTTGTCGGCCACTTGGAGACAGAAAAACTCCACTTTGCCTTTTCCTCACAACAGCCCACATCCAAAAGACTGAGAGCAACACTATAATTCTTTTGGAATCAGGTATCTGTCATTCACTCTCATTGTAGGTCTGGTGTTCTCTTTACTAACTCCCCAAAAAAGTGCCTCTTTAGCTGCCATGTGTTGAAATTACCCCACCAGCTAATAGCTAACTCTGTCTATCTGTTGTCTGGTGGGCAGTGATTATACAGTGTCTATATCAGGGTAGAGACAGACAGAGCATTAAGGACAGGATTTTTTAGTTTATGATTAGTCTTTGATCAAAGTAAATGAATATAGTCGGTGAATTCACAGTGATTGTTTGTGTTCAGTTTGCATTTGTAAATTCTTTATCTTTCTGTGTGTTGGCTTGTGAGAAAATACAGTTCCTGTTGGTAAATATCTAGAATTTTCACAACATCAGCAGACGTTATGTCATTAATTAGAGTTTCTTGACTTGTGTTCGCTCAGAGGTAAACACTGAACTTTGGTAGCGCCATCCAGCTAGGTCTAAATGCTGCACACATTGACCTAATTAGCATAATTACCCATACACACCACCCACTGTGACTGATTTCAGCTGAAGTGTTCGAGCTCTCGGGTGCTTGAGCAGAGGGGGGCCTGTGTGATTGGAGTGAGTGAAATTAAGTTGACCTTAAAGTTTCGGAACAACACGACTGAAGTAAATCTAAGTTTAAGTGCAATTAAAGTACATTACATTTAAGTAAGGTTGGCCTACATTGATAGACTAAACACTTCATCTTTCTGTGGTTTCAAGGAGGCAGGTACGGAGGCGTAATTGTGCCACTATACTATGTATCGACGTTTACAGTCTTAATTATAATAAGCAGATAAAATAGAATATAAATTGATTGATAGCATTTGCATTTTAAAACAGAACCACACCTATATATTCTTTTAGAACCCTTTTAGATTTGAGTTCTGTATTTCATATGCAATCCATTTGTCCCCTTTACATTTACAGTTAACATTTTATATGTATGAGGTAAAATTGACCCTTACGATTTGTGCTGAATGTGACATTAGACCATCTGCCATTTCTCATTATGTTGTTAAAATGATGCCATGTTGCACATGATGTATTGAATATTGAAATTCAACTACACTAGACTACTTTTAAAGACAAAAACACTTTGCAAAAATATTTAGCAAACCATCATTTTATACAAGTTAAAAGATTAATGCATATTTTTATATTTCCAAGGAATCACATGAGTACATGTGATGTGCATATCACGACAAATCCAGTAAGTAAAAAAAAATAACATTTACAAATTTCACCTCCTTATAAACCTGGTTTTCCAGCAGCATGTGGGCTATATTCAGCAAAAAAACAGACAAAGTTGCAACTTTGTGAATAGCTTGGAACATTTAGCAGCTAGAGAGATTTTCTTAAAGAGCTAATAACAGAGTGATTATTGAACATACATTCATCAAGTTGTTAATGGTGCTCCTTGTCTGCTGGATGTGTAATTCAGCTATTTTTTGTGAATGCATTTTTCAAATAGCTTCATCACATGTCAGTATTGTGTTTTAAGTGTACTTTGATGCCCTTAAGGTGACAATAAAATATCAGCTAAAGCAGCTTTAAAGAGACCTCTTTTCAGAACAACTGGTGCATCACTATACTTTAAAGTTACAAAACTAATTGTGTCAGTTACTGCAGTGATTCATTCCTCATGTAACTTCAGTGAACAAACACTGAAGTCTCCATGATGTCTTAAAGTCCCCAGCACCTCCAGCAACAATCCTGTGCAAACAATTCAGGCTGAAACACCGACTCCTTCAAGTGCACTGTGATGCTTCTGAGCCTAGCGGAGGAGCAGAGGGCACAGTAGCGCATTAAGACACAAGTCAACAGTAACAGTAAATGATGATGTTACTTTGCCTTGGCAGCGGTGCCTCCAAGGAGAGGGCTGGTGGCTTTGTTGTAGAAGAGCAGCTTGGCGGTAATAGGCTTGGGATGTTGACGGGAAATTAGTTTTGGGAGCTCAGGAGGAAGGAGAGGAGCGGAGAAGTGGCAGATAGCTCAGCACCAATGTGTTTTCCTCAGCAACCACACACACACACACACACACACACACACACACACACACACACACACACACACACACACACATACACACACGTATACACATGCACACACTATACCAACCTCCCTCACTTTGCCTGTTTGTATTTTCATCAACCGCTGTCCTCTGGGGTTCTGGACCCCTTTTTACCATCATGTTACATTTACTAATCTCCAGACAGACTCCACCTGTCAGGTCTCTTCATCGTCATCTAAATCCTTAATAGTTATTTGTTTACAAATCTGCTCCTGCTCAGGATTAGGATAATGTAGTTGATTTGTTTTGGAAATAAATGAAATTACAGTAAAAATGGGTTTATTGGACGAATTGAAGACGAACAACAGCAACACCAAATTCTGACAGCAGCAGCTGCTCTAATTTAAATGAGGCAAACCTGCTGACTGGAGGCTTTTCAGCTGAAAACGCTGCTGCAATCTCTCCTGATTGGAACATTTTCAGTAATTCTTTGGTAAAGACAGCCAGGATGTGCTTTCCACACTCAGCCTTAACATTTGGGGTTTTGTGTTAACCCTGAAAAACTTTAATCACACATGTGATTAACAGAGGACAAAATATAAATCTCTACCCCGTCTCCCCTCCCCTCTCTTTATATTTACCCCTGTCTCTTCTATTCATCTCTATTCCAGTTTGCCACCATTGAAACCATCGTGACCTCCGTGTCGGACGAGTTCCCCAAATACTTGAGGAAACACAAACCGCTCTTCACCCTGGTCTGCTGCGTCTCCTTCTTCATCTTGGGATTTCCCATGATCACAGAGGTACGACGTGGTCACAGAGACACACATCTGCTGCATGTGCACACTGGGGTTTACACTTTCTCCCAGCATCCTGCGACCAGTTCTTTGAATAAGCCGACAGATTTCTGCATGTAAAGTGCAGTTGCGGCCTTCAGAGGACCGGCTCAGTGAGCGGAACAAGAGAGGCTGAGTCTTATTAAAATCCCCCCAGACAGCTTCAGAGGACAAAATCCAGCCTAAAGTAGGATTCATACATTTCCCTTCTTATGATCCAGTACAAGTGAGCGTCAAAGTTAAGACCACGGACAAGTCAGAGGTTGAACAACATGAGGGAACAGGGCAAAGCTTTGAATTTTTGTTGTAATATTGAGTTTCTCTATGTGGCTGTGTGTTTGTGACAGAGCGGGATGTTCATGCTGCAGCTGGTCGACACGTTCGCAGCTTCCTACTCTTTGGTCATCATTGCTATCTTCGAGCTGGTGGGGATTTCCTACCTCTATGGTGAGTACAGCTCATCCTGCTTTATCTCATGACCTTTGACCAACAAGACTCAAAGACCAAAGCTATGCTGGTAGCCACTAGAGGCCGCAGTGTTAGTTACATCCCACTACATCAGTGTATGTCATACTTTTTTATAGACCAAGGACCACTTAAGCAAAAAACACCCCTAATTTTCCAACGCCCCCCAAAACAATTGGTCTACTTCGAGTATACAACAAATGACGGCCTAATTAGATGATGGCCTTGCAATTTAGCATAACCTACTCACTCATCATTGTCCCTTTACAATCTTAATGGGAAAAACTGTGCTGCTTTTTCTGAGACATCAGTGAAGCAAGACAGTGACACCAAACAATCGCAAAATGGTCACAAAACAGTCTGACAACACACCAAAAAGTCAGCTCAAATGATCATGTTGGAATAACCGACAAGTTGAGTGAATATTAAACGCTCCGTATCCACCCTCCTCACTATGAGGCTCAACACTTAATTTAGAGCACGATATTGTAGCAAATCAGACCACTAGGGGGCGCTTACTGACGGTCCACTGTTTGAGAAAGGCTGCACTACACAAAACAATCTTAGGGTGAAATTAGCGCTATCAAGAAGTCAACAAAATATTAAATTCTGGCATATGAGTAACTTTAGGAAGTATTTCAAAATGGAGTGAAGGTCGCTTTTGTTTGTTGGATATACTACCAACAACGTAATGATCCAAAGCCGGCTGAAAATGCGCAAAGTTCTTGTTTAATATTGGGCTGGAAAGCAGCATCTCACTGCCCTCTCTTGATGAAACTCTTTTACCTTTATTTTTCTAAACTTCATATCCTTTAAATTCTAATGTTCAAGAGACACTTCTGTTCTGAAACAAAATGGTTAAATCTAAAAAACTAAATGAAAACAGCTTGACTATTGAGCTGATCATCCAACAGTCTGTCAGGTTACAGTATCATTTTCTCCACTCACTGCTGTCATTCCAGCAATGACCACTAGGTGTCTCTGTTGTAATTTACAAGTCACACACCATACACACACATGCACACACACACACACACACACACACACACACACACACACACACACACACAGGGAGAGAGCTCAGGTGTGTGTCACAAGGCTGTTACCAAGGAGCAAAGAAAGCTCTCTAGTCTGTCAGAGCTTCAGCACAGGTGACATATTGAAATGATTGTGTGACTCGGGCCTCTTCATGTCACTCACTGTTATCCGTCAATAAAGACGGACGAATGAAGCCATCTGCTCCCTTGCTTTACTCCAGGGACGACAGAAACCGATACCTTCTCTCTTCCTTTCAGACACACACACACACGCACGGTTGGATTGAATTTGGTCCTTTTTTTAACGGATCTTATTAAACCCAAGTCACCCTCCGTGTCTCCACTTCCTGACTTTCTTCCATTTCTCTTCTTTTATTTAATTTCTCTTCCCTTTTCTCTTTTCTCGCTGCAGGTCTGCAGAGGTTTTGCGAGGACATTGAAATGATGATTGGTTTCCAGCCAAACCGATTCTGGAGAATCTGCTGGGCCTTCGTGACTCCGACCATCCTGACGGTATATTTGTTTTTGCTCTTCTCATTCTCCCTCTCTCACGCACACACTCTCGCAGACACACACTGACATGTGCGGCTTAAAATGTTTCCATCTCCGCTGCCGCCTTTCAAGTTCATTGATTTGCAGTTGGAAGGGAACAGGGGAGAAATTGCTCTTGTTACGCTGAAATCGAAAATTATTTCTTCCTTCTAATTCCTGTCATGTCACCCAGTCTCAAGTTGTTTGTGTTTTTGGAAACGGTAAATGGAAAATAGTATGACGTCAGTTCAGCTGTTGTAGGCACACATTTATTTCCACAGCACACTTTCTATAAAATGGACACTTATTTGTGCATGTTGTAAAGCTGTAGCCTGTAAATTCGAATGCTCAGCAATTACCAGCGTGTCAGTGTTGGACACCGGCCAGCATTAACGTTAGTAAGTGTACTGGGAACCAGTGTAGCTCCAAAGCACAGGTGACGATGACAAATGTGGCAGCAGCCTGGTCGGCTGGTCATCCTGCTGCTCTCGAGGGAGATCACATTTCCTCGGGGAGCTCATTGGTGCACGCGCTAATCTATTTATGTCTGCCTTCCTTTTTCTGTTTGTCTTCCTTTCCATCGGCTTATTCTAATCTTTCTCAGTCAACTTTGCTGTAGAGGAGGTAGAATTTGTTCACCTCTGTCCCTTTTTTTTACTTGCTGCTCATAGTAAAAAGGATGATCCCATTTTTGTCATCCATCCTCTTCTTTATATGGAACAGAGGGCCCTGCTGAAGCTATGTGTCCCCAGTTCAGTGTAGTTAATTGGGAAGAGATCTACTGTCTAGTTCTCGTTTAGTGCAGACAAGCATGACACAGCTGAGCAACATCAAGGCACAGCGGTCTAAAAACAAACACTTGTAGCGTTATTTCAACATTTATAGATGTTTTTAATCCTACCACTAGCCGTGTTCCCATCTGACTTTTATACACAGTTTGTAGTACTGCAAAAGAAAAGTCAATAGAAACAAGATAAGAAAAAAAAATGTCCTCAATTTTTCAAATAAGTTGATATAACCCTAACCCTGCCTAAAGTTGGTTGTGCCTTTTAGAAAAAGAGAGAAAAAGAGGTAAAGGAACAGTTAATCCAAGAATTAAAATTAAAATTCACTCTCATGCGGATGGAAAGTCAAATGATGTTCGGTAATCAACAAAACATTTATGGAGCTTTGCATCAAAACAGCCTGGCAGCATTCTTCTAAACAACTGAGGTATATGGGAGTTGTTTTAAAGTGTAATGAAACAACCAAAAACAAAAATAAAATGGCTCCTTACAGCTTGTCCGGCGTAATCCAAGTCTGCAGAATCCCCAGGATTCAAAATTGATTTTAAAAGATGTTATTTACACCCTTTTCAAAGGGAATTCTGTTAAAATGTATGATGGATGGAAAAACAACTAATAAGGACTTGCATTTGAGGGATGCAGATAAGGCAAGTCAGGTCATAATAAAATACTTTTTAAGTTAACCCACATTTGCTTGATTCACTGGTCTGTGCAGGGCATCCTGGGACTGAGTCTTTACCAGTGGAAGGTGATGACTTACGAGGACTACACCTACCCCACCTGGTCAATGGTTATGGGCTGGCTCATGGTCATCTGCTCTGTCATCTGGATCCCCATCATGTTCCTCATTAAGATGCACCTCGCACCCGGCACCATAAGTGAGGTAATAATTGAGACAAAACCCTGATGAGACGTTGTCACGTATGTTTTGTTTTTGTCTGCTTTGCACACACTCACCATCCCACACACGCGCGTTGTCTGAGAAATCAATAGCCTCATCCGTTGCTCATTAGCAGGCAGAGGCGGACTGCAGCCTGAGTATTAATTTGGACATTTTTTTCTGGGGGTCCGGCGGGTCTCTTTTAAATACTCAGATTAATGGATGACTTTCTCTCCTCACGTCTCTGCTCCCTCAGCAGCTCTGACAGCGGGCTCAATCACAGATCATCATCCAGCTCCACATCTTAATTCTTTTCTTTGCTTGACTGTAAAACATAATCATCATAGATTTCATTCACACATTAGGTTGAGGTATTAGGTACTGCTGAAGAAACTATTTCAAACAGGAAGTTTTGAATAACTTCTTTTTCAATTTGATTTTTCAAGTCAGTCTCTACATCATCTCAGTGTCTCAAGAGTTGACATGACCCATTATGGCAAACGGACAAACAGACAAAGTGAGAAATAATGGACTAAAAAAGTTCTAAGCAGTGATCAGAATACATGCAGGCACATCAGATCACATAATCATGATGAAAAGATTGAAAACTGTACAGTTTGGTGTAGAAGCACTACAATGTGCCTACGATACACCTACAGACATTTTCACAGCAATGCCATTCATGGCAATGGCCTTGAGAGGAACTGGAGTTGTCAGAGTGTGGTTCAGAATGTGGACAGAAGGTACCTGTGATCAAATCTTCAACCTTACAGTTAATGGATGTTCAATTTTTAAGGTTATGTTCGGACAGTAATGTGCTTATGGTCTGGTTAGATTTAGGCATGAAAACCACCCGGTCAGTGTTTGAAAAAGATAACATTTTGGCTTAAAATACCTGGTTTTGAGATTAAAAAAAAAACAAAAAAAAAAACATTCAGGAAAATGGCCCGACATCTTGTTAAAAGTATCCAGTGGGTTTGCTGCATGTCGTAGCCCTTCTCCCCATTTATTTATTTACCACTACAGTTCAAGCTGTCCTGTCCAATAAAGCCATGAAAAAGGTCAAATTCAATTATAAATACAGACTGTTAAAACAGCAGCCGTCTGGCCCAACTGTCATGCACCGCCAGCCCCTCCCTCTCCTGACATGAAAGCCAGCTAATGTGCATGTACCCCAAACGTACTGTTGTCGAAATGTTGATACATATGAATCTTACAAAGCTAGATGACTAAGTGGTTTGGAGAAAGGTAAAATGCCAACATTTCACTCTGGTGACTGGGCTGCATTAGCCGCAGCTAAACAAATTCAGACAATACATTTTTTATTTGAATCTAGTCTGCTAGTAAATATGAACAAACCAAACAGCAAAAGTGCTCTCTGAATGCAGTCCGAATAAAAATACGTTTCTTTTTTCATCAACTTCCACCTGGATTTCTGATGAGGGTGTGCACAATAACTTGTAATTGCGTAAACCCCTTCCTCATATCCAGATGAGTTGTGGTGGTATTTTCTGAGAACCCACTGTGGCAGACAAAAATGCACAGCAATAGAATTTCTATATATAGGAACTGTAAAGGCATGCTGATGTTAGAGAATACAGCTCTGCTCCCCATCCCCCACTACAGGACTTGATGTATCTTCTCTGCCTGTATAAAGCCTCTTAGTGCTGCTTCTCCTCTTGCAGCGTCTGAAGCTGGTCTGCGCCCCTCAGCCCGACTGGGGTCCTTTCCTAATGAAGCACCGTGGAGAACGCTACAAGAACATGATCGACCCTCTGGGAACCAACTCCCTGGGCCTCAAATTGCCCCCCAAGGACTTCCAGCTTGGCTCCTACCAGTAACAGCCACCCCGGCAGCACCGCATCCACCAATGCCTGCAGGGGGCACCGGGATGGGGGGCAACCTCCACCTCTTCTTCTCCCTCCTCCTCCTCTCTCTCTTCCCTCTACCTCCCCCTCTTTGCTTCCTGTCTTCCTTCCTGTACCGTGGATGTGGAAACAGGCCCCCTCTCCTCTCCCCTCTCTTCTTCCTCACCACTTCCTCTCTTCTGTCAGGGAGGAGTGGCTGCCCAGGTGGAGTCTACTCCTCCGCTGCTGCTTCAGTAAATGGGCTATCATTGCCTCCCACACATGACCACTGATTACTCCAGAACCCTTCCCAGGGATCTTTATTCCAAGAGAAAAATCGTGTCATAAAATGACACAGCTCAGACTGCACTTGCAATATTAGACTCACCGTAGCTGCTCCCTATGGAGTTGTGTGTGTATGTGTGTTCGTGTATGTGAGTGGGTGTGTGTGTGTGTATGTGTGTGTGTGTGTGCCATCATATATGTGTGTAGAGATAATAAATCATCTCGGTGCAAGCAGACAAGAAAAACAAAAAGAAAATTGAACGAGAGAGAAACAATGGTTCAACGAGCTCAACGGGGATCTGTGTTTTGTTCCATCTGTGTACAAAATTCCATCTGCAATACAAATAATATCAATTGCCTGTGGAAAAAAAAAATCACAGTATGCACTGGTATCACATTTTGTTCCCATCCAGCAGTATATATGTATATTCACACTAACTATTGCTCAGTCGCTCTTGCTTTGTCAAAAATAGATTACAAGATCTGCAATTTGTGCCTCTTACGTCCCAGTAGAGTAGCAAATGCATCCTGATTACAACTTCAAGTAGATTCACTTCGGCCTGGACGACTCTGCAGTATGATAGAAGCTTGGGTCGTTTTTTCGCTCCGAGTCTGAGGTACCATTTGTGATTGCCCTCCTTGCCTATTTATTAAGTCATATTCCTCTTCTCCTTTATTGTATTATCCTATATTGTAAAGTAGCACACTCCTAACATAGCAAACAACTAGAGTAGTCTCTCCTTCCTTTAGTAGGTGATAAGGTGGCCATTTAACCTTTTTAAGCCCAGAGAACCTGACCTGATAGCCTCCCTGTGCATATATTTTAGATGGTGCATTTATCGCTGTATGTATTGTGAACTTGTCAAGCCCTCTGTGAAAGCCATCTTAACAATGTGCATCACATCATTAGAATAACAGCATAAAATATATTTATATATATACATATACAGTAATATATGGAAAGCCTCCAGCAGAGAAGAGAGCTGGCAAGAGATAGAGATTGAGTGCGTGCGTGTGTGTTTTCATGTCTCTCTGAACACATTTCTCTTGCTAGCTGTGTAATATCTTGTACAAAGTGTACAAAAAAAAAATCTACAAGTCGTAGGTGTGTGTGTTGTCGCGTCCTCACAATGTTAGGAGCAGCTGCTATGCGTGAGTAGATGAAGATTAGACTAGAAAAATGGACTCCTTCTCTCCTGGAAGTGTACTTTGTCTCTTGATGTTTGTGGTAGAGCTCCGGAGACCTCTTTGCCATTTTCAGACTTATGCCTCTTGCTTCTCTGTGTGTTCTCATGAAAAACAGGGTCTCAGGTATACTCGATTCCATCAAACTACTCCGGTAGTTGTAGGAATAACAGCATTCAGTGCATAGGAAAACAGAGAATAGAGCCATCTTAATGCTAACTATATTGGAAGCAGTGTGGAAGTGTGTTGCAAAGGGTCAGAATCACAAAACTACTTCCCGATGACCACAATGCAGCATCGCTTTGCATCCTGCTTGCTGTTGCTTAAATGCGCCTTGCGTTGATAATACAGGACGTATAAGTGACTTTACCTGTTTTTACCAACTATGTGCTGTGTGAAATCAAATTTCTTGCTTTTCATTATACAGTAGCTAGATGAGAAAAACAACACTAAGTTGAGATCAATTTTAGAAATCTAAATTCGGATGCCGTGAGATTTAATTGCCTCTCGAGCCAGTTTGTCGACCATCGATACACTGATCAGTTTTATTTGCACTGGCAGAAAATTGAGCTTCTGGTCACCTTGCCCGCACTGTCATTCATTATTTCCTTTTAAGTTGTGCTGGCGACACATCATTAGCCCAAATGAACAACTATAAGGGTGTTTCTAGGTGTGTAAAAGTTCCCTTCACATGTTACACCGGAGCACGGTGAAGGAACAGTCTGGTTGCCGCTCAGCGGGTGTCCAACTGGCTGCACAGGCATGACAGGCAGCCAACCTTTACTTCGTGGCCTGCCGACCAATTACCTACAAAGTAACACCACGTATCCACTCAGAAGCAATTAGTCCATTTCACGTTTTGATCACTTGGGTATGCATTACCGCGTATTCATTCATTCAGTCCTGAGTGGCGTTACTGTGCTTTTATCACTGCAGGTGTTGACTTGTTGAGTGACTCAACTGTTTTAAACAGAGGCTGCACGTATGAATGCATTAACAGTCGCTCAGAAGTTTAAAGGTCTCCTAACTATTTCTGGAAGCCATGTCTACTCATGACCTTGAAATGGAAATAGCACAGATATGATTTGAGAGGTTGTTTGAAAACATAATCACTTAATGAGCACAAAAGCCCTGTTGTTAAATAGTTTGCTTGCTCCACAGTGTTGCTTTAAGACTTAGTGTATTTCACTCTATTTGTTCAAACCTTATAATACTGTATGTCTGTGTAGATCTGTGTGTGTGTTTGTCTCTGTGTTAGTTTTACTGAACTCCTCTTAACTGTCAATCAGATGTTTGCATGGCCAGTCTCAGAGTAGATCACTGAAAGAAGCAGAGGAGATTTACAAGACTCCCCCCCCCCCCCCAGGATGCCTCAGCCTGATGCTCCTTTTTGTCTTCGCTAACAGACGCGAGCGTCACGAACCACCAATTGTGAACTTTAGCTGAGTAAAAACAAACTTCTAAAACTGATATGCTTTTAAGAATTCAGTCCTATGACAACTACCCAGCAGGGGTGGATAAAGAAGCAGGCTGACATTTTAAATCATGTGTTGAATGTAGTGGACAGAATGCCCTTTGTAGTAAGATTTGAATGATAAAAGCCATTTGTATCCTGAGATAAACTGTATTGATTTCCTTCAGGGCCACAGATAGATAACTAAGTTTTGTGACCCGGTGTTTACCTTTATTGAGCTTCTCTGCTTTTGTTCTGAGGGAAAAAAAATGGCTAAGGGTTCAGTTAAAACCACATTGCTTCATAAGATGTAACACTGAAGAGCTTGCATGTGCAGTTTGTGTTGCTGTAACTCAATGTCCATGTATAGTAATCCTTGTCCTTCCTCTCTCGGTAGTATAAGTCTGTGCATGTTTACTTTAGGGAGCTTTTTGTTCGACATAATGTTAAGAAACGAGGGTTGCTATTGTCCTTCTTACAGAGGGGGAAGAAGAAAAAAAAAACCTGTCAGTTCACTTTGCCTGCAAGTCAGCTTTGGGCAGTATAGGTAACCAAAGAAAGAGTATTTTAACTAGGGTTGTAGTGACAACAGAAAACAAGCTGAAGAAGAAAAAAGGATCGTGTCATCTGCGTATAGGAGGTTGAGATACTGCCATTCATATTCCATGTAGTGCTCCTTGATGTTTGCCAATACGTTACAAAACATCTTCAGGTAACCATTGGCCTTATAGATGTCCTCTAATGGTAGAATATTGTATGTATTTCAAAAATAACACCACAGAATAGCTTATTGTCTGTCTCATATGGTAACAGTATTCCTATTGTTATGTCTGTTGTGTCTTTTTGGCACTTTATTGTCCGACCTATGAATGCATAGGTTAAATTTCTAATTACTTGAGTAATGTCATATATTTCTGTGTTCTATGTGAGGTACTGCTGCCTATGGATATAGATATGTGCCTCCAACAGCCCATGACATCCTTTGATTTGACTGTAGATTAGATATATAAGAAATATGTTTTAAAATCTGTGTGAGATGTTAAAAAAAAAAGAGAAAGAAAATATATATCATATATGTGAAATGCATCTATTTATTTTCAATTTCATCAATCTTTGAGGCCCTACCTCAGATTTTGTATTTATGTATAGAAATGCAATTGGATTATAGTATCTTTGCCAATAATAATATATCGCTATTATATCATGAAATGTATAACATATGAATCAATAAATAAATGTTATTGTTTTATTTGTTGTCACTCTGTCACTTCTTTTTGACAGGCGCCCTGCTTTAAGTGGAGTTATAAACAACAATGACAAGGAAATTGGGTTAAGACAATAAATCCCCCCTGTGATGTGTCAATCAGCTTTTATACTCAGCTGCTAAATAACTAAAGGCAGCCCGGCTTTGTGAAAACACTACATACTGTTTGCTGTTTACTGGAAAATCATGATCAAAGGGGAAGAGATTGAAAGAAAAAAAAAGCGGATTTGAACGCTCCTGCAGGCTTGTTGGTTGTTGGTACGTACCATGTGCTGCTGAACAGCACCGATTGTGGCAGGCAAGCTTGCATATTTCATATATCAAACTAATTTGCAATTTTAATTCATTTGGAAGAAGCGAACTGGTTAGTACAATATGTTTTACACAACAGTAAGTAGTCCCTTCACAATGCTGGGAAGCAGAAAGACATTTGATTTATTGAATTCATGCCTTGATGGCTTTAAGGCAAGAAAATAATAAGTGAGAGCAATTGACTAATTAATTGTACATATGATTGCATAATACAATTATCAGCAATTTTAATATTTGATCGTGCACTATTCCTTAACCACGTGAGCACCTCTGTGTGAGGCTTTAAAGGGACAGAGACGGTGTGAAGCAAATGCCAAGATGCTGCTGTGTAGCAGATCATATTTGCCAGGTTGACCACTTAGCATGCTAACGTGAACTAATTAGCACCAAACACAAATAACAGAGGACGACAAAACTATTGGGCAAACTGAAATCTTGGCATGATAATAAACGTGGATGAAAGGTCAAGAGATCATCACTGTCAATAGGTGCCATCATCTGGGGACCATGAATGTTTGCACAAAATTTCCTCTAAATCCTTTGTGGAATTTTCAAGATATTTCGCTCTATAACAGAGTTGTGGACCAACAGAACAACATGCCAATGTTATCATACTGTAAACAGTCATGGCAAAACATAATTTTGGGAATCAACATATCGCATTTCAAAATTGCACATCAAAATTCAAAATGCCATTGTAACTAGAATGGAATATATCAGTAGAGTGCATACCTCCATCAAGGCCCAACGGTCCTCTTTAATTCATTCAATCCTCATTCACTATCAAAGTATTAATCTCCGAGAAATTGACAAAAATGTCAAAGTGCCGTATCTCACAATGTTAAAGACGATGAGAAACAAATGTATGAATCTTTCCCTTTAACTGAATCCGCACCAGAAGTTAATGTGCTCTGCTCTGTTTCGTTCAGCAGTTTGTGTGTAATCCTGCTGACGAACCAACCAACCAACAAATGAACAAGGATGAAAACACAACCTCCACTGCAGGAATAATAGTGGACAGCTTAAGTTGAGCCATGTTGAAAACAGACTCTTACAATACAAATAGAGAATCATCACCTCAAGCCTGTCTGTCAACAGTCTGACATATTAAGAGTTAACTGCCAATGTCATTCTTCATCCTTCTGTCCTATTGAGAGAATCATGGTGATCTGTCTTTTGACTGAACTAAAGTCCAGTGTATCGCATTAATTATTCATCAGATATTCCTTTTTTTTTGCGTGGACTGCAGCATCAAAAGTCCAGCATCAAACCCCCCCCCCCAAAAAAAGAACATTTAATTTATGAACTTTGACATTCTCCTTGACAGGCCTTTTTTTTTCAGAGATCCTCTGCAGGAACAGAGAGACTATTCCTCAGAGCGCAGGGAGAGCCTCTGAATTAAAGCGGTACATTTAGGATTTCTGAAGATTTGTCTCACTATGCTTTGATATTAAGAATGTCATTATCTGTTGATATCTTTTCTTTTTTAATCGATTTCACTTACTGTAGCTTATTATCCAAAGGGGTATTCATTATGAGAAGCTGGATGAGCCTCTTGAATTGAATTTACACCCAAAATACCTCCAGCTCCTTCCACTTCGGCTGCAATTGGTATTGACTGTTTGACAGTCTACCCCAGAGGCTGAGCAAATGAAGTTGTTCAGTTTGAAAGATAAAAAAAAGCTGTGAATCTGAATAACAGAAATAACACCTTCTGTTATTCACCTAAATTAGACAATTTACTCAAAATAACATACAGGACTACAATCAACAGATCATAAAACCGGAGGGAAATTTCTATTTGTTTTAAGATAAAGCATCATTTAGCATCTGTTGAAAGCACATTTTGTCGAGGGAAAGTGCTGCCATCTGTGGTGTCAGCTCTGTCCTTCTCCTCCCAACCTGCTAATGTAAGATCAAAGATCTCTGCGGGAGGGAAAAATAAAGTTTGATGCGCTCAAGAACACTTTGTCTCCTTTTTTTGCAGGTGCTGACATTCAGACATTTATCATTCTGACTGCGGCGGTCTCGTCCGCTCTCTGCCCGACAGCCTCTTTGTTTACCTCGCCATCAGTTAAAAGTTGCCCGGCCCTCGGCTCAAAGACGCAAGACCCAGTGCGCGGTTTCCTGCCTGTGTTCAGCTGACAAGAAAATCCTTCATGATTTATCTCATCAGGTGATGAAAGCTGATGAGATAAGGGTAGACGCGAGCTGACCTTGAGGAGCAGAAAGCTCACAGCTACACCAGCAAAATATGATAATATGCTTTAAAAACGTCAGATTTATTTGCTTTCATAACACAGAACAGGTCCACGCTGTGTCATGATGGCAAATAAAACTGCGGTTGACAACAACATAATGACATGATTAAGGGGTACCTGTTTCTCCTGCCTCTCATTGTGAACCGCTAAAGTGCTTTCATTACTGCTGAAATGTAAAGCGTCTCATTTTGGCTTATTGTCAAAACCCAACATGATGACAAGGAAAAAAAAAAAAGAGGAAATTAAATGATGTAAGTCCTCTTATCCAGCCCCGAGCACTGCTGCAGATAATAGAGTGCTGCTTATCTATGTACTCTTTCATTCATTTGTGTATTTATTTGACTCTCTGCTCCTAAAACATGTGAACTCAGTGATAAAATAGCAATGAGTTAGAGAGTGCCGCCCTGTCTAAACACATTTCAAAGCCAGCGTTGTGTTAAGTGTTTCTCCTTGACTTGAGGACATCATTCACAAGAGAGACTCTTGAAACATTGCTTTCATTTGCACCACCGTCAGATTCAGGTACGCAACTATTTCCTGCCCTCATGTTCGTCTGGCTCTTTGACTCGCAAATCTTTTGTGGTGTGGGAGTGATGTGCACAGAAATGATACGTGACATGCCGTTCAGTGACAGATGAAAGGAAAGTCAGTGTGTTAGTTCTTTAAGGACACTTTTATTGTCATGGTTATGGTAATCCATTTTGGGATGTTTGTAGTCACTTTAGCTCTTGGTTAGTAATGTTTCAATAATAATCATAATAAACTTATTTGTTGACTTATTTTAATAGAACAAAGGAGACCTATTATGTTTATTGCTTTCTTTATTTTCTTTAGCAGGTCAAAGATCTTGAAAGTTCAATAGGTCCTGCACCAATAGAGGCTCCTATCTCCCACGGGAAACACTGCTCCTGAAAGCACCACTGCACTGACACTGCTAGCGGTGCCGGGTCAGGCATGTGTGAGCTTACCAATCAGAGCAGACTAGGTATTCATGAGGGGAGACCTTAAAGAGACGAGAACTAAAACAGAGACAGACACAGTGCTGCAGAACTGGACAGTATTAGAAAACTAATTGTGTTTTTGAGCATTAAAGCATGTAAATCTATTCTAACCCAACATAAAATTCTGAACCTGAAGGAACCTGCTTTAATGCCTATTTAAAGCCAGACCATGACCCTTTCCTAGACCTAACCAAACTATGAACGTTAAACAACGTTAACTATGCATGCGTTGCAAACGCTTATAGTTTTTTATGTTTTATTTCATTTATTTATTAATGATTTTTTTTACATATAACTGAAGAAGCTTGAGAAACTGAGGACACAATTATGCAGCCTACTCACTCAAAGAACACCACACTATCTGGTCTCTGTTTTCTCGCTTTGAAAGAAATGTGCGAATTAGTGATTGGATCACCCAAGGCTAATCCACAAGAATGAGAAACATACCTTGAATGAATTCTGAGGTTTCTGAAAGCGCCTTGTCGACAATGATTCCACTTGAGTCATGAGACACTATTTCATTTTTCAAAGGTTAATGTCTTCTCATGGCAGCCTCCAGCCCCCATCTAGTACACTGATCACATTTTCAAACATGTAGCCTGATAACCTAGGCTTTGTTTTTCCCACTAAGGGGTGAAAAGGCTCTCTTGATATTTCTCACTTTTGAAGCTAAAGGCGAAACCAAAGCAAAAGGCTGATCAATATCAATAGGCTTTTCAAAGGAACTAATGTGTCAGGGAGGCTGCAATGTTAAACCGCAAAAGGTTGCTCTGTCTGCAGCTCAGATAATCATCTGTTTCAAGCAGCCTTGCCTTGGTGAATTCAAAGTTGTAGTTTGTAACCATATATTTTTTTTTTGTTATATTTACTAAAATTGTCATTGTGTCATGTCCTGACAGTAGACTAAGACACAGGTCAGCTGGGTAAAAATCCACTGGATGTGGCTCCACCCAGATGCCCTAATTTGATTTGCAAGAATCCACCACTCCCAGGTCAACATAACCAATCCGAGGCAGAGGCACCCTCGTGTACAGGGCAGTGCTCCTCCCCTGTGCAGGTGCAGTGCCTGCTCTTACCTGGTCAGATGCGTTCAAGCTCAAGCCCGAACTGTAAACAATGGCGGAGAACAGACAACGGCAACAGAGTCAAAAAATGCCCCACATAATGCCCCCAGTATTGGAGCGTCATTTCAGAGATGGAGGGAGCTGTGAGATTTGTGAGGACTCAAGAGCAACGCAGAGTTGGACGCTTTTCTGCTGGAGAAGTAAGGACCCCTGCTTGATATATGTTTCATTTCATGTTTGAACCACAAGGCTGTGGTGGTGGCAGTTACAGTTACACTCGCAATAGCGCATATCGCCGCATGATGTTGCAATTTTGCTGCAAATTCTGAAACGTAGTTAATGTAAAGTCATTGTTGTGTGCTGTGGCATGATTCTCAACAGCTTTCACCTGAATGCAACATGCACCATTCTTGCAGGTTCTCGAGTAAACATGTACGAAATCACCAGCTGTGGGAGAAGGAGACAGACAAGATTGAGGAAAATTGAGTAAATAGAAACACTCAGAAAATAATCATTGTGAACATCACAAACTGAACAGTGTGAGGGCCACTTAGTCTTCTAAAATCTTTGAATTGACAGAGTGAGTGTTCAACTTCACATAAAAGAGTGCATATATATCACATAGAAGTTGCAGTATAATAGAAAAGAACCGAGGCACAGCTTCGACCATGTAAAGATCATACTGCATGTGACATGCTACACATACTCACAGCTTTTGGAATCAAACTGAAATTCATGAGCTAAGACTAAACTGGATAAACAGAAAAGTGATTGCTCTCCAAGTTATAAAAATACATCATGGTATTAAAAGTCGGAACACGTATGTCCTCTCCCTTTTGTCTCATGACACTTTTTCATTTCTTTAGTTTTTCTTTATACTTTAGAGGATGATCCTTTTCTGTGATACAGTCATGTGCTTGTGTGGTTGTATATATTGTGTTAATGTTGAACTTTTATTTTGAAATGTATTTGGAGGAGGTGGAACATTCTAGATGAGGCAGGTCATCTTTGTTTTTAACCCTCAGTGGATGACAAATCAGCCTTTTTGTGGGGTATATTGATGTGAAAGACCTGGTGCTGAATGGGAAGAATCCTTAAGTGGTTGCTGTTAAAGTTTCTGTGTGTTTATTGTAGGTGCACCAAGCCAAGAAAGGCTTAAACCCATCAGTAGTGTTACCTGAACCATACTGGAGTAGTAGCTCCAGGCCAGCTATCAGGTGATAGCGTAATGCTGCAGCTTGGTCAGTGAACTAAACCTTCAAACTATGATGCTCCATTTACCACTCTAGCATAAAACTTACCTTGCTTAAAACATAGCTGGTGTATAACCATGCGTATGTAATAATGAGATGATGTTAGTGATACTTCCCAATACTATTATTTGTGTATTTTTCAGTTTCATACTGCTCATGTAAGTAAAGCATCTCAACACATCATGTCATGGTCATGGTCATGAGACTTACTGTGTGGACGTGTTTATCTTGCTAGATAACTGAAAGGGGAAATTGAATGAGGTCAGTAAATGAACTGTGCATGTTCTGCAATCTGATGTACAAATCTTTTAAAATACTGGATGTGTGGTTTGTTTTCCGGTACTTTCTAGCACTTCTGTTGTGCATTTGACATTGGGACGCGACAACTGCAGAGCTAATGTTTGTGTTTCCACTGAAATGTGTGTTTTTCAGAGTCTGATGAGATGGTAATTCATTTCTGTGAGCATTCATTGTGATAGTTGTGGAAGTGGAGACTTCCTCAGACGGTGAACTGTAAAGACTCTACAGGGTATTTAAGATGCTTTATATTGGTGTTCTTTTGGATTGAAAATAGCGTGGTGACTAATGCGGGTAAACAGTTTAACATTTCAAAATACCTTCAGGGCAGACTTCCATCACCCATATTTTGGTACACCTGTGAGCTGCTTAAAGAGACCCAAAGGAAGCAGAGCACATCGGGTATCTAAAAATATGCGTTTGCTACTGATCCAAGTATACAGCAAGACAGACACCTGAGGTCTGCCTCTGTGTGTCATACAGCCCCTCAACAGACTGCACCTGCTCTGCTGACAAGAGGATATTACATTTCAAATGAAGTCTCATTTAGTTATAAGAACAGAGTGTGGAGATGTGCCCTTTTGGAGTTCAGTGCTGTCTTCATGCCGTCCTTGTCTAAATGCGAGACAGCTTCAGAATTGTTGGCCCAGGCCACCCGGCTTCGTGATAACTAGTGCATTAGTATTTTCCAGCAATTTCTTGAAAATTGAAGGTGTCCTTGATCAAAATACAAATGAAAAGATTGTTCCACCAACTAAAACCAGCTTATATGATTTGGAGCTGCATTCTAACAGGAGAATCTCCAAGCAGTAACAGTGAAATAACCAATATCATGCTGACAATGTATTACACATCTGTGAAGAGATGTGACATATACAATGTGCTAATTGGATCAGCAAATATTTAATAATCAGATAGCTTCACTTTGTACCTTCCCCCTCCATCCTCTAGTAGCAGAGCAGCTGCCGAGTTTTTTTTTCCTCTTTAGATGAATATAGTAGTTTTGTCTTGACTCACTGACCCGTTTTTTTGATTAACGGTTCTGCAAATAAGAATCTATGGCCCTGACCGTGGCTCTAAAATATCAGTAGCCTAATTATGTTGTGTATTGATAAATCCAGGGTGCTGTCCATGGTGCTGAAGTAGCAGACATTGTTTTAATGATTTTCTTTCTCAGTCCTGCCCTTCTATTGCTTTTGCCTTGGATCTATAATATTCTCTCAGCCATACATTGTGAATTCTCAATTCTATACTATTATTAAGCCTCTATTGTGGCAGCACTGGACTAAGGTGTGGCAGCGCCCACTGTAATTCATCTACAGGGGGGAAAAAAGGCTTTGGCATTTCTTTAAACTGTTTAGTTGTTTTAGGCGGCGCAAAGCCCAGGATGCAGTGAAGGTGGCCCTGTAAAATTATGTGTTTTGGGGGAACATTTACTTGCTAGCTAGGAGTTTTTATCTGTTGAGTCAGATTAACTCTTAATGGAGTGGTGTCACCTTCATGATCAAAGTTATAAGTAGCAATGGGGAGTAACAAAGGACAGTAACACGTTTAATGCAAATTCCTCTTAACACCCTTCATTTTTAACTATGGACAATCATGCCATTAGTCGCAATTGGATAATTATATGTCTGGCTCTTATATATATATATATATATATATATATATATATATATATATATATATATATAAAACTATGGTCCCATGTTAGGGAAATTCTATAATGGCCCTTTATTATTTTGATATGTTATTCCTGCATAAGAAAATTAACAAACATCGATGCAATATTTATGTATGTTTCTGCCTTCTGACAGTTATATGTTTGCAAAGCATATATGATATGAAGGGCTGTAAAAATATAGATAGGAACTCAGTGAAGGACATGTATGTTAAATTTATGTTTTAAATTGTGGCAGATGTGGAGATGGTGAGACTGTTATTTTAGGTGAGTCCACATGCTGCGATTGTGTGTATTGGTTTCTGCTACTATAAAGGATGAGGAGAGACTGGCTCTCTTCAGCCATCATCTATGTGCTGCTGATGTGTGACTCTTGCTTGCAAGCGATAAAGAACATCTGAAAATTAATTATTGTGTCGAACGTGCTGTTTTGATCAACTCTCATCTGCACTAGACAAGCGACTGATTTCCAGTTGCCACGACACCAACCGATGATTCTTGTATTCAAACAAGAGCATGAGAAGGGAGAGAGAAAAGAAAAAGGGGGGGTTTGGGTTGGGGGGTGTCAATAAAATGGTTCATTTAAGCTTAAATACTTTTCTGTGCAAAAAGGGAGTAATACAACTTTCAATCTGTCTATCTGTACTGCTAAAGATACAGCAAAAGACCATCAGTAAGGGAAAGAACAGACAGTCAAGAAAACAGTACAAGCTGTGAAAATATAGTGGAGGCGCTGAAGGCGCTGTGTTTTGCTGAAAACTATAGTAATTATCATGATGATAGTCTGAATGCTTTACACAAGGCCTTGCAGCACACATCATTGCATGAGCTCTGCTTGTACTGTAACAACTGTGTACATGTTTTTTTTATGTGAGTGATTTCATATTTTGAACAGATTTATATAATTATGTATTGACATATTTCAAAAAGCGTTTTTTTTCCATCTGCATGTAAAATGAATACAACAATGTGTAAACATTGGCTACTTGAAGGTACTTGCAGAGCCGAGAGTGGTGTGTAAAAATATGGCTTGAAAATAACAATGTTATCTTTTTTAATGAGTCTTTCAAAATAAATTGCTTTGGCAAAATAAGAACATTCCCTCTCTGGAACTGGCAATTTTGTCACTACTTGAAACGCCTTGGCAGTGTGCTAGTGAGTGCTTGTATTTGAAAGTAAACAACAGTTAATTAATACACAATGGTCTGAGCTGTTGGTCGGAAATGAGTCAACAATGACAGCGCCTGGACTATTTTTAGCCTGCAGAAGGAATTGCAACAAACCATAATTTGCAATATGTTTTTATATGAATATATAATTTGTAATATTCTTTATCGGTTATCTTAAAACCTTTTCCTTCCTGGAGCCTTAGGAAATAATCAGTAATAATTGTGATAACAGAAGTAATAAAAGTACTGACAGTCCTATTAAAGACAAATTACTTATTCCATCCATGAAAAAAGCCTCAACAGGACATTTATTTGATGCTGCGTTCAAGAGCAGCATTTAGTGTTATAATGTCACCATCTGGAATCGAGACTGATCTTCTTGCACAGTATTGATTGAAAGTAAATTGAGTACTTCCCCACTCAGTTCAGCAATGCAAAATGTTTGTTGTGACTCAAAAGTAAATCCCTCATCTATCTATCTATCTATCTATCTATCTATCTATCTATCTATCTATCTATCTATCTATCTATCTATCTATCTATCTATCTATCTATCTATCTATCTATCTATCTATCCATTTATACATCCATCCATCCATCCATCCATCCATATTTGTTTCGAAAATTCTTTTGTAGTAAGCACAACTTTAGTTTTTAAACTGGTCTCTGTCACAAAAGTTTGCATTTGCAAAGCTAGACACAGCTGAAGTTTTCAAAGAAACTAACAGAATATCTATGAGGACACTGCTGTGGTTCAGTTCCTGTTGGGGCCTGGTCAGCTTTCCCAGCTGAACAATTGGCTGTGTTTGCTAGTGGGAAGCCAGTGAGGGATCATGCCCCTGTGACTTAACGGGGGTGGTTGGGGGAAGTAGAGACATTGACAACAGCTGCTAATCAGAAGGAGGTTGCTATTACACATCACAAAGGGAGCAAGCAATGGCAAAAAGAGTTTCTTTTTTCATGCCTAAGCTACTTAACTCGTGTAGTATTTTTAATTCTCTCATTAGCCACAGCTGCTGGAGACCTAAGAAAAACCTAATCAACACAGGAAGAGATTTGTAGTGACACTGTTATCTAAGGAACTCAGCACACTGTATGTAACAATGTTTAATTGTAAACTGAAGGTGAAAACTGAAGGTGGATGTGCTAATGGATGTATAACGTAGACAGATGTATAGTGTGTGTGTGAGTGTTTATCTGTGGTTGTACTGTCTCTACAGTAGTCAGTGAGAGGATTCACTGACAGATGAGCTGAATAACTGTGTGTGGGAAACTAATTAACCAAGACGAGGTCATTACTCCACTTTGTGCTACACACCATTAACCTCATGGTAGGAAATCACTTGAAAACAAAGTTGTTTATGTGTTTGTATCAGCTTCTCTTCTTTTGTTATTGGACTTCATCAATTTCACCGCAACCTTGATTGTACATGCATGAAAAACCTACCTGTGAAACCGACGCTCCAGTGGATTAAGGAATGATTTGGTGAGGGACAGAGAATGAACAATTTTATTCATGTTTATTGTTGGGGAATAATTTACAAAAACACACCAATCAAGATTTTTTTGGAGCCAAGACGATGTACACATGTCTTGATGGAAGATATGTAGCACCTGGATTTATGGTTACAGCACAGTGAAAGCCTTCATTTGTCACATTGTGGTATAAGACTGAGGGAGATAACATCCAATATCCAATTCCCCCAGGCCTGGGGGTTTACTGAAGTGTGCGTGTGTGCCTTTCTGTAGAATTAGCAACCATGTATTATAGTCAGGTACTGAACAACAACAACAACAGAGCAGGATAAATCGATGACCTTGCCCTCGTGGAAGAAGTGGGTGAGCGAGGACATTCGTCAGTTCACAGGGGTGGATCAAGTGGAATTACAGCGGTGGCTCCAAAGCTGGTGTGTTTTTTTTTTTTTTTTTGGAGATGAGGTTAGGACGCAGCAGAAGTTTGAACCCAGGGTGTAACGGTCTTTATCATTTTGTCCCACACTCGTGCCTTATTCATACAGCACTGATTAAGGCATACGCTTAATCAGACTGCAACAGTATGTTTCCAAGAAAGGTTAAAGGAAATATTTGACAGTTTGGGAAATGCACTAACTCACTTTCTTGCTGATGGCTAGATGAGAAGATTGATATAACTCTCACCTGTGTGGTAAATATTAAGCTGCTGCCGGCAGCTTAGCTAAGCATAATTACTGGGAATAGGGGAAAACTGCATAGAATATCCAAACTTGGAAGAGAATGGAATACATAATATAACTTCATCAATCATTGCAGAAAATTGCCTCACTCACCATGAATTCTGCGCATGAACATGTAACACGCTGAAGAACAAATCAGAGCATCATCAAAAATGAAACCACAAAATACATAAAAACAACTCTTATTATTCCGACCGACCAATCAGTGGGATGCAGTGTACTCCTCTTTTTAGTATCTGATCAGTGTGCCAGATACTTCAACACAAGGGTAATGACAAATCAGGGCAATACAGACCGGTTCTCTTGGTACCATCCACAGCTTTTGACAATGTAAGCGTAAAAATAAGCATTCCAAAGAAACAAAGTGAACTGAACCGGGCTGCTCAGTTGAAACAAGGCTTATGGTATCAGCAGGTGTTGCAAATCAGTTTAAGAGTTTAAATTGTTGATTGCTGACTTATTAGACTGACTTGTAAATGTCAAGTGCATCACCTAGCAAGTAGTATAACCATGTATAGCAATCAAAGTCCAGTTAATTTTACTTTCTTAGAGGGCCTGATCCAGCATTATTTTTGTCGACTTAACATCCAAGGTGGAGAACCTATGTACATGGAGATTATTTTCTAGTAAACATTGTGTGTAGAAAATTTACGAAGATCACCCACTCTGTCCAATATCAGACAGAAACCATAAATATTAGCTGCTAAGAAATATCCTAAACGCGTTGCTCTTAGAATTTCAACCTAGTGTTTTCTTGCTCTGTTTTACAGTCTTGAACAGTCTTGACACTTGCTGAACACAAAGAAGTGCCAGTATTCCACTCCATAATTTGACTAGAAGGCATTACCATCTTCTGCAATTAGACAGAAGTAGTGACGCGAGAAAAACTATCTTGTCTTTAACACCTCATGTCCGTGCCAACACACTGTAGCTCTCGAGGCACAACCTCTAAAAGTAGCTGTCAAAAGACAAACAGATTGAAAACTATGGCGATTGCCATGTTTTTAATGCTTAAGATAAGCCAGCTGTTAGATGTAGAATCACATGCACTTCACCATAAATGGAAGACCTCCAACACGACTGCCAGGCAGTTTGTTTTCCCTTGAAAGATCTCTATAATTTGGATTATGCATATATTTAATTTGATTGCTATGTCCCTGAAGGGAAAATAGTAGAAATCAACATTATGAGTGTACTGTGTGAATTGTGCTAATTACATTGTAATTTGCTACCTTGTCTTGGAACATTATTTCTTTCCATCACAGGCTGAATGTGTGAATGGATTCACATATTTGTCTGCATCAGCAATGGAAGGCGTGTGGGCCGACAGAGAACAACATCTGTCTGTTGCATTATGGGCTCTTTGATTTGTGCCCGGTCCAGATGGGCTGTCACGCTTTGTGGTTTCACACAGCAAACGCTACAGTAACAAATGACTCAGGCTGTGATCCAATGACGGGGACTTTCACTAGGACAAACAAAAGGCCAGATGAATGGGCATCTGTGGCTGCAGTGTCACTGCAGCAGTAGATTGTCCCTCCCGTCCTATGAAGCCTGAAGAAGAAAAACTTTAAATGTCAAAACATGAAACATGTACACGGATTGATGCCAGAGCACTAGAGTGTAGGCCGATTATTGATAGACTCAGAGTTGTTGTGGTTATATTTTAAACAATGATTCTTTATGGAGCAAAATCATTTTTCATGGCTTCATTGAACATATGAAATTAAATCAGATATTGTGCATTATGTTAATCATTCTGAACCTGAAAGAGAAACCCTCTAAGCATAATGCGATCACTATCTAGGAGCTGTGAAGAACAACATTTCTTGTTACAATGACTGATCTTCATGAAAGTAGTTTTGATAAATTGTAATTAATTGTTACAATAAGTATGGACCAGGAAATCAGTCCCATGTTCACAACAAAATGGTCTTCTGGGTTTTTTCTTTTTTTTTCTGTTTTTTTTTAGTGAGCTATGATGTACCTCCCCGCAGTGTACTCCAAAATGCGAAAACCACTTCTACTGTGAACAAATAGTGTCATTATGTGTGATAGGAATCATGGCAACTGAGAGAGGGATGTTGTTTGCAGGTGAGATGTGCAAGTATCTGCAGGTATCTGGGGTGAAGAAAAATACCCAAACATAAATGGTCAAAACTTATGAAAGTTTGGAAATGTGAAAGTATCCGAGCTACTTGAAATGAAATTCTCTGTTCTATTTATTTTTGCAGAACTTATGCCCTCACCAACCTGACATCAAGTGCGATATACAGATTGATCCACAGTCAGAGGGGCTCTTGTGTGTGAAAACAAACCTGCAGTGATGATGTCCCCTGCATGCCATCAAATTAACTTAACAGGGTATTCATTCAAGTGCCTACTATACCAACCCAAATATTGAGGGCAAAATAGTGTGGTGTATCCACAAGCAACCGCATGGTTGCTTTGACATATACCCAGTTATGGCGTTCAAATTTGTGATTCAGGTTAGATTGAACAGTGGTGCATTTAAGTTAGTTAAAGTACTGCAAGGAAATTTTAACTGGTTTTGAAATGTCGCTTTAATAATGATGGCTCTATATGAGACCAACAGCAAGAAGCTTGGCTGTTTCTGCTGTATATAGTTATTCTTCATGCCTATCACTGTGATGTACTCCAACCTCTCTGGGTCGAATATGTCAGAAAATGTTTTAAAAATGTGTAGAGTCCTGAGGATGGGTAGAAGGGTCAATGTTTTACATATAAAGTGCAGGACTTTGACACCAGAGACAGTGTTTTGCATCCTGAGTCCTGTGTGTACTTACATTCAAGCGACTAAACTGCTCCTGTGAAAGCTGGATATGATAAGTTATTTTGGAAGCATTTGTGTTATATTTGGAAAAAAAATCTCAAAGCACCCCAACAGCAATGAATACATCAGATTCTCTGACAAATAAAAAAAAAACTATATCTGTGGCTGTTGCAGGCCTCTATGCCTGTCAAATCATCTCATTTGGCCCATACAAAATTATTTGAATAATACTGTTGTTCTTATGAGCACAAAACAAACTGAATGTTATTGTGAACATTTCAGTGTTTAGTATCAGTGTTTTGAGACTTTTCAGAGCGGTAATTAACATTTCCTCATTATGTTGGTTAAACCGTGATCCAGGCAGTATTATGTTCCTCCTGTACCGTAATTGCTTTTGCAAACTAGTTGGATATCAATCAAATGTGTAAGAGACAGGGTCTTAACAATGCAGGGAAATGTCAGGGGTAAATATTTAAGAAATCAGAGCAGAGAGCGGCAGGTGGGAAGTCATATACAATTTAACAAATTCCACACAACTTGGGTTGGTTGGTTGGTTGGTTGGTTGGTTGGTTGTGTAACAATAAAACCATTTCACTCTTGTACTGGTGCTCTGATAGTTATCACTTAATGGGAAAAATAATGAACTTTGCATGGCTTTCATGCGCGTTTTACGCTTGCTGTGTGTGCTTCGTGTGCCATCGCAAATCAGCCTTTTCAGAGACATGGCTCATGCAATAGAGCGTCCGTTCCAGTTGGTTGGCTTTCACTTCAGTAGCTCCTTCTGTGTTGAATTCCTATGCCAGTTGTTATGGAGTGGGATGTTGCTACCAGCACTATGATCGGCTGTGTTCAGCCCACCAGCAGCAGCCTGATTATAGCTGAAGGAGGCCTGGAGGATCTCCTCAATACGGAGACGCTCCGACTCCTTCGTCTGGGACTGATGTACATCTTCAGGCGAGAGAAAGCATCTGATAAACTTGTATGTTATTCTGATTATACAGGCTACAGTGTTGTAAGATGGAAGGCAATTTCATCAAAGTCATATTGTGCACAAAATTAAATGATATAAAAATACTGCAACGGGGGGATAGATACTACATGAATGGATATGATGTTACCATCTGTAACTAATTTGCTCATGAGTGGATGCAGCTCTGTCATCACACAAAATTCCAATCATTCCCCCCATGTTCACGGGATTATTCTGTCAGATGAGATAATTAATTATCATTACGATCATCGTCCTCTGGTATTATGTGTATTTGAACTTGCAGTGTGCAGAATAACACTCGTCACTGTGATATTCATGTGGATGATCCTCTGAATCCCATTCTAGGACTTTATTATTTTATTCATGAGATCTGCTGATACACTATCAGGCTTGGATGGAGACATGTGAATCCATTTGGTGTCTTATCCTCTTCTGGAGGTTGATCAGTGCCATTGCGCATTTGGGCCATTGTCATATTTCAAACGGCCTGTCGTGGCTTTGCTTGAGCGGAGATCTTCATTTCCTTTTTCGCTTGTGTCACTTGTTTCTGATGCTTGTCTTCTATTTGATGATGCTTCCAAGCCATCGAATATTCATCATTTTATACTTCTGTTTACCTCTTTTTGTTTCCTCTTTTCACTTTTGGAGCATTTCCTGTTTTCTGGAGCAATCCTGCCTTTGTTGATCTGAGAATGAAATTTGTCCCCCTCACTGATACAAAATTGAGGTTTCGTCACCACTCACTTGATCAGTGGTGATCATCATTAAGACAAACAAACGCCACGTTTTGTGCAGGTTTACCTTCAATTTCATCCGTGGTTAACACAATTTAAAAGTGAAACTCATTTAATTATCAATGCTCTGTAAGTGTGCAATGACTTGAAATAAATCAAGTTCCATATTTCCCAGGATGCTATGCTTGATGATGAGTTTTTGTGGAAATCATTCCATCCTTTGTAATCAGCTGAAAAGAAGAAATATGTGCTGTATGCCATGTGGATGTAAAATGACCTTTTCAGAAATGCACGACCAGAGCACAACTTATGATATTGAGAAACCTTTTACCTGCCTATCAATTTTATTCTTATTTGTGTTTAACAGATGCTTTTGTGTCAAGTTTTAAAAAGGCTTTTCCTCACTGATAAACGTTAGCCTTTTAAACCGGGGCTGTTTGCTTTATCTAGGGATCATATGCTAATTGAATCCATTAAAGGAAAGTTCAAAGCCTTCACTTGTACAGAAATTAATCAGCATTATGATTGCAGATGTATCTTTCTAGAGGTTAAACTTTAGGCAACACTTTCTCTAGCAAATAATCTGTTGCTCAGAGAACGTGTAAATATTTGGCTTATGTGCAGTACAAAGAATTTAATACAAAAATAAATAAATTGTATCTTAATACATTCGAGACAGGCACAGACTCGTATAACACGTATATAATGTAGCTTAGCACAAACACAAGGAGAAAGAAATGGCATGATAATATAACAGATGGAAGCTGAAGGTATCATGTTCATGCCAAGATATGAATGATCCAGCAAGCGAATTAACATGCTGTAAATGTAAGCAATGCTAAACAAATAACTTATAAGGAAGCAAATCCATTCAACACATTTTTGAGTGCTGTACCCTTACAGTATGTGTAGTGGTTGTCTGGTGTCACGGGTTGTGTTTTTCTTTTGTTTGTTTTGGCCGAGGACGGAACTGATACAGCAGTTTGTGAGCTGTAGTTTAAACACTCTGACCTCTTCAGCTGTTGCAGCTGCAGTGTGTCTGGGCTCGTTAGTGGAAGAGCAGCAAGGAACCCTTGCAGAAGCCCTCCACATGGGCACCCAGCCTATATATTCTGCCTGGCTCAGAGACACTTGAGTAGTGAAGGAGGATCCTCCAGGAGGACGAGTTACTCCCGAGAGGAACAGCATAAGACTGGGAAGGGAGAAGAAGTGGTTGATATGTTTACTAGAGAACTACAGATCATAAACCACCGTAATTAACAGTTTGAATCATAAAGGATCTATAATAATTACTCCATAACACTACGGCTATGAGTTGAACTTGTGGTAAGCGGTAATCAGAACAGCGGCAAGGCACCTGGCCATCCGGGAAGCTTGATATACCCACGACAAATGTCTTAACAGAATAGAGGTGATATGACAAACTTGATTTTGATCTTCTTATGTATTCCCATATAAAACATGTTTATTGCTGAAAATGTTGAATATTCCTTGAGGGTTTAACCCCTCTTCCTTCGTCTCAGACTGATGGTGCAAAACTCTTCTAATTTATTTAATAAAATCAAACTGCAGTTGTCAAACTATAAACAAGTGGGGACAGCAAGTAATCATTCCTCTATTGTGCTGCTCTTTCCTCTCTTGAAAAGGAAGGATCATAATAAGGCAGTTATTTTTTGCCACCCAAGTGAAATGAAAGTATTATCAGCTTACCATTGCTGGTATTTTCTTTTTCTTTCCTGTTCCTTGCTCTCATTTATAGAGGTGTAAATCAGCCAGCCAACGTGAGCTCTTGACGCTGTCTGGGCCCCAGAGCAGTGAACACAAATGTCAGCTAGATTACCAGCCTAATTGGCACACCGTTAGCCCTCCTTTCCAAAGCTGAGAGCAAGACTGAGAGCTGAGATGAAGCGGTGAGGAGAGCGTTTCACAGGACCCGCATAGAAACCAACAGAGCGGTGAGGAGGAGAATGAGGAATTTCCCTATTCATTTTTTTTCTCTCACACACAGATGCACACTGCTAGCATGCACATGCATGCATAAGCAATGACACACACAAAAAAAACACACGATACAAAATTCATATTCGGCTGGGCACACACTACAGGTAAGGCTTGATGTGCGTGCCTGGTTTCCTGAAATTTCATGAGAAAAGAATAATGGCTCAAAAACCTTGTCAAAAATGTGCTTGGAACATAAGAGAGAAGAAATTAATTTTTATGATGAGGTTATAGCTGCCTATTTACCAGAAAGAACATTTAAATTCACCACAGTTTGAAATTAAAACTTTTTTTTGTTTTGATACATTTTGATAGATATATTTCGATGGATAACAATGTCAATGTTGCCAGGGTTAAGTGTTGGCAGTTTATTGCCAACAAATATACAATATGCCAGCATGCCCACATTTATTCTGGTGACTTGGTTTCTGAAGTTTTGAAGCTTTCTAGCCTATTTTAGCTCATTGTTTTATTTGCGGAGCAGTTTTAGTTTAGCATTCAGTCACTCAACCCCATGGCCATGATAAAGAAGACATTTTCAAACACACAAGCCCTGATATACCCACTGTATGGACATCAAACAAGAGCTAAAGGCAAATGAATGTTAGCCAAAGATTAATCAGGGATCCAGAAACTAATTTTGAATGATTGTGTTGCTCCGTGTCTGCTGGATGCATCAAAAGCTGTTCACTAACAAATTCACCATCACAACTTTCAAAGGCGATAATGTGTTATGTGGTGTATCCAATTTCTTTGTACATGTACATTAACAGACACTTTGTCTAAAGCAGTTTACATTTTTCAAACTCACACACAACACACGGATACCAGACGAGGTCTTCGAAAATGCTTTGACATGGACAACTTTAGGATTGATCAGACATGTTTCTGTCACCTTAGCGACAGCTGCTCCTCTGAATTATACAAGAGCTCCCACTGTGCATGTATTCTAAACCCTGTTTAATTTGTAATAAATAGAGTTTGCAAGTAAACAAACTGACAAGGCTAAAATGAGACGGCATGCTAATCCAAATATGCTACAAGTACAAAGCCATGAAGCAGATATCAGCGCTGCAAGCTTTACTTCACATTAGATTTCCCGTGGAGAAATAGGAAGAATGGGAGCTGACGCTTGTAAACACTGTATTTTTTTTTTATTTTTTATTATTGTTTCGCAATTTGTGGTAGTTATAAGCCAATTGTGATCAAGTATGACCTATTCGTGAACTGAACTGAAACTGGGAAAACAAATTGTGGTTTCAGCCTCAGTTACGGCCGAATAATTGATCTTCCGTAGTACAGTTTTTGGCAAAAAGCCACAAACATTAGTGTGACAAGGTCTTTGTTTACCTTAGTTGGAAGCAAATGTTGGCATTTGCTTGAATAAGCTGAATTGTCCTCATCAGTTATTTGTACAGAGTACAAGTAAACCCAATTTTTTGTAACATATTGGTGTTTGGAGAGAGCAATAACATAGGGCTGTTTGAGCAAGAAAGCAAAATGTCACTGCACTTACACTTGTAAGTGTAACAGTGGGTTTCTCCCATATGATTGCTGGATGCCAGCTATGAATGGCTGCACTCCATTTCCCTGCATGTTCTCAATAAAATGTTTAGTTTGCAGTACGGAGCTCCATGTTGAAAATGACTAATTGAGATATCTATATTTCCTTCTTTTTATGACATCTGGTATAGTGTAATCAGTGTGCTAGACTGCATGTCTTGTCCTCTAATCTTTCATTTACTTATTTGTTGCAATTTCATAAATTTTCTCTTCCTGTGTGACAAGGAGGATCAGGTGTTTTTTATTTTTATTTTTATTTTTAATCTTATTTTTATTTTTATTTTTATTTTTATTTTTTTTTTTATCATTTTGGCATGTTTTTGTTTCATTTTTCTTTTGTTCCTTCTGTTTCTGTGTAACCTAGTTACAGTGGCTAAATAATTATCTGCATGCTTGAGATGATGTTACTGTGATTATAGACTGCTACAAGGAAAATTAGGGGATTAAAGCACACTTTGTACTCTCCATTAACTGCCACTTGTGTTTTGTGTCAGGTCTCTCCTCGTGGAAAGCAGGTCATAGACTCTGACCTCTGTATTAACAGGATCTCCAGGCGCTTCAGCAGCACAGAGTCTCTCCCTCTCCTGTCATCTGATTGCGGTTAATTATGAGTTTGATGTTATCATCAGTGGTATGAAATCGCAGATCTTATTTTTGCCAGTCTTGGTTCTTCCATGTCCATGTGTTTTGGCAGTCAAGCTCATAGGATGTTGATGGGTGGATGTATGATGATTTTTAGGGGTAAATGCAACAAAATTAACTTTTTGGAGAAAGATAGTTTATTGTTGTGTCTCATTCCCAGGTCTTCAATGACACTTCAGGGTTGGTGACAGAGCTGAAGTACCAATCCAAAGCCTAAGTATTTGATTTTTCCAGAAAGTTATATTTTGTTGTGCCATGAGGCTGTATTTAAGGTATAGCAGTGACATTTTGATAGCTGAACAGTTTCTTGAGCTGAACACCAAGATGATTCATTGAAAAAGCTGGAAAGGCAGAAATCTGAATATTTGAAAAAGCTGAAATGGGAGAAAGCATAATTTTCAAAAGCTGAAAAGACTGAAAAGCTGACAAGTACAAGCTTTTGACAGCTGAACAGTTTCTCTAGCTGCGCATACACTGGAGCAGAAGCAGTAATCTTCTTAAAAAGCTGAACATTTTGATACTTGAATGATTTCTGTAACAAATATTTGTGGGAGGAGAAGCAAGCTGAAAAACGTACGGAGGAATAATAATAAAGAATAAAGAATTAATAAAGAATTCTGTGTGCAGAAGAACACCTTGTGAATGCATCTTGCATACACAACCATCTGACCTATCAAGGAATTTATTTGACGTAAGGACACTTCTCAGGTGCCATTTTTCTTTCAGTGCAATGCAATGATGGTAGATTTTGTGTAAACATAGTGACGCAATGATTTGTGGGATACTTTGAGTCAACTAATTTTTTTAGTTCTCCTTGTGTGTCATGTCTCACTTTCCACTTCCTCCATTTTGCTTATTTTGCTGGCCCTTTTTGTGTTTCAGGCAAGTCTTGCCACTCAGCAGCCATCTTGGCATGCCCCCCCCAGCAGTATTTTTTGGCTAAAAAGCACAGGCCCCTATCTAAATGAATCTAGGGGAGAGAGCCATAACTTCATTTGCAATAGTCACTGAGGCTTAAAAAGGGTATGTCACTATTTGATTTTGATTAAACAAAAAGCCCAACAAGTTTGGTGACTTTGCCCCCAAATTAAGGTTTAAAACACTTTTGTGGTTTAAAACACTTTCCCCCTACATGTTTTACTGTTATGGCTCAAACCAGAGTGCTGCAATGTGTCACCCTTACAGTAGCTCATCAGCTCATCCCACCAAAGCACTTGAAGAAATGTGAGTTTAATGTCTAATGTTTGAATGACCTCACCTTTCTTGGTAATCCTGTGCACTAGCATTATCTTCCTCTTCCATGCTTATTAGAAAGCCATCTGCACCCACATCAGAATGGTTGAAACGGTTATGAATCTCATCTGTGCTCTGGTGTCAGTGCAACAGCATAATTGGCTCATAGGTTTCCTGGTCTGGCTGTGATAAAGGCATCTCAGGCATTATGGACTTTTCTGTTCAAAATGCTTCAAGTGGTTTTTGTCCTGTCTTACAGCATCTCTAGATACGGCGAATGAAAATCAATGTCATTGGTTTTGTCTGTATGTGGTTATCAACAACAACTTTGACATGCTGTGGGTGCCAGATCCAAAGTCAGGAGATCATTAAACCCAAACGGATCCAATTTAAAGGCACCATATGTATCGGTACCAGGTCTTATGGATATCCATTCAGTAGTTGTCTAGACATGGAACTACAAACTTAAAAGTCTATGGTAAGAGAAGCGGTAGATAAAGGACAGGTAAACATACAGACGGACAATGAGCACGACACCTTTTAAAATATCAAAGTTGTTCCCACCTCTTAATGTAATTTCTTTTTCTAATATATTGTATTCATTCTTTGTTTCATTGGTCAGTGAAATTGCAATAGGTGCTATTATAGGAACATTTGGCTTCACCTCGATTGACCTCAGCAGTGGACACAATGAACTCCTTTCTTTCAGAAATTGCACTCATTCTCTCAAGCTGCTTTTGGGCACAAACCTCGACTGCACCCGCAGAGTTTTCTGCCTCCTTTGCCCATTCCCACAATCCGTCCACTGAAGTGAACACTCTGGCCTGTAACCTGAGGTTTGTGCTAGCTAACAATCAAACTTCACCCTGTAATTTCTCAGATCTGATTGAACAGCTCCTTTGGTGTGATGAAGACTGGTTCTCAAGGGATTCGAATTTTGTGAGAGTATTTTGCAAGCTACAGTGTGCAAACTGAAAGCTACCCAGTCAGTGCAATTTACGAAGTGTTACTACCTCATTGCCCATACCTGCCTGCCTGGAGCACTGGACAATGGCTACAAGACTGTAGATCTATACACCAAGGGCCAACAGTACACTCATTTTGAAGCCATAGCACGCGCCTGACTTGCCTTGGGCTTTCATGAAAAACAATAGGTGCTGTTCTTTTTACATATGTCATACATTTCAGTTGAGCGATGCTAATAAGGCCTGCAAATATGTCATTTTCAGGTGTTTCTTAGCATGTAGCCAGGATTGATTCAAAGCAATTTAATAATTTTAAAAGCTAACAAGAGTTGTATATGGGAAATAGATGTATAGTGATTTTTGTTTTGTCTGTACATTCAGTCATCAGCAACACATGAAAAATCAGAAAGCATACCAAATCTGCTTTCAAACAGCTTACATTAACTGAGTAGGTACTTTAATCTTTGTGGCTAAGTCACGGAGATTAATTTGTTGTTTGTTAAACAGCAGCACCATTTATCTGAATCCACCAAAAGGACCGACTTATTGCTCACACTTGAGGGAATAATGGCAATGTGACTCTCTGACAGGAGTGGGTGTTCAGCACATGGTGTGGGTGTTATTTAAATGCAGGAACTGCCGTCAGGGATTTGAAATAAAAAGATGGGGAGAGCAATATGACTGACCAGACAGAGCACCTTCAACAACAGCATACAAATACATGTCATAATTAATTCTGATATATCCAGCTACTGCCTGCTTCACTGTTGTCAGTAAACTCACAGTGTACAGAGAAATACCCAAGGCTGAAACAAACCATATATAAAAATATTTATTTCTTTATGTAAACATATTCTTTGTTAGTGTCAATGACATTTATTCTGCTTTAAGAAGCTGACATTTGTCCAGAACGTGTACGCAGAAATTAACTTGCGAAAAACCTTTTTGACCTGGACTGCAATATGGAAGTTATTTCTGTTTTACACTGTCAGTGCACTGGATTTGTGCTTTTCCTTCTTTCCCCCCCAACTCTATTTTTTCTCCCTTTTTTGGTTCTCTTCATTAAAAAAAAAAAATTAAATCCCAAGAGCTTTTAAGTTGTAAAATCTGATAAACTTGCTTAAAATTCAATGATAGCAGCAGAAAAATGTAGCTTATTGTTTTCAAGCTAATGCCCTCTCATACTCTGCGACAGAACAGTCTGAGATCGTAGCATGTTCTCTTTGATATATTAGCTCTGACACTTGGGTCATATTTTTATTAATTAAACATGTCTTTGTAATAATTTCATACTGATAGAGACCCATTTCACCCCAGTCTTTGGGCATACAAGATATGCCTTTGCCACATAACTTAATTAGAAAATGATAAATGCCTCAGCAGTGTGTCCATGCATTTTCAAAAGGTCAGGGCCACCTCTGGCTTCACCCATTTTAATTCACTGCACATTTGCAACTGAGTTATTGAGAGTATGGAGGTGTTGCCTCCAACTCTTACCTTTCTGTGCCTTTCAGGTCCACTACATCTTAAACATGATAGGGAGCCCTGAATCGTTGTGTGTGTGTCTTTGTGTGTGCCTGCATGTATTTTTTGTAAACCGAGAGCATAGACAGCCCCATAGCATCTTGTGAGCTAACTATTGCTGCTCAGACTATCAATGTGAGAGAGTAACCTCAGGTCACCATTCATTCCAGACTACAAGAACTCTATGTGGCTGATACAAGACCTTCCTTTTTTTTTTTTTTGCAGTGACTTGCCTGCAGACAGCGCTTGTTTTGTGCAAATGAGTTTTACAGACTTTAAAGGGCTTGTATTTTTTTCTTTTTTAATTTCCTACAGAGTGATGGCCAATGCCCTGTTGCTCTACTGCATGTCTCCTAATTTCCTGCTGATAGCAAAAAAAGAAAAAAGAAAACAGAAAACTTCAAGTTGGACTTGTCCATTCATCAGATGACCAGTTGCTTGTCAGGCCTGTCCTCAGCAGAGAAGCATATGCACAGGTCATCCGTGCAGGCGTTTTATTACAACTTGTATTGTTATTAATTTACTGTTAGAGGGTGACCTCTAGTGGCTGTTGTAATTATGACAAGAGCAAAGGAGGAGTGATGAAGTACACATATGGAGGAGGTAGAGTGGTTGGATGGGTAAAACACACCTAAGTTATATAATAACCTAAGTTATGCACTTATTTTAGCCCAAACCACTGTCTTTTCCTGAACCTAACCAATTAGTTTGGTGCCTAAACCTTTCCAAACCCTGACTGCAGTGATCACATGTGACATTTTCGGGATCATTAGTGTTTTCTTTCATTCAGGTATGAGGGTGTGTTGGACTTGAGATGAGAGACACAGCACACGATTTTTCGCTGTCTCATCCAAACCTAGCTTGAGGGCTGCT
Organism: Acanthopagrus latus; assembly: GCF_904848185.1. Taxonomy (NCBI): domain Eukaryota; kingdom Metazoa; phylum Chordata; class Actinopteri; order Spariformes; family Sparidae; genus Acanthopagrus; species Acanthopagrus latus. The sequence goes on along the minus strand of NC_051042.1, from coordinate 13,751,697 downwards.
ACCTTGAGCTGATAATTAGCCAAAATCAGCCAGTGTCCATACCATCATAACTGATTAAGTTTTTTTGGCATAGTGATCGGGATTGGCTGCCCTCAGTGTTCAGGTATACACAGTCGTATACCGAGCACATGATCATTTTCTGAATGTCTCACCCACACCAAGCAGGTATATTACCAAGCCCACCTATACATCGTGTCATTGTGGCATTTGGCCTCACCTACCCTTGAAAACAACATCTCATGTTTTTGTAACTCATTTGTAAAGGCTCTCACAGGCTCTGATAATGAGGTTCTGCTGATCAGAAAACACTTGTTTGGAGGACTTCTTGCTGCAAGCAGTGAGAACTGTGGATGTCCCTCTATCCTGTCACTTCTCCAACTAACATAACAATTAAAACCTTCACACTGGTTGGAAGCAAAAAATTCTTCCTTCGAAAGATTGCTTTGACTATAATAATATCCCTTATAAATTCATGACATACTGTATTTCCACATAAATGGGGCTGGAGTGTCAGTTGTTACAAGCATGCAAGTACATGAAACAACAGGGCAAATATTGGACTTTGGGACCCATCTTGAATTGTTTACCTACAAGGCAATGATGGGTAAACAAAGCAAAAATGGGAAGTGTGGAAAGTGGGGTTGTTTGTTTGACTGTGCCTGGTATTTGCAGAGCATCCCGGCATTAAACGTTTTCCTCGGAGGACAAGCTTGTTGACTGTCCACCCTATAATTGGGTCCCAAGCTCTATAACAGGAGTTACTGGACTTACTGTGAGGTATAGTAATCCACAACCCATACCCACACCCGTAATGTGTAACTTCCTATAGCTTCATAGAAGTAAGATGAAAACACACTTCAGGCAGAAATTTACACTCCAATTAATATTAATAGTCAGGTGTAAATTGAATCCATGTTTTAACACACCGTGACACCGAGTAAGACCCCCCTCAAGAGATCATTTGCAGACCGCTAGTTTATGTAATTATGTAGTTTTAGCAACCTCAGAAAAAGAGACCGCCATCAAAAAGCTACAAATAATGCTCAGAACAGCAACAAACTGAAGCAACTGTACAAATAGGGTCCCAGTACAGAGTTCAAGTCATCAAACAGCAGCCTGCTTAGCTGGATTTCTATTGAAAAGACAACACAGTTTACCACTTTCCTGCAGCAGCTTCCTGTTGTGTGGAAGCCCGACGAGTGGATTACAGAGTGCAGTTAGAAATGCTCAATTCTGTTCTTTTCCCTGTCAGCTCTCAATAATAACTGCTATAAACTGGTATGCAAGACACATATGAACTTTGATTGCATTTCCGTGGAGTAATAATGATACATTTTCATCCTTGAGCTGCGGAACTCTACTGCACTCGGTAATCGACTCGTAGGGCTTCCACACAACAGGAAGCTGTTGCATGAGAGTGATGAGTTGTGTTCTCTTTACAGTAGTAAAGAGAACACAAGTTAGCAGATGTTTGTTGCCTCCAACTCTGTGCTGGGACCCTATTTGTACTGTTGCTGAAGTTTGGTGCTGTTCTGAGCATTATTTGTGGCTTTTTGACGGCGGTTTCTTAATGGAGGCATAGACTGCTGTGTACTGTTATTGTGTGGTCTTTTTCTGAGGTTACTAAAACTACATAAGCTAGCAGTCTGCAAACTTGATCTCTTGAAGGGGGGCTCTTACTCGGTGTCACGGTGTGTTAGACCATGGATTAAATTTACACCAAAACATCCCTTTAAGTGTAAGTTGGAATGGATCTTTTTCACCTTGCTGCGTGAAGCTATTTGTTTGCATTCGGAAGGCCATGCTGTTTATAAAATGACTGAAGATGCCGATATATACAAAAAATTTAAGGGCATACAACACAAAAAAAGGAGTGCGCTTCTACACATAGTATAGCACTTCACCAGCTCAGTCGCCAGCCTATAATGTTAGCTGCTAATGTCAGAGCTGGAGGGGATGGAGGTGGTTATAACAGCCGAGGCAGTTCCGGTCACAACATCGGATGTTTTAAAGACACATGGGAATATTTCCAGCCGTTTTTGTGGCATCTACATCCATGATTATGACGACCAATATGGGTATTTTAAGCCCAGCGATGATGTTGTCATTACCCTAACCAATTGTATTTTGTACCTGTATTTTAGCCATATTTGATTAAAACAAATATGAGTAGAATTACTGCAGAAATGTATTTTTTTGGTCATGGGGGGACCTCCTGTTTGTTGCAGTTACCTTGAGCTTGGGTGCTCTTTTAAACAGTGAAACCACATCTGTTTATAAATCCTGTATGTGACATTTACAAAGAAGGGTGAAATGTGTAGGTAGTGCGAGGTGGAGTCGGTGCTTTGTGTTCTGAACAGCGCAGTGACTCCAACCCATCCATCACTGTAAGGGATTGTTGTGCGCATTGACATTTTATATGCTGTGAAGGGAGCAAAGTGGGCTGCTGTTGCCTGTGATTCATTTGTTGTTGTTTTTCATTGGGATCCTGCAGAGGAGTCGAGGAGCTAACGCTTTGTTTGAATGTCAGCAGCTAAGATAGAAAGAGACTGCTGTGCCCACTGAGCTATGTACAGTATGCCCTCATGATTATGATGGATCGTCCACTGTGAGTGCACATTTATGAATGTTAAGAGCACCTTTTATTCTAAGTGCATGCTCTGGAAGCTGAGCTGTCACAAAGAATACTGAGGTTCTGAAGTGTTTCAGTCTTATCCATATGGAGGAGATGGATGAAAAGACTGAATTTAATACTTTCAAACTGTGTCCACCGCTGAGCAGATAATCCTTCTAATTTAACTCTCACGAAAAAGTTTAATTTGAACTTTTCCGATGTTCTCTTCCCAGTCATGTCGTCATTGAGCCCAGACCTTGTACTGCCTGACCTCTGAGCGCTTTCATAGATCATTTACTTGACCACCAAACACAGGGTCTAAGTGAAATTGTGAAGTTTTAACTGAATGGGTGTAAATGAATATCACTTTTCAAAGCTTTTGTTCTGAATTGTTAGGACTTTTTTGTCGCTGATCAACATGGTCCCAAATTTGAGTTACCGCTGTGCCTGTGTGTTGTGTCTGATGTGTGAATGACAGGTTCATTATTTTGCTTGTTATGCTCGAGGGAATGGCGACTTGCCAGCCTCGGTGGTGTTAAGTAAAGTGTGTCATTTAGCTGAATTTCTAAGCTCAGAAAATTAAACAAACTTACTCCAACTGACAAAGAATAATGATATTAATATGAAATGTGTACTGTAGCCAGACCGGACACAAAAAAACATGGGCTTCCTGAACAAAAGTGAATTCTGTTTGTGACATGGCAGATGAGTTTCTCCAAAGGAAGTCTTTCTCTAAATGTGTGTTTTAAAACATTTACGAAATAAACAACAGAATGAAGAAATAACCTTATGTCAAAGATGTATTGTGTTGCAGATATGTCTATAGAGGTAAGTATGCTACCCAGCTAGCCCTGGCCCCTCATATCATGTAATACCACTTTCTTACCTCTAGAAGTAATAGTCTAAGAGTAAAACTCAGGCACAGTCAGCAACAGTAATAAGATGCCTAGCTTTATGACAAAATTCTTATTCTGATTTCAACATCCATGTTTGTTGCCCTCCTCAGTCTTCCACTATAGATTCTATGGGTATTCTGGAGTCTTTTGAACAGAAACAGTAGAGCTCTGCAAACCTGGCTAAACTACCATGCTCAAGCAATGAAAAGAGATTGCAGGAGAAACGAAAGAAAATGGAAAAAGACAGGCTTACATGTGATTTATGAAACCTGGAAAGATTCAATGACAAATCATCCAAAAGCAGTTATAGAAGCAAGAACTTCATTCTTTTCTAAATTAATTTTAGCTAATCACTCCAGCCCAGTGACCTCCCCCTCCTCCACTCCTTCCATCAATGCCTCTCAAGAAAGACTTCTTAAATCATTTTAGAAATAGAGTCAATGATACCAGGCAAAACATCACCCCCCGGACCAAATTTTACAGACCAGCAGGGATGTCCATAGTTATTTTGGCTGCTTTGAACCAGGTTCACTGCCTTTTTAACAAAACACATATCACAAAGGAAACCAGCTACATGCAGCCTTGATTTTTTTATCCGCACCAAGTTTCTTAAAGAGGTTATCGACACTGTTCAACCTAGTATTTTAATGATTATCAACAGCTCCCTAAAAAGTGCCATTTTCCCACACTCTTTTAAACATGCTGTGGTCCAACCTCTTTTAAAGAAACCAAACCAAACTTTTAGCTTTCATGTCTCACAGCAACATCTTTGAGCAGTTCCAGTCAGGTTTTAGAGCTTCGCATAGCACAGAAACTGCCTTCCTCAAGGTAACCAACAACCTTCTTTTAGAAGCAGACAGGGGAGATAGCACAGTTTTAATCCTTTTAGAGTTAAGTGCAGTGTTCGACACTGTTGATCATGCTTTTATTAGACCTATGGCGTACCTCACTGGCCGGCCACAGTTTGTGCACTTGCGGCACTGTGTCAGATGCAGTGGTCAGCAACACCGGGGCCCCACAAGGGACTGTCCTCTCTCCTTTCCTCTTCACCCTTTACACCACAGACTTCAGTTACCAGAATGAGCCTTGCTATCTTCAGAAGTTTTCTGATGACTAGTTGGATGTATCAGCAGGGGTGAGGAGGCTGAGTACAGAGCTGTGGTGGACAACTTCATCATACGACGTGAGCTGAACCACTTACAGCTCAACACAACAAAAACCAAAGGGCTGGTGGTGGATCTGAGGAGAACCAGGACACCAGTGACCTCAGTTTCGATCCTGGGGCATAATCGTTGAACACTACAAATATCTGGGTGTGTTCATCGACAATAAACTGGACTGGACTGAGAACACTGAAGTCCTTTACAAGAAGGGACAGAGCCGCCTCTATTTTCTGAGGAGGCTCCGCTCCTTTAACATCTGCTGGACTATGGTGAGGATGTTTTATGAGTCTGTTGTGGCCAGTTCTATTCTGTTTGCTGTTGTGTGCTGGGGCAGCACACTGAGAGTAGCAGATGCCAACAGACTCAACAAGCTGATTAGAAAGGCCAGCGACATTTGACTTTGACAGCAGTGTCAGCCAGGAGGATGCTGTCAAAGTTACAGGCGATATTGCAGTATGGCGCTCACCCTCTCCACAACGCTCTGGTCACACAGAGGAGCACCTTCAGCGAGAGACTAATTGCTCCTAAATGCACCACTGAGCGCCACAGCAACTCATTCCTGCCTGTAGCCATCAAACTGTACAACTACTCCCTCTGACGATTGGACTCTAATGGCTATTTATAACAAAACAAAACAAACTATATTTACTCATTTCATTTATAATGCTACAACCATTTCACTGTGTATTGTATATATTCCAGATCATCTATTTCATTATTTTATTATTTATTTCATTTTGTTGTCTACTTTAATATTTTATTTTATTTTAATGTCTACTTTAATATTTTATCTTATTTTATTGTCCATTTTAGTATTGTATTTACATTTTTATCTTCATCTCTTGTTTCCCTTCATGCTGTATTTCTGTCTCTGCTTTGCACAGAGCATTGGAACAAAAACAGTTTCCCCCCCGGGGATCAATAAAGTATTCTGATTCTAATTCCGATATTTGAGTCAAAAGTCACGCAAACGATAACACATCTGCAGAGAGATCTGCGCACGCAAATTATTTCCTATCAGGTGTGCAGATTTCAACTGCCGTGCGCACTTGTTGAGCTTCACGCACATATTCAGCAACAGAGTGAAGCAGAGGCAGGTGCAAGTGAGTAAAAAACAACAGCGCCATGCACAACAACACTGTGCAGCTGCTTTGCGTGCGCTGACTCTCTCTCTCTCTCTCTCCTGTAAATATGATATAATACATTATTGCATTCATTATGGAGGTTTTCCTGTCACTATACACCCACCAAGTAAATTGGCTTTTTTATGTTGACTGTGTTGTTTAAGAAGCACAGGGACAGAGCAGGGGCAGCATGCAGGCACCACTCCAAGAACCAGTGACCTCTGTCCAGCAACACTTTCCAGCAGATAAATGAAAAGGCACCCACGTGGGGGGGCTGGAAAATGACCAATCATAAGAGGGCCGGGGTCAGCCTTGGTCTCTGCCCCCAAAGTGTCAGAAGTCCTTGCTTCCAGGGAGCAGAGCTCCACTGCGAGCGAGCACAGGGGAGAGAGGGAGCGAGCCAGCGCGCACAAAGCAGCTGCACAGTGTAGTTGTGCGTGTCGCTGTTGTTGGTCACTCACTCGCACCTGCCTCTGCTTCACTCTATTGCTGAATCTGTGTGCGAAGATCAAACAAGTGCCTGTGGCAGTTGAAATTTGCACGTGACATGAAAATAATTTACGCACGCAGAGAGATCTGCGGGTGTGGAGTAGAGGTGGATTTCATCATTCAGTGTCGAGATTCAGTTCCCGTCAGTCAGTTTGGCAGGAAGTATCGTTCATATTGTTTGTTCGTTCATTCAGTCGCAACAACGATGTTTAGCGGTGAATCGTGGAATGCACAGTTCTCATATGATTGTGCCAGCGGTCAACATAATACTGTAGTTCAAGGCAAAAACATAGTTGTAACATAAGCTGTAACCAAACTTGACTAGTTTGGTCTAGCTACCGGAAGACACAGATGTCAACAAACCGGTATGTAGCTCCTTGCACAAACACACTGTTTTAACTACTTTTTTATTCATTTTGAGTCATACACGCTACAGTGCTGTGTTGTAAGGTGTCTGCTGATGCTGCATAACTTTTGGGGTGAGATGTGGAGCATGTTAAGAAACTTAAAACACAGTGTAAAGTTCTGACCCTATGCTGTTAGCTGTCAATGCTAACTCTCTGCTGACGGAGCCCTGTAATGGTTGGACCAAATGTGTTTGCGTCTTCGGTACTGGCAAGTCAAGGGTAGCTTGAGCGTTGAAGCTGCATGATTAAATCGACCAAGTTCTCCTTTACAACTAAAGGGGACCGTGCCTTTGCCATATGGTCCCCTCGACTTTGGAATGCCCTGCGTGAGGAGATAAGGCTCGCAGGATCGGTAAATTCTTTTAAATTACTTCTTAAAACCCATTTTTACTGACTTGCCTTTATGTGATGTGGTCCTTTTATGTTTATTTTTACTCCAACTGTCTTCGAGTTCTGTCCTACTTATTTTATTTATTTTGTTTGTTCCATTTCTTTTATTTCGCCTACTTTATTTATTTCATCTCTATTATTTCACCTACTTGACTCATTTGTATCATTATCTCTGTTATTCCAACTATTTCATGCAATCTATTTTCTCTAATTTATTTTGTCCTTTGTAACTGTAAATTGTATCCTTGCTTTGTTCTTTTCACAAAGCACTTTGTGAACCATGTTTTTAAAAGTTCTATACAAATAAAGTTATTATTATTATTGTCACATTGAGATCACAGTTCTCCTTCACAAGGGAGACCTTTAACGAGGCTTTAATGAGGCTGTTCAGGCTAACAAAGAACATAAAATATATTGTGTGTTTCCTCCCCTGGATAAGGCATACTCAAGGAGGATAAGGACAGGTTACAATGTTATATTCCTACCTGGCAATCACATGACAATGCATGTCAGGCGGAGTAATGGCAAAGTTGTCTGTTAAAAAATTGTAAGTGGTAATGTGTAATACATTACTTTTTTGAGGAACTCCCTAAACACTGCTCTTGTGCCAATACCAGTGCCAATAAAACAACAACAACTCGATCACCGGAGTAAATGTTGACATTGAAGATTCTCTGCAAACCATGGATATAATCTCTACCCTCTTTTCTGCTGTGACGATGCTGTGGGAGAGATTTATTCAGGCTTAGGCAGAAAACTGGGCTGCAGGTTTCAGAACTGATACCGAAACCGAGTGTCCTGCTGAATAATTAGGCTTTGGCTACCTTTTCTGTCATCGCCATCAAAGAATGTGCCTTTTAGAGGGACTTTGATGACATTCACCTGTGTCTAATTATGTGATGAAGAAAAAAACAAAAAACAAACAAAAAAAAACATTTCTCTTACCTAGGAAACACTTCCAAATATTCAGGGATGTCTGGGAGAAAAGCAGTGGCTTCAAAGGATTCTGGAAAGGGTTACTGCCAGCCTGCTGAGTCAGCTTGAAATACAGCCCGGACACATGAAACACAGGAGTGAAGTCTTCAGCCCTGCTTGTGTGAAGTTCCTGTATGCATGGATTAGAGCAGCGCTTCTTACATTGGCTAATATTTTCCCTGGAGCTGCCATAGTGACTCTTTGACTCTTCCTGCATAGCAGCTTCGCAGCTGTGTTACAAATCTGCAAGAAGCCGCAGTGGGAGATCATCTGAGGACATACCTGTTAATTAACAATGTCTAAATATATAACAAAGGGCTGGTTTCATGGCGGCTCTGCACCTGCTCAGTCCTTTAACATTTAAGCAATTTTTATTCTGATGCATGGCCTTTTTCTTTTTAAAATCACATTTTGGATAGAAAGGGTGCATTTATTTAGTCAAACCCTTCCACAGAGGCTTAGATTTTCTTTTCACAATGTTAAGACCTTTTCTTGTAAAATCAAAAGCTCTTCTTGCACAGAACAAAGGATCACAAGGCTGAGCTCGGTTGCTGATTAATGGTGTTAAATTAACAAGGGAACCTGAATCCTTTTTAAACCCCATAAATCAAATGTGTTTAGCAGAATGTGTTACAGCATTACTCAACGTGGTCTTTAGAGTAAAAACAAGATGCATTAATACATTTTAAAGAACGAGACACGATCCACTGATTTTTTTGTTGTTATCATTAGGTTTTAAGGTGTCTGTGGCCTCAGGTGCAGCATACCAAGTCATGACGGACTCCTCTGGTGCGCGTAGACGTTCATCACATTTGCATGTAATTTAATTGAGGTAAACACAGTGGCCCGCCGTGCTTAATAGCATTGCGCTTTGGTGTCCAATCAGAGGTTGCGATGTATTAAAAATAAAATATGTGTCCTGCTGCCCGCAGATTGCTAACGAGATTCAATGAAATGAATGAGAAACATTGTATTCAACATAAATCGGCAGGATGATTTACCGACTTCATGCTTTGGTCATACTGTATGCTGTACCTCCACTGGACAGAGAGGGCATCCCTGGACAGAGATGTCCTTCTTAAACAGTCTGTTATTGCTATGTTTCAGTGCATTTGGTTATTTTATATATGTCCAACTTTGTTGAATTGAAAATGACACTGCTGCAGCATTTTCATTTTTTCCTTTTTAATATAAACTTCACAAAAGGCAAAGAAAATGTGATCATTTCTGCTTTTCTGGTCATATTGACCATATAAGTTTACTTTTTATACTTGTTTACTTTAAAACTTTCTTTTAAAGTTTTATTTGTAATGTTGTCTTTAACTTTTACCAAAGTAAAATGTAGCCCAGTATCCTTACTTTTACATGAAATATGATTTTTCTGTGCATTGTACTTGGCATACCACCTCATTGCCTTATTTCCACGACACCTGAAAACGTTCCGGTCCCTATGAGTCAAGAAAATACCAAAAAGTCACCAGTTGTTTTGCCATCCGTAGGGCCCGTACAATTCTGTCTGAATTTCAGACTTAATTCAGCAGACAAGTTTAACTAACTGGTATCCCTCTACATGAATGGACATGTACACTATGATGAAAAGCGATATCATCTGCACCATCCAAAACCATAGTTTGTAACAAGATTATCATTGTGGGGAATTTCTGTCGATATTGCTTGTTGCTCGGGGGATGCATCAGTGCCATTTCGCTGGCTGGCTCTGTCCACTGCCTCCATTGTCAGTGTGGCCATTTTGCTTTGCCTAGTGCAGCCAAAGTACATAAACACCATTATCAGAGGAGCAGTTGGAGGGAGCCTGCCGCTGTCAAACAAACAATGGCCCCGTGGAATTACCTGCCATGACTCATACATGTCAGGGAGCCGCTATCATTCTCATTCATGCGCAGTTTGGGAGCCCTCGAGGTTTTTGTTGTGTTCATTTGGCATCCAAGTGATTGAGGAGAACCTGACTATTAATTAAGAGTGTTGATTACTGTAATTTGTAATTATTCTTCCTATAATTTCTGCAGTGTGCTGCAGTGCATAGAGGGAGGTCCATGAACACTAACAATATGCTGTCTTGTTTTTTTTTTTAATCGTGTGTGTTTGAGCGTGAGCGTGTATGCGTTGCCTGCAGCCATTTCCTTGGCCTTTCTTTGAATACTTTGATTTAATAGTACAGATTATTATTTAGTGGTATGCTATTATTTATGTATTTATTTTTTTTTTGATAAAACCCATCAAAGTGAAACTGAGGAAATTGCAGCAAATATTCAGCTGTAAAGGAGCCACAGTTGGCATGAGAATGTCGTCTTTGATTCGAAGCGCTGGTCCTCCTGAATCCTTGCAGCCTTTAGGTCATTCATTTTCGACAGGGTTTATGTTCAGATTTTTACTGAAAAGAAGTTCAGAGAGGCAAACTTTCATTCACATTGCGACTGTAAACCGTGGCAGATCATCTCTTGACGTTGCTTTTAATCAGAAGTCCAGCTGCCAGGTTGTATGAGGCCATTACCAATTCAGCCGGCCCTGCTCAATGGCTTGTTTAATGCTGCCATCACTCAAGGTTATGCTGTACCTGATTTGTACTGTCATTACACAGGTTATGTTGACATTTCAAGTGCTCAATCACGGCCTCTAGTGTGCTTTAAGAAATTGCCCTCCAGTGGACGGAAACTAAAACAATACCATGAGCGAAGATTACTCTCTGAGATACCCATCTTTATGTGTGATAATCAAAACCGTAAGATGTATTTCTTTAAAGAAACACGGTTCCGTGTAGTGTTTTAGAGAATCACAGTTCCTGCAAAAGTATCCTCACTGTTTCCTCTAAAATGATGTACTATTTTAACAGCTGCTTCACTTCCTCGGTGGGAGTTTTCATTTAGACAAGAAGATCTCTTGCAGGATTTGAGTTTGGATTGCCCTGGAGATAATCGATTTACCTGTCTTTAGTATTTACAAGCTTTCATTCTGCAGTAACCCTGCAGACAGAAACCGCGGAAGTTAAGATTTCGGCTGCCCTCGGCTAGCAGCTCTAAATTGTTACTGTGGGTGGCAACAGCATGACAACAGTTTTGCAGAGTTAAAAGTGCTGTAGATGATATGTTATGTTCGTCTTAAAATAAGTGTTAAATGGCTCTATATTTGAACAGTAATCATAGTTATAGAGTGTGTCACAGCCTGTCTCCCTGTAACGCCTCACCAGCTACACGTTTCTTCCATTCCATCACTGCGATTCTCCCCTTCTCCACCAAAATCCCCTCGGGATTTCCCTCCTTCACACTGTATATCACCTGACTACCCCATATACCCAACCACTTCTCATCGAATGTGCCGTTAACTGGCTCACCCCACCCACTCTCACCTCTTTCCATTCCACTGTTTAGTCAGTAACCCATGTCTCTCCCCTCCTGCTCATGCAATAAAAGAGAAAATACTTTTTTTTCTGGCAGCCCTGCCCACTTTATCCATTTCGGACAGAGAGATCCATAACAGGGGCAGTCCTGTATGCTTGTGAACCTCCAGAGAGCAGGATCTTCCTGTTTACAGTGTCCATGTGGTGACGTAGAGAGACGCCTACAGCAACTTTGAGATACAAGTTACAGTGAAAACAAAATCTGTATCTAATCAACTACCTAATCAGCTTTTTCTGTGTGCCTTTGCCTTACCTGATTTTGGCTGTGGGATGAGTAAGTAGTATTTTGGTGAAAATCTTAAGATCAAGCCACAAAATGGCCGTCTACCACTCAGCTCCCACGTGAGGCACATGCACGATGGGATCACACCAATCAACTATATGTGCTTTTAATGCATGTTAATGTAACTTTCAGCCTTTTATAACTGCTGATGTAACATACAGTACATCTCTTTTGAGAGTTATCTGCAGAGCCTGGCAGTCTGGCTGAGTTGTTACCGGTTATTAAAAGAACTGCATCATAAGGCACTTACACATACTGTAGGTCTCTCATTTTCCTTCAGTGGCAGTTGCTGCTTGTTTTTAAACCCACCTGTTCACACATACAGTCCCAAGCGCCGGAGATGAGAAATATTGTAATTAATTTTGAATTGGACCTCAAAAAGCCACTACCGCAACTCCGAAAGCTTCCAGCAGCCGGATATAGAAAAGCTGAGGAAGCAGATGTTCACTAATGTCCTGGAACAACATCCAATATGTGTTCTGATTCCCTCACAAATCATCCATTAAAGAAATCAGAGAAGAAGTGGATTGTTTCAGTCACAATAGTGACGAGCTTAACGAGCTAACTCAGAGCGAGTTTGAAAAAGTTTGACACAGTTAACCTGTAATACATTACCAAATCCTGTCTATTAAACTTGCTGGATAGTAAAAGTAAAGACCAGGAACAACCAAGCACTGTCAGGACTGTGTAGTGCTGTAGCTAAAATATCTCTTGCAATAGCCAAAGGGTGCAGAAATGTTAGCTCGGTGCCGGGGTTGACTAGCTTGGAGGGAAATGTGTTGCTTTGAGTATTTCTGTCAGTGTTTGGGAGTGAATATGTGTGTGTGTGTGTGTGTGTGTGCTGTGTGCTGTGATAGAAGAGGGGAGCGAATGCTGTTCTTCCTTTAGCCCTGAGATTTGAGCTCCCAACCGGGCCAGTGTGTGCTCCCAGCGCTGCAGCCCTGAATGGGAAGCAACGGCAGCCGCTCGCTGCGAGGTGCAGACCTGACAAGCCTGCATTGACAGATAAGGCAGGGCAGCTTCGGTCAACAACAGAGCTTCACAATACAAATGCTAATATCCAACTGTAGGGTTGTACCGAAATGTTTACTACTGAGATTTGATTGAATTCCGCCTCAAGATCCAACCTGGCCAAATCAGATCCCCACTGCTTATCTGTGAGAGCCTTGCTGATGGCTAAAATAGGAAATGGTAATCACTGTGCTCCCTTTTGGCATGAGGTTTACAAGTGTGAAGATGTCCTTCTGGCTCCATTTGAGAGAACTGGCTGGTCCTGCGGGCCATTATTGGCTGTCCTCTCCCTGTTCTTGAATCATCTTTTGTGTCTGCCAATAAGAAATGTCACATTACGAAAGATGTCCCTGCCTTTTCTCTCTCTTGCTCTCTCTCTCTCTCTCTCTCTCTCTCTCTCTCCCTCTGATTTCAAGTGCATTCAAGGTCAGTCAAACGTTTATCTTTATTAGCTAACCACATGTTTCTGTGCAGCAGTCGTCCCATTTGAAAGAAGGACTTCCTGTCTAACTAGCAGTTGGCCTATAAAGCCAAAATGCTGCCATTTTTCTTTTCTGCTTGAACAAGGACAACATGCACTGAGCACAGCACTGGAAATTGTCAGTCATGTGGCGTGGGATTGGTAGCGCTTAACAGCACGTTATTTCTTTGCTTGCTGCAAGTGTGAGGCTTCCTCTAGCTGAGTTTCATGTGTAAAATGTCCCTCAGTCCTTGTTTGAGAGAGGTAATCCCTGAAAGCTCCTGATGGGTTTACAATTTTCACGTCATATTAACTCCTCAACACATTAGAGTTTGCACTTGAGAGAATGTCTACTACAAGAAAAGGAATGCACCAAAAGTCTCTTTTTTTCCCCCCACCAGCAAAAGGATGCGAATGAAACGAAAGAGCAAATGCATAATCACAGTTTATCTGTATTAATATATCAACTAGCTGCATCATTTCAGTCCCTCATTAGAATCATGGTAATGACTTGTATTGATTTTCACACAGCAGCGCTGCCTCAGTGTGCTACCCCAGGCAGTAAAATGTCAGGATCTCAAGAGTCTGCAGGCTTGACTTTTTGCATCTATAATAAACTCATGCTCTCATTACTTGCAACACTTGCAGAAAGATTAAAGTTTGTATTGGCACAGAACATAAAGTGCTGTCTTCAACAAATTTTGATGAAATAAAAGTAGTCATTTTGTCGATACTAATTCGGTTGCCTGTTTAGAGCCGTGATGTGAGAGGTTCTTGTTTTATTTAGCATGTCTCCGTCTTTGCTGTGAAGCACTCGCTGCAGATAATTTGTGAATTTCCTGTCAATCAAACAACGCGTTCATGGACTATGGCATCTTCTTCCTTTGGATTTAATACTGATGAAATTCAAAGTTGCGTCAGTGTGCTAGGTTAAATAAGTGTAAAGAAGAATATATGGAGACAAAGTACATTAAAGCTGCTCCTATCAATATTTTTTTACATTTAAATGGATCGATCTGCAATGTGAAAGGTGAGGAGAATTTACAGCTGACTCTGCTGTTCCCCTCAGAGACATGGAGCTGTTAATGTCTTTTAACTCATTGTTTGGCTTGTGGCACACACGTTTACTGTTTTGATTCATTCTCATGACTCTCACCAGCAACATTTTCAGATGCACCAGGTGGCTGAAAATCTGATACTGTCCCAGCACCAAACAAAATAATGTGGCAACAAGCTAGAGAAAATAGTTAAAGAATGATGTTTTCCAGAACAAGATTTTAACTTAGTAGTTAGGAGAAATAAGACCAAAAACGGGTGAATATTGGATTCACACTTGTCAGGTGAAGAAAAAATGAAAGCAGCTGGTATCAGTGATTCACCCTGAAGTGTCTGGAATGAAACCAACAAGGTGGATGCATTATTATTTGCCATTACAGCTATTCAAAGGGCATTTTTATCAGGCAAGAAGACTATCACATATTAAATGATCAGTGTTGAATTAAAATGACCCAGAATCTTGACTGCTGACAGTGTTCCACCCCAAAATGTTGAAAATGAAAGTCAGTGGGTGGAGGCATTGTTTTGAAATGCAAAAAATCTTCATGTTTTTGCTTTATTTACTCGTCTTCTAAGAATGAAAAGGCCAAATCCTTCGAAGGATGCAGAGCCTGAACTGTGACACAGCATGTGTTAACATTCATATTGGACAGTGGCCCTTGTTGGTGCGCCCCTTCTGCCTGGCTGTTCAGGTTAGCTTCACCCATTTTGTAATGTTCTTCCTTAGTTTTTGCTGGTCTTGTCCTCCAACATAAACACAAGACCACACAGTGATGAATCCAAATAAATACGGTTCGGTGCCAACTATCAGATGTATTCTCAGTTTGTATTCAAAGCATATAACAAGACCGTTAAAACATACTGACTGAATGATTGAATGGTTGGCTTTGTGTGTTTTGTTTGCTCCCTGGTGATGTTTATTTTTCTAGATTATGAAAGCAGTCTGCTGAATAGATATTTCTTTAAACAAGAATGCAAAACCGGTATACAGTTGCTGTAGCCTCTGCGGTTAGCTCAAGTGTGGCCTGTGGAAGATGAGCCGCGGTGGAACTGTCAGCCTGTGTCTGCGCTGCACTTGTGAGTTCAGCTTGGTGTGTCAGGACATTGTGTTACAGCAGCCTATTTAGGAGAGACATTCTCAGCATTATAGCTTCCATAACGGGACAAGGTTTCCTTGTCATCGGCTTCACACTGTCGCGACCCTGACACCTTTTTATGATAAAATTCCTTCAATATGTGACAAAACTCCACACTTTAATGTGACTGTCTGAGTTTGTCCAGTGAAGATGGCTGAAGGGGTAGTTTTCAGATATCAGCCAGGTTCAGTCCAAGTCTACTGACATTTTAACAAACTGAACGAACAATAGTAGCGTGCTGTATTATAGTAAAAGTAATGTTACTTCATTACTGTTATTACTACCCCGATACCATTGTAAAGAGTACAAAAACAATTATTTTAGGTAAGATATCATGTTGTTTCAGCGTAATACGCAGTGCTTTTTTTGCGTCCGAGGGTTGCTGCACTGTGTTGCAGCTTGATGTTGTTTTGTTCATCATTACTGCAGGCTGCCTGTATTCTGGTGTTCTTCACCAGACCCAACATTCTCCCTGTATGGATAATTATTCCTGCTGCTAGTTATGTTTGGAGCCTCAGTCATGCGGCCAGCTGAAAGGGAACACAGAGCAGTCATTTAGCCGCGCAATGTACACATCGAGCCTCTTGTGTGTTCGGGAGCGTCACAGTTCATCTCACTGAGCTGAAACAATAGACCCGGGGTATAAACACTGTCACATGCTGCCCTCCGACATCATCATCCAAGCACGTTCAATGCTTTTCCCAACATTTAAACATGGCTTATTAAACGTGCTGTTTCTGTGCTTGACTAGACCTTGACTGAAAACATCCAGTGTACAAAATATGTTTAGAAATAAAGGCTTGTGGATTTAATTCAGTAACTGAAGCTATAGCATTTACAAAAATTGTAACCAACCTTATTCCTAGATCCTTCCGCCACATCCTGTCACTTAACCAGAACTGCCATTTTTTATGGTAATACAACATGAATCCTTGTTCTGACAGTGATAGGCCATATTCACTGATGTCATGCTCAGAGTGGGAAGCTGTAATGCTGGAATAATGCTATGATGCTGCGGTCCAGGTTAGTATAAACGTAACAAATCTGGCACACTGACAACATTTGATCTGTTACTGATATATATAAGCAACATAAAAGATGATGGATAGTGAAAATCCAGATGTCCCCTGTGATATTTTAAGGTAAAATAACCACTTTCTAATTATCATTGCCTATTGATTCCAGTGAATTGTACTTCCAGATATAAACAAATGTGTCCAAAATGTTCCTTGATGTTTTAGACTTTATTTGTGACTTTCCTTGGACTGTGTCACACTTTCAAATGTTTGCTAGGCAGTTATCTGGTTGTCACATACTGTATGTGGTTTCACCTTGAAATGTGGCTTGATGTCCCTCTGGATTTACACTGTTCATTGTCCATTAATCTGATCAATCAAAGTGGTGAAATGAACAACCTGTAAGGTTCCCTACATTCATAGGACTTGTGACCTGGAATACTGCGGTACGATATTTAAGCTTCCCAGCATGATGTCAGGGGAAATTAGTAGCTGCTACGTCAGATATTATGACTATATATTTACACTTGTTCCACTGAGTATCACCAGCGATCATTTCCCCAGTAACCTGCCCAGCGCCCCTCGTGGATTGACGTTTTTTGAAGATGGCTGCAGACTTTTTTACTTTAAATTCTTGACTTCAAATTGATTGGTAGCCAGTTGTTTTGCATTCAAAAACACAGCTCTGATGCTGCCATACTGAAAAGCAGGTTGGCTTATCCAGTATTGACATAAAATGTCTCCAGCCACAACACTGCTGTCTCTGCACACATGCATCTGCCCTCCCGCCAGCCTCTGTGAATCAGGGCTCACCCAAACCACTAATCCCGATGTAACCCTTGGCAATATGGGAGGTGTTATTTATTGCCCTATACGGCAAAATCACCACAATACATCAACCGGAGTCGAAAGGACTTTTGATCAATCCCAGTTTATCAAAGGTTGCTTCCCTTCTTATTTCATTTTCCTTTCTTAAAACAACTCTTTGACTCAGCGATTAGAGGACAAGACGACGAGGACATGTCAGTGTTTGTTACCATGACCCCCTAAACTGGATGCCAACCTTAAAAAGGGGTTCATTTTGAGCACATTGTTTGTCTCCTGCAAAAACACTTCTATCAATCTCACTCTCTGATTTAGGTGCACATGAACCTAAATACCTTCACACAGGTATTTTTCTTCGAAGTCTGCAAATAAATAATGAACAGCAGAAGAAACAGGTATTCCAACTCAGGCTGAATAAAATAAAACCAAAAAATGATGAAACCCAGCAGCAAATCATAATGAATCCTTGGTGGTATTCATTCAGTAAGGCAGTATGAGGTTTGAGATTTTCCTTTACCTTGGTTGATTGCTATGTTAAACCTACCTGTACTGTTGCTGGCACACACAGACCTCACAATTCTGTGACAGGAAATCATATCAAAGTGTGGTAATTGTGCTGCGTTCAGCTCACTTCACTTCTGTATTTTCTCCTGCTCAAAACTGACACAATGTAGGTGCTGCTCAAGGAAGAAAGGGTATAAATACATACTTTACTGGTTTTGGATTTAAATTAATTCAGTTGACTGATGGTTCAGACTCCTAGTTGTTTCCAGTATTGGAAATACTACAGTGACTATACAATACATGATCTTGGTAAATGTTTCTTACCATCAACCCAATTTTTACTTTTGTCCGTCCCGTTTCGCTATCATAAGACGTCAACTTAGCAACTCTGGTACGAACATTTTATTCAACTTTTCAAGTTGTCCACATGCGTTTTCCCAGTTGAAAAACAATGTTTTTCCAATAATTTTGACAGCATGTGAACGCATCGTAACACAAAGTAATCAGCATTCAACACAAAGTACAACTGAGGCAGATGGGAAACTTTGTGTAGTTAGTTTGGCACAATGATGGCACTAGATGAAATGTTGAATGGATCGCCAACGTCATTACAAAATAATCCGGAGGTAGACTTGAACATCTGTACCAAATTTCACAGCAATCCATCCAACAGATACTGAGACATGTTATCAATCTGGATTAAGATGGTGGCCCAACAAACTAGTACTGCCATCCACGGAGCCCTGCTGCTAGTGTGGCTAATAACAATGAGAGTTATTGCAATCATCTATCTTACTGAGCTATAATAAACTCTTTCTGCAGTGTTTTTGATTTTTCTTGACTCCAGGACCAAAACGTAATTACAGTGAGCGTTATCAGACGGAGAGGACAAACTTTGATTTTCAGCCCACACGTTTGTTTTATGATGATGAACATTTGTTGATAAACAGTGTCCTCTGCATTCTCGCAAACAGCCCGAATCCCATTACCTCCCACGAACTGCTGACAAAACAAGAGAGGGCTACGCCATCAATTATGGTCATGATAATATCTGTTGCCCCCTTTCCCTCTTTATCTTCTCTTTTTATTGTCCTCAATAGGAGCAATCTGATAAGATAAAGTCCATCTCCTCAAAAATGTTGACACAAATGTTATTTCCTTTAGGTCATCGTGGGCCTATGGAGACAAATGGTCTTTGTTGTTATTATCTTTTGTGCTTTGCTGACACCAACGTTTTAACCAAGCGAATGATGTGGCGAAAAGTCTTTGAAAACGTGTGCTTGTGACACAAACAGCGGTTTGCTTTACTGAGGTCCACAGGAGACTGTTATGTGTTTTATGTGGAACAATGAAGAACAGTGAAGCAGGTTTAAATGAGGCTGGGGGGAAGGGAGTGGAAGATCTTTTCCTGTGATCAATAACGTGTCTGGTAGGTCTGGGGAGAGAGTTGAAGGGAAAGGCATGCTCTGCCTCTGCTGGGCAAGAGTTTAATCCTCTGACATGTACTATCAAAGTCAAAAGACTGTAGTGTTAAACAGTCAGTTAACTACAAACTTCAAGTCGTACATGACCAAAAATATATGAGACCACCCAAACCAAATCAAATATCCATATAACTATGTAATATTAGTACTGTATTATAATATCATTATTATTAGCATCATTGTTGTTTATTTGGTGTAATGGTGTGGGCCCCCATGATTTAGTAATCCACAATCAATATTTATCTGTACATGACTTAATCAATTGGATTTCAAATGTCAACTGTCAAAACTAGTAACAACAATTGAGACCGTCCACGGAGGTTGTTGCTTGCCTCTCTCTCTGTAAACAAAATTCATTCATTGTTAAATGTCTACAATATCCAAACTGACGGATGGACAAGTAGTAGTTATTTACTTTTTAAATAATAATACAATTCGTTTTTGTGGAGGATGTCTGAAAATCGGACCTATGTCTGCGGTGTCTGCACATGCTGCAGCACTTTAATGTATTAGCCTGCAGGCACCAAGGCCAACCACAGTTCACAACACAGATACACGTGAACCCCGTCTGTGGGTGTAAGCACAAAACATCTCTGTTAACCACATATGTATTTTTCCTGCATGCCGCAATCACATGTAATGTTACAGCCAATCACCGGCAGCATTATTAGATCTTGATCACGTGATTAACCTCTGGTGACTGAAACTTGGCACCGAAAGACGAGGCATATTTTCATACTTGGTACTACTGAAGCTGAAACTGAAGTTGGCGCCATAAACGAACCGAAGTTCGGTATCCAGCTCTACAGGTAGCACACAAAGACAGAAGTCTGCAAGTATCACCCTATGAAATAAAACCGATGAATGTGACAATACAGATGGTAAAAAGATGACAAATTAGCTATTTTCAATTATCATATATTATTAAGTGACTCTTGTCATAAAACATATTTGACTTTTTAAAAAAGTGTTTTTTCAGCTCCAAATTTATGTTGAGCATAATCTGTGGCATGCATTTTTTTATGCAGGACCACATAACTTGTATGTATCTGTAAGTGATAGAAAATAATACACCACAGAATCATATTAAAAAACGTCTTTAATAGCTAATGGCTATGAGCAAACGTGTAAAGAATCCTTGGCTAAGAATGTCTTTGGAGTACATCTGCAGGATTTTTCCAGGTCCAGTGAGTTTAATAGAAGTTTTGGCATGAATTTTCCGAAGAGAATCCATGCCTTGAGCTGGGAGGGCCTTTATATGTTCTGTACTGTGCACTATAAGGCCAAAGTTTGTGGCTGTTTTCAACAGCCCCTTCCCTCCAGCTGAGGATAATCTCCCATCTTTGTGGCAGCAGTTCTGGAAAAACATTCTCCTGTCTCTCAACATAACATTTCCATGTGCACAAAGTAAAGTTCATAAAAATGATGGCTATCCTAGTTTGGTGTGACTGGCTTGCAGGGACCCTGACCCTAATCACATTCAGCACCTTTGAGATGAACAGCGACCACGAGCAAGGCCTGATCGCCTAACATCAGTGTCTGACCTCAAAAACGCTGAATGGGACCAAATCCCTGCAGCAAGGACAAGAAAAGCCATTTCCATTGGTGTGTGGAGATCGTTACAGCAGCGCATATTTCGGTACACACATTTGTGTCGTGTAATGAGTGTCCACACACTTTTGGCCTTTCAGTGCATTATTCTACCGTACAATAGTGTTAGAATTCACACACTGAGTCACTGACTGCTTCACATTTCACAGAGATTTCACATTTTTGCAGTTCTGGCAGTTGAGTAGAAACAATGATGAATGTTGGGTTTTCATTAGTTTGAGACACAGGAACACAAAGTACTAGCAGTAATTCTCTTTAAAACAGCCTGTAATATTTATTCTGATTTCTTATCTAAGTCTTGGTTAATTTTGGTAAGTGTAAGTTGTTAAAGGAGACAATGAAATCCAAATATGATGTGTAAAGCCCTGGGACTTATCGAGGTGGAATCCAATTAAAATCGTGTATTGGATGTTGGAGTTTTGAACGTAACAAAATAATAACTTTGAAATTAATGAAAAGAAATATGATTTTTTCTTTTTTTTTCTTTTTTGTGGAATAATGTTACGACCAGGGCCCAGGGGAAACCCTGGTGCAACATGAAAATGAGTCCCTTCTTCCCATCCTCCAAGCACCACCAGTAGCAAAGCTTTTTTAAGTGGTTTTATTCAAAAACATAGTTTGTACACGATCACACGTGCTGGCAGTCTGGGACAACAGAGGAGAGCCTACAGGAACTAGGAGGAGCCGGCCCTTATACACACACACACACACACACACACACACACACACAGATAAAGAGGGTTATTCAAGGAGAGCGAAGCACAGAGAAATGTTTATACGACCAAGGGCTCTAACAAAGGATAAATGACATGGAGCTTTTGTATTGTTCACTTTCACAGTAGTAGCAGCAGAGTTTTATAACATTTCTTCCATCATTTTTTTTTTTTCGCCTCTTAAAAGGGTCTTTTTTTTCTCCATCAACATGGAAAGTTTTTCATCACTCATTTCGAGGGTCTAAGGACAGAGGATGTCGTTCACCATACAGATTGTAAAGCCCAATGAGGCAATGTGATTGTGATTTTGGGCTATATAAATAAAATTTATTTGATTTGATTTAACATCCAGCCAAACTGACTCTGAGGTTCAGGCCCAGACACAGACGAGATGCCAAGCTGGGCACCTGCCATTACAACCCTTATCTCTCTCTGGCGTCTCTCATCTCACCTTTTTTCAGCGATCATCGTACTGATCTGGAAAAGTTGGATAGCTGCAAAACTTGAACACAAAAGTGTTTTTACATCAGGTTGAAGCATTAGTATAAATGTTGCTGCTAAAGATGCACGCCTGTTAAGACCAACCCAAATAAGTTTCTTTGTGCTATGGTCTGAAAGTGACTTTGGATGTTTTGAAAATACTTTTGGTACAATACAGTATCTGTCCACTTCAGCCTGCCAGAAATCTGCTGTTGTTTCTGGTTGTGAATGAGGACGTGCTCAGTTTGTCCAACATGCGCTGACACCTGAACTCAGTAAAAACAATGTTTTTTTTTTTTTTTTGGATGCCACATTTCTCAACAGACCAACAAAACAATTGGATCAGCTGAGGAAAATGTGTAAAGGTGATTAAAAACAGCTGCCACTATTGTTTGGTCTTGAAAGACACCTTAGCCCGCTCCTGCAGTCTCATGTAAAGAGTTTAAATGCATTGAAGACTTGCCATACAAACATCAGTTGGCTAAAGCATCATTTGTTTTCCTGAAAATCGGATTTAATTTGGAAGATGAGCATGCAGACTTGGCACAATCGACTTCCAACTCGCAACACTGTGCGCTGGTCCATTGTTGATGGCCACATAAGCAGCATATTTTAAATGTTAGCTACCGTCAGTTTTTCCCTTTGACAAATTAACGACATGCAAAGTGCGAGTGCATTACATGTCAACATGCTAAACACTATAAGCTTAAATTAGCACGTTTCCATTCTTCAAAACTACTTCTTTCTCTAAAGTCAACATAGTAATGCTAACATTTGAATAGTTCATGTGAAATCCTAATTTATTACATTGCTAAGCAAAAAGGTCACAATGCCGGGCAAAGTTCACAAATGTTACTGTGAGCATTCAGGATAGCATACTTATACTAGCAGTTCGCGCATAGCAGAAATGCTCAGAGTAATGTGTTGTGGTGACAGCTAAAATCAAAGCCACCAGGCGGTCCTCGGGTTCGTCAGAAGTATCGACACCAGTACTTGTTTCCTTCTCTGGGTCATGCAGGGCTGTGATGGAAGGTAGTCTCGAACTGATTAAGCTCCCAGATTTTGGATTGACATGCTGCGGTCTTACCTCACAGTGTGAGGTCTCCATGCTTTCAGTGACAGATCCAAAAAATGGGACTAGGACTGGCATACTGAAGTGCGAGATGAGTTTGGAGATGGAGGTGGATTTGTGCTGCCTCTGAAAGAAAGAAAATCCTGTCACTCTTAAAATGCACTTATTCATTGTAGCTTTTTCAGATCCTATCATCTGGCTTGATTGTGGTTTCTCTTAAGAATTATAGACAGTGTTCGGTTCTGAGTGCAACACTAGGGTTTGATAGCAAAAGCACCTAGCACGCAGGACTACTCCGCTCTTTGAAGCTGAACTTAACATAACCGTCACACAAGACATTTCACAGTTAACCCTCCTGGGAGTTCAATAACACGAAATCCTGATAATAAAAATGAAATGAAAATACATTTCCAAGATAAATTTAGTGAACTGAAATAACACTGGCCTTAATAGTTTAAACACCATATGTAGAATTTAATACTCTATACTGGTGACTCTCAGTGTTAATACACAGTCACGAATCTTGGAACAGCAAAGCACACCAGTGTGTATGAGGCTTCTGTTTGGCCGGACAGTGATGTTCGGCACAGCCAACCTCACAGTGATAAACCATTAATAAAATCTGAAATGGCTCTTATACAACAAGTCAAATGCAAACACTCAGTATGTGTCTGCTTCCCTTAATGCAGTCTGAGAGTGCAGTTAGAAATGCTCAGTGCTGTTCTTTTCCCTGTCAGGTCTCGATAATAACTGTTATAAACTGGTATGCAAGATACATATGAACTTTGATTTCACTTCCATGGAGTAATAATCATACATTATCATCCTTGAGCTGTGGAACTCTACTGCACTCGGTAATCGACTCGCAGGGCTTCAACACAACGAGCAAGAATAATAGGAACATTTTTGAGAGTATTGTCAGAAACAGATCCACGATGGCAGATACAACTTAAGTTTTACTTGGTAGAGTTATTTGTATCTAATTAATTTAGTTATTCGGCAACTTGATCTGCAGGTACTGTTTGCACCGTCCTCTTGACGGCTTGAGCACATCAACCAAGTAGGGTGATAATAAGGTTGAATTTAAAATCTACGTTAGTTCCTTTTAAAGATAGCCTCACACTAGCATTTTGAAATATTCAGCAGCTGAAAATGAATCAAACAGATAATGAGTTGTTAATCACAGCAGCGCTTGGTGTTTAATCTATCCAGTGTAAGGAGACTGTTCACCTGGAGATCCCCAGAGACAGGAGAGGCTTCTCACGCTGGCTTTTTCCGCTGTGGATGAGTAGCTCATTCTCTGTTCTTCCTCCGAGAAAGTCGGCGCTCAGGAGGATCACACAGAACTAAAATTTGGCCTTTTCTTTCCTGCTCATCTTTTCTTGACCTTTATCTTTTCCCCATAACTCTCAAATGAAGCATATCCCACAAACAACTTTGCTGCATCTGTATTTTGCTAACCATAAACCCCCAATCAGTCTTGTTAAAGGAGTCACAGTTATTTCGGACAGCAAGGCAGAGCATGCATGCCATGAGTGACAGTTGATTTTCTGGTGTGATCTTTTGGATGGCAGGGTCTGATCAGAAAGCTGCCATTCTCAATGAGGAAGCGACGCTCCCTTTAATTACGCTTAATCCGGGGGAAAATGTATC
This sequence comes from Acanthopagrus latus, assembly GCF_904848185.1. Lineage (NCBI taxonomy): Eukaryota > Metazoa > Chordata > Actinopteri > Spariformes > Sparidae > Acanthopagrus > Acanthopagrus latus. The sequence goes on along the minus strand of NC_051042.1, from coordinate 13,726,920 downwards.
CCGTCGTATCACATATGCCACACTGGGCAACTAAATATGGCTGTCCTTTCAGCAGGAGGACGCATTCAGACGTTTGTCCGAGATTGCTTGTGCTGGAATCCAAGGGTGTCTTTTCTTTTGAAACCACTCAGCTGTCACTCTATTGACCAGAGTCTGTGGGGAGAGGGAGGGGACAAAAAAACCTTTTACAGAGACTTCGGCAGCAAGATGTGAAAAGGGGGGAATGTTCATGAGAAAGGAAAGGAACATTTGTCTTTGAATGAGGTTTACATACACTGAAAAATCAGATAACGTGACCTCACCTCTCAAAACAAATCTAGGAAATCGGTTACCTCAAAATTCCAAATATATGTCGCGCCTTTAAAGGAACACTATGCAACTCTTAAAACAGTCGGGGTGAAAATCTCCTGGTTGTCAAATACTGACGCTTTGGGTTTGGGTATTTTCTTTAAACTCTGTGTGTGATTCAGGATATCCAACTCATTATCATGAAAACTTGGCTGAAAACATAACCTCCTTGGCAGCATTTAACCCAAGCATAAACGATATCAAGTCAAAAATCGATGAAAGATTTTCTTCCGTGGAGCTCAAGCCAACATTTTCTTATTCCCAAACCTTTACATTATTCAGTTTACAAGACCGGATCTTTGTAAGCGTCACCTTCAGCCGGCCTGACCATGACTTCTCTGATGCTCAGTCTGAGAAACACATCTATGTATATCACAGCGCAGATGCCGTGATATTACAGAGGCGTCGCAGGAGCAGGAAATACATTTCTTAAAAAACGCTTAATAGTGGCAGCCGATGTCAACATACCTGTCATTTTGCAAATACATACAGGATAAACACTGGCATACATACATTTAAGAGAGAAAACACACACACAAATCAGCAGAGAGACAGATTCATACCTGTGCTTTCATGTAGTGTTGGTTGGAATTAATGCTGTCAGATGTTTTCAAGTCACAGTATGAACACCATGTGAAATGTAGATGTGTGTTTATCCAGGAGTGTCTGCTCAGTTACTTAGCTCAGTTAGGCTTGACCTGTACTTGCTAAGCCTTTACCTTGTAGCATTAATTCCTTGATTAAAGGCTGTAAAGTCAAAGTCCAGTTATTCCACTGTCATGTAAAAAACAGCCACTTTTCGTGCAGGTTCTGTTGTGGGGTTTTTATTTTTAAGATATATTTTTCCCCCTAAAATGACAACAACAATGTCTGCTGACTCTGCATTCAGGCGGTGGTAAATCAGCACCGTGACAGATGTCACTGTAGCGATGAATGCCTTCATCACGGAGCGAGACGTGATGGGATTCGCACTTCTTTCCGCAGATGCCATGGCAACGCAAACAGAGCAGTCTGCGCGACCTGCCCAGCCTCCGAACACTCACCTGTTTTGCGTCCGTACTCTGTCGCAAGCAAGTCTGGGCTCAGCTGATACGCCATATCTGCTTGTCTGCTCTTCCAGTAGGAAGACTTTGATCCCCTAATAGTCAATGACCAGAATAATGCATGCAGTTTGATGCAGTTGAAGGAGGACTTTGAAATCACTATGCGTGTGTGTGCATGTCTGTGTGTGTGTGAGCGAGAGCGTGTACGGGTGTCTATGTTTGTGTGTGTTCCACTTTTAAGCTCTAGGCCTCCAGACTGAGCACATTCGTTTGCAAATAATTGCCAGTTATTCTAGGGGTCTATTTCAAAGATTATTCACAGACACTAGCAATGTCTGCCAATGTGAGGCATACGTTTAACTTTTCCCTAAAAATGGTCCTTAAACAGTCCATCAATCTCCACAGATGTCTGGTGATATCTCAACCATTTCAAGAATCCTCAGATATCCCCACTCACAGCTGAACATACAGATGTGGTCGCAGATCCCAGTATATTTTCACCTATAGCAAGTCCTTTAGACATCTTCACACATACCTACTCATGGTCTGGTCACGTGTAGTAGCACTCGTGTAATTCAACTTATTTGCCGCCCATGTGGTCTGTCTTATGTTAGCAAAAACACAAAGTAAAGGCCAACTCTCACAGATCTGGGCTGATTTATAGAAAGAAATGTAATGAGTAATGTAATTAAGCTTTCATTTCTGTTAAACCACACGTGATTTGTTTTGTTCTTTTGCATTACATGATAAATACGAGGTAACTGTTGGCTACATACTGTCCCTGAAGAGTGATTGTCAAATGATGCTAAATGCTTAGCCTCTGCAAGTAGGCGCAGCAGGCCAGCAAAGCTATGGATCTCTCCATGTGCCAAAGTGGTGTGACAGAGGCTATAGCAAGAGCAACTCGCTGTATTCAAGTGTGGCACCACAAAACAAGAAAACATGGGCAAAAGTATAAGGAATGATATAAACAACTTCTGATTGGTCCTACCCCACTTTCTGTTTTAAGCCCCACACATTCCAAGACCAGGTAGGCCTGCTGGTACAGATTTTAGTTCCTTGAACAGATACATATATAATGGTTCATTGTCTCACCCCCACTACTTACAGTGCAACAACTAACTAACTGCAACACTGCAAAACAAGAATGATGTCTTTTCTTTCTGATTCCACAGCATGGTGAGGATACAGATTTTTGCCCTGAACACTATGTGCAGCCATTACATGTAAACTGTTCGACCCTTTTTTACAGGGTTGTTGTTTTAAAAACGAGTCAGGGACATTAAAAAGTTTGCAGAAGACAGTGCTTCTACCAATTCATACAGCTACGGTTCGCTTAACTAGCTAGCGAGCTACAGCCGGTAAGAGCTGCTCACAACAAACAGCAGTTTGGCAAAGGGAAAACCGACTAGCCAGCTAGAAATAAGAAGCCTGCTTGTCTGGAATCAAGGACCCACTGATCCTGAAATCGAGTGATGCTATGTTGTCAATCCACGACCAGTCCAAGATTTAAAGTTTGACCAGTGTAGCAAAAGTAACTCAGGGGGCACAGGGCTTAGCAGGCAGTCAATGGAAAAAGATTGTAATCTTTTTTTTTTAATTTTTTTTTTTTTACTTTCCCGATTAGTGGGTGTCTTCATAAGAATAGAAGAAAAAGGTGGTTGATGGCAAGATATACGACAGAGACAGAGTGAGGATGGAGGTGATAAACAAAAAACAAAAAATCGGAACGGAAGTTGACAGAGACGGAAGTTATTTTTGATCAGCATTGTTCTACAGGAGAAACTGTCAAGATGTGAATCGCGCTGCAGCCCTTATTTCCATCTCTGCACTTCAAAGTCAGCCATGTTTTCCTGCCATTCGATCTGACACCAGCAGGTAGTAATACAGGTAGTGATGGACATAAGACATCTGTGGTATAGGAAAGACAGATATACAAGGCAAAAGAAGGGTAAATGGACGGAGGGAGGACGCGGTGATCCAGAGAAATGAACTGGCCTGCTGTGAATTGACAGTTCCGGCGCTGTCGCCAATCTACCACAACAACCGCCGCTCTCAAACACACTCTCTCACACACTGTATGAAGCCAGAAATACAGTAGCATGGAAATTGCAGGTTAGAGAAAAGAAAATTGAATTTTTGTGATCGTTTTTGAAGCCAACATGACTTTCTAAAATCACCAGAGAGAGCACTTCTGTAAATATTTTAAGTTGGACGACAGCTATATGGGCAGCACAGGTCCATTTTATTGACTATGTGACATTGTGTCGCAGTCCCACATGGAACGTATGCATATATAGTCACATGCGATACAATTTCATCCATATATTCATAACCAGGGAAGTGTGACAGGAAAATCTTATTTCGCCCCAAGGACAGGTATCTGCATTTTGTACACTTCATAACACACGGGAAAAGGTTCTCTCAGGTAGTCGTGAATAATGAAATGTGACTGATGTGGAAACAAGGTCTTACACATGTGTCCCACCACAGCGGCTCTTATTCTGACTTTCAGCCGGTTCTGCCTCTTTTTTTACTTCCCTCCGGCTTTTCATCCACCAAATTCCTTTATACGGTCTGTTTGACACATGCATCACAGTCCTGTAGCATCACAGTTGCCTTGCTGTAATCTATTGAATCTCCCCTCTTCTTTAAGAGCTTTAACACCCGCTGTGGCTCGCCAGCAAATGTCAGCTAGCCGCTTGCTTATATCAAGAGGGACCTGTAATTCAGTGCATGGAAGATGATAAGAAATGTGTTTCTAGTGGGAGAAGTAAAGAAATGTCTGACATGTGTTTTTTTTTTTTTCTTTTTCGACTCCTTACTGCAGAGGTCAGCCACAAACGGTAGACTCATATTCCCACACGTAATTGTACATGCGTCATCCGCCACTGGTGAGGGCCAGACAGGCACAAGTGCTTTTCTTGCCTGTTATGAATATTATTAATATTACATAGTCGCGTTTACGGTGATATCTTGAGATATACAAATCACTATTTTTTTCAGGACAGGCCAGTCGCCTCCACCCTCTCACTCACTGGGATTTACACTTGTGATAAAACGTGTTAGAGGAGGAATGAAAATAGTAAACTTGATCAGCTGGTTGGGAAGCTTTTTAGAGAAAAACAATGTCGGGTCAATGTAGAGTACAAAAACATTTACTATGGGAAAAGAGGGGATGAACTTCACAAGCAGGTAGATGGCGGCATATTGCTTTGTTGCTATGCTGATGAGAGATTTAGCGCTTTCAGCCTAAAGTTTTGGATTGTCTCTTCATGCTTATATGGATATGTGTACATTAAGTCAGCTCTGAACCTCTGGCAAGAGAGATAAATTCAGTTTTAGCACTCCCTAAGGGGTCTCGTTCTCCGGCTTACCTTTAACGCAAACTCAGAGCTGATTAATGGCCAAAGATAAATTTAGCCATTGATCAGATAAATTAGAAGAATAAGGAAGACAACCACTCAGTACAAACACAACCATTGGGTCTAAACCCCCCCCCCCCCACAAAAAAATTAAAGGGTTGATTCAGTACAATGTCTTACACGAAAAGGAAACTGATTTTAAATTAGGCGCTAGCTTTTGTAAATAATTTTGGATCAGGGATATTCCATTTGGAAGTGTGACAATAAGAGGTCAAGGGAGTCCTGTTACTTCCACTCACTGTCTGTCGTGTGTTCAGGCTGTCTCCACACTGGAGTAAGTTTTTGTTTTCCTCCTTTGTTTTTCTTTTTACAGTGTCTTTTCTGCTTGGTTAGCTCACAGGAGCTGTAACTTGATCGCCATCGCTGCCTCTGCAGAAGTCTGTTCCTTAATTAAAAGAAAACAAGGGATGGCTTAAATGGTCCGTTGTTACTTTTATGTTGTAATGATCACTTCACCTAAAGAACATGTGTCACCGTTAATGCCGCGACTGTTTGGAAAATGTTTTCCACTCATGCTCTTTGCTAATTTCCTACGTCCGTTCAAGTGCTGCATTAAACAAACAGCACAGTACAATTAAAGCTGTCTGAATTTGCACATTAGTGGTTTGCATTTTTATTACTTATCTAATTTGTATTACTTTATTTTGTCTCTTGCCCTTGTTTGATCCTTTTTATATGAAGACATATCTTAGATAAGCAGTGATGTCTATATCTTGATAATTTGCTCTAATGGCCTATTACTGCGAATATCAGTACAACAATGTACTTCCTGAAAAGGAGCAAAGCCTCAGCTTGAAATTAAGTTGAAATGCAAATCTTCTCATTTCTATTCAGAAGTGGTGTTAGTTCTGTAGCTATAAAGCCAGGCCTGTTTTATCTAATGAGCATGGAGTGGTTAATTCTCCTCTGCTCCACAGCTCCTGGCAGGAGACAGTCTTGGAGGACAATTTGTTTACAAGGCAGGAGGTAATTGCAAGGCTCGACCTCTTAGCTCAGCCAAAGAAACATCAAGGCTGCTTTTTGGAATCACTGAGGGGAGGCAGACAATTAGTCACCACTGAAAACACCTCTGGTGAGCACGCCACGGTTTCTGTCTTCAGAGCCGCGCAGCACATCCAGAGATACCGTGAGCCGAGTGGTGAGTAGGCAAGATGTGTCCGGTTTTTGTCACTCCAGAGAAGAATAATTTGATTAGGTTAGAGTTGGCAGCAGAGCAGGGTTGCCTGTGGACAATTAATCCATTTTTTCCCCTGTAAAGTGTCCCGGCTGCTCTGTTGACGCTCAAGCCACCAAGCAGCATTGTCTGCTTCAGTTGGGACTGACTGGAGCAGTCCTGCCTCATCATCCTGTTCTCTCTGGTACCTCAAACCACAATCAAAAAGGCTTGCGGTCTCTACGAATGGGTTTCCTATCTTGCCATCTGCACCTTGGTTTTGGATTTGATCGTCTTTTTGGTAAACTTATTCATTAAATTGAGTAAAGAATGTTCCCCTTTGTATTCCTTTGTGCAGGAATACACAGATGTCTCAGCTCTTTGATCAACATACCATTTTATGAAGATGCCATCAGCTTGTGTTCAGTTTGCAGTATCTTCTTGAACAAACAGATGAAACTTTAATCACCGGCTAATTATTCAGATTAAGTAGAAAAAAAACACAAAGCATTGATGAATGAAGCTTGAAGGCATCGGTGCAAATCGCAACATTTTTGTCACGTTGCGTTCCATTTCTACGTGATTTTCATCTTCACTCACAGCATAAAAATGTCGTGTCCTGCATTCTCTGCCCATTCCGTTTGTAGAGAGTTCATCGTAGTTTGGAGATTATGGGTGGCATATTTTTAGGAACTTTTTTAAAACTTGAAATGACTATTTCACAAAAACGTGTCTTTCACCTCTCTATTCCAGGGAAAAAAAAAAAAAAAAGAAAGAAAAAACGCCTGCTGCCAAGCTCCATGATGATGTGCTGCAGTAGAGCACAGAACAGCACGGACAAAGAATGTGCAAAAGGAGGAGAACTAAGCAAGAGGGCTGAAACGAGACAACGTTTTGCATTTCATGATGCCGTGGTGAGGCTCTCCAGGTAAAGCACTGAAAATGGCTTAACAGTGTCCATGCAGTTGTATGAAGTACGATTATAGAAGGCAGATAGATGACTGGAATAAAGATGAATGTAACAGTGAAATATATTAACATCCAGAAAAGTAGATATATTGGCCAGACGTGGGGAGATCCTATGCATTGTGTTTCCTTGGTTAGCACAGTAGCGAACGATGGCATCATACAGTTCTGGCAGTACGGTGTTTATGACTAGAATGAAGTAAGGGGCCTCCGGTGTGGGACCCTTCTTCATGTTTTTCATGTTTTCTTTGCTGTCTTCTGTTGGTCGAGCAACTGCCTTTAACATTATTGAGACGTGTGCGACTGCGACGCATTA